>NC_067195.1:57227256-57938090 GCF_000699445.3 Schistosoma haematobium | reverse complement strand
AACTTTAGCCATGATGAAATCAGCAATACATGTGGCATGATAAAAGCAGAAATCCTACTTTCTAGATTACGTAAAGCCAAAGAATTATCCTCTGATTCTCATCTAATCATTGTTGATATGAGAGAGACGAGGCTTTACCAATCTGGTCATATACTTACGGCTCGTTCAGCAAACTGTTACACAAAAACTATGGCTAAACGAGCTATCCAGTCATGGGATATTTGGTATACAGAAACACATGGATGCCCTGCACCATATACAGAATCTCCAGTGTCATTTATTTCACAAATATCACTGGTTAAACCTGCCATTGTGGTTTATGATCAACGTAGTGATTTTGTATCCACTTCAACACTTAAAGATAAAAAAGTTCGAGCTGAATTGCATTTTATTTCTGCTCTACTAGCTCGAGGAAATCGAGTTTACATGATTGATGGTAAGTCATCGCTAATTGCCTAATAGGTTTACTTTTTATCAACTTGTTTATGAATATGAATGTCAAAACTTAGGATTTTGAAACATTATTAGGAATTTATTGCATGTAATGGTAGTGCCAGACTTCAATAAAAATTAGAAATTTAATTTTGTTAGAAAAATATTTTCAAACAACAAGGTACAGGGTAAAATCATCGTTATGTCATCATATTTATTCGTATTTTATGGAAAATTATAAATTGCATGTGTTTTATAAAGCATAAATAATTAATTCATGTTCATTAGTAACAAGGTTCAAAACTGATTACCAAAGTTCTAAGGAGCAGCGACCAGTGGAGTTTGTTATGTGATCATTGATGGAACGGAAAGATCATCGTGGTTTTCAATGAATTGTTTGAGTTGATCAATAGTTCCAACATAATAACTACATGACATCTCGTTAATTTCTTTCTTGTATGGGTCTAGTTAAACAGCAATTGTATCTGTAGTTTATAATTCATTACGGTCTCAAATAAAATTCCTTTCAGTACAGAATATTGGAATGAGATCGGTTGGCAGGATTTAATTCTGTTTCAGTAGTGAACGAAACCAGGTAGCATAACGAAGTTATGTCCATTTGGTGAATCTAAGGTCTTTTCACTGGTAATAAGTAGGAAATTACGTTTGTTTTACAGAGAAAAGTTTAAAAATTAGACTTTGGAACTCAATAATCTATTGTTATTCAACTGTTTAGTTACATGATCCATCCCCTAAAAACAAGACAAAAAATAATAATACTATCTTTCCAGTAGATATCTTCAAATATTATCTGCATCATCCATAGCTATCCTGACAGCAATATTAGGTTGTGAGATTATATTTTACAAGGGGAAGAGTAGATAATTCATTTTTTAATGTAACGAACTAGAATGATTATGGATGATTGAAAAAAGATCCCAGTAGTTTACAACCACAACTTACTTCTTGAGATTGACTTTGATTGGAAAAGATCAAAATATCGAATCATTGTTATTCACGGCAAAAAATTCGACAAACCAATCTGAAACTATTCATCTTTAATCCAGGTGGTATCAAATGTCTATGTACTTTACAGTTACTAATTATTATTGAATATTTTAAGGCAACAGTAGACGTAAGACTTCATCATATCGTTTACACCCTAAATAACTTAACATTGCTGTTTATTCAAAACTAATTCTTTATATTGATTTCACTCCCCAATTAGCAAATAAATTGTGTTGCTATGCTTATGTAATACAGTTAATTTAGTAATAATTAACTTATCAAATTATAATAGATTTTAGTAAAATTACTGAAGCAGCTTTGTTAGAAGTGTAATACAACACCATAAATACAGATCGATAAATGAGATTCTGATGATGCAATTTCAGTCGTTTGATAAGAAACGTTATTTGGTATTTACTACTAAAATTAGTAACAAAAAGGATAAAACTTCATAAATTATTTTATTTAAAAAATTAGATGAAGTGTATTATTATTATTATTATTATTACTATTATTGTTAATTGTCTTTACTGAAAACAATTATAAGCCTTAAGGCCTGTTTTATAGTTTATATAGTGATTTTATTGAAATATCTCTAGTCGCAATTGGTTGATTTCATAGATGATAGAATTACTTATAACAATGTATATTTGTTGCCCCGGTCGCACTATAATTCATTTCAACATGGAACAATGAAGTAGAAAGCACAATTTAAAGAACAGTAGAAACTCCACCTCTAATATGATAATTAAGTTTTCATGTATTCCAGGAGGAAAAATCACGAGGTGATCATTAAAGTAATCCGAATAATTAATACATCAGATGAAAGTAATTAAATTAAAGGAAACTCGACTGATTTCACTAGTTTGTCTACTCACTAAGTTATACCTCTTTAGTTTCAGTCTCGATTACCTGAGGCTGAAAATAAAATCCCATTAGGGGTATACCTATTGTACGAAATATTAAATAATAAAGCTCAAAAATTTAGGGGTTCTAAAGGTACGATTTCCAAGAAACTGGCAAAATCTATCCAAAAGGCTTTAGATCACCAATTAAATGATGAAGAATCAATTTAAGTTACCAAATTTTGAATGGTATCTAAGTTTATTTAGAAAACCACGAACAGAGTTCCAAGCAAAATATGTATCTGGAAATAAATCTGGAAACTAAACTACCAACAGTACCTAAAGAGCCTTTGTTCCCGAAATTATGATTAAAGAGTGGTATAGCCTACGTATAAGAAAAACTGTAGACCGTACATTCAATGTGAAAAAGATTTTACTCTTCTCTTTTAATCTAACCAATAGTGAGCACGCTAAATAAAGATAAATTTCCTAGTTTCACTACCGTCATTTGTACTTACCATTTTAACTGTTTTTAGGAAGTCAGTTATGCTAGGTGTATAGTCGGATAAATATATCATCTTATTTGTGAGCATCACGTTCTATGATTGGTGAAAAGAGAACAGAAAGCAATAGAAAGCTCTAATTTCGTGTATCTATTTGACACCAGTCAATCTGTCAGGATTACCTATAGAATATCATCAAGCTTACCCTGTGCTTCCATAATCTGCCTCTGAATTATAACAGAAGCCATCAGAATGCATATCAATAAACTTAGCCTTTGTATACGGAAAACATTTGTACAGCCTCTTAATATACCATGATGTTTTACTAAGTTATTGATAAGTTTCTTAAACTTCTTTCCAAATCTTACAAACTTTTAAATTTTGCTAAATTCTAGCTTACAATTTTAATGTTACGTAATGTGTTTTAATACCATGGTTATCTAGTTTTGATTGCTTTAGAATTACTAATTACTTATTGTTAATCACACAGATAACAAATTAGCTACATTTATATCCGATTTCAATTCCTAAACTCATTGTTACATAATTGACTTTGATAATCAGTTACTTATGGAACTTCAGCTTAGTTTTAATTTTAATTTTACATACATTTTACTAAGTGATTACTGTATTCTTATTCTATTATTTCCGTATTCATATTTTAAATGAAAATATTATCAATCTCCTAAAATTTCTGACATAACAGTAAAGGAACTTAGATAATAAATTCCCTTGATCTCTCTACCTGAATTATGAAAAAGTCATTCCAATCGTTGTAAAATTTCATTGAAAAATTTCATCGTAAAATTAATCAAAATTTAAAAATCTTTTGCGAAACAATAATTCAGTACTAGCATCAGAAGGGGTTTTGTAGAGATTGTAGTAATTTCAATAGTTGAGATCGTGAGTGAATTGAAGCTAGACCACCATGAAATTGACTCATGACCTCAACCATTAAAATTACTACAATCTCCACAAAACCCCCTTCTGACACAAATCAACATATGCTCACTAGTGACTGGCTTCAAGGGGTATAAACTGGAGCTCAAGTGAGAAGTAGTGACCAGTGGAGTTCAACTGAGTCTGTTGTGAGACAGTAACTCACTAAGACAATGATGGACGTGTTTCCTGATTTCGTGGATTAGTTGAAGTTAGACAGTAGCACCGCTGGATGCCGGCCGGCTCAGTGGTCTAGAGGTTAAGCGCTCGTGCGCAAGACTGATAGGTCGTGGGTTCGAATCCTGCCAGGCGGGATCGTGGATACGCAGTGATGAGTAGTTCCGCAATAGAACGAAACGGCCGCTCAATGTTTACAGGTTTTCCATGGTTGTCTAGCTTCAAGTGACACATGGTGCCAACTATTGAAATTCAGTAATAATTTATTAACGATTTAGCTTATTTACTAGAAATAAGTTTTACTATTAAAACTAAATGAATGATTGTTCTTTTGAACAAAAGAACCAATGACCACAGTCACTCTACTCATCAGAAATGAAACTTACTTTAAGTGACTATTAAAAGATTCTAAACATTTTAAAACTATTTCTGTAGAGTATTAAAATAAAAATATTTCTACAATATATTTTGAACAACCGACTCCACCTGTAGCTCTTTTAGGGCTACTACCGGTCCCAAGCACACGAAAAGCAGGAGGGTTCGGTATGGTATCAACAACCACAACTAGTCGAAAAAAATCAAGTTAAAAAAAGCTAACTAGAATAAACAAATCAAACCATTTAAAATCTGTCCTCCGAGTTGAACAATCCTTCAGAAGAATTATGACGCGTCATGGTGAAAGTCAACACACTTCGAAAGTGACGAGGTCGGTGCCCCTTCTAACAACCAGAGAAACAATTAATATAGGTACACGGAATGTCCAGACAATGTGGGAGATCGGAAGGACTAATCGAATAGCTATGGGAATTAAGAGCTACAACTTGACGGTGCTCGGTATCAGTGAAACCCATTGGACTGAAGCTCGACAGGGAAAGATATATTCAGGAGAGATGCCGTTGTACTCCGGTCACGAGGAAGCAGCTGCTCCACACACTCGAGTAGTTGCTCTGATTTTGTACAAAGAAGTATCTAATGCACTTAAACGATAGGAATCCGACTGATCCAGGATAATCAAATCGTCGTTCAAAACGAAGAAGGAGGGAATCACGATAAATGTTATCCAATGTTGTGCACCCACTATTGATAGAAACGAAGACTATAAAGACCAGCTTTATGAGAGGCTGCAATCGATCATAGCAAAATGCTCATGAAAGTACCTAATAATTCTGATGGGAGATCTAAGTATCAATGTTGGAATGGACAACACTCGGTTTGAAGATACCATGGGACGGCATGGAGTAGAAGGAACAAAATTGGAGAGTATAGCAACTCACGTGCAATTGAGTTTGTTCTCATTTAATTCGGACAGAGTCATCCGTACTATAACAACTTATTGTACCTTTGTTTTTGTTGTGGTTGTATGAAATATGTATACTTGAACAATGCTTACCGCCTACGCATATATTCGTTCTGTTAGCTTTATTATTAACTGCTTAATTGATTCGATGATCCATTCATTTCCCTATATATATATACATGTACATTTAACACTCCACACTATACTCTACTCTTTCAGTTCGCTGACTCACTCAGTTGCCTCTCTGTTTTGTGGTCTGAGTTATCTGCTAATAAAACTGTAGTCTCTGCTTCTCTTTGCCTTCTGATTTCAAACACCGTTGAGGATTATACAATAACGGTTACGAGGGTGATTGATCGACGAAGCACAGCCACTACAAGAAATCTGGAAACCTATGTGCCTTAAACAAATTGGTTATAGGTGGCTCTAAATTCTCACACGACCGCATAAACAATGCTACATGGATGTCATCAGATCACATCACGGAGAACCAGATAGATCATATTTGCATCAGTAAAAAATTCAGAAGGACAATGAAAGACGTGAGAACCAGGAGGGGAGCTGATATAACTTGAGGTTACCACCTGGTGGTTGCCAAAATTGAAATGAAGCTAAAAAAACACCAGACAACTGAAAGAACAGCACTAAAAAGTTTAATCCATCCTTCCTTCAAGATACTGACAAGCTCAACGAATTAAAGATAACTCTCAAAAACAGGTTCCAAGCCTTACAAGATCTACTCACAGAAGAGGAAACCATTATGGAGGACTACTGGAAAGGGGTCAAAGAAGCATTCCTTCAACGTAACAGGAGGTGCTGGACGACAGGAACCATCATCATAAGGAATGGATCTCTATCAAAACTTTGAACAGTATTCAAGGAAGAAATAGCAAGAAGACTGCAATTGACAACAGCCGAATAGAAACAGAGAAAGTCAAAACACAAGCCGAATACACGGAAGCATAGAAGAAAGTGGAGAGGAGCATTAGAGCTGACAAGCGGAAATATTTAGAAGACTTGGCAACGATAGCGGATAAAGCTACAAGAGAAGGAAATGTGAGTAACCATATTACACGACAAAGAAACTGGAAGAGAAATATGGTAAACCCGAGAGACCGGTCAAGAGTCAAGAAGGCAAGACAATCACCGAGATTCAAGGACGAAGGAGCAGACAGGTAGAACGCTTTGAGGAATTCTTGAGTAGGACCGCCACAATGAACCCACCAGACGTCGAAGCAGCACAGAAAACTTCCTATAGATGTTACTCCACCAACAACGGAAGAAATCACGGTGGCCATCAGACAACTTAAGAGTGGGAAGCAGAAGGACCTGACAATAAACCAGCCGAAGCACCAAATTCAGAAATGGAAGTAACTGCAAGTGTGCTTCATGTTGTATTCACTAAGATTTTGGAGGAAGAACAAGTGCCGACGGACTGGAAAGAAGGATACCTCATCAAAATATCAAAGAATGCGGATCTGAGCAAGTGTGAGAGCTACAAGGGCATCACACTACTATCGGCACCAAGGAAAGTTTTCAATAATGTTGCAGAACCGGACGAAAGATTCAGTAGACGTCCAGATTCCAGATCAACAGGTCGGATTCCATAAGGGTCGGTCGTGCAAGGACTAAATCGCGAAACCCCAGATCATCGTTGAACAATCACTTGAATGGGACTCGTCACTATATATCGACTTCGTTGACTAAGAGAAAGCGCTTGACAGCGTAGATAGGAGAAAATTATAGGTTCTTCTTCGACACTATGGCGTACCTGAGAAAATCGTCAACATCATCCGGAGTTCATACGATGGACTACACTGTAAAGTGGTGCAGCTGTCAGACGCATTGAATGTGAGGACCGGAGTCAAACAAGGCTGTCTACTCTCCCTCATTCTCTTTCTTCTGGTGGTCAATTGAATTATGAAGACCTCGACATCTGAGGAAAATCATGGAGTACAATGGACAGGCTGGATGCAACTAGACGATTTGGTCTTTTCAGATGCCCTAGCTCTTCTATTCCATGCACATCAACAAATGCAGGTCAAGACAAACAATGTAGCAGAAGCCTATGCATCAGTAGGCCTTGTGGTATATGCTACTTATATTGACATAAGTAGTATATGATGTTAGTCGTGAACAGAAGGTCTGGCAGCAGAGAGACAAGACGATCGAACAGTAAAGAATGAAAACAGAATGCATTTTGTATGAAAATCCAAGAACAATGAAGTCTGAGTCATTTTGAGACGATTGGTGGACATTTTGCAAATTAAGCATTTACTTTATGATTGTTAGATTTTATTAACAAGTCCTGTAATTTGTGTTAGATACATTCGATTGTCCCCACCCTTGTTCTCTTCACCATAGGCCTTAACATACACAGAGGAGAAAGCAACATGAAATTCAACACGGAGGTCACCAACCGGATCACGCTTGATGGATGAACTTTTAAGAGGTGGGAATATCCACGTACCTAGACGGCATCATCGATGAACGAAGAGGATCTAATGCAGATATCAAGGCGAGGATAGACAAAACAAGATCAGCATTCCTACGGGTAAACCAACATATGCAACTCAAAACAACTATCAACTAATATCAAAGTCACAATCTTCAATTCGAACGTCAAGACAGTGCTATTGTATGGAGCTGAGACTTGGAGAACTACGGCAACCATCATCAAAAATGTACAAGTATTTATAAACAATTATCCGTACAAGATACTCAATGTCCATTGGCCGGATACCATCAGCAACAGCTTACTGTGGGAGAGAACAAACCAGGTTCCGGCTGAGTAGGAAATTATGAAAAGACGTGAGGAGTGGATAAAACGTAAATTACAGAGATAACTGAATTGCATCACGAGACAAGTGTTAACTGAAAATCGTGAAGGGAAACGGAAAAGAGGAAGGCCGAAGAACATACTGCATCGAGAATTGTAAGCAGATATGAAAGGAATGAATAGTAACTGGAAACAAATGGATAGGGTAAGTCAAGACATAGTTGGATGGAGAATGGTGGTGGGTGACCTATACTCTTCTATGGGTTGTAGCAGAAGTAAGTAATTCTGAATAATCGGGTTCTTCAATAGTAACGTATTTTGTACAGTTTTTACCTGGTTTAGAATACCAAAAAGATGTATAAATTATCATTTCATCAACTCTAACGGAGATATAAAATTCGGAAACTTTAATACTCATTACTAGTCATTTAAACTAACGTTAGGATTCAAGATGCAGTTCAGTGAGTGAATGTGTAATTGAAAGAACCAGTTTCTACTTAACAAAGTCGATTCGCGGGTGAATTCGTAAGAGGGAATTAATAAATTTCTGAAATCAAGTGGGACTGAATCAGAACATAATTCAGTCATTCGTGAACTAGATAGATATTTACTGACAACACAAAGAGTAAGGAACTGGAAAGATATTGGCAGATTTTCATGCTAAATGATTATCAATCCAGATCTGTTGCAGAAGTACTATGACAACAAAATAACAGATTTCCTGCCTAACCAAAGAAGTCTGTCTTCAAATTTTGTAGTCAAAGATGATATCGCGGTCAACTTCTTGAAAACTAACTTTAAGGAAGCCTTTTGGTGAGCTCCTAGGTATCTGGTTTATTTCAATGGATGCATAAAAACCTTGTTGTCCATTTAGTCCACCTAAATGGCTAACTACTAATTAATTCGAGGTTGTTTTGGTTATACAAGCGTGTTTTTTATCAATTCATTTTAACTCTATGATCTCCTAGGTACTGTATTGGAATGTAAATCTATCATTACAATTCATTAACGTTTCAATCAATTTTAGTTATGAAGCTTCAACAACTCTTGAAATCAAACGAGAACTGCGTTTTGGAAACAAAATATTGTCTTCAATTTGATCTTTCCCCTTAACTTCTTCCTCTAGTCAGAATAACGGATTGTCAGTTGTTATGATAACCTACTTACTTAAGTCATTGTCCTGATGTTTCTATGATCTCATGGAGCATTATGTGATTTTTTCTGAGAAATTAAACACATTTTCTAATCTTATGATACTGATCTAATTTTCTATACATTGTAGTACATAAACAGTTGTTTTAAGTGCAATTTCAGTTATGTAGGTTAGATTCTATGAAACTAATCAGTAATTAAATATACATTTGTTCATCATGAATACATTTTAGCTATCTATCTAAATCGTCATAATATATCGATATCTCTTATTTGGAATTAAGTACAGAGAATAACACAAAACCACGCCTTATTTTACATTATATAAGATTTTCATATTTAGTCTATATTAAGTTGTTTGGATTATTGACTGTCTTCATTTATATTTCTCATTTTCAATGAAGTAGTTTACTACTGGATTTCACAGTTCTGATTGTTATTTAAGGAGAGAAAAATTTAATGATCTATATTACTTTAGCAATATAAGTGAACTACAATATATAATATAGTATGATCAAATGATCATTGATTTGTTATTCTTCATTAAAATCTATATACTAGAATGATAGGATATTTTTCAGGCGGTAAATAATGTAAAATCAAAATACAGCTTATTTATATCAACATGAAACATTATAGCCTTGACTGTTCCAACTATTCAGTGCTCTCCGTTCACTGTGAAATTATTCAGGTTGAATAAATATTTGATGCATAAAAGAATGAATAACATAATACAGGTTATTAAACAAAGAATACTATTTACAGTTACATCTTAATCACTCTTTACTCAGAACTCTCTCTCCCTATATATATAACAACGACCATGTACATTATGCAATTATTCATGATCAATAAGAAATACACCTATAGTCATTGTTTATTTCTCCCAGATCATAATTAGTTGTTTAATTTACATAATTGGTAAAAGTGATCAACAAATCTCTTTAGTTGTTGAATATGTACATCAATATTCTTGTATATACTGAAGTGAAATGTAATAAGAATTTCATTGGAAACAGTAGTTTGATACTTTAGATATTTTAGTTCAAATGGAAATATTCACATTGATATATATGTTAATATGGTTTATATGTTCAGTGTGTTGTTCTTTATTACTCTCATAGTTTCACTAATTCATATTTAGATTTAATAATTTGTATTTGTAGAATAAGGTATTAAGTTTATTGCTAAACTGGATAATTTCATTGCCATTTGAGTAATCGACTTAAGGTGTTTGATTTCATATTCTCTTTAAATAGAATAAGATATTTAGAGATTTCTTCGTCTATGATGAAAACAAACAGATTTCATTGTATTGTTTTATTTGTAGTAAACAGGTATATTTCTAGACGAATAATAAAAGACAAAAGATTGAAAATAAATAAATGTAAATAAACTCGATTGATTAATCACTGGGTGGTGATCAATGTCATGTATGTCAGGTCTTTCCTAGTGTAGATCAAATTCTATCGACCAGGTTGCAATATAGCCGGCAGTCTAAATGAATCGACATTGCGTGCATTATATTGAAATAAGATGGTGATTCGAGGTAGTCAACAGGAAACTCTGAACCTAGACTTCATGCTACTTTGCACTCGTCACCAAGGTGTACCTGTAATCTTGAGGGAACTGATGCTCCCTGACGGATTCGATCCCGTGTAACCCAGCTTCACAGTTAGAGACGTTACCACTGAGCTATTCCGGTTGCAAATGACCTTCTGTAGGACTGTGATGTATTTAAAATTGATTGATTATTGAGTGGTGATCAATGTCATGTATATCAGGTCAGGTAAACTCAAATTGTGGACAGGATGACTTTTATATTGAGTGTTAGTTTTATAACTAATAGTCTAAACAACATTATACTTATTGAGCTTAAGAGGTAGATGATTCTTACAATAATTAAAAAAAGTGTAGATTTTCATTCCCGTTCAACATATTTTGGTTAATCAACTGACTGTATTGATTGTAATTTGTGGCATGAAATCACATATAATTAAAAAATCACACAATCATTTTATTACTTAAGGTTAATGAGCACTATTTTAAGTATATTCTTACATATTATAAGCAGTATTACAAGATGCATTACTTCTACTTGAGAAATACTACAAAGGGTTCTATTAGTAGATTGTGAATTGTGAACCTATATAAATTATCTAGTAGTTAGTTTTTGTAAGAACCTAGTTCGTAATTTCACTTGATTATAGCAGCTTTTTTAATCTCTTCCTCTTCGATACCAAATGATGTAAACTGACGGACTGAATCAAAACCTTATCATGAAAATTTAGTTGGCACTAGTTAACCGTTTAACTGTGATACTAAAGTTTTAAGAATGGAATAAGATATTGTAATCACATATTTTATTTACTCATACTCACAAACAAAAAGGAGACCTTAAAAGTTTTCGAGATAATATCATTTTGAGGCTCGAATTTAGTTGCAGAGCTATTAGAAATCAAAAAGCGGTAAAGTACTGCTTCTTTTTATTCGGAACTTCGCAACCGTACTCACCTGTAACTAGATATCGAGTCAAAATGGGATCATCGCACCGTATAACACATGTGATATCAGCATAACAGTCTGTTAGTGGTTTATATTGTCAATTACAGTAATTTTTGTGATATCTTGTGATCGTCATTCATTTCCACATATATATAAAATGATTCATTTTATAAGGCATGAATTGTCTCTAAAACCTCGAAAAATCACTTTTGGAATCATAAATGATAAATAAAAAATATTCATTTACGTAAGTTGATAGAGATTTTGGATAAGTGGAAAATACTTCTTTTCTCGAACATAAACCTTAGTCTAAATCACTTACAATTCCTAAGTAAATATAATCAAGAATAATAAACAAAGGTTAACCTATCAGCAAGCTGAATTCTGTCAATCGGTTAAGTAATTAGAGATTATTTGATTTGTTAAGGGTTGAGCAATCACTTTTAACAGATCCTATTAAATGAGCTGTAAAATGCTCTTACAACCTGGAAACAAACATAAATTCACACACTTTGGAATTTATTCCTATAAAATCATAAAACAGAAGCATAATGATTGAACTTAGGCATAGGTGCACTACAAACACATGAGAGTTCTCTTAGATTTGAACAACTCCATGTTCTAAAATTTAGCTTTTTAGGCTACTTACGTTTTTTGCTGGTCTGATAGATGTATACATATGATAAGAAAATGATTCATCATAATAGATATAATCAAAAATAGAAAAATATTATGCAATTAATTCAAGGATCATTATGTATAGTTTATAACTAATGTAATTTGTCTATTTTTCACACTGTACGTGAACTACAAACATTTACATATTACATAAATTTGATTACGATTATTTATTTTTTGTTACTTATAGGAGGTTTTGAAGCATTTAGAAGTCTTCAAGATGCCCATGAATTCATTGATCGAAATATACCACTTTTTATTAACTATATAACTACTGATGATAGTTCTTGTTCCGACGCTGCATCACCTTCATTAAGTGATAATTCTGAAGCTTCATCGATTGTATCACGTGTATTCAATGATAACGTAATTTCTTTAAATGGTAATAATAATAATATAAATACTAACAATAAGTTACTTTTAGATGATCTTTCATGTTACAAATTAGATAATTTTGAATCAAATGATACAGAAAAGCTTATTTCTTGTTTAAAGGATTGTTCACGTGATGAAACATTAGTTGTACGAATTAAACAAACACCATTACGTGTAAATGAAATACAACAAAATAATGATGATGTTTTAAGTGCAAGTATTTCACAAATTCTACCATTTTTATATTTAGGTAAGTTATTATTACTATTTTTTCGGCTTCAATTTTATAAATGATACAAGTGTATGATAAATATAACACATATTTAATTAAGAAAGATATTTAATGTGTATGACTGTAAGTTATGTTGATGTAGAAATGTGTTCTAAAGACTAAGTAGTTTTCTTTTGAGATTCACTTGGTATTGTTTTACTTGAATCTTCCCATTGATGTTTTAGGACTGAAATTGATCAGTTTCTTATTGGCATATGTGCATACTGTGCGTATGCCTCGATATTGCCTTAATTTACAAGCATTATAAGCAAAGATGGATAGTAAGTAGCAGTGGAATCCAGGATGCGCGTTTCGTCCTGTTTGGGACTCGTCAGCTGGATGTACCTGCATCTCAGAGTTGGTGTTCACTCTGGGACTCGAAATCAGTACCGTTCGCTTCAAACGCCATCACGTTATCCACTTAGCTGCTGAGTCCTGATAGCCACTTGCTATGGGGTGCAATGGGGTGAAGTTTGATTCACTTGGTGGCGTTTGAAGCGAACGGTACTGAGTTCGAGTCCCAGAATGAACATCAACTCTGAGATGCAGGTACATCCAGCCGACGAGTTCCAAACAGGACGAAACGCGCATCCTGGATTCCACTGCTAGCCACTATCCATCTTTGCTTATAATTTCTTTTGGGATGTTTCGTTCAAATATGAATAGGTAGTTTCTTCTACATATGGGCTTTAACTTTAATGAATACAATAATAATATCAATTGTAATCGTAGAAAAAAATATATATATATAGACCTACGTTGTCAATTAACCAACAAGCCTAAAAAGAATTAATAAATGCATAAACATAATTATCCATGATATATGAAGTAATATCAGGAATAATTAGGAATTTTAGTATCAAACATATTTGAAATTTTAATCATATCGAAAATTATAGTTTTTGATTGAGATGGTTAACCGATAGATGTTAGACCACTATTAGAAGCCAGAAAGTACTAGACGGCCATTTCGTCCTAATGTGGGATTCCTCAGCAGTGTGCACCCACGACCCCGCTCGCGAGAGTTGGACCCAGAGCCTTTAGTTTCGTGGATTGTTTGAGGGTGGAGATTAACACCATTGCATGCTGATTGAGCGCTCTAGAGGTTAAGCGTTCGCGCACGAAACCGAAGGCCCTGAGTTCGAATCTCGCGATCGGGATCGTAGATACTGAGGAGTCCCACAATAAGACGAAACGGCAGTCAAGTGCTTTCGGGTTTTCAATGGTGGTCCAACATCAATCAGTTCATGATCTCAATCAAAAACTTAATAATCTCCACAACCCTACAATGACAAAAATTATAGAGTAGAGTAATAACTAATAGAAGATCTATCCCTCTACTTTATAAAATGTTAACGCGATTCAATAAATTCTAAAAAATATGCATATTTTGCATCATGCTTTGACATTAGATAAATAATGTTAAACATAATTTTTAATGTATAATCTCTAAGAAAAAGTTTTTTTTTACGTCATATGTACATATACTACTGATTTCTAATTTCTTTCTTTATTACCTCATAACATTTAATCAAATAGTATCGAACTGACTGAAATCAAATTTCAATGAAAGATAATAATAATAATTCAGTTATTTAATATAATAATTAATAAAAATATTGAGAATTTGATTTTATTTGATTGTTACGACGTTATATATTTCTTTGATGATTTTGATCTTGATTATTATCCTGAAGAAGTCCAGACGAATTAGCTGGACAAAATGTTGGAATTATTTTAAGTTTCAATTACTGAGATATAATTACTAATCATATAATTACTATTGGATATAACTTGTGTTAATCTATAGAAAACTGTTTAACCCCCTAGAATCAAAGTAAATATTTTTATATCAAAAATGGTTTCATACTATTTTCAGAAATTCATGAACCTAAATTTTGTACTAGTCAATACTTATCAACAAGGATTATTGACATTCGTTAGCGGATTGATATTTGAATTTATGTCACCTAGTTTAACAGTTACAAAAAATACTAGAGAAGTATTCTGAGCAAAAGTGATTTTAGATTGGACTAATACATTCACTATGCTCAACCATTAATCAGATAACCTATGCTAACATACGTCATCTAGAATCGTACGTAAGTCGATATATTTTATCGCCTACCGAAAAGCATAAAAAATGTACTATATTAGCACCCTATGCAGATTAATAGCTAAACTAGGATTTTCCATTGAGTACGACGATTTAGTGAATAAGTCATTTAGTGGTCACTTCATGTAATGTATATTTCTCATAACCAATACAATATTTATCAAATGCCATATTGTACTGACTGAATTTATAAGGAAATTTATATTTCTGTCACTTTATACAGTAGTTCATATCTCAAGACTATGAGAAGTAGGTTTCCAGAATCGTGAATCCGTCTTGACAAATCTTCAAAACAAACAATTCACTTTTGTTTACTTATTTTATAGACTTCTTTTCATTTATAGACTTAGATAGATAAGAATTCATGATCATTCTTCAACTACTTGTAAACTAAAGAGAATATTAGTAATCATTATTTTAAAAAAAACTATTTTTACATACTTTATATTAGAAATATCTTGATTAAACTTAGATTGGATGGATCAATGTAGAATAATAAAAGACAAAAGTTGTAGTAATGGAGACTTGTTGGGATTGTAGAAATTTTCACAGTCGAATTCATGCGTATTGCTAAGGAGTCCTACACTAGGATGAAATAGTCGTCCAATGCTTCCAGGTTCTCAATGGTGATTTCGCTTAGATCGACTCATTAATTCAACCGTTACAATAATTGTAGGTGATTAGAAAATATTTTAAATTGGCGCTTATCTATTATTTCTTGCTGCAGCTAATGTTATACATCCGTCATAATATAATTATCACTTATAGTTTATTTTGGTGACTTCATATAGTTATTACTTATGGTTTTATTTCCATTACATTAATTATAATTACTAATTCTTTATTTATTAATTCTATGCGTTGATTAAGTAGTATAATTTTTCATTTATAACACAATTTGTTTCAAAAATCTTCAATCCCTAAATGTTCTGTTACCATACTCTTTGCAGTTTCTTTTCTGTAATATTCATCGAATCGAATTCATTTAATTATCTAACATGTACACGTCTAAGTCAACTCTAATCAATATATTTCTAATATAATGTATGTAGACTTAGATTTTTATAATAATTATTACCATTATTTCTAGTTAATAAGCAAATGGAGAAAATTGACAAAATAAATAAGATCATATTGGTTAGCGTTTTTTAGCGAGTTAGTATTCTACAGGATGGGGTCACTAACCCCATGTCTAACCCTCTTCCTTTATCCGGGTTTGCGACCGGCAGTAGCTCTAGAGAGGATCCAGGCAGAGTTAAATAAATTAATATTATTCTACTATTCATGTTGGATGTTGAAAAAATTCGATAATTTTAACTAGCGATTATTCAAATTTACACTTAGATCAGTAAAGTCCTTCCAGACAATCAATCCTTCAACCAATATTATACAATGGAAGTATGAATTTTCGTGGAAGAAGTTTCGATGGGTAGTATGTTAACAGAATGTAAAATTTTTGTATATAAAAAAATGTTCTCAACATTTCAGTAACTTGATAAGATCTTACAGTAATAATCTCATGTAGCATATTTCATATCTTTTCTTTATATATAAGGTGGCACCAACATAAATGATTGTTTAGACCTCTCAACCATTACTGTATGCTCTGCACTGATTCCTTTAGTTAACTGCACTGAACCGTATAACATTTTGAAATATACGAAGCAAACAACGTCTCAGAAATCCAAATTTAGAAGTGTTAGTAGACGTCATCAAATAAAGAAATGTGAAAGAGAACTCTCAAATACAGAAGAATTTTTGTTGTCGCTTCAAATAATGTTATTTGATCTTTCTGAGTGTCTGTACGAACAAATACACCAAGGATTGAAAGACTACCCAAAGCTCATAAGTTCAATTTAGCTATGTAACCGGTATTAGACATTTTTCAATTCTTCATACTATGAAAAGATACATGGGTTGGAAACTTAAGTAAATTGTCTGAACGTAAATTCATTAGAAATATCTCGAAATATATGTTTGCGTGTTTTGAGAAAACATTATTTCTATAATTTTAGTTTTAGCTTTATAAGACAGTGAAACTTTGGTAACTTAAGTAAACTTGACCAATAGGTATGTTTCCAGGATATAATAGAAATCAAATCGGTAAACACGCTCCAATTAAAACTTTCCATTACATGGGACTTTAGGGAGAATGTCTATTCCAGTGAGTGAAAACATCCTGTTTGACCTATCATTTAGTTTAAAAGATACAGAATTTGTTAACAGCTTAAGAATAGTTCTGCCTATTTAATTTTCACTGAGACATATCAGTATTTCCCAATGATCAAACCTGTTTTGTGTTATTTTAATTTGTGCAGCATAGTCTTGATTAATTCTTCAGCTGTGACTATCTTCTTTAAATGGTTGTTATCATCGGTGGGACGTCGAATAATGATAACAATAATAATAATATTAATAATAATAATAATAATAATGAATAATAGAAATGGTCACATGATTCAGTACAATAGTGTGGTACTTCTAGAACACCTCTACTGACTTCTTGAATACATGAATCGGACAGCTGAAATAAGAATACGAAAAAGATAAACGAAAATTCATTGGATACCAAAGTTAAATACTTTATATCTGAATACAGTAATTTTTATATGGTTTATACTGATTGTAATTAAGATGTGTATACACCAAAGTAAGTAATGCTTAAGATTAACTGACAAATAAATTACTGAATAAACATTAACCGTTTATGGCGAACAGATTTACTGATATGATTATTTCTGGAAATGTGGCTATATGTCGTAGGCATTTGGGAAAATTAGTCAATATTATGGGTCATTGAAACTTAAATCAGTTAAATCTTTGCTAATTATATGAAATACGTTTAGATTATAGTACAGAATCTTTAATACGATATATGGATTCATGTGACAGATTTAGCGTTGATTAACTGTAATTGATCTTTACTTAAAAAATGTTTCACCATTTCTGTCACTACTGATTGTTCCATGGAATATTATATTGGGTGTTTGAACTTGAAAGTGAAATGGCAATCGTTTCCATAAGAGATAGACAAAAAAATAAATCGTAACTATCACAATGTTTATTCTTAACGTTTACAATGTTCAGTGCTTAGAGAGACGATAAATATTTCGTATAAATACAGATTACTTATGGATAACAAAAATTATTTTTTAGTTAAATTTAAACATATGAAAGTATATTGAATTATATGTACAATTAAAATATTGTTAACCGAGATGTTTTAGCAGGACTGCAGTCCAAATGTCAGAAATTACTAATCTATTTAAGGAAATAATAAAACTTTTCGTATTAAATAAAGTTTACATCTTCGAGTTTTCAAAAAAACTTGTATTTTGCATTATAAGAAGTTAGAGAAAACGACGTTAAAGTCGATTAGAACTGTGACTAAGTTATAATAGGGCTACAAGTAAACAGAAATAAGCTAATCTATGTATAAATCACGAGTAACTTCTGAGACATATTAATTGACTAATATTATCTATACATTCTTATGGTATAACTATTCAGTAATTAGATTATGTATATTAATATTCCTCTTATTATAAGCTTTATTTTGATCTCTAATTTATTGTTGTACGATTTACGGTTCTTAAGCTATTTTCAGTTTACTAACTACTGCCTCCCACGTTCACAGCCACTTTTTGGCTTTATTGTGTACAAATGTTATTTGCTATTTTATGGTGCGTTGCGGTCTGTTTGATTGCTATACAAAACCAGTATGTATGAAATAAATGATTCGATTCGATTCGCATATTGGAAGCTGGTATTTGGTGTTCTGGACTCAAGTGGACGGGCTAGGCGGACATAGGACCAATATGGACGCTAGACTGCCCATACCGGTCGAACTTCATTGGTTTGGCACAGTGCTAAGATTGTATAAGTCGTATTTTGATTGGTGGATAAATCACGTGATAAAAAGCCGGACGTAAAGTCACAACAACTCTGTCTATGCCTAATGAATAAGTAACAACGTAATGTGTTGTAGATTTATACATTGTTAAATTTATTCTTACTAGTGTAATAAACCATTTATTTCAGTTAGGTTTTGAAATGCATGAAAACTGCCTGATATTGTGCAAAAATTCAATGTCAAGTGTCGCTAATACCATGATTGAATTTCAGGAGGATTGAAATATTTAAATTAATTGTGCTTTGAGTAATGAACAATGCTGTACAAGAACTTACATCTAAATTTGATCGAACAGTTTCATAGTATTTGAGCACCGAGTTGATGTGGGACATAAAGGAGGAAGAATGAATCTGTAAAATCTCAGCAAATAAATATGAAGTAAATCCAACGTTTAGTCTGACAATTTGGTCCAAGCTTTTTCAAGTAAATATATAATCAAATATAAATAAGTACATAGTTCTCTGGTTAACCGTATACTAAGTAGGTCATACAATCAATTTTAACAATGTTTAGGGTAGGTATTTGCTTTAGCGTGTGAGAGACATGTGGTGTGAAACGAAAAGTGTTAAGATAACAAAATGTGCGTATTTGTAGGTGGTATGAGAAGAAAGTTCGGTGAGACCATGATTTATGAACAACCAGAATGTTCGCCTGTGGTGTGTGCTGCTGATGTCGACAGATATAAGGAGTATGTGTCATCAATCGAAGGTGCCTAGCGGTAGGAGGTTAAGGAGATCGAAGGGAAAAGAACGAGAACAGAGAGTAATTGGTGAAGGAGCGAAGGAACAGTCAAGTCTGAGACAACTGATTGACATTTTGCAAATGAAGTATTTACTGTATGGTTCTCAGATTTTACTAAGAGATTCTGTAATTTTGTGTTCATATACATTTGGTTGTCCCTACAGAAGTTCTCGTTCACTACACACTTACTAACTAGTAATAAATGATGGTTGTAAATCAGTGTGAGAAATTAGAATTATGGTTTACAGTTGATGGTTAGGCTCAGGAATTAGATTGAGGATTTTCATCACTAACTAACACCAGCTAAAATGTCAAAACGCTAGTTAGCCAGACAGATGAATGAATTTCGCGACAAAAACCAAGATCTGTTGTCTTAAACCTGATTAATTTGTCCATAAATTATAATTTCATTCATTATATATTGCCTTTGATCGGTGAACCCATACAAGTCTTATATATAATATATATCAAATATGTCACAGAACGCAAAAAGTGAAGATAAATAAACAACAATTACATTCAACTGTTCTGATCAGTTTTCTTATCTGAATATGTTAAACAATTAACTGGGACAACAAAATAACACAAACATTGATTTCTTTATTTTTGTTTTGTGGATGAAATTTATTCTCACATCAATTACAAATGCACACAATCTGTTATCTTAACACGTTCCGTTTCACATCACATGTTTCTTACACGCTAAAGCAAATTCGTACCCTAAACATTGTTAACATTAAATTCACTTGTATCTTCCCATTGTTGTTTAGGACTGCAATTGATCAGTCGCTTTTTGGCATATGTGCATCCTGTACGGACTGCCGTGATATTACCTTAAGTCACAAGCCCCGTAAGCGAAGATGAATGGTGGCTGGCAAGGAAATCTAAGAGGCGCGTCCCGACTTATTTGGGACACGTCAGCTGGATGTACCTGCATTCCAGAGTTGGTGTTCACTCTGTGACTCGAACCCAGTGCCGTTCGCTTCAAACATTAATTGGATGACCTATTCAGTATACTGTCAACCAGAGAACCATGGACTTATTTATATTCGATAATTTTGATATTTGATTACATATTTACTTGAAAAAGCTTGGACCAAATTGTCAGACTAAACGTTGGATTTACTTCATATTTATTTGCTGAGACTTTACAGATTTATTCTTCCTTCTTAGTGAGCTATGGTATTGAGTCATTGTATTACATATAAACAAATACCAAAAAATGAGCGTGCTTGATTAAATTTGTGAAGTATATGATGTAAACTTTCGATGTTTATGATGACAAATTTGTTTTAAATTCTTATACTGTTATGAAGAACACTCCGTTTACATAACTTATACTTTCTTTGAGAATTTTTAGAAACAACTTCCGCTTTTATTAATTATTTTAGCATCACCCGAAATTTTCTCATAAATTTAGTTTTACTGTTAAAATCGATTTTATCCACTTCAAAGAAACACCTAATTAGGAAGCTTTAATGAATATTGATAACTTATGAAGTTGAATTTTTACAGAACGATTTTCGTTATGATTGTAACTGATTTTTGGGCATTTTATATTAGCTTTTACCTAAAATACGTTAAATTCATTATATTTTGATAAGAGTAAATATCAGTGAAGTTAGCATTCATAGTTGATCTTTGTATGCATCATAATTAATATATAATTACTCATATACATAGTATTCAAGTTCATGTTTTATGGGACTAAATTTTAAAACTGTAGAAGTAGGTAGAAGTTTGATTTCTGAAATATAGTAATACTTTCCCAGTACGGGGTAAGTTGTGTATACTCCTGGATATCTCAAAACAATTGGCGGTTACTACATCTTGCTCGTTGATATAATATTTGTTTTTGGTACTATCTGCCAAAAATATCGAAAACGTGAAGAGACATGGATTTCTTCAAAAGCATAGATAGGTACCGATGATTAATGAAGAGATAGCTTTTAATACACAGAATTCAGAATATTCATCATTCCGAAAGAATCTGACTACTTATGGCTAATAACCATTTTACAAAAAATATTGATGGCTCAGTGTTTACTTCATTGGTCCTTTCATAGGATAAATTTTATCATCTAGAATTCTATGAATATATAAAATTTCTTTATCGCTTTTATGGTTCACTTAATGATAGTTATTAAAGTACCCAAATCATTAGAAATATTCGGAGACACCATCTATAGGATATTCTGATTATGAATCTTGTCTCAGTTATTTATTTAAAATATGAAATCACTGATTAGTTATTATGTAAAACATGAGCAAGCTTTATATGGATCAAAAACTAATTGAAATACATATTACAGAATATCAAATGTTATCTAGAACTATGATTGCAGAAGTAAAGTTTGACATTTTATAATTTCCTTTATTGATAGCTTGTGATCTTCATGCAAAAATCACAACTAATATCACAAGATGAATGCCACATAAGTATATGCTGTGAAACATAAAATTATTTTTGATGAGCTTCTAAACATATAAACATACTTTTGAAGACTGTAATGTAAAAATCTATTGATATTGTTTATGGCTGATACTACCTAGAGAACATTAAATTTGAGAACAATGCTCTCTGTTAATGAAGACTGGATGCAAAATAGCCATAATGATATATATATATATATATATATATATATACTCATTTATGGATTTACAATCCCTATAGCCGTTTCTTAGTCAAAGGTCAAGCTTTTCGCTTACTGCTAAGATTTTTAGGTAAAAATAAGGGTACACACTTGCATTCCGAACTAATTTATCAACTTGAAGAGTAATTATTTCAACCAAACTCGTAAAACTATTAATGACATTTATTAATCAATAATTTACCGATCTACTAGAGTAAGTATTCTTCAGAAGTTTCATTCACATCTTTAAACTGTCATTGTTATAAAAAGAATATCAATGCAATCTTATTTCCAAAAGGTACTTAATAAGAAATTTCAACTTGTAATATATATGTTTTACATCATTTTTCCTTATTTATTTACATACTTCTTTCTTAAAAATACTCTTTATTTGTTTAAAGGTAATGCACGTGACTCTCAAGATGTTGATCTGATTAGACAATTAAATGTAACACATATAATTAATGTGACAGATTCATTGCCTATGCCATTCAGAAAATTAAATCGGATACAATATTTGCATATACCTGCTTCAGATACTACAAAACAAAATTTACTTCCATCTTTCGATCGAGCTGTACAATTTATAGGTATATTTTATTTTTTTTATATATATCTGTTTGACTTAAAGAAATTTGTTGTAGTAGAGGTGATATATGTATATATATATTTCGCAAAATTTCATATATCAGTATAGGGTTGTGGGGATTGTTGAGTTTTGGTTAAGATCATGAATGGATCAGTGTTAGACCACCACTAAAATCCTGGAAACACAGAACAACCGTTTGGTGATCTCCGTCAAAACTCAACAACTTCCATGATACTGAACTGGTAATTATCATGTGCTCACTAGTGACTGGCTTTAAGATGGATTTCCTGGAGTTCTAGTGAGAAGTGGTGACCTGTGGAGTTCAGCCATTTCCAGTGTGGGGCAGTTACTCACTGAGGACAGAGGAGGACGGTCGTGCAATATCGTGAACGGATTGAATTTAGACATTAATACCGGTGAATGCTGGCTCAATGGTCTAGAAGTGCAGTATTCGCGCACGAGAATAAAGGTTTTAGGTTAGAGTCCTGCGTGTGGGATCACGAATGTGCACTGCTGAGGAGTTTCATACTAGGACTAAATAGCCATCCAGCGGTTTCAGGTCTTCAATGGTGGACTAACATTGATCAATTCGTGATCTCAGTCAAAATTTCATACACGTTATTGATAGTTGCTCGAATTTGTAGCATCGGGTTGTTGGTTTCAGTTGGTTTCAATACAAAAAGAATAGTGTTAATTTGAAACTCGTAAGAGAAATAGCTTGTGCTTGACTCGCTGCAAGAATTCTATGTCTTGAAGTGACAACTGTTTCAGTTATTGTTCACTTTGCTTTTATGTCAACCGTATTATGAATACTTCAATGTTTGGTTTCGTTAATTCATAGTTATCAAAAATCCACAGCCTATTGGAAGATTTATTATAATACAAATCATGGATAGATATAGTGATTACAAGTAATATGTAGGTATTTCATACATCCTTTTCACTTCTCTAATAGAGATTATCATTTGACGTGAATTGTACTTGATAAAATCAAGGGACAGAAAGATGATTCATTTCGGTCACATCTTAGAATGACAATACATGAAAAGTATACTTCGATTCACGTTTAATTTATGAAGTAATAACTTTTAAAATTATTGTTAGCTGTACAAAGGTAACAGAAATAAAAATACTTGTAATTCTAATTTTTGCTAACCCGTATTTCAAGAAAAAATTATGAAATTTCTCTTCTGTTTAGTAACAAAAGGGTAAATTTTAATAATTGACCGATAACTCAGTTTATTGTATCATAAAGGTTAAAATGAAGCGGTAGCGTAACGAGAGTTTCATTCGATAGTGTATGACATTTTAACATCAAAAGAATTATAGATTGGTAGTGCAATGAGGAGACGACGTTTATCAGATCTATGTGATATATGGACGTGATACATTTCGAACATTTTGACCACATATTAACTTGTTAGGATATATATGATAAACAAAAATCAAACTAGACAAATAGGAACATAAGCAAAGCTTAATAAAAGGTTTATTCAAGTGAATGATTTGTATCTGTATAAATAGTACTGGTAAATACGATGTGAGGCTTCTAAAAGAAGCACTGATGCACAATTCGTAAACCAATGACAAAGTCAAGATTTTCTTACGTTTATTACAGTTCTGGGACCTAACGAACATGTTACTAACACCTTGCCAATCAGAGGTGAGCCATGTAAAATGAATGCTTGAAACACTTATCAGTATAAAGAGCTGACTAGTCGAGGTCATTATTAAAAAATTGGTGTTCAGGCTCCACTAAAATCTTAATTAAGATGTAAGCATTAGTGTCCTATCACAGAGTGTTTATAAATGCAAATATGTGCGTCCGATTGTACGAAGAGAGGGGTAATTGGTTTTAAAAGTTTGGGTTACTCAAAGAGTACCAAAACGGCTGCACAAGCAATCGTATAAGGTGACTCAATAAGCGCAGAAAACAAACATCTCTCTTCGTCCATTCCTTAAAGCGCATCAAAATCAG
Organism: Schistosoma haematobium; assembly: GCF_000699445.3. Classification (NCBI taxonomy): domain Eukaryota; kingdom Metazoa; phylum Platyhelminthes; class Trematoda; order Strigeidida; family Schistosomatidae; genus Schistosoma; species Schistosoma haematobium. The sequence continues at coordinate 57,913,159 of NC_067195.1, read as the reverse complement.
GTCTTAATCTTGAACTTAAATAATCCTTTGTGGTTGGGTACAAACTTGTCTAGGACAGATAATTAAGTCTGTTGACGACTTAGTCAAACAAAGTAAAACCGCGCCTCCCCCTATATGTTTGAATGTAATATGTATTTACAATATACTTTCTCTGGTGGCATTGATTTAATATCCAGGGGATTGTGATCCATATCATTTTTCCTCATTATCTTTATTTGGCTTAGGTTCCAATCTGCCTAGTTTGACATTTATTTCTCATGTATAAACGTGTGGTCAGATTACTTTTTTATCAATGTATCACAATGATCTAATAAATTTCATTTCCTCACTGCCTAAGTATATCAAAAAGACTTTTCATTTTATCTAACAAATAGAATAAATCAACCATATTCTGAGACTGATCAGACTTTAAAACCAAAGGATTGTAGAAATATGTTCAAAAAAGGTGAATAATTTGTGAACCCTATGCAACTCTTTAGCTTGGGACTTTAAACCCAACAGTTAAACTGTACATACAAGTAATTACTGGTAAAAGCCAAAAGTCATCAACTCATTCCTGACTACTAAGTAAAATAACTAAGTGAAACAAAGATGAGAATTTACCTATAATCTAATTTATACACATTCTGTAGAAGAAAGGATTCACATTAGATAAACAGAGATTAAATCTTACTTGTTATTTTCGGAAAAAATTATCTGTTAACAGGAATAAACATTTCTGCAAATTCTTTCTCTTACAGTTCAAAATTAACACGTTCTAAGGAGGAAATTCTCTTTTAAAAAATTGACATGCAATATAGTTTGAATATGTTGTGAATTTAAGTCCGACTAGCTATCACGTAATTTATTCTCCAGTCGAAATACGACTTATTCACTCTTGTATTAAATCAATGCCGTTCGACCGGTCTGATCGGCCTAGGGTCCTTATTGGTCTTTTGCTCCCCTAGCCCGTCCAGTTGAGTTCAGAACACCAATAACAGCTCCTGCTATGCGAATCATTTATTTCAAAGATACTTGGTTTATATACCAGCCAAACAGACCACATCGCACCATAAAATAAGAAAATAGCATTTATACAAGATCAGGCCAAAAAGTGACTGTGAACGTGGGAAACAGTAATTAATTAACTGAGCATAATTTAAGAACAATAAGTCGTATAATAATAAATCACAGGTCAAAATGAAGCTGATTGTAAGAGGAATATAAATATACACAATCTAGTTACTGAACAGTTATACACTAGTAATATATATATAACATTAGTCCATTAATAGATCCCATAAGTTACCCGTAATTTAATCTTCACTAGGATATAACAGAATATACTCTTAAAATTATGAGGTAAAACCTCAATAAATTACTTTTAAGGTAAATAATTTGTTCTCTTTCACTAAGATAAAAAAATTGCTTTTGTAACTGTCATAATAATTCACTAAACTTATTTACAATTTATTTGTTTAATGTAGTTAGAAAGCATCATATTAATTTTTCTATAATCTACTAATCAACTCATGATCTACTAAACCAAATCAACATTTTAGACATATACCACATGCTTTCTATATTCTTAATCAAATGAGAATACTTTAACAATGATCTAACCACATATTATATAAAAGTGTCATCTAGAAGCCATAGATTTCTTGAAGATGAATTTGCTGTGATATGTAAGTAATATGGTAATCGTTAGATAATAAAATTTTTCAACCCTTATTGGATTTGAATTAGCTTTGTGTTATAGCCCCAAGCCGCCAATCAGAAGCAGCGAATTATCGATCGGACCAAGGACGCGTAAAACACGTGCGAGCAGCCTAGAGTCCTGATTGATCCTGCTTTCCGCCTAGCCCAGCCAGTTAAGTCCAGAACACCAGTCTCAGCCTCTGCAATATGAATCATTATATTTCAAACATAATGAGTTTATATACCAGTCAAACAGACCAGAACGTAGCATAAAATAGAAAATAACATTTGTACAATATTTGGCCAAATGTGGCTGTGAATGTGTGAGGCAGTGACTAATAGACAGGGCATAATTTAAGAATGGTAAAACGTGTAATAATGGTTCATAGGTCAAAATAAAGTTTATAATAAGAGAAATATGAATATGAATAGTTTAGTTATTTAACAATTATACGATAAAAATATGCGTATAGTATCGGTCCATAAAAGGATCCCAATGTTACCAGTTATCATGTTTATCGGGACCTAACACTTTGACTAATTGGAAATTGAACGGACAAACTTCTCCAGAGAAAATCGCTAAAAGATTAAACAGTAACGTAATTCATTAGAAATGAAAATTCACGTAAATCTACATGATCATTTTGGACATCTTTGTTCATAGAAACACACAAATAACACATAATGTCAGATCCAGTCTCAGTAGCAAACATGAAATAGAAATAACAATGGAAGAAATATAATTTTTACTACATACTGGACTATAATATATCTAGTTATAATTCATAATAAGTTACATATTGCTCGCAAAGATTTTGTGAGGTCATTACTTACTTACTTACGCCTGTTGCTCCTCGTGAAGGAACATAGGCAGCTCACCAGCATAATCATAACCAAACTAACTTAGTAACTTAAAAATCCCTTAAGCAAATATGTTATCCTCTAGTTATAAATTATGAACTGCTGTTGATTTATTCAATAAACGTTTCACCGATGAAACAAGTTCTGAAATCTCAGCCAATATTTTATCGAATATACAGAATAATTGAAAAAAAACATTAGACGTTGCTAGTGTCCTAAATTGGGCATATTATTTAACTAAACAATGTAAAAACTATATGTCATAACTCAGATAAACAAGTTGTCCATTTCTTTCAGATAGATAAGTTTTCTTAGTCACTTTTAAGCAACGTTCCGACTGAAAATGCCCTGTTTGATATGCAAGTATTTCTTATATAATAATTAAATTCATGAGTCAATTGAAGCTAGACCACCATGGAAAACCTGTAAGCACTGGACGACCATTTCATCATAGTATGGGAATCCTCAGTAGTGCAAATCCACTATCCCGCCCCGAGAGATTCGAACCCAGGACCTATCAGTCTCACACGCAAATGCTTAACCTTTGGACCACTGAGTCAGCATCCAATAATACTGTATACATATATAAAAATATGAAACAGAGGTAATTATGTATGAAAGTGTTCTAGTTTATCTTTTGGAGTTCTGAAAAATAGACAGTTATTCAAAACTAAACGAAACAACATTTATTTATGAAACTTTTAACAAATATTCTCAATGACATTTTACAGCACTTTTAAAATTTTAGATTTCGAGTGGCTGAAAATGATTTTCTACCTATTTCTGCCTTCATTATATAATCTTGATTTTACTATCTAAATCTAAATCATTAGCCAAGATTTTGTAAAGCATTTTGGGATTAAAATATTCATCCTAATTGTTGTTGTTCAACTGTTAAATGATTTGCTATTCAACTAATTTTTGAATACAGTGGCTGTGAAATTGAATCGTTAGATAATTATTGAATACTGGCTTTATTAAAATGTAACTTGAAATTTGAATAATTTAATTCTTGTTTTACAGGAATATTATTAAAATGTAAAAAAGAAAACTTCGTGTTCGTGGATTGGTTGAAGTTAGACATTAACATCATTGGATACCGGCTCAGTGGTCTAGTTGGTTAAGCGCCTGATGCGAGACTGATAGGTCCTGAGTTCGAATCTCGTGGGGTGCGAGATCGTGGATACGCACTGCTGAGGTATCCCATACTAGGACGGAACGGCCTTCCAGTGCTTCCAGGTTTTCCATGGTGGTCTAGCTTCAGTTGACTCATGATTTCAATCTGTAAAAAAGAAAACTATTGAATTTCAGTGTTGTGCAATCGGTAAAATATCACAGTTATCAAACATTAGCTGAATATAATTCAATATTGTAAAAATTTTAAATAATCTCACGGAAGATGGTTTACAAGTCTAAAGTTTTCTAAATATACATAGCTACAACCTGACTTCTTTGTATCCTTTTAAACTTGATATGTTCGAGCATTGTCCTTGCGTTTAATTAAGTAACTACATAAACATATTTGAATAAACATGAATTGAAATGTGCTGTTAGATCATCGCATTACACCAACAAGTAAACAATATTTTTAATCAAGTATGACATTCACAATGTATTGTGAGTAATTGTGATCTATAACAATTTATTTATATACTATTCACGCTTTTGGAGTTCATTATCAGTACACTTTGATAAAATTTTGATAGTAGTGTAGTGTAAATTATAATTAAAAATAAATGCTTCATTTCAAACTCTCGTCATTGCAACTATAAAACGAGATTTTTAAAAAAAACTCTTCTTTTATAGTATCTAACATATTCAGATAGTTTTCAAATTTCCACATTATTCTTCTAAATTACTCTTACAGAAAAAGCAAGAAAGCATAATGGCATCGTTTTAGTTCATTGTTTAGCTGGTGTTTCTCGATCAGTTGCAGTTGTCATTGCTTATCTTTTATACAATAATCGTGGATTAAATGTTTATAAAGCATTAGAATTTGTACAAGCACGTCGTTCTGTAGCTGGACCAAATTTACATTTTATGGGACAACTTCAAGCTTATTATCATGATTTACATAGTCGTAAATCAAATATTTTCACTGATAAATTCAATATGAAATCTAAAGATAAATTAACAAAACGTAATAGTGCAGAAAATTTAACTGGTAAGTTAAAAAGAAACAATCTACCTCGTAGTGTAAGTTTATCATCTAACTGGATTCAATCACAATCACGTTCTTCTTCTGTATTGTGTAAAGTTTCTAGTTCAAGTAATGCTACTACACCAGGATATGTTACTTCAACATTATCCATATATGATTTGGGTAATATTAAAATTAATAGTAAAAGACCTATAAATTCAACATGGTCTGTAAGTACAACATGTACAAATCGTAAACGTTCACTTGTTCGTAAATGTTCACATGAATCAGATAAACCATCCGTGATACCAATTAAAACTCAAAAATAATTATATATATATAAATATTCTTCTAAAATTCATTATGTAATATAGACAAACAATTTTGTTGGGCATAGAATTTAATTATATTTATTTCAACTAACTTTGCTAATAATCTTTAAGAACATATACAGATTTTCTTATTGAATTAAACTAAATAACATTTATCTTTGTAATTGTACGAATACATATGTAATAAGATTTAAAACACCATTTTTTTCCCTGCTATCTACTGTGTTCAATTTCACTATCATTATCATCATTATCATCGTTAGTCTGTTTGGTTGTTTGTTTTTCTTTTTTTTTTCTTGTTGCATCAAACACTGTAAGCGTTAATGTGATTTTATGAGTCTGATTTTGTTTTTCTGTATTCACAAACGTAATCCAATAAGTTCTTGAATCCTTATATGGATACCGTTTGTTTGTTTTTCTTTGTATTAACTATTCATTTCTATTGTACAAATCTACTTGAGAAAGTCTTCTTTTTTTTAAATTTTTTTCACTTTATTCAAAGTTCAATAATTCTTTTTACATGTTGAAACGTTACAAGTTATATTTGTTTAATATTATTCATTTTGTAGAAGATTTTTTATTTATTTTCAACAAAAAACAAAGATCCTTCTTTCGAAAAGTGTAACAATAATAACAAAAAAAATGATGAAACTGATGAAAATAGTGTTTCGTTATTTTCTTTATATTAAATAAATGTATAAATTCACTTGGTGTTGTTTTACTTGTATCATCCCATTGTTATTTAGGACTGCAATGGATCAGTATCATATTGGCATATGTACATCCTGTGCGGATTACCTCAATATAGCCTTAAGTCATAAGTGTTTAAATCAAAGATAGATAGTAGTTAGCAGTGGAAACCAGGACGCGCATTTCTTCCTATTTTGGATGTACCTGAATAAGTCCCAGAGTGAACAACAACTCTGCAATGCAGGTACATCCAGCCGACAAAGCTCAAATAGGACGAGACTCACCTCCTGGATTCCACTGCTAGCCACTATCTATCTTTGTTTAAATAAATGTTTTTTTCAGGGTTACAGGTACAATATGAATGAGTTTTATCCTTTTATAACATAAAAATACTATGGGATGACTTTATTTTAAAATAAATAAAATAAAAAAGAAATCAGATAAAATACAACTTACTATTGGCTTTATAAAATTAAAATCTAACATGATAGTAGTTGATTGTATTAGTAAATTAGAACATTAAATAACTATGCATATGATCTTTTAATGTAAAAACTGTTTTGTTTTGAAACAAATTAAGTGGTTAAAAACACAAAGTTCAATGAGGAAATGTGAACAAGAATAGCAAAGATGATGTAATAGAAGGATTATAATATCAGATTACGTAATATGAATAATAACAATGGACTTCGTAAATTAGGAACGAATTATAACGTGAATATAGTAAGATGACTAAAATGTTTTTACTACAATAATTAAAGGATCCACAGTTTGATTTTAAGGTTGTATATACTATTCGTTCAAATGTACCTAGATTTCTTCGTATCCAGCTCCTAAAAATGACCGGAGCTCTTACCATCTACGAGCCCAAGTCAGATCTATGCGTACAAAAGAAGTACGTCCTATTGTTATCGTTACCCTGGCCTTAATTATTATTATTGCTGCATACCCCATTTACTTATGTCTCATACTCTCATTATTTTATTCATCATATATTTTACATATTATATCACTTTATTTATTTTTTATACCTCTCTGACCTTTAATTACCTTTAATTATTGTAGTAAAAACATTTTAGTCATCTTACTATATTCACGTTATAATTCGTTCCTAATTTACGAAGTTCATTGTTATTATTCATATTACGTAATCTGATATTATAATCCTTCTATTACATCATCTTTGCTAGTCGTGTTCACATTTCCTCACGGAACTAGTAATTCAATAAAAGAAAATTGTCATATATATATACAGTTGTACAGCTTGGTAATATACATTCGTTGAAAAGAGATCCCTTCATTGAACTTTGTGTTTTTAATTTTTAATGTTTAAATGGGAATTATCTGTAAATTAAGTTATGTATAATATTGTTGTTTCATCATAGAAATGATAAATTAGTAATATTGTAAGGAGTAGAAACAAGTTAACTTTTCAAAGGATAAATAACTTTTTTACATGTTCTCAATTATTTTGATAGTATAGTGAGAATATTTGATTTAATTAATCATTGAATAAACATGAAATTAACTTAGTAATCCTATAAAACTTGAAACTTAAAATTAGTGATAGCTTTAATTGTTACATTCTATCATTATCATATATCCCTGTTAAAAATAGACAAATAAATCAGTGGATTAGAGGTTAAGCGTTAGCGCATGAAACCGGAGGTCCTGGATTTGAGTCCTGGGTGCAAAATTATGGTTTTGCATTGTTGCGGAGTCCCACACCAGGACGAAACAGCCGTTCAGTGCTTCACGGTTTTCAGTCGTGATCTAGCTTAGATCGACTAGTGAATTCAATTGTTTAAATACTACAATCTCCATCAGTCCTCATACTAAAATCAAAATGACTTTGTATATGATCAGAAAATATATATAACTGTGACAGTTAAATGGCACATTGTGTTTTGTTGCACACAATCAAAGAGATAATCTTAAGAATTAAATTATTTTGAATTATTTATTGACATTGTAATATGTAACTAAATGAAAAGTTGACAAACGATCATATGAAGAGTAAACCATTTGATCTTATTATTATTATTATTATTATTATTTTTTTTCATGTGAAACGATCACACGCATATATGCTTTATTGTGTTCACTGTGTTTAGTCATTTTTTCATAAATATGAAAGTAGTACGTTTTCGTCTAAATTGTTATTGTTCTTATTACGTGCGTTATATTTTGACTGTTATTTAATATTTGAAGATAAACAACTTGTACGTGATCGAGAGATGTAATGAATTCATTTCTGTTTATTATATTCAACTATGATTGTAATGTATGTTTTAGTAATGACAGTTACATAAATACATATAACAACGTAATGTGAAGAGAAAATTCGGTGAGACTATAAATTATGGACGCCCTGTGAGTGATGCTTAAGTGACCTCGAGAATGTCGACTAACTTACCAGGGTTAAGTGAAGGTTATAAATCAGTGTGAGGAATTAGTATTAGAATTTACAGCTGAACCTTAGAGCTAGAAACTGTATATATCATAAAATTCCATCAGCTTTAATGCTAAAATGCTATTTAGCCATATGGATTGATTAGTTTCACACTGAAATCCAACCTAGTATCTTAAACCCGACTGATTCATCCATAAACTATAGTCACGCAGAAAATTCAATAGAACTGATGAATCATTATCGTGATAATTGTACATATTTAACGACTCAATCTCATGATAAATTACTTTACTTAACAGATCTGTGATCATTTAAGGGACTTACTATTTCATCGTTAAATAGACTCAATAATAGTCGGAAAAACAATAAAAAACTATCAGTATAGGGTTCTGGAGAATTTTGAGTTCGAGTCTCACGTGAGAAGTCATGAATGCGCACTGCTGTCGAGTCCCATTCTACGACGAGACGACCATCCAGTGCTTCCAGGTTTTCAGTGGTGGCCTAACATTGATCTATTCAGCTCTCCTAATACCAATTTCGATTATGGTTAAGTTTTGTTAAACCCTTTTATTAACATACTTAACAGACAATGTTATTCTAACAGTAACAATTCGCATATTTCTTTCTACTATTATGATCACTATCTTATCTGTATAAACGTGTACGCTTGACCACATGACAGCCTACGCACATATCTCTTTCAAGCTTAAATATTGATCGCTTACATATCACTCGATGATTCCTTCTCTTTCCCCACGTATATATGTACTCAGATCACATTATTAGCCTTCGCCTTACCTAGCTGCGCCCTATTGGATTTGACTATAAATTTGCTTCTGTATTTTCTCGCATACACAAATTCGCCTCTCTGCTTCAAATTCGCTCAATGTGCTTATGGGTTCGTGATCCGTGCTATCCGCTAATAAATTGTAGTTGCCGCTTCTCATTGCCTTCTGATTTCAAACACCGTTGGGATTCCTATAATAACGGTTATCAAGGTGGTCAATTAACGAAGCTAAGCCACTACAATATATTAGCACCATACATTTTAAACAGTCTGGTCATACATACTTGTGGTTATGAGATTGATTCTAACTTGGCTTTTATGGTTTTGTACAAATGTGTTCAGGGTGTATACTAATTTTTATTGAAGCGTTGGTCATACGAAAGTTAAACCCCTCTTTACTCATTCAAATTGGTTTGTTCTCACTCTAAACCTATCCTGATAATACAGTTTATTATTCATCTTGGTGAGTTTCACAGTGTTTACTTAAGAAAAGAACCATTCTTATCTTCTTGTTTGTCCTTATTTCCTTCTATTTGTCTAGTTGACCTTTTAATTTTTTTCACATACGAATGTTCTTAACTAGTATATGTGCGACTAAATTTTTTGATACGTATTGTGCTAATATATCATATAGCTTTGATGATCTTCATCCTCTTATTACACTAAACAAATTTATCAAAGAGACTAATTGTTTTCATTTTCTAAAAAAAACGACTTTACACACATTATTAAAAGGTAAGATGAACTTGTTAACCTACGGTATAATACTCGAGAATGTTACTGCTTTCTCTATTTTCGTTCGTGATAGCATACAGCATTTAGGATTAGACATTTTCTTGGAAGAAATACTGAAACACCAGCTCTGCCAGGTGGAAAAGTGAATAATGTAATGTTTTATGGATTGGAGTTTATTTACAAGATTCATATTACCATATACAACTTGGGAGAACAGAAATTATACTAAGAACAAGGAACAAAAACAGCCAATGATATAAGTATCTCCGCATATAATTTTTTCTCATTATTCTTTAACTTTTACAGCTTCTTTACACGAAATAAAGTCAGTTAAAGAACCATTAGAAATTTGACAGTACTCGATAGATAGGTGCCACGTCTTATTTAAGGATTCTAAACTGCGTACCCATAATTAAGATCATTTTGTAGTAAAAGCTGACTAATAATGAAACTGTGAATAATTTAATTCAGTGATTATTAAACTTAAAGACAGTTATCGTCTACTAATAATAGTTCCAACTTGGTTACTGTATACAGTAACCGATCGATTTTCAGCACAAAATTCTTCACCGTTTCAAACTATCAATCAGAACAGCAATAATTTAACTGAGTGACTTGTACTCACCCAATTATAAAAATACAAAGATATTTCACAAAATTTTCTAAATAATATTCTACATGTAAGCGTTTAGATTCATGTCGGTAGACGTTTTGAGTAGTACATTTATAATTAACCAGGTTTGTTGTGAGATAGTAACTCACTGATGACAATGGTGGATGGAAGCGCAATCTTATGAATTGGTTGAAGTTAGACATTAATATCGTTGGATGCCGGTTCAGTGGTCGGGAGCTTAAACGTTTGCGCACGGGACCGAAGGTCCTGGGTTCGGGTACCGCGGTGCGGGATCATGGATGCGCACTGTTGAGGAGTCCCAGGTTTTTCATGCTGATCTAGCTTTAGTCGATTCATGAATTCAACTGTGAAATAAATTAATTGTCTATTTTTTGGTGAGAGGAACATAATTAGTTAATTGGATGATCCACGAACATTAATCAATATAACAACATTAAAGTATTATTATTAATAAATAATTAACTTTTTTATGGTAGGAATATGGATTGCTTAAACAGAGTCATATTATTCATATGTTATTATCAAGTATGGATTATTAAACTGGCCAGAGTTACGTATAATTGTAGACGAGAACAAGCATTAGTATCGTAAAAAACTGAGTAATTATACATTAAAATGTTATATTTCATTGTTTCCTGTTATCATCGACTTCATTTAATGAAATCAATTAAATAAATCAGTCATATTTTATATTTAGAGTTGATATTTTTATTTTAGTAATCATTTATGAGAAATGAAGTAAATTCCCTCATGAAGCAATGAATGCTCTTCAATCAAACCATCCTGCTCAAAGGACGAATCTTTACCATGAACTAAAATAAGACAGCTGACTTTTGACACCAAATGCCTTTTACTTCTCAATCTGGTATCAAATTATGATAAGAATTACTTTCAAATCAATAATAGTACATACCCAGTGGTTGAACTGTGTGTATTCAAATACAAAATGGCGTTATTTTACTGTTGTACGATCGTAAATCTATTCATGAAAAAGGAATATACATACGGCTGAAATATTTCAAATGAGTTGGAAGTCAATAATTTCAACTGTTCACATCATCTGGAAACGATGAAATACATTATAACATGTCCGATTCCTATATCCACCTGTAACCCTTTTAGGATTATTGCCGGTTCCAAGCCCACACAAAAGAGTTGAGTTGAGTATGGTTTCATCAACCCCATCTAGTAGAAAACAACACTAAAAACGCTAACTAGAATAAACAAATCAAACCATTTAAAATCTGTCCTCCGAGTTGAACAATCCTTCAGAAGAATTATGACGCGTCATGGTGAAAGTCAACACACTTCGAAAGTGACGAGGTCGGTGCCCCTTCTAACAACCAGAGAAACAATTAATATAGGTACACGGAATGTCCAGACAATGTGGGAGATCGGAAGGACTAATCGAATAGCTATGGGAATTAAGAGCTACAACTTGACGGTGCTCGGTATCAGTGTAACCCATTGTACTCAAGCTCGACAGAGAAAGATATATTCAGGAGAGATGCCGTTGTACTCCGGTCACGAGGAAGCAGCTGCTCCACACACTCGAGTAGTTGCTCTGATTTTGTACAAAGAAGTATCTAATGCACTTATACGATGGGAATCCGACTGATCCAGGATAATCAAATCGTCGTTCAAAACGAAGAAGGAGGGAATCACAATGAATGTTATCCAATGTTATGCACCCACTATCGATAGGAACGAAGACTATAAAGACAAGTTTTATGAGAGGCTGCAATTGATCATAGTGAAGTGATCAGGAAAGCACCTAATAATTCTGATGGGAGATCTAAGTATCAATGTTGGAATGGACAACACTCGGTATGAAGATATCATGGGACGACATGGACTGATCAGGAGAAACGAACAAGAATGGTGAGAGGTTTGAAATTTTCTTTGCATTCCACAAAATATTTATAGGTGGCTCTGAATTCCCTAACAAACAATACACAAAACTACATGGATCTCACCAAATCACATTATATAGCTCCTCAGAAGTATGTATCCATAGCTTTACCGGAAATCCTTCTAATGACATTCAGATCTCGTAATTGGTGCCTAAATATTTCGCTACTGGATTGGCGTCGTAAGTGCTTACTTCTTATCAGTCCTCTACTAGGGTGAAATACCTATTTAGCGCTATTTGATTTTTACCTGTACTTTATCTAAATTCTATTCGTGATGAATATCACCTGAAAATTATACAAATCTTCATAAAACCTCTACTTCAAAACTAGAATACACACATTTATATTATTTACTTTTATTACATTGGATTTCATATGCACACTACCTACCTATTGATATAAAAATATGTTTACTTCAGTTTGTAAAAATAATAAAACTAGATACATATAAACAACAAATAATACATCACGGTCTCGTCATGATCTATATAAAGTTAAATAAAAATGTGACCTAATAAAATTCACATCATAAAAGTACATTATAGATGAACTTATCAAGAAAATAAGACATAAATAAGTACTAATTATTGGACGTTATGTTGAGTTGGGTTGAACATTAAACTCAATACTAAAAAGAAAATTGAACAACTTGAACAATGAGCTACAATAAAAACAAACAATAAAATTCATTTCAAGTCTTCGTGAATTTTAGTCAAATCATCAATACATCAATTTACAAATAAACTGAGTGTTGAACAAATGGAAAATACTAGAAATATCTTATTCGTACAAATCTCAATCACTAAGGTGACTGAATTTATTTGAATATCTCAAATATATTTTGTGAAGATTCGATATAATTTTCATTAATCTCTTTCCTTTAAAGAGGTAATAAAATCTATGATCAGTTGTTGTCTCTCAATTTAGGTCATGTGAATAGTGAATACTTATCTTAACAAACAGCATAGAACCAGACACCGTAAGGTTCGACATATTGTACAATACCAATGTATTACTGAATCGATTTCTTATATGTGTCTAACCATTCCAGTTCAATAATAGCAATCAAAAAAATTTTTACCCCATGAATTTCATTACTTATTTTATGCAATGCTATTTTTAACAGTTGCTATCGAATGACAACATACAAACATAATGATCAAACATTAAATCAGTAGTTGACCAATGATACAATAGTTATTTTTTAAAAGTAATGTAAGTGCAAATTTACATACACTAAGTGTATACTTTGTATTATATTTTTAACAGTTTGGATTTGATAAAAAGTCATTATAGAGACGAAACCCTTCTCAACAAACTCGTTTACAAAGCTGTTTAGTTCAACATATATAAATCTATGAATAAATTATCTGTTTTTAAAGTTGGATTGCAGCTAACAGTGGAGTTCAGGACATAAGTTTTAATCTATTTAGAATTCATCTTCTGGATAAACTTACATCGCAATACTAATTTTTATACTGAAATTCAAGTTCGTTACCTACTTCTTCAAATGTTAACATGTTATTTATTAAACTGCTTAGTTCAGCTAACCACCATGTTGTTTGAAAGGCATGAATTTATTTGTTTGTGTGTATAATTTCTACTGTTTATATTGGGGACTGAAATCGATTGTCTCTGTATGACCATTTAGTTAAACTTTTAACAAAGTTGGATCATTTTTAGTTTATAGTATTAAAAACGTGAAGATATAAACCTTTATACATAAATTACAAGTAATTAAGACATTTTTCTGTTAAACTGTTTGTTCAAATTATCAGAAATGATGGTGGTTGGCGGTGGAATCCAGGACGCGTGTCTCGTCCTATTTGTGACTTATGAACTGAATGTACCTACATTCTAGAGTTGATCATTTGCAGTCCTAAACATCAATGGGATGATTCAAACAAACAATACAAAATAAATAATTCGTTCAAATATGACGAATACTCGTATAAATTACGTATTTTTTAGTGATTAGTAATCACATAGTTTTAATAAATGGTAAGAGAAAACTGGAAGTGAACGTTGATAACTTTATTAAAATGATGTCTTCGTATTTAAGCCATTCAGATCAGAAAACTCAACAGTTGCTAAGACAGAGAATGAATGAAAAAAAAGTTTAATATCAGAAGGGCTTTTGTGAATATTATAGTAATTTTAAAAGTTGCGATTATGAGTCAATTGAAGCTAGACCATCATGAAAACCTGGAAGCACTGGACGCTTCCAGGTTTTCATGATCTCAACTATTAGAATAAAAGGTTATCATCATCAGGGTAACCAAAATGTCAATAATTGAAAATGTTAAAGGAATGATATGTAATAAGAATGATTATTAGGAATTCTAAGTAGAAATATCTTTTGTAATAATACAATTTTTTTTTAAAATAATAAAAACATTTGTGTAATTGTAATAGATAAAATATAATCAAATTAGGACTGGGATTCAGAGAAAAATTAATTAGATCGTTTCAGTGAATAGAATTCTGATTCTATGTAGCTAAATATTTCGGGATTTAAAGCTGGTTCAGATTAAAAATGCTTGCAAGCTATGATTAAATATTCTAAATAAAATATAAATAAATAAAAATAAAAGGGGGTGGGGTGAATGTTACCAGGGCAAAGAAAGATTTATTACGTCATTTCAACTCTTTCTGAATTTTATAATTATATCATTCATAACTGACCAATTTCAATTCATATCTCTCTTTATTAACATTAATCTATTTTTGATCACTTCATTATATAATCGTCTAATGTGTTTTAATTCCATGATTTCTAATCACCATTTCAATTTTCTGGAACCTTCCCTCCCAAACTCTATATATTCGAAACAAAATTTTATGACCTCATTAACTCTAACGAAATCTTTGCCACATTATGTTACATATATTCATCCTTCATCGCCCTCTGTTGTATAAGTATGTCAATATCTATAATAATGTTGATTTTCAAATATTTTAGGTTGTAAGCAGCTGATGAGAACCTAACGAAATAAAATGAGTTTTGTGGAGAGTTTTTAGAAATTTCACAGGTTGAAATCATTAACACCGTTGGATGCCGGCTCAGTGGTCTAGTGGTTAAGTGCTCGCGCGCGAAGCCAGTAGGTCCTGGGTTCGAGCCCCGCGTGGTGCTGGATCGTGGATGCGCACTGCTGAGGAGTACCATACTAGGATAAAACGGCCGTCCAGTGCTTGCAGGTTTCCCATGGTGGTCTAGCTTCAATCGACACATGATTTCAACCTGTGAAATAAAATGAATTCATATTATTCTGCACCAATCTTTGTTCTTGCTCTCTTTAAAATAATAAAGGGAACTATGTGTATGAAACTTTAGAATTATAAGTTTAATGTAAACTAAAGATAACTAGAACAGAAGGTGTAAGGTATAATTGGTAGGTTCTAAATTATGCTAAATATTTTCAATTTTGGACAGTAAAATAATTCTATGGATATAAGTAGTAATAAGTTAAATAAAGTAATATTAAATCGTTTAATTAGTTTTTGAGAAATATTTAGTTTAATATTACGGATATATTTCATTCTGAGGACAACCTTTCCAGTATTCAGACTAGAAATTGTTTACTATAACTTATCGATCTTATTAAATACACTAATTAAATCTTCTTTTATTCAAATTGTAATTAAATGGTATATTTTTACCAATAATTATCTTCACTTTGATAATGTAAGTAATTATATTATGTCTATAATGATCATGGAAGCAAAACATATTGTGCAACTTCAACGTTAGATTGCAAATGTATTGACTAGTCCTTAATACAATGAAATATATTTTACTATCCATTAAATCGATTCATTTTGTTAAATTAAGTACCTATCATATTGTATTCAGTTAGCTTATCAAATCAATAAGAAAAACAAACATAGAAACAATTATCTAAGCTATTAATTTTTAAGAAAGTGATATTTCTATTCTATTCATATAACAGTGATAGGTCGTTCATTATAAGCAAGGCTGATAGGTCCTGGGTTCCGATCTCGCGGGATGCAGGATCGTGGTTACTCACTGCTGAGGAGCCCATACTGGGATGAAACGGCCGTCCAGTGCTTCCAGATTTTCCATGGTGGTCTAGCTTCAGTTGACTCATGATTTCAATCAGTGAAAATAACAAATAAAAAAATTAGATAATTTGCAAGCTTTTTTTAAATTTCACAGACATAAATCATGAGTATTACTTTTACATAAATATTTGGTCAATGGAGCCAGTAGAGAAGATTTGTAGCTCAGGTAAATGATTTTGATGAAGCACTTTTTCTAAATTGTTAAAATTACACGACATGTTTATTGTGTCAAACTGCTAAGATTTTTCCTCAGAAAAAGAACATATATTATCATGATAATGTAATAGGAAGACGAAGATTATCAGAATTATGTGGTATATTAGCGTAATACACTTCGACAATCTAATCACACACATACTTGTTAAGAACATATATATATAATAAAAGGTCAACTAGACTGGGAATGGGGTAAGAGGAGACAAGGATAATACTAAGAGTAATAATAATAATAATATGGACACAATTTGAAACCTAATCTCTCTGGATAATAAGCTCAAGTTCAATTCACTTTGTAAGGTGAATACTTTCGCCAGATTGATGGGGTTGCTATGGTTAGTCCGCTAGGACCATTGTTGTCAGATGTGTTCATGGTACATGTTGAAAATCTGGCTGATGACCTTATCGAAAACATGTCACTTTATAAGAGATATGTGGACGATATCTTAGTTGTTTGTGAAAAAAATGAGGATATGTACTGTTTATTGAATAAATTTAACACTCCAAAACCATATCAGTCTCTCATGTGAAGAGGAGAAGAACGATCAGCTTCTCTTCCTAGATATACTTATAAGTAGACGAGAAGATGGTTTAATCAGACGATTCATTTTTAGAAAACCAACGCGGACAGGTCAATACTTTAATTACTATAGTTATTGTCCCGTGCAATACAAACGGCGTGTGATAAGGTGCCTATTCAACAGGCTTGATCGTATTTGTACAAATGACGCCATAGATGATAATGTTAGGTTATTAAATAAAACATTAACGGAAAATGGCTATCCTTTGAAATTCATAAATAGATGGAAAGTTCATGGTGCAGTAAGACCTATTATAGCCTTGGTAGAAAAAAAGCCTGTCTACACCACTTTACCATTTAGAGGTGATTCAAATAGCCTTTTATTGAAACAAAAGCTTGAATCATAAATAAGAACTTTCGTCTGAATTTGATCGAATAGTTTCACAGTATTTGGGCGCCGAGTTAATGTGAGACATTAAAGAGGAATATATATATATTTCCTTGAAAAAGCTTGGACCAAATTGCCAGGCGAAACGTTCGATTCACTTCAAAATTCATTCGCTGAGATTTCACAAATTCATTTTTCTTCTTTAAAGGCTTAAATCAGTCATCAACAAAACGTATTGCGCAGCAAAGGTCATCATCAAAGAAATAACAAGGTACATGCTTCATCCAAAACATAAAAGATATGAAAACGATTGTGTCACATCCCAATGTGTTTAAATGTGCGTGTGGTCACACATACATAGGGAAGAGCAATCATGATCTCAAAATTAGGGTGTGTGAACATGTACCAAAATGGTTGCAGAAAGAAATAGAATCAAGTAACCCAATAAGAGTAGAGGATAAACATCCATCATCCTCTATTGCTAAACATATAATCGAAACAGGCCATAAGATTGAACTTAACTCGGCTTTTGTGGTGTTGTACAAAAGTGTAAAAGGGCTTATATTCAGGTTCATTGAAGCCTTAGCCATACGAAAATTCAAATCCCCATTGTGTATTCAAAAACAGTTTGTTCTCACCTTAAACCTACCCTGGTAATATTGGCTTATTGTCCAGGATGATTAGGTTTCAAATTGTGTTCACATTATTATTATTATTATCATTATTATTATTATTACTCTTATCATTATCCTTATCTCCTCTTAGCCCGTTTCCTGTCTAGTTGACCTTTTATTTTTATATATAAATGCTCTTAACAAGTATATGTGTGACCAGACTGTTCGAAATGTATTGCGCTAATATATCACATAATTCTGATAATCTTCGTCTTCTCATTACATTATCGAAATTTATCAAAGGGGATAAATTGCTTTAATTATATTATTACCTTTTATTTATTACCATCTTAAATCATAGAAAAAAAGTAGAGTTTTTCACATTTTAAAGAAACAGCCATAATAATTAATAATAACTACCAATTAAAGAGGAAGAATGTATGTATCAAATGTTAGTGAAAGAATTTCAAGTAATCCAATATTTTGCCTAGTAATCTGGTTCAAGCTTTTTCAAGGAAATATAAATATTAACAATATGGTAACAAAAGTGAGCTATGATTATTTGTTTAAAATTGATCTTCATATGATATTGTAATTTAAGTAGAATGAGGTTAGAAAAATAAAGGTCAATTATTAGTATACTGCTTACAGTTATCTTTTCTTTAAAAAAAACAAAACAAATAACCTAATAATTAGCTTCTTTTCTTTTCTCTAAAACAACAATCCAGATATTTTACAGACCATTATTGATTGAAATAAGAGACAACCAAGATGTAGGTTATTCATATATGAGAGAAATGAGAAAAATTTTTTCTTCTTCTTCAAAGATTACTCAGACAATTGATTATTAAAACAAATGAAAGAACATTCATCTATATGAATACATTGAAATACAATGAAAAAGAAAACCTAAATTCATAATATCCGATAACATAGAGTGGACACTGATAAGTTAATGATGAAAACAATGTTTTAAATGAAATGTAAGAGATAAATAAATAAAATAAAACAAACATTATACACCTTCAAACTAGATGAAAACCATATGCATAGTTTATCAATATACATTGCGCATTGTAAAATGTTAAAGAAAACTTATCAAAATCAATCAGTTGATAGTGTTCTACTACATACTTGATTGTTTCAAAGACATTTTTGGTGATCTTTTAGATGCTAGAAGTATTTAGAGTTTAACAACACCTCAACCAATAACAACATCCACAATCGAAATATGCCAACCAAGTTAAATCAAAAGTCAGAAGCGAAGAGGTTTAAAGATGTATTTGACAGAATATCGATATATTGAGAAGTGACTGATCTAAGCTAGTTAGCGGTTGCAGGAGGAGTTAAACACAGCGTACCCACTCATGATCTAGTGTGGAAGCATCAAATATCGAAAACTTACTGAGTTATTGATTTTGTGGATTTATTTACCGCTAAAACTTGTTGAAATTTCTCAGATATTTGATAGTCTAACTATGTTCATATTGCAATGAAATTAGTTTAAACTAATCAATAATGTATGTTAATTTTCTTATAATTTCACGTGCTTGATATGAAGATAACAACTTAACCTAGAGCTAATTACTACAAAAATCGCGTGAGCCATTATTTTATCTTCCTTTATCTTACTAAAATATAAAAGTCGATTACAACAGAACATAAGTGTTAAAAAGTATTATGTAACAAACAAGATATCACTAGATTATAATGATTTGACAATGTTAATGTATGAAGATGGATGGTTACTAATTACTGACGAAAAATTTTTTAACACATGTTTTTGAAATATTCACAAGTGAATTTGATAAATTCTGTGCAGAAAATTGTTCATTACCATGAAAATTTCGATAAGTGAACGACTGTTATTCCATGCAAATGGATATTCTAAATTTTGAAACTTGTTGTGATCTTGTTTTTTTTTTTCATTTTAAATCAAAATGAATATACATTTAAAAATGAGCTTGATAGTAGAATTTACGACAACATATCAATTAACAACGTGACACTAAAGGTTATAAACAGATTACCAAACTTTCTGGATTTATGGAAAATTATTACCAATACTTTAGGTGGGTAATAAGTTTTGCAATTTTATAATCCATTTTAGAGAGATCATCTTTACTTCTAATTATGCTTTCATGGAGTCGTATCCTCTTGATAATAAATGTTTTATAACATAGGTAAGGAAGGGCAATTCGGTGATATCCGAGATCTTATATTGATACACTACGTACTACGCATTAACCCATCAAACTGACTACTTGAGCGAGAAGATAAGTGAGGAACAGATGTTCTATTTAGCTACCGAATAATATTTATAAACGTTCATTTATATATACATATACTCCTAAGAGAATCAGTCGATTTCTTAGCCCATTGTTTATATCTGACACTCAAGTTCATTTACGATTGTCTTGAAATGAACCTCCCATTTGGCTACTTCTGAGTGGCTCACCATATCACCTTTCCCCCCTGAAAAGTACGTCCTACTCCTTGGATTTAACTGAAGGAGTTGAGGGAAACGACATCTCCTTAGCGATCTTCTTGGGGTCTGGCCGTCACTTCTACATTTATTTTGTTGCTCCCAACTGACTGTGTCCATTAGGTAATCTAGTGGTAAGTTCGAAGTAGCTTGTTCTTCATTTAAATTTAGTCTTCTGTCACGGATGTGGTTTACAGGTCTCATCAGTCATTTCCCCTAAACACCAATTTTTCTCATCACGTCACCGACTCTTCTTACTATGATATCCGCTAGACACACATCTCTTCATCGTCGAAAGATCCCTACATACGTTGGTAACCCATTGGGAAACTGACATTCAGTCCTCCTAGCCTTCTTCTTTGTGGATAAATGCCATCAACCGAAGTCAGAGTGCCCTTCTAAACACTGATTCAGCTGGGGAGACACCCTTAGGTATACTGAGTTCAGAGTTTTTCAGGATAGTTTCAAAAAATTCTAGACGACCCCCTCCTGCGTCCCCTTCACTGTGACATTGTGAGAGCTCTCTTAAAAACATTGACTGGGGATGACAGGATGATGACCGAATGTGTGTAATGCAGAATTCAGAGAAGATTTAAAACGTGAACTGAATTCCCGAGTCTGTAATTAGTGTTTCCGCTAAACCGAATTGGCCGAAAAGCCTATTCAGTGCCATTATTGTCGATATTGATGAGGTCTAAGGCATTATATAAATCTCTGGTCATTTTGTTAATGAGTCGGTGATAATCAGGAAGTGCTGACCATTTATTGATCAGGCGAAATCAGCATGAACACGGCGCCATGGCTCTTCCGCACATGGCTATGGGGATGACTGTATTTTCGGTGACAATTTTGTGGTTTGAGCGGGTTGTGGACATTTTTTTACCATACTTTTAATGTTTTTATCCATCGATAGCTAGTATACTTAGTTGCGTGCCGGTGACTTCATATGCTGCTTATCAGGGTGGCCTGAGTAACGCTGTTTCAGTACTTGAGACCTGTGAGCGGTCGGAATAACTGGGCGTTTCCAAAACAGCAGACATGATTTGGTAATAGACGGTGCGCCAGTTCGTCGGAAATACTCTAATAAATCATTATCGACTTTGTTTGGCCAACCGTCATGCACACATTTCACAACCTGCTAAGTTTCACAATCCGATAGCGTAGCATTCTGGACCATATTCACCGTTACTGGCGTCCATTGCATCCGACATAACTCGTTTTACTTCTGTTTCAATTGATACTGCCGTAATGATGCGATCCTAGTCGATTTGAATTGACCAGTCATGATAATGCATTAGCCTATCTAAGAATGGTCGTTGACACGTATTTGACAGCAAAATCATAACCGAGAAGGAATGTAGCCTACCTCTTCCAGAGATTTGTGGTATACATTGAGATGCCTTTCTTTGAACTGAAAATTGATAGGTGTTTATGGTTTGTTAAGAAAGTGAAATTCGGTCCATAGATCATCGTATGAAACTTTTTGACCGCAAAGATAATTGCTAGAGTTCCTTTTTCTATTTGACTGTGATTTTTCTCGAAATAATATGGCGTTCTGGATGCATGTCCAATAGTCTTCTGCGAATCAACTGGGAAAATGTGTGGAATAACAACTAGTCGATAGTTCGATGCATTGGAGACAATGACTACCTTCAGGTTTTGGTTGGAATGTGTAAACAGCTTATTTAATGACAAGGTTTTCTTGATATTATTAAAGTCTTTTTGATATTGAAGAGAGCAGTTCCATTTCAACTCTCTACTCAGAAGTTCATTTGGAGGCGTACGATGCTGATGCGTAGATGGAAGGAATAAGACATGATGATTTACTAACCCCAGGAATGATCTCTGGGAGTTGAGCTTAAATGGTGGTGGCATTTGCTTTATGGCTTCAGTATTTTCCGGACCAGGGTAACTTCCGAAGAGATCGACAATAAGTCCCATATATTTGGTTGAAATCGTGAAGAAATTACAATTCTCTTGTTACGTTTTGAAAATTTTTTAAATTCGATTCAAAACCATATCCAAACGGTCAAATAATTTTTCTGGTTTGTGCCAAAAACGATAGTATCACCCACTTAAATCAAGGTACCCGGGACGTCCGTAGGGATTGCATCCATAATTTGCTGAAATATTTTCGCAGTTGTCTTGACTTTAAACGGGAGGCGAATATAATGATAGATGCCTTAGTGTGTGTTATTGGTAACCAGATTTCTGAATGCTTTTTCTACTTCATCTGTAGATATTCATCAACGAAGTCAATCTTCCCGAAAGATCTGCTCCATTCAGTTGTGCAAAAAGATGGTCTGGAGTAGGGAGGGGATACTGGTATGAATCAAATAAGTCGTTGGGTACAGTCGAAAAATCAACACCTATTCGAATATTACCATTTGATTTTTTTTACTGTCATGACTAACTATGCCTATGGGGAATTATCAACTGGTTTGAAAACACCCAAAGCTTTCACTCCGTCTAATTCTTTGTCTACAAGAAAGTGTGCTGCATAAGAAACTGAGCGTTTCAGTCGAAGATAGGTATGGTTCTGGTTTCAAAAATATCTAAACGTTTAATTTCGTACAGCAACCAAGATCATTTTGAAAAATAATGGGAAACTTCTGTTTAAGTCAGCCAATTATATGAGGATACGGAGGTTGCTGGAGAGTTGAAGGAGATACTTGATTACAAATAAGAATGAATTGCCGATCGAACAATTTTAAATATGTAAACTAGTCAAGACTAAAAGGGTTAAAAGATTTGTCAGTAACATAAGATCTAGGTTTCATTGTCAGATCATTATATTTGACAGTACTTACTTACTTACTTACGCCTGTAACTCCTCGTGAAGGAGCATAGGCCGCTCACCAGCATTCTCCATCCAACCCTGTCCTGAGCAATCCTTTCCAGCTCCTTCCAGTTGTAATTCATCCTTTTCATATCTGCTTCTATTATCCGACGTAATGTGTTCTTTGGCCTTCCTCTTTTCCGCTTCCCTTCAGGATTCCAAGTTAGAGCTTGCCTTGTGATGTAGTTTGACGATTTGCGTAATGTATGTCCTATCCATTTCCATCGTCTTTTCCTAATTTCTTCTTCAGCTGGAAGTTGGTTTGTTCTCTCCCACAGAAGGCTATTGCTGATGGTATCCGGCCAATGGATGTTGAGTATCTTGCGTAGACAGTTATTTATAAATACTTGTACTTTCTTGATTGTGGTTGTTGTAGTTCTCCAAGTTTCAGCTCCATACAGTAGAACTGCCTTGACGTTCGTATTGAAGATTCTCACTTTGATATTGGTTGAAAGTTGTTTTGAGTTCCATATGTTCTTCAATTGTAGGAATGCGACCCTTGCTTTGCCGATCCTCGCCTTTACGTCTGCATCGGATCCTCCTTGTTCATCGATGATGCTTCCCAGGTATGTGAAGGACTCTACACCTTCCAGAGTTTCGCCATCAAGTGTGATTGGATTGCTGTTCTCCGCTTTGAATTTGAGGACCTTAGTTTTCCCTTTGTGTATGCTGAGGCCTACTGATGCAGAGACTGCTGCTACACTGGCTGTCTTCATCTGCATCTGTTCGTGTGTACGTGATAGGAGGGCTAGGTCATCTGCGAAGTCCAAATAGTCTAATTGATTCTGAGCTGTCCATTGTATTCCGTGTTTTCCTTCAGATGTTGAGGTCTTCATAATCCAGTCGACCACCAGAAGAAAGAGGAAGGGAGAGAGTAAACAGCCTTGTCTGACTCCGGTCCTTACTTGGAATACATCTGTCAGCTGTCCTTCATGCACTACTTTGCACTGTAGTCCGTCGTATGAATTCCGGATAATATTGACAATCTTCTCAGGAACTCCGTAGTGTCGAAGAAGTTTCCATAATGTCTTCCTATCTACACTGTCGAATGCCTTTTCATAATCAATGAAGTTGATGTATAGTGATGAGTTCCACTCAACTGATTGTTCGACGATGATCCGTAGTGTTGCAATTTGGTCTGTGCACGATCGATCCTTACGGAATCCAGCTTGTTGATCTCGAAGTTGGGCGTCTACTGCATCCTTCATCCGGTTCAGCAACAATCCGTTGAAGACTTTCCCTGGTATTGACAGTAGTGTTATGCCTCTGTAGTTTTCACATTTGCTCAGATCTCCTTTCTTTGGAATCTTGATGAGGTGTCCTTCTTTCCAGTCCATCGGCACTTGTTCCTCCTCCCAAATCTTTTTGAATAGAAGATAAAGCATGCTTGTGGTTGCTTCGATGTCTGATTTCAGTGCTTCAGCTGGTATGTTGTCGGGTCCCGCTGCTTTCCCGCACTTGATTTGTCTGACGGCCATTCTAATTTCTTCCGTAGTTGGTGGGTTGACATCTATAGGAAGGTCTATGTGTGCTGCTTCGATGTCCGGTGGATTCATTGGAGCTGGCCTATTCAGGAGTTCCTCGAAGTATTCTATCCATCTGTTACGCTGTTGTTGAATTTCGGTGATTAGCTTGCCTTCTATGTCATTGACCGGCCTCTCTGGTTTACTGTATTTCCCTGATAGTTTCTTCGTTGTATCGTGAAGCTGTTTCATATTTCGTTCTCTAGCAGCTTTTTCTGCCGTCGTTGCTAGTTCTTCCACGTATTTCTTCTTGTCGGCTCTAATGCTCCTCTTCACTTGTTTGTTTGCTTCTATGTATTTAGCTTGTGCTTGGACTTTCTCTGCTCGTGTTCGGCTGTTGTTTATTGCTGCCTTCTTGTTCTTCCTTTCTTTGATCTTGTCCAGTGTTTCTGTAGAGATCCATTCCTTATGATGGTATTTCTTTAGACCGAGAACCTCTTGACACGTTGAAGTTAATGCTTCCTTGATGCCTTTCCAGTTGTCCTCCATAGTAGTTTCTTCTTCTTTCAGTAGATCTTGTAAGGCTTGGAACCTGTTGTTGAGAGCTATCTTGAATTCATTGGGTTTGTCAGTATCTCGAAGGAAGGCTGTATTGAACCTTTGTATTGCTGTTTGTCCACTTGTCCAGTTCTTTTTTAGCTTCAGTTTCAAATTGGCTACAACTAGGTGGCGATCTGAAGCTACGTCAGCACCTCTCCTGGTTCTCACACCTTCCATTGTCCTTCGGAATTTTTTGTTGATGCAAATATGATCTATCTGGTTCTCTGTAGTGTGGTCCGGTGAGATCCATGTAGCCTTGTGTATACGCTTGTGTGGAAATATCGTTCCTCCTATGACCAAGTTGTTGAATGCACATAGATTTGCAAATCTTTCTCCATTTTCGTTTCTTTCTCCCAATCCATGTCGTCCCATAATATCTTCATATCCAGTGTTGTCTATTCCGACTTTGGCATTTAGATCTCCCATCAGAATAGTTAGGTTCTTTCTTGGGCATTTCTCAATGACTGACTGCAGCCGCTCGTAGAACTGATCTTCAATGTCTTCGTTGCTATCATTGGTGGGTGCATAACATTGGATAATATTCAATAAGATCCCCTCCTTCTTTGTTTGGAATGATGCTTTGATGATTCTGGATCCGTGAGATTCCCATCCTACAAGTGCATTTCGTGCCAGTTTGGACAGCATAAGAGCGACTCCCTGAGTGTGTGGAGCATTGTCCTCTTCGTGACCGGAGTATAGCAGCATCTCTCCCGTAGCTAGCCTTTTCTGTCCAGCTTGGGTCCAGTGGGTTTCGCTGATTCCCAGTACTGCTAAGTTGTATCTCCTCATTTCCATTGATATTTGACTGGTCTTCCCGGTTTCCCACATTGTTCGAACGTTCCATGTACCTATAAAATTTTTTGCTCTGGTTGTTAGAAGGGGCATCGGCCTCGTGGCTTCCGAAGGAACTCGGCTTTCACCATGAAGCGTCATAATTCTTCTAAATGAAGACCTTCTAACTCCCAGGGCAGAGTTAAAATGGTTTGGATTATTTTTTCTGGTATGCGTTTTTTTAGCGAGTTAGTTTTCTACGGGATGGGGACGCTAACCCCATGCCCAACCCTCCTCCTCTACCCGGGCTTGGGACCGGCAGCAACCCTATAAGAGCTACAGGCGGAGTTATATTTGACAGTACATATGATAATTCAAAAATTCAGGTACCCAGTGCAATCGACAGTAGGTTGGATGATAGGCCAAACAAGATAGTGTCATGTTTTGCGAGAAACTAAAGTTGTGTCTGATGAAGTACCCAACTACAGTGTGATCATAGGATGTTTTTACATCAATGTATAAATATTTGCGTGAGCATTATGAGTTAGATTTCGATAGATCATATACAGAATTCATTTTTGCTGACACTCGATTATATGGTGTGAGATTCCTGCGTTTGAAAAATCCCTTGCTGTGACCACTTAATCCTCATTTGTGTGTTAATTGTATCTCAACTATTTGTTTGTCAGTGTAGCTACATAAGTGTAAGTACTCGTCGACATTAGTAGCATAGTTTATTGCAGTATAGTAAGATAAAAAGCAAAGTATTATATGGTAATAAATCAATTCAAACTGGAATATGAACTTAATTAACATAATGTCTATAATATTGGCTATTTTCGAAGTTTAAGATTTAGATCGGAATCTTCCACCGAAATCGTCAATCAGTTATAGAAATCAAGTTTAAACATATATGAAGATCGGCCGAAAACAGGTGACTGCATGAAACACTTTTATTTTTCAATCTTTACTACTACTTAATTATTTAAGTAGCACAACTTGCTACACAAACAATTTGCATATCTTCACTACTTCTACATTTTTAATTAGATAAAAGTAACTACATAAATAATTTAGTTTTAAATTCACCTTAACATCACAATACTAGTAAGCAGTAATAATAATGGAGAGTTCATATTGAGGTTGAAGGTTAGATAAACTAGTTTCTCGAAGTCTGAAGATTCGCATTACAAATACTCATCACATCGTTTCATCTATCGTATCTCCTTATGAAACATTCATTTTCGAATATTTGATTTCCACCTTTAATCCTTACTATGCACATGCATGAGAAATTCACTACTTTCTTTCAACCAACTCATTTGAATCGATCCATACTACAAGAATAACCTTTTCTTGCCGTACCTGTTTGTGTCCAATTTCATGCCTGAAGCTTGCATTTAATTTCGATAGCTGAGTGATTTCGGTGGAAGATTCCGATCTAAATCTTAAACTTCGAAAATAGCCAATATTATAGACATTATGTTAATTAAGTTCATATTCCAGTTTGAATTGATTTATTACCATATAATACTTTGCTTTTTATCTTACTATACTGCAATAAACTATGCTACTAATGTCGACGAGTACTTACACTTATGTAACTACACGGACACGCAAACAATTAATATTTAATTAATACATTTCAAACGTTAAGGGAAAATATATTGGTTAGTTTTTTGTGACTTCTGATATGTCCTCCAGTCAAATGCTTTAGATGAATATGAATTATATCTATTGGATAACCTATATCAATTTAGATCTGTTTGGACTTATAACATACAACCTTGTACACCAATATCTCTCATTCTTATTGTTCTAGAATGCAGCTCCTCTTCAGCATAGTAGGGAGTCAGGATACGAATTCAGAAAAGAGATAAGGCTTCTATTATAACTGTACTCATTATAACTATAAGCTTGTGTGATTAACTAACTGAACGCACAGTAGAATAATAAGAAAATCACAATATGTACATGACTGCAACAAGTGAAGGAAAACTCAATAATAAATCCATAGTTAATTAATAATAACACAAGAAAGGTGATATAACGGACGGTTTAAAATATATGTTTCTCTCACCTATAATTCAATAATACGTTGATATGATAATGAGACTAGTCACGTTATTTCGGATCCAGAATTCACGACCCAGAAATACGAACTAGAGTATGGATTAGATAATACTTTATTCAGCAAAATTACAAGCAGTCACTTAAAGTGAGTCCGGAGTAGAAATCAATGAGAAGAAAGGAAATCATGTATTTAATATACCGTAGCCTAAGTACCCGTTTATCCAAGCTCAGCGACCAATATTATCTTACTTCCACTATCATACATCAGAAGGTAAAATGTATAACAAGAGTTTAGGCGTCATCCCGAAGCTTGCAATACGAAAAATATTAAAATATTTATTAGGTATACATAAATGATGTTTTCCAGTAGGATAGTTCCAAAAATGTAACCCTTTCCAAACCTGTTCTGATATACTACAATTTTATGAATTCCGAATTAAAAACATTTTTATTCATATTTATGCGCTATGAAACATCTGTATCTATTTAGCTTGGATTAAACTAACCACTTATTTTGTAGCCAATATGAACTTCGGTTTATTTAAAGAATAAATTTTATATATCATGGTAAATGTTTCAAAAAACCGAAAGGCAAGAAAAGTATGATCGAAAACCTCAACGTCATAATGGGGTTGGGGAGTTTTTTGGATTTCATTAAAATTACGAACCAATCTAAAGTAGACAATTATTGAATACCTGGAAGCACTGAACTGCCATTTCGTACTAGCACGAGACGCCTCGGCACTGTGCATAGACGATCCTGCACGCAGGCATTAAACCTAGAATCTTCTTTTTCTTGCTTGAGCGCTTAAACTATGGACAATTGATTCCGAATCCAACGGTTTATAAATTTAACTCTTAACTACTCATGATGATTCTGAAGACCCCCATACTGAGAAGGAACGTTTATCCAGTGCTTTCAGGTTCTCTGTGATTGTGTAAATTGGATCTGTTTGTGATTTCAGTGAAAATCTATTTATCTGAGTGGGCAAGCAACTAATGCACGATGGTTCAGTAACTGGCTTTTTGTTTTAGGAGATATATTGTGGCATGTGCTACCTATATGGCTATATTTAAGTAATAATTACTAGGATTAAGTATTAAGATTCCTACTGACAGGAGAGAAAAGTAATGTGTGGAGGAACAAAGTCTGATGTAAGCAATATATTACCATGAATGAAAAAATGATGAAGTGAGTCAACAACAATTTAAGTAAGATATGAAAACTATATATTCGACGTTTCTTTCGTATGTGTTTTACAAATTCAGTAGGTGAATTAGGATAAATCAGTTTGTTTTAACCAATTCTTCGTTCATTACAGTATTTTTATGCTTTCTATATCATCGTTAATGTCATGTTATTCCTTAGTTTCTTAGTCCATTTCTAATTCCTATTCTGTCTTTAGTTTATCCTGGCCCTCGTAAGAATGCAAACATAAAATCATATATTATTCTCCAAGTTCTTATTCCACTATTTCTCTATATTAGTTTTATAATAATAATATAACTAGATAAAAAAGAATAGTATTACTGAATAAAATATATCCGTATCGGGTATTCCAATATAAATCTTGTAGGCAGTTCAGTCAGTCAGTCAGTCAGTAACAACGTAGAACTTCGTACGTACGTACGTACATCAGTTCGAGTTGTCACATCCCATTAGCACAGAGATGCAGTTGTCGATTCAACTGCAGTTAAAACATCATCACGGATGTTTTCTGCAATGATTAATATAATTTTTCGCCAAATAATAAATTGGATTGTACGTGTTTAATAAAATATGTTACGTAACCCCAAAATATTTTTGAAAATTATTGCATTACTTATAAGAAATAAGAGTATTACAAGTCGATTAATACCAAGTAATAATGATGACAATAATAATAATAATGGTAATAATAATATGTTTATATTATCCGCCACAGTGTAATAATTAACTAGGAACGTAAAATAAACTTTAGAATTAACAAACAAAATCAATAAACATGAACATATTATTAAAGAAAGAAAAAAACAATAAAAAAAGCAACGAAATACAAAATTTCCCTGAGGTAAATCGTCTAACCATTAATGTTTACCATATTCCAGAAAAATATGTAATACATTTTAATGCTAATGAAATATTGATAAGATAACCAATAAGAAATATCAATCCTCTAGGAAATCTCCCATCTGTAAATAAATAAGCTGGTGTATGTAAAATTCGAGCTAGTGCAAAAATTCTAAAATGCCATAATCCAACTGTAGCTGGTGCATCTGTACTACAGTAGAGTAGACCAAGAAATAGAAATGGTACCAAATTTTCTAAATCGTTTGAATGACATCTTGAATTGTTAGTTATTTTAAAAGAAAATATTAAAATTACCTCTGTATAGATTGTACCTCAGGATGTGGTTGGTCTTTACAGAAAGACTAATTAAAGATTAGATTATGAATAAATTAAGAAATAATATCTTTACCTTGTTTTGCAAGCGCTTGATAACTGTAACCCCTGCAAGAATTAGAGTTTTGAAGGCTAGAATACTTCCATAGAAAGCAAAAGCTCCTCTCATATCACTAGTTTTCATATCCTGAATATTTTCAAATTTTAAGTGAATAAATTCCCCCAGTTAAGCCAATTGTCTGACTCACTTCTTCCTAAAATTTACCTTTATATATTGATATATTCATCTAGTAAGTTAGTGATTGGTTGGTCAGATATCTTTGTTTTTATTAGTTGAAATACAACAGTCATAAACGTATCATATGATACAATCAAAGAATAAAGAAAGGATACAAAATCAGCTATATGAAGTTCCGGTTATTGGACACTTATAAAGTGAAAAGTTGTTTACAAAACCTAGTTTGTAGAAAAACTATAAGCCATTCTAAAATAAAGCAAACTATCCCTACCCTTATTGAAAATAGTTTAAGAAAAAATCTAGATTGGACTTAACGTCACTTAAATAGTTACTGTCATTAGTATTAAACCTGAAATGAAGCATCTAATGAATCCCATGTTAAAACAACTACGTGCTCACTAGTGACTAGCTTCGTGAGAAAATTCTCGGAGTTCTAGTGAGAAGCCGTGACCAGTAGAGCTAAGGCGTGTCGGGTAGAAACAGGTGTCTACTTCAGTACAATGTAAGATGGTCGTGCAATTTCGTGGATTGGTTGAAGTTAGACATTAACACCATTGGATACCGGCTCAGTGGTCTAATTGGTTAAGCGCCTGGCGCGAAACTGATAGCTCCTGGGTTCGAATTTCGTGGGGTGCGGGATCATGGATGCACACTGCTGAGGAGTCACATGCTAGGACGGAACGGCCTTCCAGTGCTTCCAGGTTTTCCATGATGGTCTAGCTTCAAATGACTCATGATTTTTATCAAAAACTTTACAATCTCCACAACCCTTAAACTGATAAAACAACTATAACATTTGAAATAATAACAATTACTTGGAAACCAATGAAATGTTTCACTAAATTAATTCTTAAATTTAGTAAAATAACAAAACTGATGTAAACAGTTGAGATCATGAGTCCGTTGAAGCTAGACTACCATGGAAAACCTGGGAGCACTGGACGGCCGTTTCATCCTATTGTGAGACTCCCCAGCAGTGCACATCCACGACCCTGCCCCGCGGGATTCGGACCCAGGACGTATCGGTCTCGCGCCAGTCGCTTAACCAACTATACCACTGAGCCGGCATCCAACGGTGTTAGTGTCTAACTTCAACTAATCCACGAAATTGAGCGACACATCCACCATTGCCATCAGTGAGTTACTACCTCACAACTGATGTAAGAAGAATAATTGAATAGGGACTTTCAGGTATATATAGAAAAATTTGATAACTAAATGAGATATGTTGGAATAAATCTGATCTACTCACTAGTCAAAAATTCATTTACTAAAAATTATATACAAAACAGTTATCCAGATCAATAATTATAAAAAATCAACAATCTCAGTAATTAATTACATAATTTAAACACTTTTTGATTTAAAAAAGAATGAGTGACACATTGAGTCAGTTCATTTGTAATATTTAATTTGTTTAATGTTTACAGTTTGCAAAATACTTAGGATCCGTTGGCCAGACACTAGTAGCAACAACCTACTGTAGGAGAGAACGAACCAAATCCCAGCGGAGGAAGATATCAAGAAGAAGCGCTGGAAGTGGATAGAATATACATTGAAGAAAGCACTCAACTGCGTTACAATGCAAGCCCCTACTTGGAATCCTCAAGAACAATGGAGAAGAGGAAGGTCAAAGAACACATTACGCCGGAAAATGGAAATAGACATGAGAAAAATGAACAAGAACTGGATGGAACTAAAAAAGAAGGCCCAGGACAGAGTGGGTTGGAGAATGCTGGTCGGTGGCCTATGGTCTACTGGGAGTAACAGGTGTTAGTCAGTAAAGTAAAGTAAGTAAGCAAGTAAGTAAGTGAGTTTATGTGTACAAATAAGTATTAACTGAAATGAAAGATCAAAATTAAAATTACACAGAAGCACAATTAAACGAATATATTCAAAATAATTAACTTAAGAACAAATAAATACATTTTGATACAATTTTCTTATTCAATTTACTTTATAGTTTGTTTTGTTTGGGATCTAACCGGTATTAATCTGAGTTCGACGAACTGATCTCGCTAGAATTTGTATATATCATTTTGTAGTTCATATTATTCATTGTTGCCTACTCTTATTCATTAACTTTACGAAATGATTCTCACGTGCTTAATTTTAAACTTATATATGAATTACTGAGATATAAAATTTATGATATGATATCATGAGTTCAATATCATTCTACAAATTCATGAAGTATCAGTATGGCCAAGTGAACTTATAATCGATGAAGCTTATAAAACACTTTTTTCTAGTTTAATCTTAGTGACTTAAGTTAGATTAAAGAATAAAGTAAATAGTTTTCATGCAATCCAATGAGAACTAATTGGCTTAAGATTCAATTCAATGAATAAATACAATAGCTATTATCAACAACAATATGTAACCAGCTTCCACCTGAAGAGGAAATCACGAAGAGACGTTGAAGGTGGATAAGACATCCATTACGAAAATCACCGAAATGCATCACGATGCAAGCGTTAACTTGGAATTCTGAATGCAGAAGGAAAGGAGGAAGATCAAAGAACACATTGAGTCTCGGATCGGAGGCAGACATCAAAAGGATGAATAGCAACAAGAAACTGCTGTAAAGGATTTTTTTATTTTATTATTTTATTTGAACACATAAATACTGGTACGAGGGGACACTAGATACATATGTGCCACACAGATCTCACTTGAATTGTGTAAGGGCTGCGATACTGCCCGGGTGCCCAAACCGAAGCAGGTGGTTTTCTTAGGGGGCCACACTCGGAGCCTTCGACTAAAGGTCTGATCCACAAGGCAGTGCAGCATCGTAAGGAGATGCAGTCCAATGGTAGCCGGTGAACAACGACTGGTTCATATGCCATTTGGTCCCTCAGGGTACTGTAGCCCATGTCCACCATTGATTTGGAATCAGGGTTTTCCAACTCTCCTAGGTGGAGTCTTCGTGTCTACCAATCCGGTTGAAGTGCCAAACATTCGCTTTTCGTCCTCTCATTTTCGTAAACAACACCCTCGCCAAGAGAAGGCAGTGAGCAGGACTTCCCTGGCAGAGGCTATATACGCGTGGCCATGTGAGAGCATTTTGAGAGGGAGAGCGGACTCTCTCCACTCTCGGTCGTACCAGGGCATTTGAGGGCCTAGGACAGAGTTTGATGGTGTACTCTTTTTTATTGGGAGGAATGTTGTTCACCAACCATTATCATGAACTTCCAGTGGTCCATATAGGGCTATTTCACTAACTATCATGTCTTCTGGTCAGTAACTCTAACCTCTCTTCTTTTTCAGAATTTACGGCCATTTAAGTTGACAGTCTGCTTCATTCTAAGCTTAATGTCTGAAGCCCTTATTAAGCCAATATTATCCATATGTCACTACGAAGGTCACAATGGGTAAAACCAATCATTCAGCCCAAAATACTGAGATCTGTCGATTAATCCTAAAAGTTCACTACAGTTATCTGAAAAACGTCTCTTTTGTTAAAAATGTGTTAAAATAAAACAAAACGAAATGGAAAACATTTTATATACCTTTCCGCTGGTAGTATTAAAAGAAATAAAAACAATAATATCATAATTATAATAGTTGTAAATAGTATTTTTCTCCTCGCTGCTCAGATCTTTTACCATTAGTATATGAATCTTGTAATTTTTGCACTACTTACATTCATTTTTTTCAGAAGTAAATTAACAAGTCGATCTAAACAACAGTCAATTAACAGTCAAGAACATGAATTGAACAAACAGAATCAAATTGAGAAAGGTATGAATAATAGCAAACATCATCTATAAATTAATTCCAACTTAATTATCTGTACAAGTCTAATAACTCTTGATGCCTTAGCACCTCAAAAAGTAATAAACTGACTAACCTAAAAAGTAGTTCATGGTACCGAACACCAATAATCTAAACTTTATTGCTGAATTCCTGAAAGATATTTCCATGTAAAACGTTTCACATATAAATTAAAGCAGATATTTAGACTAAAAATAACGACAGTTTATGAGTGAATTCGACATACTATCTCCATGACGGAGACAATTCTCTAGAAAAGTTAATTTTTCACAGATCAGGCTCAAAACGAATTAGGCTGTTGGATTTTTCATGAACTGTTTTCTTATTTTATATCTTATATTCTCCTTCAATTATCCAAAAGTTGATTGTTTGAGAAGCTTTGAATCATTGAACACTGAAAGATTTTTGGTTCTGGTTAATTTTTCTAAGACGAACATTTGTAATACCAATCCAAATATCAAAAAACATAATATCGAATATGCGAAAACTGAGAGTTATGCCACACTAAATCCAATTATTAAACCACTTAAACAAATCTTAAACTTATTAGGACTCTTTTAGGGCTAATGAAACAGTTGACCATGAATAAGATAAAAAAATTTCCGACATATAAAAGACACACAGGGTTGTGTCACCAAGTAATTTTATATTTGAAAATCTTCACTACTAAATTTTTAATTAGATAAAAGAAACTACATAAACAATTTAGTTTTAAATTCACCTTAACATCACAATACTAGTAAGCAGTAATAATAATGGAGAGTTCATATTGAGGTTGAAGGTTAGATAAACTAGTTTCTCGAAGTCTGAAGATTCGCATTACAAATACTCATCACATCGTTTCATCTATCGTATCTCCTTATGAAACATTCATTTTCGAATATTTGATTTCCACCTTTAATCCTTACTATGCACATGCATGAGAAATTCACTACTTTCTTTCAACCAACTCATTTGAATCGATCCATACTACAAGAATAACCTTTTCTTACTGTATCTGTTTGTGTGATGCATAACTAATCCAAGAGAAGTATTTACTTTACAGTTCAATCTGTGTCCGAATTCTCATAAACTGAATTTTATTTGAAGAACCCAAGAAAAACCAAAAAACAAACAATAGAGATAATATCTATCATTTTTTTCATTTTGATGATACATGTGTGAAAGAAAGAGAATTAAAATACTCAGACTTCGTATGAAGTGGTTCTGTAAGGTTATTCTCAGTAATTCTGAGAACTGTTGGTTGTCTAATTCCAGTGGTTTGATCCCGTGTTCACATATCTCAGATCAATCACGTCTATAATACCTAAATTGAATCCTTTTTACAGAAAGTACTATTAACAACGCAAAACGGATTTATTTCATGCATACGTGTTCTGAAGCTAAACCGTTCAGGATCAAGTCGGTAGTCAAACTGAACGGTATATCAAGTAACGTGTTACTTGTTGACTTACTTTACATGTAGGTCAAAGGAACAATGAAGATGAATAGGTAAGAAGACACATATGCATCGAAAAGCACACACATAAAAATGTACATTAGTAAGTGATAATTTATGATGATTTCTCTCAATTATTAATTTAATTGTAATTACTTTCAATAAAGGATTTCATAAATTGATTTACATCTGAATACTTTGAAATAGTTTCACCAGTAAACTTCATACTTGTTATTAAAGCTAAAGTATTGGGTAATTGAATTTACTTATTATACTTTATAATAAATTGTATTAAAATTCAGTTATCTTTCAAAATTATTTTTAAAAGACTGGTATTTGAACGAAGAATATTCTTTTCGATAAATTCTCTTCAGGTTCTACAATTCATATATCTAAATTAATAATCGGAAAAATGGTCAGGTTAAGAGCATAGTATATCGTTTAAAGCATGTGAATTTAGGATTGTGATAAACAAAATACAATAAAATTGTTAATGTTGATGTGACTCATTAAAGAGGAAGAATATGTATTTGTTAAATCTCAACGAAAGAATTTGAAGTAAATCCAACGTTTCTCCTGGTAATCTGGTTCAAGCTTTTTCAAGGAAAATATAATCAAACAACAAAATTATCGAATATAAATAGGTATATGGTTCTTTGTTTTACTGTATACTGAATAGGTCATCCAATCAATGTTTGAAACGAATGGCACTGGGTTCCAGTCACATATGACATATAGAATGTTAACTAGAATCTGCGTATATGTTAAGTGAAATTTTAAGATCCATGATCAGAATAAATATGGGTCAAATAGGGTGAGAGAAATAATAGTGCAATTACAATTCGATCAAATAAATAAGACGTAATACGGAGGAATGAATGCGAAGTGAATGAATCATGTATAGGGGAGATTAACGATGTTTAACCAATAATACGAATAATAAAAATAATATTATTAATTTTCTGGTTAGCGTTTTTTTAGCGAGTTAGTTTTCTACGGGATGGGGACGATAACCCCATGCCCAACCCTTCTACTTTATCCGGGCTTGGGACCGGCAGTAGGCCCCGGAGATACTTCAGGCGGAGTTAAAAAATAATAATATCACAATCCTAAATTCACATGCTTTAAACGATATACTATGCTCTTAACCTGACCATTTTTCCGATTATTAATTTAGATATATGAATTGTAGAACCTGAAGAGAATTTATCGATAAGAATATTCTTCGTTCAAAAATACTAGTCTTTTAATATGACGCGGATCTTTAAACGATTAAAATTATTATTTTTTAAAATTCACTTTAAACAATTTTTTGGTATTCCTTAAGATAGTATAACAACTACAATCGATCAAAAGAAAATTTCTGTGGTTCTTGTATTGTTGAATCCATTTTAAATGATTTCTGTTATTCATTTTATTCTGCAAAAATTTCATTCACTTGGTATTGTTTTACTTGAATCTTTTCATTAATATTTAGGACTGCAATTGATCAGTCACTTATTGGTATATGTGCCTGCTGTGCATATTACTTCGATATGGCCTTAATCCACAAGCATTATGAGCAAAGATGGATAGTGGCAAGCAGTGGAACCCAGGGCGCGTATTTCTTCCTAGTTGGGACTCGTCAGCAGGATGTATCTGTATCTTAGAGCTGATGTTCACTTTGGGACTCGAACCCATCTAGACACTATTCATTTTCGCTTACAAAATTACATGTTGATATTTTATTCTTATTTTGATTAGATGTAACCTTATTAATGCATTTGAGTGATTTTTGATTTATAATGATAAAAACAGCACATCTTTATTTTAGTGGGATATTTCTTTAGCATTCTTAACCATGTAAATATAGAAACTTATGAATGACTGATCTCATAGTTAACATGACATTATTGATAAATAATTGGACATTTCACTTCTTAAAATATAGATCACTAAAGAGTAAGTTATTCCACAATTTTCAAATTTCAGTGTTATTAGTTCAAGTAACTATGTGTTGTAACGGGTGGACTACAGGTTATATGGAGCAGCGTATTTATCGATCGATTACAGTGACACGGAAAACACGCAGTGAATGACCTAGTGTCCTGATTGGCCGTGCTTCCCTGTCTAGCCCAGCCAGTTGAGTCTAGAACGCAAGTCACAGCCTCTGAGTTGTGAATCATTGTATTGCAGACATACCCTATTTATATACCAAACAAACAAACCACATCGTACCATAAAATAGAAAACAACATTTACACAATATTTAACAAGTGAAACAAATATCGACCAATAGGGAGTGTACATTTAAGGTCCAAGGCCACCATAGACTTAACACGATAATTATTGGTATATTTTTCCGACTATCCTAACACTATACATTTCAATGAAGTAGAAATTATTGTTGATAGTTGAAGGTTTCATGAATGTATGTTTCTAGATGTTCAGATAAAATCCTACTTACCCATGAAATGATGATCAATGTAATTTTATATTGAAACCAACATATTATTAGTAGTTTTATTAATTATAGAACTATTTATTTACTAACTAATTCGCCACATACAAATTCCTGTAATTGTCCTTTAGCCATGCTTTAAATATGAGGATCGCTGATACCACCGGATTGGTCCAGTCAAATTAAGTGAAGCCGTGATCGAATATGAAATTATGTGTATGATAAATAAGCAATTTAACCACTGAACTACCACTCCGCCATCGATTACAAAACCAATGTCTGAAACATACATGAAGATTATAATGCTATAATTTTAAAATTCAGAAATGATTAAGTGTAACTTACTTATTAATGACTAATACAAAAAATATGACAACAACTATGCAGTAAAGAGTTGTCGATTTCAAAGTAGATTAATGGTCTTATGAAGTACGATTATTTTAACACGAATAAATCTTACCAGTTATACTATGAAAGATCCTAAGTTTAATAATTAAATAATATCAGTATCAGCCAAGCAGTTGTATATCCACAAAATTACTATATTAACACGAGACTTTTAGACTTAGATTAACAAAAATCGCACATAAAGAAAGTATATATTTGTAGTGACTCACATTTATCACGAGAACACGACTGGTTTAATAAAAAACAATTATTATTATAACCAACTGTACTAGTGTTTGTTTCAATGTGCTTTTGTTTGACTGTGCTAATGACAGCTATATTGTGCTTCCATTCTTATACTCATACTTTTGATTGTGACTTCGCGCGAATTCGGTTACGTTCTGTAAACAAGCTTGTGTCCTGGCACGATCTCGGTATCCTTTCGATGCCACGAGATCGCCAGAAAATATATCTCGATTTGGTCCATTAACTACCTTCTGATATTTGGCTTCTCGGGGATTTTATGGATTTATTTGGTTACGTTCAACCCTCGCCTTTTGATTTATTTGGCACGTGTTTCTTTGTAGCGATGTTCATAGTTAACCTCAACTCGACGCCACGCTACATATTAAACAAACCACTATTTCTGAACAATAGAACATGCAATTTCAAGCTTATATATGTCAAACGCCACTTTTTTACTTCTTTAATGATAAGTTGAGAATAGTTAGATTAAATTTATTTCAATCCTGAATCAATTAGCTGGTTAGAATGAAATTAAAGCTGTTCTATTTTAGACTATCAAATTCGAAATTACGTGACATAGAACTTAGTGGTTGGTAATTAGTGCCAATCATGCTTGGATGGTAAGAAAAAATAATAAAAAGACTTTAGTAATGTAATTTGACCAAATAATCACTCACATAATTTATTCCAAAATTCACAGTGTTTCTGGAACATTGCAACCAACCAGAACGTTTGCAGCTCTGCTCTCTAACCTTGAAAGTGTTATATTCTTTTGATGACTCTACTATCTTAACTGCTGATTAGTGAGGGTATCCTCATCACTGATCAGTGGCGAGCTGATAGTATAAGCTTTACTAATCCCCACTGATCTTTTACTGTCTAAAGAAAACTTACGAACGTTTTTTGAGGTGGTGTTACCCACTGCCGTTCTGATTAACTATGAACATTTACATTCAATCTCTTACTGATCAGTTTCCTCTTTGGATATGAAAGAATTATCCCAACCACTATCCAGAAAAATCAAAGTCTCCAAGCTTTCACTTTGGTAAAATAGTGTAACCGGGATAATACCACGATATTTTTATATGGAGTTTGTATGAACTCATGATTCCTTTGTACCTGATGATTACTGGATTTCGAATTCCGAATACAAAACATTCATTTGTGCTCATTTAATACTTCTTAGATAAATTACGTTATTTCTGGGATTCTCAGTTCGAACTATAATCCAGACTCTTAATTATCACAATTTATAATAAATTCCACTCCTCAAACAAGTCCCCTGGACAATTCTTATTCACAATGGTATGAAGAAACGAATAATATTTAACTTTTCAGTCTTCAATATCGTAATCGAATCTCGAGCTGCATGTTCACATTATGTGATGATCTTCAACACGTACATAGCAGAATTCACGCCTTTTTAACTCCATGCCTCTTTTAGCAAGCCCAGGCTCTGGCAACTTTGTGTTATTTGATACCCTCATAACCAGCCTTACGAAAGGCATAAGTTACAATCTTGATTTTCGGATAACCAAGCTGAGAATAGTACTACTGGCAAAGCGATTTTCATGATTGTTTCTATCATTCGTCACTTTATGATTTTCTATTACTGCATATTGATTTCCAGCTAATCTGACTGTCTTCAATAATGAGAGTCAACTCTCTAAATTCCAGTTCCCTATCAACAATCATAATTTTGTGAGGTTCCCTCCTCACCTCTCCTATAAGTTCAAAAGTATATGCGATACTGTCGAATGTGAATTAGCTTAAGAATTCAAATCAGGCACATAACTTGTCCGTATCAGCGCTTTACTTATCTTGAGGGGCTCCATTGTACAGCTAGTCAGGTTGTTGACTTAAAATAACATAAGTTTGCGTTCGGGTAAGTTTGATATAGACACGCGATCTATTAGATTCTCTTTCATAGACAAATCATACAATATTTGCTTTGCTCTTCCATAACCTAAATTACACGGTGGGGAGACACATGCTTCATGAGTTGTTCTGTAACAATCGCAATTTAAAGTTATCCATAAAATTGACATGAAATCCTCTTGAACGAGGTAAATGCTGGTAGATCTACTGTAAAGTTGGGAGCATTATCATGAGCCCAGCTCTAGACTTAAATGAGACCATAGAGGTGGACCCCACCAGGGAAGCAGATAAGCATATGGATGTAGGCATTTTCACAAGGAAAAGGAAGAAGCGCATTGAGATGAAGAAACTACCTATGGACAGCACTGAGGCATATGAATATGCGGGCTCAGTTCTGGATTCACATATCAACGCAATACAAACTATAGGGGAGCCAAGTCTGAGCACTGTAGAGAATGTGATCAAGAGACAAAATAAGGTAAATGAGTGGCTCACAGCCACTCCGAAGAATTGAAAAGTAAGAAAATGGAATGCAACTTTTGCGTTTGACGCTGAATTGAAGTCGGAGTGCAGGGTAGAGACGACTTCATGAACGCTCTGGGCTTTAAAACGGACATTCATCAAGCTAGATTCTATCATGTTCACTACAGTATACACAACCTCAGTGAGAACTAAGCTTGAGAACTGCTCTCAGGCTGCAATCCCCTGTTTAACAGGTGAAACGGATATCCTGGAAAATATGCAGAGGGCAGCCACCCGTGCAATCTCAGAACTCCTAAGTTTACAATACAAAGAGCGGCTTGAAAAGCTGGACCACTTTACTCTGTCCTTTTGCAGACTAAAGAGAGATTTAATCTTGATGTATAGAATGCTAAGAAATCATTTCAGGCCCAACATATTCTCCCTTTTTCTTCCCACTAGATCGGGACATCTCATAGGACATAACAGGCGAATAGAAAAGCCAAGAAAGAACAAAGCATACAGGTTTTCACACTGAGTATTAAACACTTGAAACCTGTTACTTGAAGCAGTGGTGTCCGCACCTAACGTTGACTCTCTCAGGAGAAGACTACACACTCACAGAAACATACTGGAATAAAGCAACATAGTTTGTAGGCCTTCTGTCCTTACTACACAAATCTGAATCTTTTTGTTGTTTAGACACACTACTATTGAAGGCCGAGTAAATTCCTCCGAGTTCGAATGTAGTTCGCGTAACACGTTCGAAGATGTCGACATCGACGGTAAAAGCATAGGATAACGACAGTCTTGAGTTAACCGATCGAAATTCATATAATACCTCAATTATTTTTCTTAAAGTTTAATGCTTAGTGATGGGTAACGTATATGTCATTATTGGCTAATGAATACTGGTAATATTTAAATATTACCAATTGGTTATTAGAACGTTTATAATCACTGAGAGTATCTATTATACAATAACAAAGTGAATTCTAGATGGTGCATTAGCTAAATCAAGTGATATGTTGCTTCTAAGTCAGACCTTCAGCATACCTAATCTAATTCACCGTCTAATCACGAGCGTTTAGTAAAGCTAGATAGTGTTCTCCCTTTCTCTATCATGCTCTAAATCTCACAAGTTTGCAAACAGGAAAGTGGTACAGTATGGTGTTATATCTGACGTCAGTTTTTGTTGAAAACCGATACGAGTACGTTAACCCAATTCGGAACTCCAGTTTAACTCTTACTAACTAACCACTTTTGCTTCATAAATGATGTCGGTTGGTGATGAAAAATCTATAAGGTAATAACCCAAACTCTCGATAATAAGTCAGCTCTTAGTGTGTACGTATACATGTAGACTTAATCTCTTTTCTTTACCCAAAGGGATAATATGACTTGCGAGGGTTAGTTATTACGATCAAAGCTGTCATTCCACTAATATTTCATTACTTTGCTTTGCTTATTGTTTTGTAACTGCTCAGTGTCTCATGATTGGATGATAAGTTGTTCAAGGTCGTCATCGTAATTTAATTTCACCACATCAACTCGTTTCGACTAACAGATTGTCGCACTCGTGTTATTTCTGATTGTTGTCAAATGCTTTTGTTATTAAATGCAAATGAATTCTGTGTGCCTAGTGAGTCGTCGGCCCGTTTTTATCATGTTTTCTGCTCCAGTTGACCTCACTTACTACTCCTAACACTCCCCCAAACACAAGATGCCTTCAGGCTATACGCAAGCCTACTAAAGACTGAGCGTTATATTGCATGTAGTATAGTGGTGTGGCGACTCTTGGTGTTTGTATACTTCGAAAAATAACTAACTGACCATTTAATGCGGAGTATTACAATAAGCTTCAAAGGTTCAAACTGTGTCACTGAACCTCCCAAAGATGTTTTATCATCAAAAGTTCTGCAAATGAATCTATTCTAAAACTTTCTCCACTCCCACTTTTAATTACGAAATTGTCTCAAATTAACGATTGTACAGATTCCCATGTGTATACTTTCAGCAATCCTTCAACATCAACGTTTATATGGCTCAGATACAGGACTATCATAATCTGGACTCTAAATTTGGTTTTATAGGCAAGATTTGACGTGTTATATGTTATGATGATGTGCACATCGTTTTATAGAGATTATACAATACACTTTGGGTGCATATAAACTCTCGGATAATATTTTCCCTCCAAATCAGATTAGGTGACTTTAAAAGCATATTGTGTTACGCATACACATGTTTATATTTTCCAGTTGCTTTCGTTAATAAATAGATTGTTGACTGACACTTTCATGTTTTCTCTCAGATTCTCGCTCTAAAACTGCGAAATGCTCTCATGTTAAACCCGAACCTGCTAGCAACTAAACCTCGCTTAAATGTCATTCACAACTGAACGCTTACGTCAGTCCGTTCTCAGAGAGTTTGGAAGGGTCTTCTCTCTGGTAAAGTAACTTTCAACTCATGATGATTAGATTGTAGTTGCCAGGGCAGAAGATTCTTCTTGTGGATGCTCAGCTGTTGAAAGCAATCGACCGTGTGGCCAGCATGTCCATTTTAAGACAGTTGTCGGTCACCAAGGTGTTCAAAATTGCTGAAAGTCCTCCGAAGGCGGACTATGAGAGGTAAGTTAGTTTTCTTCAAGGTGTATTTGTTTTGTTGGATAACATAGCTTTCCTGTAGTATTTTGAACCAGCTGTATTACCACGATTGTTTAAGCAAGCAAATGGCGTATCCAATTGAGTTGATACATATTTATGGCATGCCCTGCGTTGTACATTATTGACTGATTTAGGATATGACTAAAAACGAAAGGCCCTCATTTCCGATGCTGAAGAACAGGATCTCGAGACACTTAAGTCTTTGTCGATCGGATTTGTGACTAGATAATTTATCTTGAATGCTAGCAAGTTTAGCAGTAAGCTTTCTCCAATGACTCGCTATAACCTTTTGTCCTCATCTACATTTTTATTTCCGGGAAATCCGCCAACCAAATTTGCTGATAAATTCCATCGTATTAAACTGCCAACTAACCTTTGATGGAGTTGTAACTACGCATCAACCTCTGACTAATTTTGAACATAACACTACTTCGGCCCGCTCTGGGGACCAATGTGCTCCCAAAGTTCATTCAGTCAATTAAATATTCTATCTTGGTGTTAAAACTTCAAAGTTTACTCGTAGTCTAATTGCTCATCACATTAAGCCAGCTAAAGTGAAGACAAAGACTCTTTTTCACATCGTCCTGTCCATGAACTACGTATCAAATTACTACTTCAGTACCAAGTTTATTTCCATCAGTCATAATGATTATTCTATGCGTTTGCAGATTAACACAGCTCTCAACATCAAGTCTTGGTAATTCACAGGT
Source organism: Schistosoma haematobium (assembly GCF_000699445.3). NCBI lineage: Eukaryota > Metazoa > Platyhelminthes > Trematoda > Strigeidida > Schistosomatidae > Schistosoma > Schistosoma haematobium. The sequence continues at coordinate 57,868,300 of NC_067195.1, read as the reverse complement.
GCATAGAATATCTCAGGTACTTATCTTCGTATACTTAAGGCATCTTAGGGACTAAAATTTAAACGAGTTCTATATGCTTTTGTCTTACAGTTTCACTAATATGGGATTTTTTTATCCGATTTAGGATTGCTTATATGGTCCCACCAGAGTTTAGCTCATGCTTATCGGTAATTAAACATTGTGAAGTGGATCAATCGAATAATATCAAACGAACGAGATTGATAATATTTGTCCCCAAAGAGGTATCTAACGTTTTTGTGGTTAATTGCTCAGAGCATTGATATATTACACACTTTTCTGCTTGATTTTCTAAGGACTCTTCTCTCAAGTATTTGTTAGTGTGATTTCTGGGTTAAGTAGGCGAGTACTCGTCATATATTTGGCAATTTATGTGAAAATACGACACTTTCGCTTCGCATTCCTTTTAATTTACAATCTAGAAAGGTTATTTAAACAATCAACAAAATTTTTAAGTGAAGAATATAGGGAAAGTCTAATCATCATCCATATCCCGAAAATTTGTTATTTTAGGCTAAAGGAATGGATTTCCGCCACACCACAATGTTTTACTTTCATGCTACGATCGACAAACATAACTGTAGATATAATCGTTACTTACTTACTTACTTACTTACGCCTGTTACTCCCAATGGAGCATAGGCCGCCGACCAGCATTCTCCAACCCACTCTGTCCTGGGCCTTCTTTTCTAGTTCCATCCAATTCTTGTTCATTTTTCTCATGTATATCTCCATTTCTCGGCGTAATGTGTTCTTTGGTCTTCCTCTTTTCCTTTGGTCTTGAGGATTCCATGTGAGGGCTTGTCTTGTGACGCAGTTGGGTGCTTTCCTCAATGTGTGTCCTATCCACTTCCAGCGCTTCTTCCTGATTTCTTCCTCCGCTGGGATCTGGTTTTTTCTCTCCCACAGTAGTTTGTTGCTAATAGTGTCCGGCCAACGGATCTGAAGTATTTTGCATAGACAACTGTTAATAAACACCTGTATTTTCTGGATGATGGCTTTCGTAGTTCTCCAGGTTTCTGCCACATACAGTAGAACTGTCTTGACATTTGTATTGAAAATCCTGACCTTGGTGTTGGTTGACAGTTGCTTTGAGTTCCATGTGTTCTTCAGTTGTAAATATGCTGCTCTTGCTTTGCCGATCCGCGCCTTCACATCTGCATTAGATCCACCCTGTTCATCAATGATGCTGCCCAAATATGTAAAGGTTTTTACATCTTCCAAATCTTCCCCGTCAATTGTGATTGGATTGGTGCATGTTATGTTGTATCGGAGAGTCTTGCTTTTCCCTTTGTGTATATTGAGACCTACTGCTGCTGAGGCTGCTGCCACACTGTTCGTCTTCTCCTGCATTTGTTGTTGCGTTTGGGATAGAAGGGCCAGATCGTCTGCGAAGTCTAGATCATCCAACTGCATCTTAGATGTCCATTGTATCCCGCGCTTCCCTTCAGACGTTGACGTCTTCATGATCCAGTCGATCACCAGGAGAAAGAGAAAGGGTGAGAGTAAGCAACCTTGCCTAACACCGGTCTTCACTTTGAACGACTTTGTCAACTGTCCTCCATGCACAATTTTGCAGTGTAATCCATCATATGAGTTCTGTATGATATTGACTATCTTCTGAGGCACGCCGTAGTGTCGAAGAAGTTTCCATAATGTTGTTCTGTCCACGCTATCAAATGCCTTTTCGTAGTCAATGAAGTTGATGTAGAGTGACGAATTCCATTCAATTGATTGTTCCACAATGATCCGTAGAGTTGCGATTTGGTCTGTACACGATCTATCCTTACTGAATCCTGCCTGTTGGTCACGAAGTCCTTCTTTCCAGTCTGCTGTTACTTGTTCCTCATCCCAAATCTTGCTGAAGAGAATGTGGAGTATCCTTGCAGTTGCCGATACGTCTGCTTTTAGTGCCTTTGCTGGGATGTTGTCCGGTCCTGCTGCTTTGCCACTCTTGATTTGTCTGATGGCCATGCTGATTTCTTCAATTGTTGGTGGGCCAACATTGATTGGGAGGTCCGTGGGTGCTGCTTCGATGTTGGGTGGGTTCAGTGGAGCTGGTCGATTCAAGAGTTCTTTGAAGTGTTCTACCCACCTGTTTTGTTGCTCTTCAATGTTGGTGATTACCTTGCCTTCCTTGCTTTTCACTGGTCGTTCTGGTTTGCGGCGATTTCCAGAGAGTTTCTTTGTCGTGTCATACAATTGTCTCATGTTTCCTTCTATTGCAGCCTTTTCCGCCGTCGTTGCTAAATCTTCCACATATTTACGTTTGTCGGTTCTGATGCTCCTCTTCACTTGTTTGTTTACTTCTGTGTGTTCAGCTTTTGCCTTGACTTTTTCTGCTCTTGTTCGACTGGTATTGATTGCTGCTTTCTTGTTCCTCCTTTCTTGAATCTTATCCAGTGTATCGACAGTGATCCATTCCTTGTGATGGTGCTTCTTGTGACCCAGGACCTCATGACATGTTGAACTGATTGCCTCTTTGATCCTCTTCCAGTTGCTCTCCACAGTAGTTCCTTCTCCATTGAGTAGATCATGAAAGGCCTGGAACTTGTTGCTCTGGACTATCTTGAATTTGTTGAGTTTGTTAGTATCCTGAAGAAAGGCCGTATTGAACCTTTGTAATGTTGTCCGCCCCATTGTCCAGTGCTTCTTGAGTTTCAATTTCATCTTGGTGATCAGCAAGTGATGATCTGATGCTATATCAGCTTCTCTCTTGGTTCTCACGTCCTCTATAGTCCTCCTGAACGTTTTGTTGATGCAAATATGGTCGATTTGGTTTTGCGTGGTGTGATCCGGTGAAGTCCATTTGGTTTTGTGTATGCGTTTATGTGGGAATATGGTGCCGCCTATGACCAGCTTATTGAAGGCACATAGGTTTGCAAATCTCTCACCATTTTCGTTCCTTTCGCCCAGTTCGTGTCGTCCCATGATGTCTTCATATCCAGTGTTGTCTGTTCCAACCTTGGAATTAAATCTCTCATCAGAATGATCAGGTCCTTTGTTGGGCACTTCTCGATGATTGACTGCAGCCTATTGTAGAATTGATCTTTAGCTTCTTCATTGTAGTCGTTGGTAGGCGCATAGCATTGGATGATGTTCATTGAAATGCCCTCTTTCTTTGTTTTGAAGGAGGCTTTGATGATCCTTGGTCCATGAGATTCCCATCCTATTAGTGCATTTAGTGCTTGTTTGGACAGCATCGATGCAACTCCTTGTGTATGTGGGGCATTTTCTTCATCATCGGAGTATAGCAGAAGCTCCCCTGAAGCTAGTCGTTGTTGTCCAACTTGTGTCCAATGTGTTTCACTGATTCCAAGCACCTCTAGGTTGTATCTCCTCATTTCTGCAGCAATTTGGAAGACTCTCCCAGTGTCCCACATTGTACGAACATTCCATGTACCTAAATAAATGGTTGCTCTGGCTGTCAGAAGGGGCGTCGGCCGCATGAATTCCGAAGGAATTCGGCTTTCATCATGAGGCGTCATAGTTCTTCTAAAAGAAGACCTTCTGACTCCCAGGGCAGAGTTTAGAAGGTTTGAATAATTTTTTTCTGGTTAGCGTTTTTTTAGCGAGTTAGTTTTCTACGGGATGGGGACGCTAACCTCATGCCCAACCCTCCTCCTTTCTCCGGGCTTGGGACCGGCAGTAGCCCTCGGAGGGACTCCAGGCGGAGTTAGGTATAATCGTTAATTTTATATAATTAGACTTCAGTTTCATACACTTCATCATGATTGATAGCTGATTATCAATTTAAGTCTGCTTATCCATTAAACTGGTAGTTTCATATTTGACAGTCACGTAGATATCTACTACTGGATGAGAGTTTTAACTAAGTTATCAAAACTTAACAGTGGATAAAAGTTTCAGCTTTCAGCCACAAAGTCGCAAGTTTAAACCCTATTCCACCTACTTCGGTTTGGGCAGCTGAGTAGTATCATCACCCTTCATACTTCGTGTGGCTAATACCCAAATACCTTAAGAATGAGTTATTAACCATATTATTCATTCCTCGTGTAAGGAATTATCGGGGTGAAAATCATATTCCAAAGAGTTGAACGAAACATTAAACTGAGACTGATCGCTAAATAAAAAAATAAATTGAACAATTGGGAGACATCACTACTATCCGCACAGAAGATGAATTAATGGCATGTTTTGGTGTATGCTCTTTGCTCACCAACGTTCCTATTAAAAAAGCTCTAGATATTGTACATAATCTCTTAGATTCTGACACAGCTTAACGATGTCCATTAGGTCCCTCAGATAATATTAAAGTGCTGGATCTATGTTTACATTCAACTGTTTTCAATTTTGGATGAGATCTGTACGGACAAACAAAGGGTATAGCTTTGGGATCACCCGTTTCTCCAATTGTTTCTAACTTATCCATGCATTCATTGAAAACAAATGCAACCTCAATGTGCCCCATTCCACTAAAAGTCTGGTTGAGATACGTGGATGACACTTTTATCATTATAAAATGAGATTGTTTAAAAGAAATGTTTAGGCAAGTCAACAGCGTTTCTGACAAAATCAAATTCATAAGGAGTTGGAATCTTTTGAACGCAAATAACCTTCTCTAGACTGTTTGGTTGAAAGAAAAAATAACGATTGTTTAAAAATTAGTGTATTCCGATAGCCAACATATTCAGGGATATTTTTAGGTTATAAGTCAGCAAATCCTACACATATGGGCAAATCCAAACAGTATTAATAGGAGAGATGGAATAAAATTAGCTGTACCATGGTAACTAATAATTAATGAGTAAACCTGAACTCCTTATTCCATTTTATCTATCTTATCATCTGAATAACAGCAATTACATTCAACGCTTCTAATCAGTTGTCTTATTTGAATATGTTAAACAATTAACTGGAACAATGATAATAACACAAACATTCATTTACAAATACATTCTTCCTCTTTAATTCATCCCTTTATTCTGTTTATTTATCTTCATTTTATACATGCTATGACATATTTGATTCATATCATATATAAGACTTGTATATTTTCACCGATCAAAGGCAATATATAGTGAATAAAATTTCTTCTCACACTACTTACAAATACATAAATCTGTTATCCTAACACACTTCGTTTCATATCACATGTCTCTTACACATTGAAGAGAATGCCAACTTTAGACATTGGTAACGTTGTTTGGATGACCTGCTTCGGTCTGGGCACCCGGGCAGTATCCCAGCCCTCACACAAATCGAATGATTTACGTGGCGCATATGTATTTGGTGCCTCCTTGTACCAATGTTTATGTGTTTAAATAAATGAATAAATAAATTCAGTAGACAGTTAACCAGAGAACCATGTATTTATTTATATTCGATAATTCTGATATTTGATTATATTTGCTTGAAAAAGCTTGAACTAGATTGCCGGGCGAAACGTTGTATTTGCTTCAAATTTATTTGCTGAGATTTTACAAGTACGTTATTGCTCTCTAATGGAAGAAAATGAGTTATTAAAAAAGAAAAAAAACCTAATCGAGTACCAAACATGCAATAAACTTATACACAGCAAATCAAATCTACCTCGCACGTTTGATCAAGGAAAAAGTATTTACTTCCCTTGTTATTTCCGTTTTATCATGTTTTGCTCCCGATGTATCAACTAAATGTATGCTACTAACGATAAGGAAACAAAATGAAGTAATCATGTATGGCGTTTACATGGTTCACATGCTCTAGGTGCTTTAAACTATCCACTAGCAACCAATCTCAATAAAATTAATATGCTATTTAATATTATTTAATGCTCGTAAATGTTAGGTGATTATTACTAAGAAAATATAGTCTACTAAATGAATGTCTATGTGTAGTCACATTATAATTTAAGTAAACTCTTAGTCTAAACTTCGAGTTTAATTCTAACCTAAAGTTGGTGGAAATTAAGCATACGATACTACCATTCCATATATTCTAATTTAAATATCCCGTTTTGATTTTAACAAACTTTTTTCATTTTTTAGACTGTAGCAGTGACCTATCTTTTGGAATCTCGAGGTTTTCTTGGTCGACATTTATGTACCACAAGTTTATCACTCAGTTGGATTCAATTAGATACAGATTTGTTAACATTGAATTTGCCGACGCTATTTTCAGACTACTATTTATACAAAGATTATTGTTGGCCTCATTATATGGGCATGGAGTTGGGACGTTTGCTTAAATTAACGAGTGAAAGTGATTTAGCTCCCATGGGTTGTCGAGTAAGTCTATAATATTATTTACAAAAACATTGATGATAGATTACTCCTAGGTAAAATAAAAAAACTTGTCATCGTAGTGTTTTAGCTATAATAAGCATTTATATAATATGATTGTACAAACGGACCTTTTAAGCAGCTCACAAACAAATTAATTGTGCAAAACCAGAGACTAGTATGCTTGTATGATTTTTATGTTAGTCTATTGATGCCGCTTTTGTGATTAAACTTATTTGTCATTTCATCAGATCGTCATGCTTTGTTTTATTAACGTTGTCTGTATTTCTAATGGTTTTTGACTTTTTCGGGGCTTCTTTTGTTATTTCATATGATATAATGTTACACTATGGCTTAATTAACTCTTTTGGAGATATTATTGTCCATAGTCGTTTCAAAGCAATCACACAATTTTTAGACTTAGTTTTTATCATCTCATTTTTTAATTCCCTGTTTGACTGGTGTAATGTGGTTTTTCAGATTCCTGAAAATAAGTAGTGCATCATCCTAATAGGATTCTTTAGTTGTTAACTACATAAACAATGATTTAGTAGTCGAATTATTTTTGAATTTATCTACATTACTTTCTAAATTTTGTTTCATCTCACCCTTCTACATCATAAAGTGTCTATGAACATTATTGTAACCGAAATTTTGTTTCGATTACTGATTTTAAAAGTTTATCATTTTATCACTCTTATTTCAGTAATATTGAATTCATATCTGGTAGAATATTCACTTCTGACATTTAAATGTGTAGGTAGAATTTTTCACTCTGCTAAGTTTTGGTTTAAGTTAACACGTAAATTTTATCAATATATTATAAATCACAGCTTTTTGAAGATTAAAAATTGAGTTTTTATTGTAAATTTATAACGTAATGTATTTGTAAAACCCTTTTAATAAGTAACTAGACTATTAGTGATAGCCTAGGTTAAAATGAGCTTTATTGTTGATCCACAGTTATAGGTCATAGGTAGGAGAGCATGACTTAAAATATGTCGCAGTAGTGTCAATGTACTTCCTTTCCTTACTCTAAGTAGTAAACATCTGATTACTACATATCCTCGATTCTATATCATAAATTGATTCCATTCTTGTAATCCTTTGTAGAGGCTAGTATCCTCTATATCTGACTCTAATAAATAGTAACCCGTTAGCTGAGTATTTAATGCAGGCTAAATCTCCTAGTAGAATTATGGATTTACTCGAGATTATTCAAAAGCCCGAACATCAATTATAGAGATAGTTTGTTGTTAAGGATTGGTAAAATTCGCAAGTGTACACGAAGCAAGCACACAGGGAAAACAAGAGTGTATGTATGTGAGTGTGAGTGTTAAAAACCCATATATATTTCTATGTGTTAATCAAGTATGGATAAATTATTGATTGTCTGTGTATTACAACCAATGAGAGAATAGATTAAAAATTGACATGTGGTCAATCAGACTCACATAAAATTACATGGTGGATCAAGTGTCTAACTTACAATTAACAGATAGATAATACAGTAGTGGAATAGGCTTACTACACCCTTACCATCGTCAAGTCACTGTTCCCTCTTGTTTTCAACTAAACATTTATCATAGCATGCTCAATTTATTCGAAATTATCAAATCAAACCTTGGTAATGATACATATTTATCATAGCAGTTGTTCAACAGTAAATGTAGACATGTTTTATTAATCTTAGTGCTTGTCTTCACTAACCACTAGATTCATGCTTTCGGAGAGGCATCCCATGTGGTTGCTGCTGGTATTCGTTTATACTGTATTCAGTCAGGCCTGGTCAGTTTGGATAGGAAGGTTTCAACTGTTAATGGTACCCAGTCAAATTATCGAAGTAATGTATCTGTTTCTGATGAAAGTGTCTTAACTCCTACCAGCTCATTAAAAATTCTGGGCTCACAATCATCATCTACGTCATTGTCAACTACTTTTGCACGTCCACCACCTTTGGTTCTTGTATTCAGTCGTGGTTAGTTCTCATACATTCCCTTTTGTGATTCTTTTAAAAATAATACGGAAAATTAATCATTATTTACACTGCCATAGAGTCTAATCAGTGTGAACCTTTTTTTGAAATAAATTACTAAACGGTGTTTTAAAGCCAGTATTCAAACAGTATGTATAATGGGTGTTCTTTTTCTCTTTCAAGAAGACGATGATCTGATTGACAGGAAATACCATGAGGATACGATTACTTACAACTTTAAAGGATTCTACCCATTGCTAATTGTTTTTTACAATAGCGACATCTCATGATAGCTAAATCAAAACAACACTGATTCATAAGGTTACTGACTACTATCCTGAATTCTATGACTTGAGTTCTCAATTGAGATCATAGTGATGTTAAGAATCAGTAGTATGAAAATATGATTTTTTGCTTTTATTTCCTGAAGCCGTATTGCATTTTGTCTGTGCTCCTTATTTACTCATTTCATCGTTATTCTTGTTCTCTGTATTTTTTTACTGTTGAAAAGTTTCAGTGTCTTTGCTTTTTGGTTTGTAGTGGTTTTACAGATTATGTCATTTCATAATATAAAAACTTTGAGGTTTACGAATGCCTAATAAGCTCTCCCAGCTAAAACTAATGGTTTCATAAAATACAACTTGCTTTAGACTTGGAACGGTTGTTTTCATTGTAAACAATAGAGACAAAATTATACTTTAAAAATAAATTTCTATCAAAACGACTGAAAAAGTAATAGTAAGTAAATAAATGCAACCTAACCAGCTCATGCTTTAAGGCCTTGAGCTTGATTTTTCAGTACTATAATACTAACCATGTAATTTTGATTCAAGGTAATGGCTGGTATTCTCATCTGCAGCTTCCATTCCGTCATGTGTAAGTTTAGCCATTTTATCAATATGTATCACAACATTTTTTAGTGTTTGCAATAATACTATATCCTAATATCCAACACTTCAAGCCTTAGTATTATCCATCTGATTGGTAGTAGGTATTAGTTTCTATTCTAGTTTGAAATCTCACTTTTTTAGCGGATTAAATCGAAAAGTGAATGGGGTGATGGTTTGAACTATTGCGTTGGAGTTTGGAAGCTTTAGTCGATGAACTGCTGCTTTGCTACTGAAAATCTATATGAGTTATATTGTAAATCATGGGAGTTGTCTTCACAATTTGGCGCAAAATTCAGTGGATTATTGAATATTAACTTTTGTACATTAACGATGTTATTGGTAAAACATGTTTGATTGTTACTATGGGACATAACTTTTTTGCTTTTTTCAATAATCAGTGAAAAAATAGGTTATAAAGGGATCACATCATTATTATACTAAACACACTTTTAAGAATTGAATAAAATAAATTTAACCTCAGTTTTCTTCAAATAATCTGACATTGAGAATATATATTGCCATTTACGTAGTGTAAAATATTATTACTCTATTCTTCTGATAGTTCAATCCACAGTTCATGCACAAATCTTTCTTGTTACGAAGATTAACTGATTGTAGATTTTATTTCTATTTGATCCCACAGATCTGGATTACGTAACTCCCCTTTTGGTTCCAATGACATTTGAAGCTCTGATTCACGAAGTTGTTGGGATAGAATTAGGTATATTAACGTGCAGTTTTTATTTTTGCTTACTACTTATTTAAATATTTCTTCTTCACTATTAGGTTTCACCATTTGAAATATCTAATCTTTTATCATAGAACCTTTACAGTTTAACTATGATGTGCACAGCTGTACGTTGTATTCTTGTGTACGTATTTATAACTGCAGCTTACAAAATATTTAGCTTGGCTCGACTATCCCATCGGGATTGTTACCCATGTTTCCAAAAAGAATGTCGCTCGAAATATTCCCAGATTATTGAATCTTAGCTTATTTCGTAGTAAACCTATCCAAATTTCCTAGTTAAATATGCTTTGTTCACTCATCAGTGGGATTCATTTGTTATTTGAACATATTGTTGATCATAAACATTTTCAGTTTTCTATTTGTTTACGTAAGTTGGTGCCTTAAATTTCTTATTCAATACTTTGGATTCCCTTATGGCCGAACGTTCCAATTTTTAAAGACAACCTGAAGAATAATAGGTGTTAATTATTTTATCCATTATGGTCAGAACGTGAAGTATTTTGCAGTTGTTTGCTCTGCTCCCATGTATTACTGCTATCACTTATCAATCTTTGTTGATTCTTATGGATTATTCTATATCCTTGTGCATTCGCTGTTTGTGCTAGCACGAGAAATCGTAGTGAAATGTTGTTGTTTCATTAGTTTAGCTGCATTTATATTGATAAAACTAGGGCTTTTATAACCTTCCAAACTTACTTGTTTAGTTTTTGGTTTGAACTAAACATCAAGTTATCATATTTGAATTCAAATACCTTCACTCCTCACCTTCATTCGACTTTGATATAGCCTAGCCAAACGTACCTAATAATAATTTTCGTAATAGTTCACTTTTTCCCCTGTTAGAAAAATAAATGTGATGTGAAATTTTTGATAGTTATCCATTCGGATGTTTTCCTTCTAGCTTGTTTGTATATTAATTAATCAGGTTATCCTGAACTATTGCCATATCTCAAAAAAACTAATAGGATTCCTTGGTCATACTTATTGCTTCCATTGGTTTCCTTTTCTATTTAAACTTTAAATATTGATTTTATACCTGTTGATCTTCTAATCAACCTGAACTGTTAATGCATCACAGTTAGTTAATGTTCTATGATGTTTTATTCTCCTGGATGCGTTATGTACTTGTATCATTAATTTTATAAAGATAACAACTGGAATTTTACTTATATAATCCAAATAAACTAAAGAGAGTTAACTCTTGTCCCAAACTTGTCAATAAATGGAAAATTAGTACATTATTTGGTGTTCTGTCTATTAAGGCGGATTAAGTTGAAGTTGTTAATTCACACAATTTTTGCCTCATTCGGTAAATCATTACCACAAATAATACTTATTTGTTTGATATCTATGGATACGTTTTAATCCACAAGAATGATACGCTGTATTATGGAATCCCACTTTCAACCTGTTCATTAAAGTGGCCTTTAATACTAAGTTCTTAAAATAGTCTTAAGCAAACCTCATGGGTTTGATTTATATGCATAAAAAATAGAATTAATAAAGCTCTGTAAAGGTACTGTGATCTGTATGGCTAACTAGTAATACTGACGAATTGTTGTCTATTTAAATTTTATGAGTGTAGGAATATTCTTATTAGTGGATTTCGACTCACTGGCTCATTAGTAATATGCTAGTCACATGATTGGTTTCGCATCTCATAATCCATTGATAATAAAAGTGTTTAGTTCGAACGAAGTAAGGGTTAATTCTCCATAGTAGACAACAAATAATTCTAAATATTCTATATAGTTCTTTAACACACTGAGACCGCTTTTTAACTACTATTATTTCCTTCGTACCTGAATTCTCATTTTGCTACGTTTTATATCGATTAAAACCTAATCACAGCAATGTTGTGTTTATCTCTGACCTTTTTTATTCGAATTTTAGGTCAAGTTGAATTACCTCCAGAATGTGCTGATGAATCGACCCCACAGAAACAAATTCTTGATAGCACAAAACTACACTACTACAAAGTAATTTTTGTACACAATTTCATTATTATTATATTAAGATTGTGTATTACATGATGTTTATTTGAAATTCGTAATGGAACATTTAATCAACTCTAATAAATGCGGATTTGTGCTAATAAGAAGACTGAGTTGATTTATTTAATGTTCATCACAGTCCTTGACACCTTTTTTATTTGGCATGATAATTGCACTATATCGTGAATTGACTGAATTTCGAAACGGATTCTCGTTGTAATCTAAAGTTGGAATGTTCACCGCCAGATCTAAAGACCATGTAATTTAGATTTCTTTCTAATCTCAGATATACATTACTGTAGACCCATAAACCTAAAATTAAACAGCTATCTGGTTTCGCCAGTTTATGTTGATTCATGATAAAAACTGTTTTGTAATATTCGTGTAGGTTTTTGTGAGGATTTAAAGCTTATGAAAACTAATATACAGCTTTAAACAAGAAAAAATTACTGAAATATAGCGATATCAAAAAACGTTTAGTCTCATTCTGTGATCGTTGAATGACTTTATAATTTATTATTGTAAAGTAAAGAATATGGTCTCTAATCTTAAACTTTTCCATCTCTTACTGATTAAGAGGACCAAAGTATAACCTTGGAAATATTTCCAATACAGCTAACAACAATTCCAAAAAAAGATAATAGAGTATAAGCAAAAAAAGAAGATACATGATTCAATAAAAAAATCCATGAGTATTTTCTTATTAAATGATTGTGTATGGTGTTTTGTTTAGTTTGAAGGTAGTTTTCTTCACAAATTAGTGTTAATGGTAAATCTTTTGAAAAGTATGAAGCACTAGACAACTATTTCGTTCTAGTTCCAGGTTCTTCATTACACATACATTGCAGGACGACCAAGCTGAGGTCCTTTATGTTTTGTATCTGGTTCAATCACATAGGGTCACTGAATCATCAATAGTTCACGATGAAAATGACCTCCAAAATATAGAAAATGTACCGTAAAACCACTTCATTCGCTAATAATGGTGTACTCACTGGTACCTAACGTCAATGTATTTTTTTCAACGTCCTAGAGGGCAACAGTGACTTGTAAAATTAAGAGCATTACAAGTAAAAGAGTAACTCACCAGTGATTGTGTTCAATGTTTAAGTTGTGTGATTTCGTGTATTTCGTCTAATCACTCATAATCTAAGTTCCTAGATAGCAATTTTATTTCATTTTGCTTATTGTTAAAATATGTGTTTCAATGATCCATCCATACCTTAATTTATCAGTATTTCATGAATAATGTAACGATTATCTCTGGGCAGTTAGTTTGCTATATGCTTCCTTATATGTCGTTCCTAGTTTTTAATTTTATGAAGTGTGCTTCTGACAGAACTTCGTGCCTATACATTTATCATTCATGTTCAAACATTGTGTAGTTAAGGATCTATGAAGCTACAAATTTTTACACCTCACATTACCAATTTGAATTATGCTAACAAAAATCGACCTTATTTACTTGTTTGGACTACTTAGTTGTATGTGACGACTGCACTTAGTGTGATACCTTCTTCTCTTATTGCTGTCTGTACTAAGGAAAAAGTTGAGTTTATGAATAATAAGGTATAATTATAGTAATTACCACCTTTCTGTGCATCATTCTGCTGACTAACCCAATTATAATAAAGTATCCGTATAAATAATGTTGTTGACATCAGTTTAGTACACTTTGGATCACTTTAGAATACTTTGTATTTACAAAATACAATTAGCGAGCAACAACTTTGTACAGAAATATCATTTTTCCTACAAGACAGATTTTGTACCAGTAAATAACCACTATATATTATTTATCTACTGGTCCCATATAAATGAAATAAAAATCCTAGTCATTTCATACAAATAAATTTTCCATGCTTAAATCACTTCATACTAATTTATTAAGTTTCGAACGTCTTCACTGAAACTCACTATCTATTTACGTAACATAAAAAAAACAGTTGACTCAAATGACTGACTATAGTTATACTTATATCGCCCCAGTGATATAATTGAATCAGTATGATATATTTGTGTAGACTTTTCTGATAATGATTCTATCTGAGTTAAATGTCGTTAATATTCATCTGAAAATAACTTTTTATTCATTTCGTTTTTTGAAGGATATTAGAGATGTCCATATATCTCGTGTTCATTCATTACTTCTGGATTGGCGTGGTAAACTTCAAGATTCACGTGGTGATTTAGAAATGCAATTGGTTAGTCAAAAATCTGTTGTTCAGCATAAACAGCATTCTAGTTCAAACTCAATTCAGACTACTAGTACTATTAATAACACCTGTAATTTGCGGAATATTAGTACACGTCTAGGTTCATTTTTAGCTAAAAGACGTGAATTGTCATTTCTGTTAGCATGTTTAGAACAAGTATTATGTGCAATGACAATTAAAGAACGTGTGGAAGATCTACGTACAGCACAAAGTTTATTATTACAATCCGGTAGCGGGGGATCTCTTGCAATTGGTCAAGTTGGAATTCCCTCTATTGATGATGAAAATGATGATGGTGACTCTAATGCTCCTGATCGTAACCGAAAATTTACTCCAGTTTCAATTGGTGGTTCATGTGGTAATTTAGCAGATGTTTTAAATTCCTTCCCTATGCGTTTAGCTATCGAATGGTTGACTACACAGTGAGTTGAAATCTGTAAATTGTTCAAAGTTCTTCGTCAAAAACTTAATTTTACCAACATTTGTTATTACTTTTACAATAGTTTGTATTATTCAGCTAATTTCTTACAGTTCGGTTTTGAAAAGAAATGTTGTTTAGAAATAAACCTACATAGGTCAAAACTAACAGGATACTGAATCTATTTATTGGTGGTGTTCCCAGGGGAATCCAAATGACCTCTGACTTTATCAAATTTGTTCAATAGTTAAGAAAAGGTGTTTAACGTATGATATACACAATGTATGGGGGAATGAACGGTTTAATGGATTATTCCGAAGTTCCATGATAATAAGCTTCACTTAGTGGTTGATTTTTTGTTTGGTATAAATAATTCCGTTGTATCGACCGGTGTTATTCCCTGAATCATATGTTAGATATAAATAGCTATAAATAATAACTCAAGATACTGTGTTGATCATTTATAACTTGAACCATAGTCATGCTAAATCTTCAACGATTTTTGTTAATTTATTGTCTGTAGCTTGTTTGATAAATCATTCCTAATATGTGGATAATAAATGGTTAGATAAGCCTATATGAGTGATTTATCTTGTGTGAATGACAATAACTTTAAACTTCGTTTTGAAACTTGAATTTCACAACCACTTTTTTTTAACTCCAGTTACTCCGAAATTTATTGACATAGATCAAAGAAAATTCTCTTCAGTAAACAATGTATACGCATAAAAGACTTTAGAATTAGGGTAAACATTTAACACACTGAATGAGGCACGGACCAGTAAAAAAATGGCATCTTTAAAGGCAATAGAATGAAAGATTAATCCTAGAGGTAGTTTTGACTGTACGAAAATAGACTCAGATTTGCGAAATAAAAATAGCTAACGACTCGGTAATAGGTGGTCCCATGATGGTTCAACATCCCCAGCAGTGGGGTTGGGGCGAGGTAGAGATTAAACTTATATCTATTTGAGTGCTCATGTTGAGTAGTTCCAGTTGATGCTAACAGCACATCCAGTTTATAATATTGCGATGAAGGGATAAATTGTTTACAATAGTTTCATTCAGTCACCTTTATATATTCAGTCAATCATAATATTTTATTTACTTTGGTCGTTGGAATTCGTTTTTTCTGACTTGAGATAATATCTCAGTTCGAATTAAAGTTTATGAATGACTGTAGTTGGTTCGAAATTAACCCCCAAAGTCCAAGTACACCATAAGCTAACCATACCGAGTTATGTACAGCCTTTATAAATCAACTGCATACTAAATCATTCCAACTGTAATGAAAATTAAAGTTCAGGTTCAGTAATCGGACCCGTATCGTTCAAAAAAATATTATCGTTACCTTTCCACTACATCGTATATGTTGATTTTGAATTAGTTCATATAAATCTTTTGACTTTGAGCTACGTTTTTCGTGTGTCCAAGTCGAAATACATGGAGCGTGATACGATTGTTGGAAGTTTAATGCATATGGACACTAAAGCACTGTTTTTATAACTAATGTAAATAGTGTATTCCTTCAACGTATTTTGTAATCTAAGCTTATTTCTACTTTCAAGACATATATATAGTTACTGTTTCACTAGTACCTACCCTTTTTCGCAATTCGATTGGTTAAGTCTCGTGGATAGTGCCTCTTTTTATTGGGTGGTTTGAGTTGTATTAACAGTCGGCTCATCTATTTGGAAAAATCAATTCTCAAAGTATCTAACAGTGATTAGTAATCAGTTAAGACAATGGTATTTAACATCTATGTTACTGGGCTAACTATTCAATAATGAAAATGTTAACTATCAACGATGTATGCTTATTATCAAAGTAATAGAACATATAATGAAAGTAATCGTAGAGACTCACGTAGTGATACTAAATAGCAGAATAGTGTGTTGTAATGCCACTGAAAATGGATTGTGGATATAGACATCGTTTTTGTTATAACTTGTGATCTGCGTGCCCTGTATATTGGATAACGCAACGATACCGCCAATCAGAGAACAGCGAATTATCGATCGAACCAGTGACGCACAAAACACGTACGAGCAGCCTAAAGTCCTGATTGGTCTCGATTCCGTGTCTAGCCCAGCCAGTTGAGTCCAGAACACCAAACCTCAGCCTCTGCAATATGAATCATTTATTTCAAACATACTCTGTTTATATACCAATCAAACCGACCACAACGTACCATAAAATAGAAAATAACATTTGTACAATATTTGGCCAAAAGTGGCTGTGAATGAGGGAGATAGTAATCAATAGATAGGTCATAACTCAAGAATGGTAAATCCTATAATAATAGTTCATAGGTCAAAATAAAACTCATAATGAGAGGGACATGAATATGAACAGTTTAGTTACATGACAATTATACGATAAAAATATACTCATAGTATTGGTCCATAAATCGATCCCAAGAATTATCATTCATTATTCTTATCGGGATATAACACCTCCCCTTTTTGAAGATCCGGATTTTAAACTTGTCGGGTTTATCCTCCCCCACGAAGCAGTGTTGGATCCTCATATTCCCAAGCTACAATTAATCTGACTTTATTTGAAACACAGTTGTCACATTCAACAGAGAATTTACTAAAAGTGATTAAATGGTGAGGATCAACGACGCTTGATATGAGGTCATGAAAGTTTGATTCTTCTGAAACATTGTCATCGAATTTCTTGAAAATCTCATTAGTAGATAGTCGATCACTAGAATAATCAGTATCTATCAACATTTTATTAGGTTCTTGACCGTCGTTTGGTGCATCCGACAAATATTCCTCATTTTTGTAAGAAATTTGATCAAAAGTATGTGAGTCATTAAGATAACTCATATCTGGTAAAACAACTAGAGGACCCCAATAAGCAGATTCGTCAGAAACTTTTGTTCTGGAATGATGAGCTCCGTTTGATGCAACTGTCTTCATTATGCTGCTTGATTCATTTTCGGTCTCTTTGTGGGCGGGTACTGCAATAATTTCATGAGCATTTAGCAAGACGTCGACTTTCTGTGAGCTGGACAAGTCAGTGTTTGTACATGGTGTTTCTGGGGCAATGGGATTTGAATCCATGACATGGCATGTCTCTGAAATGGACATTTCTGGATCACTGGGCGGATCATGAATGACTGCTTCGCTTACATTACTGCTTGTCAAGGATTCATAGAGGCTTTTATCGACACATTCATACGTTCTACAGTCATTTTCCAGCTCGGTATGCAAATCAGAAATTAGTTTATCAGCTTCTGTTACATCTCCAAAACATGGATGATTTAGCAGCCATGTGCGTAAATTGTCCAAAATATTCAACTGGCTATTTTTGAAACGCTGCCGTTGTCGCTCAAATATCAACTGTAATTAATCGGGAGAGATAGCCATTTTCTGAATCAGCACGATAATGAGATATACTGTATGATGAATTAACAACCAATGTCTTCTAGGGACACCGATGACAAACCTAGATGCTGATTGCTCGAAATAACTAGACTGAATTTCGTTCAATTACAGGCTGACTTTGAAAATGAGGGTTCAGGATTTTTTTTCTACCCCGTCGCCAATTGTTATATCTTGTGCGGCTCTCTGATTGGCGGTATCGTTGCGTTATCCAATATACAGGGCACGCAGATCACAGGTTATAACAGTTTTCCTGTCCAAAGAGTGCGTTGGATTCATCACGTTTCATAGTTTTACTCTATTCAAAAACGACTATTTTAATTACGTCAGCGGTCTTCGCGTAATAGACGAAATGACTGAATGTGGTGCATTTCGAACATCTAATAATCTTATTATTTGACAAACTTCTGCATGCATTTCAGTAACTGATATGCTTTCGCATTGATACGGCTTCTTATTTCCAATAATTTTGGACTTCTTTGGAACACGACTTTTCTAGACGCTCGAAATATCTCACGTGAGATATTCCATGAGTAAGTTGTTAGTTAAACACAGTAAACGTACCCGCCAAAGAACATTGCGTATTATATGTATTCGAAAATGCATGATGTGTTTTTAGAAAGTTCGTAGATAACGCATTGTCTATGGTAGTACTGTCGTCAATACTAAAAGATTCCACAAGTATTCTTACCAAAACACTGTCTCGAAAGAAGATTGAGAACTTTCTAATCAGCTCAAAAATTTCTGTGGCCAGAAATTTAAATGCTACTGGCATTTCCTTCATGGAGGCATCTAATGCCGTCATCTCGTAAAGAGACATCCTTCTTTTTGCACTTGTACGTGCCAACAATACCTACGACATCGGAAAATCAATGAGTTACATTTTTTGATCTACTGTTGAAAAGAAGTAGCATTCCAGACAACCGTCCACTTGACAATACACCTCCAAGCTCAATGATATGTGTAGTTAACGTCTCAAAATCACCTATTTAATAGAGACAATCAAGTTTAAACTGACCTGAAAGTTCCGATCGCTCAGATGAACGTTACCTCGAAATAAACTCTCGTGTAGCTTGAAAAGTTGTTGGTCTCTGAGGGTGACGCTTTCTTTCACGTACATATTTTATATAAAAATCACTCAAATTTCCATGACTGTCTTGTATTATGAAATTTCAGGAAGTCACTTTTTCATAAACTCTCAGGAGTTCCGCTTCCATCTAAAATCCTACACCAACGAATATCTCTGTTCATATTCATCCTCGTAAGCAAATTTAATGTAGGACGAAAGTGTATTGATCAGTTTAGAAAAAGTTCGTAGGAAAGTTTTTAATGACAACAAAAGTATCATCCATATATCTGAGCCAATTTTGTGATTTAATGTCATTGGCGAAGATATCTGATTCCATATGTGACGTAAACAAGTTAGCTACAATCGTGGACACGGGGGGACCTCATTGCCACCCCGTTTGTTTACTTTTATAATGTCCCATAGAATGTAAATAAGGTCGAATTTAAGTACGGTTGTAGGGATTTCATGGTTAGACTTATGCTTAAAGGACATCTGGCAGATAAATTATTAACATTCTCTGGTAAACCGCTAATAAAGTTTAGTCATATATCAATAGGAGTTCTCATGTATTAGAATGCAAAACCATAGCTTACCATGGTTTCATTTTTTCGATAATTGATTCCGATATTCCTGACTTAAAATCATAGGAATCTTTAATTACATTATGTAAGTTGTATTAAAGTGGCTTTAATATGCTGCTCAGATATTTAGATAATACACAGCCGTGCTTGTAAAGTCCACTATAGGTTTTAGTAGGATGTCTGATTTATGAATTTTGGGTAAAATACAGAAATGTGATGTAGTGTATAGTTTGGGATATAAAAGGAACCATAAAAAGTTGTCGATGACTGACTTTAGTTCTTTCAAAAGTTGACTTGTCTCTGATTTGACTTTACTTTCAGCCGTCTGAAGATTTTTCGGATCAATCTTTTGTGTATTTTAACCAACCGATTATTATCCTTTACACAATCTTCAATTATCCCAACCACTCCATAGAAGCAAATCAGCAAGTGTACAATATAACCTCGATTAATATATTTTTCTCTTTATCAATTTTTCGTATCATAATAATATACTTAATTATCTTAAATCACTTCTGAAGTTTTCACTCTTAGGCTTAGATGCGATTCGCATTATTCTTTATAGTCATCCATTGCGAATGCACTTTTTTGTTTATTTTCTAATGTCATCTACTTCTAGACTCAGTTGATCTGCCTTATAAGATTGTTTCTAATTATCTAATGTTCACAATATCAATATATATATCCCTTTGCTTCAGGCTTACTGATTTTTATGTGACATTTTTTAGCCATGGTGATCATCTAATTGATGGGCTCCGTCTGGTTGCATTGAATTGTGTTTTACATGATGGCTTAGGTGATGAATTATACGAGGTAATGAGTCGCGCCATAATACATGCTGCTGGTCAAATCACCTTCCCTATGCTTGAAGCGTTATCCTCACTTGGGTTATTATATCCCCGTTCTAAACTCCCGGCAATATCATCTGCAAAAACATCTGTTACAAACAATCATCCAACTGACCCACAATCAAGCATGTCTGTGGCGCAAACAAATAACCTAACAAAAAAGTCCAGTCATGCACTAACTCATACTGTTGCCAAGCTAAAATTAACACAACGACAAAAATCTCGTTACAAGTAAGATTTTTTAAATTTCAATGCTCTAAATGGGTTGGATTGGTTCAATATTTGCCGTATCTGATGAATAAGTAGTAATATGATATTGTTATTCATCTGTCCTCACTCAGAAAACAAATGATGAGTCATGACAACTTTAGAGGGATCAGTCACTATTCGGACATTCCCCTCACACTCTTCAACTTCTGTTAATTAGCAGTGTATCGTTTCCATCACCCAGTGTCCTCAGTGAGTATCTCTGGCTTAGTTGAACCAAAAGGTTATCTCATTAAGCATTTGCGTGTAGGGAAGGGAACAAACGCTTTTCGTATTCAGTTGTTCATCATTTTGTATTGAGCTTAGAACCGTAAATGGTTCCTAATTGACTTTCATCCTAGTAAATCTAATAATAAGTTGACTAAACTAAAGATTTTTAATGTTATCCTATCTCAATGTGACATTAAAAGCTAAATAACAACATCAAATTTAAGTATAGAACAGTTCTGATATTCTAATCTGAGTTTTGTCCAAATTGTTCAGTTTTAAAATACTTCAAACCATAGACCAATTTCGGTTAAATAGCAATCTTGACTGACCTTCCTTTCTAACAAGTCAGTCATAGTACAGATGTATTTATTTTTTATTGCACTTACCATAGTTTACATACTATTTACATTTTCTGCTTTCTCATGTTCTCATTTTAACTTATTCAAGTTTTAATTTTTTTTTCTGTCTGTTGAAAATAGATCAGGTTACCCGGTTTTTAGTTATTACATCCTAGTTCTTTGTCTGAAGAATAGTGTTAATGACATTTTCCTAGTTCATTTCTGCTGTACCATTTGTTGTCACCTACTTGGTTGTTATCACTTTTAATTTACAATTTTTGTTGTGCCCCAGGGTGATTGATTGTTACTGTAAAAATAGAGTTGTTCCTGTTCAATTTTTGACTTCTGTGCGGAATATATCTGGTAAATCTTGTCTTCTCTATCTCTATTAGCGTACGGATTACTAACTTTGAGGTGTTGTTATTTGACAGACCACCGGTCTGTACCTATATTTTTCGTCGTATCAGAAAGATCTTCAATCGTTCGTAAGCAATAGCATTTACCGTAGGGCAATCGGAAACACCAATACTGTAATCGTTTTTATAAAGACTAAATACTCAGTCTTTTTGTGTTGTTTAGATGTACATCACCTTTACAACAAAATCTAAATAAACTTGTAAGATGACTTTGCTGTAGCTAATTATTATGGTGTCCCACTTCTGTGGAAGCATACAAGCCTTCACATGGAAATTATCAACTGAAATATTTTGATGAAGATTGTGAAGAGCTTGCAACAGAATAAACCATTGTTTTCTCTTGTGATCCTATCACTAGGACACTAGATAATATGGTATAATACTGATCAAGGGACTAGACCAACAATTAAACTAATTAGTTCAGAGAACTCAGCAACTCCATCGGTTTCAGTATTTTACGAGATGCGTGACTCAGAAATTCAATATCCAACCAACTATTGAGAACCACATTAAAGTAGACAATAGTTTATTAACACAATTTACAAGTAACCAACACAGTGAAACCCGTGTAGAAATCAACCTTATGATGTATAAAAATGATCTTTGTGTTTATTACAGCCGGATATATGTCTTCACTTAGTAACCAATCACAACTTAGTCTCACTTGATACATAAGATTTTTTTCTTCTGAATTTACTACTGTTTATGCAACTAAATTACGTAACTAATTTTGGCTATACGATGAAATTTTTGCAAATCTTCCTATCTAATTAGTAAACCAAGGTATTATTGCCCTTTTTAATAAATTAGTCTACGGTACATTCATAATTTAATCAAATAAATATTTTTTAATACTTTTTTTCCTCTCAGTTATCTACATCATTTGTTACAGTTGAGCAATTGGAATCAGGCCAATCGACATGTTGATCGTACGGTTATTTCACCTACATATGTTTATTCTGGTCAGCATTGTCCCTTAGTTGTTCGGCTTTTAGAGTCTGTTTGGTCAGCTGGTCTTCTAGATTCTAAATTTCAATCTGTTAAATCAAACTCTTCTTCTGCTGAGCAAAATCATTCAGACTTTGAACTAATTGCCCAGCCACAATTAATCGAAGCACTTAAACGAATGGGTCTTCCATCTGAAGGTATGTTTCTCCTTATAGTGTCAATTACAAAGAGGAAGTTCCTTGATATTTTGTAAGCCTTATATTCTTAACTAATTAGATTAGAAATCAATATTTTAAAACTGTCAAGTGATAACTAAAATAAAAACAAACTTTCTACATCAACCTTTGATTTGTACTGTTATGGCAGTTTGAATAATTTAATTGAAACACTTTATTTTGCGGTTAGGGCAATCAAAATAAATTTTACAATTATTTTTCATTGTTATTTTCGGTTTGGGCGCCCGGGTAGTGTAACAGTCCTCACAAAAATATATGATAACTGTGTGACCCATATGCATTTGGTGCCCTCTTGTACCAATGTTTATGTAATATGTATGTTGAGAGTTTTATTTTTACTAAACAATAAATCTTCACAGTCATAGGTTAGACGATGTCATTTCACATTTCTGCTAGTCAGTAGCACAAGATTTATGAAGTGACAATTGCATTAGTCAGTAATTCATGTATCATCATCAGTACAAATCCATTCTTACTATATCATTGTATTGAATCAGATCAATAAAGCAAATTGAATTTGTATGAAACATTTTTTGCCTTGCGTTTATAAACAGTTCTATTGCCTATTACTATCAACTAGAAAACTCTGTATAGAGATATACAATATCATGTATATCACACTAAAATTCTTTCATCAGTTCAATCAGTTAGCTTCTATTGGTTTTATATTTAACTATTTATGGCTAACGATAGCTTGACATAAATATAAAGTTAGTATTATTATTCTATGCTAACCATTGCTTTTTACTCTCCCCCTCTCCACACAGAAAGACTAATTTGTATCCCATTGTCTTTAGTAGTATAGGACTCCTCAGCAGTACGCACCCACGATCCCGCACGCAGGACTCGGACCCAGAACATCGGTTTCTTGAACGAACATTTCACCTCTAGACCACTGAGCTGGCATCCATTGGTGTTATTGTCTAACTTCAATCAATCCATGATCTTGCATAACCCTTCATCCCTTGTTTGAGATGGATAACTGTCTCACACCCGATACAGATTGGACTTCAGTGGTCACGGTTTCTCTCTAGAATTCCAGGAAATCCATCTTGAAGCTAGTCACTTTTGAGAAGAAGATTATTATTAGTACGGGTATTTATGGAAATCGTAGTATTTTTACGGCTTAATTCACTAGTCGATAATGGGTTGTGCAAGATCATGAATCGATAGAAGTTAGATATTAACACCGTTAGATGTGATCTCAGCGATCTAAAGGTAAAGTGTACGCCCACGAAACCGAAGGTCCTGGGTTCATATCCTGTGTACAGAATTGCAGTTGCTCACTAGGACAATACGGTCGTCCAATGCTTCCAGGTTTCCAGTGGTGATCTAACTTGACTCGTAACTTCATCTGTGAAAAAACAAAGAATATTTTAATCATTTTTCATCTGTTTACTTATTTTATAAGAAGTTATAATTTTTATGTATTTGAAATGAAATAAAAACAGCATGTAACTGTTTATTAAATCTCTAGTGATTCTTTACTTGATTTGGTTTTATAAGTGAGTATATTGTGAAGTTACTTATAACTTGTTAAAATAGTATACAAGTAGGTTTCTTTTAATTTTCAGTAGTACCTCATTACAAAGTGCTTTCATGAAATATGAAAACCATACATTAAATACGTTATTTGCACATCCTTCTTCAGTTGTCCTTTACATTCTTCATGATTCTTTCAATTCTGTTGTTATTACAATTGCTCTCGTTTTACATTCCTGTTCTCTACAATTCAATCTTCCGCTGCCAGGCATCCCACTTCAGATTGCTGCTACATAGTACTTATATCTGTCAGCATAAGTTGCATACGTCATATTATATATAACTTTTCCCGAAATTTTCACATCATTCTTCTTACGATTTTCTCTATTTCATTTCATAACAAAGGGTTCAACTAGAAATCAAACACCTATTAATCTTTTTAATTCAAAGACTATTTCACAGAGACTAATTCTACTGTATTGAAGTTTTTACTTCACTTACATAATATGATAATCGACTGAAATATCTGTGAAACAACTATTAACGTAAACTTTCACTTCTCATAGTTATTTTAGTTTAGTTGGTTTATTATTATCATTGCAAAAATACTCGTTAAGTGAATACAATTTCTTAAACTGAATTAGTTTACTCATTAATTACCTTCTACAATACGTGATTTTCTAATTCCATGATACATGTATTTTGCACACTAATCATAATAATGGATTTATAATCCCGTTATTTTATATATTATTATTATTCTAATACATAGTCAAACCTTCAACTGTTGAAATATTATTATTTTCTAGAGACCGCAAATAAGTAGATTTTTGTAAATCAAGTTAAAGTATTTTCTCTTTTTATCCCATAAGTTGCTTCAAATCTGGGTCTCGTTAATCTCTGTGATCCAACATTAACAGCTGCAGGATATCAGCATGATATATTTTTTAAGAAGAACCGTCCAAATGCCCCAGCTCCACATCCTTTACCTCTCATAAGCACTGATCAACCTATTGTCGTAGCATTTCCTGGCGGTTGTACATATGGTGAAGTTGCAGCTCTTAGATTTGTTGCTAAACGGAGAAGATGGAATCTGCTTATTGCTACATCGTGTATTCTTACATCACGAGACTTATTACAGCAAGCTGGAAAAGCAGTAATGAATGTGAACTCTCTATAGATTTTAAAATTTCTTGACCGACATTCTTTCAATTGTCTCTTCAAATTTTTGATGTCGGAATCTCCACTCTCAGGTTCTTTATGTTTACCTAAACTTGAACGTTTTCAGTTTTATTGTTATTTGTTCTAATCAAATAAGGAATATATTTTTGTCCTATAGGTTTCTTGTATAAAAACTATTTTTTTTTTTGTTAAATATGCGATTTTGTATAAAACTAACGTTTTTCTACAATAAAAGCTCACTCCTTTCTGTTATCAGTGTTATTCAATGAATGCATTTTTATTATTTCTTTTTACAATATTTCCCATACTATTTTTGTTTGGTTTTTCATAAATAATTTTTGCTTTTTAGTAATTTTCATTCTTTCACTAAATTATATTTTTCTGTAACGCAGTCTTGTTAAATACTCTATTCATTTCATTCAGATAACACCTTTTTTTCGTTAATTTATCAGGTTTAGATTCTATAGCGTATGTGTTAGTAATTGCACATTTAGATGTTCATGACATACTGTTCTTCCTTCAAATGAGTTCCACTAACCCGTCAGATTCTGTAATGATTTAAGTGGAGTTTAGAAATGCCTGATATTTCTCGATTTTAACTTTTAGCTTTACTTTATTAGATATAAATTCATTACAACTGATGTTGAATTGTCATGATAAAAATGCTTGTTGGTCGAAGTCACCATATCATTACAAGAAAATTAAAACAGATTATTTGTAATGTCAACTAATTCAAGGGTTTCTTACTAAGAATATATAAGGACTTGATTTCAAAGTCATTTGATATTCTGAAACCCATTCATATTGATGAATCGTGGGGACGTTTCATACAGCAAATCTTCTCATAACTTACTATGAAATTCACTCAAGATCGACTGAATTTGAACTTTTAATTGTGGATCACGCGTCCCACAATATGTAATAATATGTTTCAGTTGATAACGCATATTTACAGTAATAACACCAGCTTCATCACTAAACACAGACTTAAAGATAGCAACTACATCAATCAGTCAAACTAATTGATTTTCAGTCGACGAAATAGCTGTGCGTTGAGTTAACAGATACTTATGAGTTACCTACATCTGTTACCCCTCGTGAAGGTGTATAGGCTGCCTACCGGCATTCTCCATCGAATTCTGTCTCAGGCAATCCATTCAATAAACACAAAAATATTATACCGTACTAGAAAAGAATGAAGCAAATTGATATCTACTTTTAAAATGTGCGGTGAAGTACACTAACTTTGTCAAAAAGTCATACCAGTTACAAAGATCAAGTATCACATTAGGAACTTCATACATTTTCCCAGTCTATTCACATCACTTATAACTTCAAAAGTCTTGCTTTGTTAATATCTCCAACTTATATTTCATCCAAGTTTGTTTCTGATAGGGTTGTTTGATATGAACTCCCTTTTGTCATGCAACTCATTAATCAAGTACAAGTTTATGTAAAAGATTAAGTTTATTGATGAGCATGATCAACCTACTTTGTTCGACATACAAAGTGAAGAATATTTGACAACATTGAACATCCTGTTTTCGACTGAAGACAATTCATCAATTTTATCATATATCTTGGAATAGTAAAATATAATATTGCACGGAGCTAAATATCATATAATGCCAATGGATGTTCTATTTACGACTAAGCTCTTATATGAAAAGCCTGATGGACTAACAGTCTGAATTTATATACTCATTTAAATAATATGAGGTTATTGAGAAATATTTTTCTGAAATCAAAGTTTCAATAATGTCTCAGTCGGATTTAGTTACAGTTTCGTGAATTACTCTTTGAAATTTGGGCTGTAAGTTCAGTTGAGATATATAAAGTGATAAATGAATGCAGTGACAAATGCATCTTTACCTTCAAATATAAAAGTTTTATCAATTAAATTAGTAAGAATACATAATTACGGTTAAGATACTACAACTGAAAGAGTTACAAATGTTCTGAAAACATTTCTTTGATTGAGATTATTTTATTCATTGCTGACAGTTTACATGAATTTATTAAATACAAACCGAAGTCATAATGGAAGTAATTACTTTCTTAAGTATGTTGACAGTGACGATATATACTAATATGTAAATACATCAAATTGAAGAGTTATTTCTGAAAGGCTGTAAAGATCCAAAGACTAATCAAATGCATGCAATAATTTATAATCATGTTAGTCTGATTTCGTAAATGATTCACTCATTCACTTTTGCGTGTTACCCGTCGTGAAGGAGAATAGACTGTTCACCACTATTCTCCATCCAACTCTGTCCTGGACAATTGTCTTTAGTTGCCATTCATATCTGCTTCCAATTATCGACTCAGTATGTTCTTCGGTCTTCCTCTTTTCCGTTTCCCTTCACGATTTCAAGTTAAAACATGCCTAGCTGTGCAGTTTGATGATTTCCATAAAGTATGTCCTATCCACTTCTAGCGCCTTTCCTTAATTTCCCCTTGAGCTGGAACCTGGTTTATCGTCTCTCCTAGTAGGCTTTTGCTGATGGTATCCGGCCAACGGACACTGAGTATATTACGTAGACAATTGTTTGTAGTTCTCCAAGTTTCAGCTCCGTACAGTAAAACTGTCCTGATGTTCGTATTGGGGATTGTGACTTCGGTATTTAATAAGAAAGATTAGTTCGGCTAAGAGTTCTATTTTCAGCGAATTCATTTTCAAAGGTGTACAATCGCAAATATATACTTAATTTACAGGATGATAATAATTATAATAATACTGACAATAAACTTCTGTTAGATAAGTTGACGGTGAGGTAAAATAAACAAAGGTATTAAAAATTTTTTTCAACAAGGAAAGTTTAATCGTTTGATTGTTAATGGCTTAAATACTCATTGGGAAACGATGGCTTAGCGTGATAAGATAAAGTGTTGAAATTGAGATTAAACCTAATCAGGATGATCATAGAAACAGAAATGAACACGTTAGGGGTAGAAGGTGAAGTAGATGCCTGTAAAGGAAGAAGAGTGTGAAGAAAGGAAGTAAAAATTACAAGACATTATGACCATGGTAAAACAAGAGGTTGTATCAATCGCTTTTGGACACACAATTCTGGTTTTTTCAGATGTATGGCTATCGCCTAAGCAATGCAACGAAGATGCGTTCCAATTGTCTTTGAAAAACGTCTACTTACCTTGTAGATGACTGTGAACGCAGAGTTTGTCTTAATTGTGTGACGTGTGCTCACAAGGTGTTGGATTATTGAACTTCTTATTGAGCCGTTTTATCCTCTTTTTAGCCACGCTGGATAATGTTTTTGAGTCCTTTTGAATGAAGTACGCATCGAACGACCCATACACCTAGCTCCACACAAGTAGGTAAATTGGTAAATGCACACTGAGTTGGTCAGATGCAATAATTTACCTTTAAGATTATTGGCAAACAATGATAGGCTAGAGAATGCTATTCGCAATGTTGCTAAGAAGAATGTTCTCTGTCACCCTTAAATTATTATCATCCTGTATAATAAGTATATATTTGCAATTTTACAGCTTTGAAAACGAGTCCACTGAAGAAAGGAACTCCTCACTGAACTAATTTTTCTTATTTAATGTCTCAATGGGTTTATACAGTCTACTTTGATATTAGTTCACAGTTGTGTTTGAGTTCCATACGTTGTTCATCTGTAGGAATACTTTCCTTTCCTTGCCAATCCTCATCTTAACGTTTGCATCAGGTCCTCCACGCTTTTACTATTATTAATGGCTCTATTCAATATTATGTGTTGGTACAACATAGAGTTCTCAGCATAAGGTTCTTCGATGTTGCCGTCTAGGTACGTTAAAGTTTACACCTCCTCCAGCGTTTCTCCATCAGGTGTGTAATGATGCCGCAATTATTCGAAGTTTGACATCTCAACTAGTAGCACCTTTTATAATCGAAATGTGCCAACCCAGTCAATCCAGAAGTCAGAAGTGAAGCCGTTCGAAGATATATTTGATAGAATATCGATATATCAAAAAGTGACAGATCTTAGCTGGTTAGCGGTTGTAGGAGAAGATGAGCACAGGGTATCCACTCGTGATCTAGTGCGGAAGCATGAACGAGCGCCTTCAGCCAGGTAAATCAGGTAAAAGTAATGCAGTCAGCATCAAATATCGAAGATTTACAGAGCTATCGATTTTGAAAACTTATTTCTGCTACATGTGATGGGGTTGGTCTTCTCCGTCTTACATTTGAGGATTTTGCTTTTTCACTTGTGTATGTTAAGGCCTCCTGGTGCAGAGGCTGCTGCTACACCAGTTGTCGTCAACTGCATTTGTTCGTGCACATGAGATAGAAGCGCCAGGTCATCTGCCGAGTCCGAATCATCTAGTTGCATATAGGCTGTCTATTGCATTCCGTGCTTCCCGTCAGATGTCGAAGTCTTGATAATTCAGTCGACCACCAGAAGAAAAAAAGGGTGTGGACAGCCTTGTCTAGCTCTGATCCTCACTTGGAATTCATCCGTCAGTAGTAGTTTATGCACCACTTTGAAGTGTATTCCATCGAATGAATTCCGTATGATATTGATGATCTTCTCAAGGACACCATAGTGTCGAAGAAGTTTCAATGAGGATCTTATATTCACACCGTCAAACTCCCTGTCATAGTCAAGTAAGTTGATGTACAGTGACGAGTTCCATTCAGTCGATTGTTCAACAATGATCTGTAGTGTCGTGTTTTGGTCTGTGTACGACCAATCCTTGCTGAATTCAACCCGTTGAGTTCAAGGTTGGGTGTCTACCGAATCTTTCATTTGATACAGCAACACTGTTGAAAACCTTTCCTGGTACCAATAGTATTGTGATGCTTCTGTAGTTCTCACAATTGCTCAAGTATCCTTTCCTTCTCTGTAGGTACTTGTTCTTCCTCCGACGTCTTCCCCAATAGTTTATGCATCATCTTTGCAGTAACGTATATGTCTGACTTTGGTGCTTAAGTTGGTGCATTGTGAGGTTTGTCTGGTAGCTATCCTAATCTTTTCGATCGTTGGTGGAGTGACATCTAAAGGGAGGTCTGTGTGTGCTGGTTCGATATCCAGTGTATAACCAGTTTGTTGAGTGCACATAGATTTGTAAATCTATCCCCATTTTCCTTTCTCTCGCCTAGCCTATATCGTTCCATGATATCTATATACCCGGTGCTGTCCATTCCGACTTTAACGTTCATTAGAGTGGTGATGTGCTTTCTACGTTATGACTGATTACAGCCTCTCACAGAACTTATCTTCATTGTCGTTGTTCCTAACATTGGTGGGTGCATAACATTCGATAACATTCATTATGATTCCCTTCTTCTTTATCTTAAAGGATGCTTTGATGATCCTGGATCCGTGAGATTTGCATCCTATAAGTGTATTTTGTGCTTGTTTGAACAGCATCAGAGTAACTACCTGAGTGTATAGAGAATATTCCTCTTCGTAACTGGAGTACAGCAACATTTCCCCAGAATTTATCATTTTCTGTTCAGCTTGAGTTCAGTGGGTTTCACTGGATCCAACTACCACGATGTTGTGTCTCCTTATTTCAACAGCTACTTGATTGGTCACCCCGGTCTCCTACATTGTCCGGAAATTCCATGTACCTATATTATTTGATGCTCTGATCGTTATGTGGGACATCGGCCTAGTGAATGCAGAAGAACGTTGGCTTTCACCACGACGCGTCATAATTCTTCCTACTGAAGATCGTTTAACTCGGAAGACAGAGTTTAAATGGCTGAATTTCTTTATTCTGGTTAGCTTTTTTAGCAAGGTTGTTTTCTACGGGGTGGGGTTGCTGACCCCAAGCCCAACCCTCCTCCTCAGTGTAGGCTTGGGACCGACAGAAGTCCTAAAACAGCTACTGGAGTAGTTTGACTGTTCATAGTCCGAGCTTTAGACAGTTTGACTCCAACAAGTTAAATATGGCGTAGTCAAAGAAAAATCAACTGGAAAGGTAATTGAATGAGGGACTGAAGTTGTTAGATATTTAGAACAAATTTAAGTTAACGGAATTTGAAAACTGGTTATCTAATTGAGGAGACGATCTTGAGTATATCCACTAATACACAAGCATGAAAACCCTTTGAATTCGTTTGGTTTATATTTCAGAGAGAAAATTATAAATATTCCATTTTAAACTACAGATGTGGAAGTGTTTCGTTAAATGTGAAACTACAAGTGCGCTTGTTGAGGCAGGTAGCTTAGAATTTGAAGGTGGTTAGAGGTAATTTAGGTTCAAACGGGGTTTTGTTTTAAACATCTCGTGTGCAACGACCGATAGCTCCGCGTTCGTTTTGGATTCGACGGATTCCTTATGATAGTTTTCGTATTGAGGGATTGCGATGTCTGAGGTTTTATTGAATGACTCGGCTGTTAAGCAGGAGTATTTTGAAGACGAAGAGAGTCTTCTGAAGAGTGATGTATTTGATTCTGTACCTGAAACACTATCGGGTGAATTGACTGAGATCGGCTTCGACAACGGATGTCCTGGTGTTGTTGGTCGTGATCCTTACGGCGACCTATTTTTAATGGATCCTAATGACCTTCTCGGTGTAAGGGAAGAAGTTATTGGAAATGATACAAGTAACAGCCCGGAAAGTGTACCTGTATGTGATTCCACTATAGCTACGGCGGATGAATCTAACGACTCTTCTAATGAACGTGTCAATTTAAAGCGGAAAAAGACGAAAAATCGACACATTAACTTAACTAAGCAGGAACCAGACAATCGTGAGCCTTCGGATCCGGACGATGGGGCGCAAAATATAAAGTACTCACGTTCTAAACTTCCATACACCCATCAATCAATAAAAGTTGACCCTGAAACTGACTTGGGTAAGTAGTCTACATATTTAATATTTGTATACAGGAAACCTGCCGTACGTCGTATATGGCAACGCAGTTGAAAGTTTTAATGGGAAAAGCTTTTTGTTTAATCGCCGGTACTCTTCATCTGCTGGTCACAAACAAATTCATATCTTGCATGGACAACCACGTTATCGGCGCCATTTCCCTTTGGGTGCCAGTGGAACAATTGGGACTCGATTGCTTCCTCAAAGTAAAATTTTAATAATTGTTTGTCGATTTGTGTATGTATCTTGGCGTCCCTCGTTATTACGCATCTTCCTATTCATTACGCTAGATAAAACTTGTTGCGAAATTATTAACTCCTTTAGGTTTTTCGTGAGTGTTGTAGTAGGTAACCTTTAAAACATTTGTCGCTGAAATCTTAGTATACTGAGGATTTTATGCATCTGTAATTATGGTCTCGTGATTTCCGAATGACTCATCCTTAGACGATGTAAAATGCTCATATAACGGTGTCGGTTCACTTATTGTACTTCGGAGACTAGACAAATGTTAACGTCTTGCTTATGCAAGTAGTACTTTATCCCTGGTTATCTAAGCTGATGTGACAAGAACTGCGATTACACTTATCAATGTTTGAATTGCCTGACTAATGTTGTCTTAAATTATAAGCTTTCGTAATCACCTTTAACTTAGCTGGAGCTCGCAAGCAACAAGCCCGAAAAATAAGTCTGATTTCACTTTTTGTCCTGTATGCACAGATAAAATTCTAGCACCATCTGATTTCGGGATATGGACATACCAATACTTGATTAGCCTTATTTCTGATTTTCAATTCCGTTAGTTAAGACTTTGTTTAAGTATCCGATAGGTGCGCCAAAGTTCATATCATCTGCCAAAGTTTCTTTTGTGGAGCACCTCTATAGCCAGATCATACAGCAAACCATCACCTGAGTCGACTACGTTTAATAACATTCGGCAGTAATCCCCACTTCCAACTTTGAGTGTCACCATTGTGTACTCCTAAAAGTGAGAGTTTATTTTAAATTTGTAGATTATCTCTCACATGGAGACGCCTTTGTTGAATTAGAGGCTGCTAATTACGTTTTTTGGTGCTTGAGAAGTCCACGTTCTTATATACTGGGTTTGCAATACAGAGGTACTTGATGAAGATTCCTTTCTATCCCTCATGACTAGTTTGTGCCCATTAAGATGTGTTACGTACCCCAAACCACCCCTTATCTTGACATGCAGTACTGACGGGTGTAAGAGTAAGTTGAAAGGAAACTATAGGTGGACAAACTAAAACATTGCATCAGTCAATGAGGTTGACTAGTGATCTGAACCATGTCGTGTGTTTATAATCTCATTTTTCAGGTAAATGTTCGTTTGACTTCCTGGAACACTCATTGTAAGAGCTAGTGTGCTACGTATATTTTGTCAGGCTCTACGTCCAATATAACGGACAGTCTGGACCACTCATCAATCTGACGATAAAAAGTACCAAAGTCGAGTATAACCTAGTGAGTTAAGCCCGACGATCTCTCAAAATAATAGTCGGATAATATATTAACTAGAGTCAGTTAGGTGGAGTTTTATCCAAATGGTCTAGCTGATAGTTCGAAATTATGAGAGTTGAAATGGTCGTGCACTAAGCTAGCATTTCACAACTTCAGTATGGTGAACGAGACTACCAATCCCCTCTCCGCTTCTTCGCTAAGTAGAGTAAAAATGTGAATATCTGTATCGAAGCCTTGTTGATCAAGAGTAGTGAAATTCAAAATACACCTTAAGTAAACAGTTATGTATCGGTTATAGTGATTATCGTTCAGGAACTGGTTAATTATCGGTGAACGCCAATCGGTGAGAAATCCATTAAAAGTCCATAAGTATAATTCATACTATATAAATTAATGTAACGAGTATTGATCCCCCAAGTTGTATTTAGGGGCTTCACATCCCCCTAAAAAACATGGAGATCTTGTAATACCCACATAAGTCAGCCAGACTGATATACATCGTTTCAAAAATTAGCCTCAATAATCATCCAGCGTTTAATTAGGACTAACGAAGAGCAAACTCGGTATAACTAGACTGATTATAAACCTAGACGTGGATGTGTCGACCAGATATTCACCATTCGTCAGGTTTTTTAACGGAGACACTTGGCAACGTCCTGTAATAATAGTATTTCTTGACCTTGAGACAGTATTTGACTGATCTCACATTAGAATCATGTTTGAGATGCGTTCCCCTCATACATGCAAAATTTTACTCCTAAACTGGTCTATATCAATCCCTAAACTAGTGATTAGTAGTAAAGTATTTAAGCGCGTTGATCAATTTGCTTATCTTGGGAGTCTCATCAACGCTTGTGGGTTTCTATCTAATGAAATCAGGGCACAACAAGCTTCTTCAACTTACGTCATTTGTGGCATAGTCAAGTATGCCGCTTAACAATTAACTCTGTTAAGTATAACCTATAGATAAAGAAGACATTTGAAAAGCAAGTCTTTGGTCGTAGGTGTCCTCAAAACATTACTCATAGTGTAGAAGAACTGCGTGTGCAATGCTGCGGTAGGACATAGGGTACAAGGTAAATATGATAAGTCAGTTTATCAGGCTGTAAGCTTACATTGGTAAGGGCAGTCGATGTATGTTTCAGTCCTATCCAGACGTGGATTGAGCGGATTAGAAGATTGGCGGTTAGTGAAACAGAACATGGCACCAACCCTTAGGGTCACTGACTATCTATCAGAAGTCCAGACTTCCTAAATAGAGTCGATATAATCGTATTTTTTAGTTGGGAACTATATATATGGGGTGCACATCCCATCTAAATGCAAAGGACTTCTGAAATAATGTCGAAAGCATGCGCAGGCACTATGTGGTTAGCTATTAAAGGTAGTCGAGAAGTTTGCCTATGTGGGCAGTTGTATAAGAGTGCTGGTGGTGACATGACAGTTGAGGCAAATCCGCCACCAACCAATGTCATCCTAGAAACTTCCATATCGCGCATTACTTACCAACTTTGAAGATGGGTTCTAAAGGTGGTCAATTTACGATGTAGTACCATGTATAAAAAACTACATAGGACTGGCATCTGTTGTTCAACCATGACTGCGTAGCTGGTCCAACTCAGTGGCTTAATATGTTGTCAAACGTGATACAGTACAGAAGCCATTGATGGTCCGACCCTAGTTTCTTCTTACATCATTCATAAGAGGAACCACTTTAACTGAAAGTCACGGTTGTTTTGTTAACTGAATCGTCTCCTATTATACACCATTTTTATTCCCTATCTTTCCTCTTTTTCACAATGTTACTCCTGTATTTGTGTCACCCATTTTATTTTTGGTGCTCACTTGTGCCAGGATTTTGTGTACAAATGAATAAACTCACTCTTAAATGTCGAGTTTTATTGCTATTTACTTTAAATCCTTCCATTTCATTCATCCTTTTGGATCAACATTCTGTTCGTTTAGTCACACTGCCATTAATGTTGCATTTGTTTTGGTTTCTTTGATTTGAAACTTAATAATTCTATGTGTGTGCTATTGTGGAGTTTAGCATTATAAACTAGCGCGCTTTAACACTATTTCCATGGACTACGGCTAAGTAAATATTTGTGCTGTTCAGACCGAATCGCAATGGAATTAAAGTAGTTCAGTATTCTTGACTCTGTATTTCATTCTCATATATCCGTTCTAGGAATATTCATATATATATATATATATATATATATATTGGCGGCCCGTCCCTACCTTTTATTTTTCAGCTTATCGTTTCGGTGGTTCACAGTCATTCCAAGGACATTCTCGTGTAACTTTCAAGCGTTTACCACAATCGATTATCCGACCTAGTATGGATGAATCTGAGACATTGTTTGTCGCAAGTCCTCGATTTAATGTTGCCAATGTCATTAAAAATGATACGTTTGCACCTAGTGGATCAGTTTTGACAGTTCTCAGTCCAAATGCAAAACATCAAACAGTGGCATGTCAGAACAACCAACTACCCACTATAGCCCCTGCTCCAGGATGTTTGGAATCCTCTGGATCTAATGACATTAATCCACCTGTTGTGTACGGATCCTCGAACTCTAGCAATATGCTTCGTACGGTGCCGTGCCCACATAAAGGTTGTGGAAAGCTTTTTCGTGACAATTCTGCTATGCGCAAGCATTTGCATACACACGGTCCACGGGTACATGTTTGTGCTGAGTGCGGAAAAGCATTTGTTGAATCTAGCAAATTAAAAAGACATCAACTAGTTCATACTGGTGAAAAGCCTTTCCAATGCAACTTTGAGGTGAGTTTTGGTATCATAAAGGTAGTTTTTGGATTCTCTCAAGGCAATATTTATTTGAAACAAGCTATACTTAGAACAATAAGCCATCACACAACTAAATAACTATTGGAAATAAATAGAAAACAGAAAGCTGTGGCAAAAAAAACATTTCAGTGTTCTTATTAAACGGGTTACAAAACCTCAGTAATGTTCCCAACAAGAGCGGGAAGTTCTTCAGAAATAATGATCAACCTCGGAGTTGTTAGATCCGTTCACCTTTTTAGACTCAAAGTTTCACATTGTCCAAAGCAAAATTCACACCAAAGTGTTGTATACCCGATAGACTAAAATCGAGGTAGTACTAAACACGTTCCAACAGATCACCATAGAGTGAGTGCAAAGAAAACCGTCAATCCTATGAGAGTACTTCACACCTCAATGTTACGAAAATCGTGTTATACCTACGAGCTTTAATCGCCATCCGGTTACTGAATTAAATAAATGTGCCGTGATATCACTTTTCACCAAAGCGTAACTTATTCGGCAAATATTGGTATATTATTGTTTCTCGACTGTCGTGACTCATATTTGTCAGTTGTCATTTATACTGCGGTCTACCTGCTTCTGTCCGACTAAATAATTCATGAGAAAGTATATCACCGACACTCATTGACAACTAGACTCAACCATGCTATTGGATACAGATTACCTGATTGGGGTCCGCGTTTTTATCATAACTGGTGGTTACAGACTTTTAATGACGTGGTTGGAAATCATTTGCAGTGGCTCAGGTGCATCTATTCTTTGCCTTTACCCAAATCCTGAGATTCTAAATTCATCATCACTTTTTTGTTTCACTAATCTATGTTTTTTTTTCGAGTGGTATCTTCGATACCTATTCTTCTCTATTGCCACTACCTCTGCCATTCTGGAGTCTAGCCTGATAACGTGATCTCTCTGTTCTAATAGGGTATGGCAATTTGAACCGACGAATATACGTCCAAGTCCTAAGTTGTGACTAACTGTTGTTTCACTTATAACTATCGACAAACGAACATCAACAAAATAAACCTTTAGTTGAATGTCTCATACTTTTACACTAAGTGAAAAGAGCATTGTCTCTACGACATCGGTCAAGGTGAGACTATGATAAACAAGACTAAAGGTAAATTGTCCGTATTTTTTACTCAAGTTACCTTCTAAAAATTTTTTATGATAATCGCATAAAATTTTGTGTTCGTGATAAAATTACCTTTATCTCCTTATTTTGGTTGTAAATTGAAATTTTCAGGGTTGTGGCAAGCGTTTTTCATTGGATTTCAATTTACGTACACATGTACGTATACATACTGGTGATCGTCCTTACATATGCCCCTTTGAGAACTGTCATAAACGCTTTGCTCAATCAACAAATTTAAAGTCTCATATTATGACACATGCCAAGGTCAGATACCGGTAAGTTTATTTTTCTCATAAATCAACTTGATTATGTCGAAATATTATTTTTGCGCACATCGAAAATGTGGCGACCTTTCTTGACTCTAATATCCAGTTAGCTTGATACCCCTGTTATTGCGTTGTTACATGCGAAAAAATAATCTTATTGTTTTATCATTATTTATGGTCTTTTGTGTTTAATAGAGGTCCTCGTAGCTCTTCAACAACTTCACAAACGCCCGGCTACTTCTCTGAACTTGATGAACTGCCAATTTCTCAGCAGGCTTCGGTTGCCGATAATGTTAATGATTCGAATAAACCCTATCCTACTCCAGATAATGACGGAGAAAATAATGTACAAGTTAAAAGTACATCTCCTTTTATGGTAACCTCATCTAATTCTTCCAACTCAAAACCAACTTATATAAAGGCTCCTCGAGGTTATACTCGTCCAACCTCTGCATCACGATATACTGCTCATGAATTGCCCCCACCTCCATATACGATTGATGAAACACCCTTATCTGTATCCACAGGCTCCAAATGTGAATTGCGAAATGACCCGTACATTATAGTACCAAAATATACATCCGGCAGGCGAAAACATTCCAAATCATTTGTCAATCCTAATGAAGATGATATTGATGACGATAATGACGAAGGTGAAGTAGAAGAGGAAGATTGTTTTATAAAACAAGAATTCGATCGTAGTTTCATATTATCGGATCCAGGTATGGGTTCCGCATTGTTCGTTGATCCTGCACAAGAAGATCGTGAAATGATATGGCGTACTAATGAATATCCCACTTTAGATCGTCTACATTTATCCAATTCATTCGGAAACTCAAACCACCAACCTATCATTATGTGCACGCGAGATCAACGTCGCAGGATAATTCAACAAAGTAATATTATGCCGGATTACATTTTGTGTCGTCAACAAACAATACCTATCTTAAGATTGCCTACTCCTGCACGTACAGTGGTATCTTTAGGACGACCACAGCAGCAGTCCTGACATGTTTTCCATACTAGCACCAATTTTCAGCCAGTCTTACTGTTCTCGTTCCAAGATCTCGTCTTTTCCTCTGTCTTGCTAAATACAATGAGTTCAAAGTAGGGATTTAACATTACTACTTTTGCAACCACACAATTAAGCCTTAAACTCATGTCTTGTTAACTATAGTAGTTTTCGTGCGCTTACAGCGCATCTTGTACATTCACTGTTTCCACAACCTATTGAGTTGTCTCAGTTTATTTTGTCAAATTAGTTTCATTGTTCCTGAACTGTCCCCTTAGCATAAAATTGTACAAAACGAAATCGACTTATCTGGTCCTTTTTACAGAAATCTAAATGCTTGACACTAATATACTGTTTATTGCCGATTATTCTTTCCAAACACTTCATTGAATTTACTGGTCATTTCCTGCGCCTACATGTTTTCAATCTTTTAATGCTTTCCCAGTGAGGTAAATCGTGTAGTGCTCGAGGGAACTCTTTTTAGTCTTCTATGTATACAGTTGTTTTTCATGTACAGACTTCCGGATAATCTGTGATTTTTTTGAACTCAAGTTTAATGATGTATGGTTGTGGGGTCGATTCATATTTTCGACTCCTTGCAGTAATATTTATTGTACGACATAATATTTCATTCCTAAACAATAAGAATAATCAAACTATTTTATGACTCGTACTAAACAAATTATCACTTTGTTGTTTCCTCTGAACATACGTCGTCACAGTATGTTCGCGCTTTGGGAAAATACTTTGTCTTTACTCATCATTTTTTAACTGAATATTTTGCAGTTATTTTAACATGACTCTGTACAGTGAAAGTTCGTACTGCATACCTTTATACCCGTCTTGCTTGATCACTTATTACAATATTTCGTATTTAGCTCTGTGATGATCCAAAAGTTGAAACAACCTTAATCATTTAAACCCTGTGTATTGTCACGTAGTGCTATGAAGTAGTCATTCTTCATTGAGTTTTGTTAGGCGACTGCCGGTGGGATCAAACTGATGAATATAGTCTTATGTTGAACCAAATGAGTTCATTTTCACCTCAGCAAGAACCTAACATAAATCCAAATGATATTGGCGCCGCTTGGTTATTTCCGGCTCACTCTGAGGTTTTAAGTCTCTAGGAAACTAGGTTCCTGGCAAATCTAGTCTCATTGATTCCAAACTACGGTGTTTTTTAAGAAGAGCACTGGCTGGAGATAATCATCATATGATTATGTGAATTGCACAAAAGCAACTGTTAAGAGATACGAATATATTGTCACTTTCATAGAACGTAAAGGATCTACAACTCGAGATTTCTCTCTTCAGCAGAGAAAATCGTAAATATGCATGTTAGGCACGGGTAAATACGCAACTCTTGTTGAAATTGATACTAGTGCAAACGTAACCTGTGTATAAGTGTTTTTTTGTGAGAATGCTGTTGACTAGTTAAACTCTTGAGATGGTGGAAAAGACTGGCGGTACGTGGTGATGCCTTCTAATGCTCTTTATTTTCGGAGTCGGAAGATTTCTAGAAATCAGTAAATACCCTAACACAGACCCAATCCAAACCAATTAAATTATGAAGAGCTATACAATCAATAATCAAACCATAGGGAAGGACCATCTGGAAAATGCAGACTGTGCTGTCAAGTATGTCAACGGCACGAGCCGTTAGTCCCCTCGTGAAAAGATTGTAATAAGTCACTTCTCATAAAGCTTGTTTTGACATTGTCCAGAAATAATGAAAACTGCACAACAGAACTACAGCTTGGAGAATGAATATCTTTCCTATGACAAGTCAATACTATTAAGGGAGAATGCAAACAGGTTTGGATCTCAAGAATCGAGCTAATGGATAAAATGTTGGAAGTGTTATAACTGTGGGCACTGACTTTCAACTGAGTGGATGCTATTGATCCCGAAAAGACCATGTCTACACTTGTGCTGACCACGCAGCTTGGTGCTATGGAAGAAAAGTGTGACGTCAAAAATGTTTTTGTATAATGCATTCGTAATTTCCATAGATTTTTGGTGGGTATTCCTTAGTCCATATACTCAGTTTACTGCGCCAAGTAAAAGGCAGTTCTAATGCCAAGTGACAATTATTTATAACTAGAGGCACGATATATTTTAAACGCAACTTATAGCCTTCAGGTATTTCACGCATTAGGTAGACCCTTCTACGATGGCACCAAACTGTTGAGTCGAATGTTTTCAATTTTATAACAGACTTATAAAATCTGTTGGTTACATAAAGTGAGCTATGTGTATAGTACCTCAGTTTTCTTATAATACCATTCAAAAAAAGAAAGATGGTTTGGAAATAATCTGCTTTATGAAATTTACAAGTATATTTTAATGCAATCCCGCTAACTGTATTTATAATCATCTGATTCATATTTGTCCTCATCAAATTTGATATCCGATAGTTCCTTCACAATTAACTTATTCAGACTGTTTAGATGAAATTCTTCGTCAGCGTTAATATTACCTGACTCAATTGGTTTTTTATTGGACTGCGTCAAACGGAGAAGAGCACCTAGAGAAAGTTCACATGTTTCAAAAATATAAATTACTCCTAATTCTGTTGAAAATACTGTAACTAGTAAAGAACAATCGTCAGACGGATAAGCATTTCAACAGTCATTAGATTAAATCTGTGACATATTTCGTTGGGAGGGACACACCTATCCAAAAGTAGGATTATTTGTCCTAAAATTTTTAAAGTGGTGGATCTGATTTATTGGTTGGATGAGCTTCTAAAATATCTTCAGGCAAATTAAAATACTAGAGATAGAAAATATAGACTGCAATAATTGTTGTTATAATCTGCACATAATGAAATGTATAATAATTTATGTTACCTCGATTACTTAAAAAACCCACTATGTTGCAGGTAACAAATGACGTCAGTCACAAAACCCAGTAATTATCGTCAGCTCCATGATGAAGTTTTAATCCGGGGATTTCCACATGGTTGCAGATGTATTTGCTAGTGTCAGTCAGTCATCTACAGCGTAGGACGACGCACGTATATGCATCGGTCCAAGTTCCCATACCTCATTAATCTCACGTTTTAAGGGAAAACGAAGAGTGTATACACTTGCGCCATAGTGATCCATTCTGAGCTATATCACCCAGTCTCCAACCACTGATTACGATAATCGCATGGACCCAAACCAAGTACTCTGCATCTAACAACATGGCTCAGACCAGAAGTTAGTGACTTTATGGACTGATATCACGTTCTGGTTTGGCCCCCAAATGCCCTGGTATGGCCGAGAGCGGGGTGGGTTCGTCCTCCCTCTCAAAATACTCTCACACGGCCGCGCGTATACAGCCTCTGCCAGGGAAGTCCTACTCACTGCCTTCTCGTGACGGGGGTGTTGTTTACGAAAATGAGAGGACGAAAAGCGAATGTCCGGCGCCTTAACCGGATTCCAAATCTATGGTGCACATGGACACCAGTATCCTGCGGGAACAAATGGCGTATGAACCAATCGTTGGTCAGCGGCTACCATGGGACTGCACCTCCTTACGATGCTCCACTGCCTTGTGGGTTAGACCTTCAGGTCAAAGGCTCGGGGAGTGGCCCCCTAAGATAACCACCTGCTTCGGTCTGGGCACCCGGTCAGTATCGTAGCCC
Organism: Schistosoma haematobium; assembly: GCF_000699445.3. NCBI lineage: Eukaryota > Metazoa > Platyhelminthes > Trematoda > Strigeidida > Schistosomatidae > Schistosoma > Schistosoma haematobium. Next base: position 57,825,666 of record NC_067195.1, on the reverse strand, counting down.
ACACGCAACTAATGAACTGAACTGTCTATGATCATGGAAACTAATTCTCTTGCTTCGACGAACATTCAAATGATTCAATTATTATTATTGCTATTATTATTATTATCATTATTATTATTATTTGCTACGTCATTATTCACCCTCTTTTACTCCTACTCTGTCTATACTTTTTTTTCGACTTATACAGCAGCTCGTCTATGGTGGAAATTCGACTGTATCTAAACGTTCTCGAGTCACTGTCCGATTGAAAATTGTATGTTACCACTGAATATGAGTACTGAAGCAGTTTTTCTGAAACCACGTGCACCATTCAAACTGGCTGCCTTCAACGTTCGCACATTCATGCAGGTCGGACAACAGATAGGGCTGGCTATGTCTTTGGAAAGTCTTAATATTGATGTTTGTTGTCTATCCGAGACCCGTATTCAAGACTCTGGCGAAGTACTACAAATTCGATCTCCATCTGTCGCTTCAGAAAGCTTGTTTTACGTGCGCTTATCCGGGGACCCTGTGGCATCTTCGTCTGGTCTTGCTGGCGTTGGTGTCGCACTAAGCGCTAGAGCTGAGGCAGCACTAATCGATTGGATCCCCATTAACAGTCGGTTATGTGCTGTTAGATTAGAGAGTTCCATCAAAGTGAGAAGAAATCGGCGTGAGAAACGATGTCTTTTCGTCATCTCCGCCTATGCCCCGACAGATTGCAGCCCGGATGCAATCAAGGATGAGTTTTACCACCAGTTATCTGTTCTTCTCCAGAAAGTGCGTTCGATAGATATTGTAGTACTAGCCGGAGACTTGAATGCTCAGGTCGGACGTCTAGGCACAGAAGAGAGTCGTTTAGGTGGCCGATGGGGACTTGTTAGTCGCAGGACAGATAACGGGGACCGTCTACTGCAACTGTGCACAGACTACAACCTGTTTCTGGCTAGCACTAACTTTCGGCACAGTCATCGCCGATGTGCCACCTGGCGTCCTCCCTCTGCATCTCAAGCCTGGACTCAGATTGGTCACATCGTGATCAGCTACCGCTGGCGTGGTTGTGTACAAGACTGCCGCTCCTTTTAGAGTACCTATCTGGACTCTGACCATGCCTTGGTCTGCGCCAATCTTACCTTACTTTTCAGTGGACAACGAAGTGACCGCCACCAACGGATTGATGTTAGCAAACTGGCTGCAACTTCTGTTGCTAGTAAGTATCGAAACGAGCTAGTTTCTAGGCTAGCTACCACTCCACCGAAAAGTATAGATGAGCATTGGTTGCAATTGCATGACGCCATGAAAATGGCGGGTACAGTCAGTTGTGGGTTCGCGAAACGTCCCGCTTATAAGCACTGGGTTTCTTCAGGTTCCTTACAACTCATTGAAGCCCGTCGGTCTACTCCGGGTAACCGTGAGTTTGACCACAAACGAAGGTTGTTACGTAGTAAAATTGGGCAAAGCTTGCGTAAGGACCGAGAAGCCTGGTGGTCGAAGCGTGCTAATGAGCTGGAAGCAGCAGCTGCATCTGGTAATTACCGTAAGCTCTTCCAACTCATCCGAGCCACTGGCAGCAAGAAGTCTGGTGTGAGCGAAACAATCTGCGAGGATGATGGGATGCCAATCACTAACATCCATCGACGTCTTGGACGATGGGCAGAATTTTTTGAAGGGCAGTTCAACTGGCCTGTTGCTCCGGCAACATCGGTCAGACTGTCCTGCACTCCATGGCCGGTGACGACTGACCCACCAAATGAGGCGGAAGTTCGCAAGGAACTCCAACTCTTGAAGCACTACAAATCACCCGGCCCAGATGACTTACCTCCGGTTCTTTTTAAAGATGGTGGTGACTTTCTGACTAAGGAATTGACGACGTTGTTTACAAAGGTGTGGGAGTTAGAGAGTGTACCAACGTCATGGAATGAGTCGATAGTTGTCCCTATCTTTAGAAAGGGTTCACGTCGTTCCTGTAACAACTATTGGGGGATAAGTCTACTTCCGATTGCGTCCAAGCTATTGGCTTCCGTCATACTTCGTAGGTTGTTCAAAACCCGAGAAAGATTGACTCGCGAGAAGCAGGCTGGGTTTCGTTCTGGTCGAGGATGTATTGATCATATGTTCACCCTCCGCCAAATGTTAGAACACCGCCATACTTTTCAAAGGCCAACAATCGTAATGTTTCTTGACATCAGGGCTGCTTTCGATTCTTTGGACAGGACTGTTCTCTGGGATTGTCTATTGAAGAAGGGTGTGCCTGAGAAGTTTATTAACATCCTAAAGGCCCTATATACAAACACCTCAGGCAGAGTGAGGGCATACAACCACCTCTCCATTGTTCCATTCGAGCAGTGGGGTTAGACAGGGTTGCCCAATCTCACCATTCCTCTTCAACTTTGCCATCGATGACATTCTGAAAACAGCTCTGACGGATGTAAGTAATGGTGGTGTGGATCTATTGCCTGGAGAAAGACTTCTCGACCTTGAGTATGCGGATGGTATTGTGTCACTGCGATAATGCCCAAGGCATGCAATCCGCACTTAATCAGTTGGCAATCAGTGTCCGTAGGTATGGTATGTGCTTTGCACCTTCGAAGTGCAAAGTACTTCTACAAGACTGGCAGGATTCCAATCCTGTGCTCACCCTGGATGGTGAGCAGATAGTAGTCGAGAAGTTCGTGTATCTGGGTAGCTGCATAAGTGCTGGTGGGGGTGTGAGTGATGAGATCAATGCACGTATAGTGAAAGCCAGAGCGGCTTATGCCAATCTGGGCCATCTTTGGCGCCTTCGTGATGTTAGTCTGGCTGTAAAAGGTCGGATCTACAACGCGTCGGTGAGAGCAGTTTTGCTCTATGCTTGTGAAACCTGGTCTCTCCGAGTTGAGGACGTTAGACGACTCTCTGTGTTCGATCATCGCTGTCTCCGAAGGATTGCTGACATCCAGTGGCAACACCATGTTAGTAATGCAGAGGTTCGGCATCGTGTGTTCGGGCACAGAGATGATAATGCAATCGATGTCACCATCTCGAAACACTGACTTCGGTGGCTTGGACATGTTCTCCGAATGTCGTCCCAGAGAATTCCACGTCGTGCATTATTTGCCGACTCTGGGACTGGTTGGAAGAAGCGGAGAGGTGGTCAGTGCATGACATGGTGTCGTGGTATGAAAGAAAGTTGCAAAGGACTGGCTTCTGTCGGTCCTTCACGACTCCCTGGTTGGGGTCCGAGAGATGGTACAACACAGTGGCTAGAGACGTTATCAGATATGGCTCAGAATAGAAGCCAGTGGCGATCATGCTGTAACCTTCTTTTACTTTCTCCATAAAACGTGGTTGTATCTTCCTTAACTGAAAGATTTCTTCTGATTGTACCCTTCTGTTCCCCTACTATTACTATTATTATTACACTACCTTACACCAATCTCTTCGTTATTGTTTTTTTTTGTACGTTCCCCACTTTTTTTCTTTTTCTTCTTAAATTCTCATTGTTTTGTGTGGCGCATATATATTTAGCGCACTCCTGTGCCAATATATATGTGTTCAAATAAAAAAATAAATAAAATCTGGTTTGGCCGCTCCTAACTTCCTTCCTACCACCTCCAACACGCGTCGTGGTAATCAGTGTTCAGGCATACGTAACACGTGGCCCAATCATCTCAGTCGATGATGATTTACAACCTAACTAACTGACTTACCATCATTCCCTAATACCCTGAGTCTAACCTGACCATTACTTACCTGGTAATCCCAGCAGATGCAAGCAATATTTCCAAGACATGTAATGAACTACTAGTAACTTACGAGTATCCTTTACCCTTAGTGACATTGTTTCGCAGCTGCTAAGTAAAACAGAACAGACTGCTGCGTAGTATACTCGTCTCTTAATTGATAGACGGATATCTCGCCTTCGCCATAGGTGACGTAAGTTGGCAAAAGCCAAACGATTTTTTCGAGTCCGTATAGAAACTTCGTCAGACACCAACCCATTAGGGTTGATCAAACTTCCAAGATAAGTGAAGTTGTCGACGCATTCGACTACTTCACTCCCTATCCTTAGTTCAGGTGTTGACACAGGCCAGTCCTGAAGCAAGAATTTGCATTTAGAAGAGGAGAAACGCACCCTAAACACCCTGACATTGTTTCCCAATGCTATCAAAAGGTTCTGCATTTTATCAGCGTATTCACCAAACAGGACTACGTCATCTGCGTATCCTAAGTCAATAAGTGGACCTTCTGGTAGGAGATCAATTCCCGAAAATTCAGTCGACGACAACGTTATTTCCAGCAGTAGGTCTATGATGAAAGTGACCGAAAATGGAAATAATAGAAGCCTTGCCAGATACCGCTGGAGGTTGCGAAATTAGATGACACACTTCGCCATAAGCACTGACTCGACTGGTAGTGTTCGAGTAAAGGGCCTTCACGAGGTTTATTTACTTCTGAGGTATGTCTTCCAATGACAGACTGCCATAGAATCTTCCAGCCAACAGAGTCAAACGCTGCTTTTAAGTCAAGAAAAACCATCACTGTCGGACGAATAGTGAATATGTAGTCGATGCAGCCACTACCAGGTCTGAAGCCAACCTGGTTTTCGCGTATTTACAGTTCATGAGTCTTTGTTAAACGTCCGATAATTATTGAGGCCAGTATTTTAGATGCCATATTAGTCAAGCTAATCCCTCTATGGTTATCACAAGATGATTTTGATCCTTTTTTATACATTAGGACGATCAGTGATTGCAACTAGTTGGATGGGATTACGTCCAGTTCCCAGATTTTAACTGAAATACTAGTCAACCTAATCGCTTAAACTGTACCACCATGCCTAAAGACTTCTGGAGATAATTCATCTGGATCAGCTGCTCTTTCTTGTCTCAGACTAGCTATAGCTTTTCGGATTTCAATAAGAGTTGGGAGCCTATTTCGATGTTCCGTTCAGGCTGTTTGGAAATGGTTCTAGTGACTATTCACGTGTTTAGATACTCTTGAGAATATAGTGTAAAGATATTGTATATCGTTCGCAAAAATCACCGGAATCACTTTTTCCGGTTCTAGAGAATAAATATCTGTTACTTGTACTTTATTATAAACAAAACACATGGTCCAAAAGCAGGTTGTAGGAAACTAAAAAGGTGACTGGAATGTAATACGATAGTGATAGGTATTTTTTTAGCTCCAGTTTTCCCATTTTTACGAACTAACTGGGAAGCTTTGTTACGATTACCGTTTTCGCAAGAATTTAGTAACGAGCAGCACATATAAAACCCAACGCCCAAATAAGAACGTCCTGGTACATCTAAAAAATAACTTACGGCGTTCTCTCTCACGAACATTTTTCAAAGCATCAATAAATTGTTGGTTAATATCTTCTTGATTTTCTGTAGCACTAAAAAAGGGAAAGGGATAAGTTACCTATTGCAGATTATGCCGTATTGTAATTGACGTTCCTTGCTGATTGGTTATACTAACAGCTCATTAATTTTTAATAAATCTCTCTTAAGGAATGTTATGCCACATATACGAAATAACTAAAGTATTGCCGACATCGAAGACATTGTCTCCTGACACAAACATCGAATTTACACTAATATCAACAGTAACTAAAACAACGTGCGAAAAATAGTTATAACGCTGAATCTGTCTTACATAACAATTTATTGCTTAGTTTTGAAGGTGTGTTCGATGCACTTTTCTAGACTACACTTCTCCTGTTCTAAGACCTTGTCAAACAAGCTTGCTGCGATGAAACATCAAGTTCTGTAAGCCAGTCCATCATAAGCAACGTACAACCAGACACATCGATTCAAGTCCGCACACTGAACAAGCAAAACAATATGAAATTATCAAATTATTATCAGTAACGGTTAAAACGTTCTGCATAACATGACTTGCCACCTCTCACTAAAAGCACATGTAAAATGCGTGTATGATTTTATTGTATGTACAAAGTTCTTCCTGTTATGATTGCTTTGAAATTAATACGTTTCCAGCATACATGAAACAATAGCTTCTTCTTAATATTCTGACTGTCGACCCCCTTAACTGTCAAAATGTTATGTTCGAGACCTGGATACAAAAGAGATAGAGGTCCTAGAGCCAGACGGCTCTTTTATAAAGACTTACATTTACTATTGTTAGCTTTATTTATTATTTCTCCTAGTCTTCTTATACTTTGCTGACATTAAGAAAAACTCCCTACTTAATTTATTTTGTCAAGAGGCATTGGTGAGTACTAAATTTCGAGATTTATCAATTCCTATAAATCACTTGTGTACTTCTGCAATCTTTTCCTGTACTTTCTCGGAATTTTAAAAGCAACTGCTGTGTCACTAGTGACCTTGGATGGTGCTATTGAGGTTATTTTTGAGCCTTCGAACTAAAACGAATATGGTTGTATGCAGACAATTGGAATTTACCTATCATTTTTGTATCAATTATAAGTTATTCAGTATAGTCAAAAACTTTTTCTTTGCATGTCTTTTAAAACAAGATACAAGTACATTAGGGCCCATGCAAATGATCATGGTAAATGAATACTTTAAAGATGCTGAGCGTGTTCAGCAGTCAGTGTTATTTCTAATTTTTACCACTTTTTTTGATACCTTATGCTTAGCGCTGTAAGGAGGACTTGTTAACCGTAATAAGAGTATTATTTTGGTGAACTGTTCCTTACAGAGGACATTCATATCACTTTCAACCACCAGTGATCATAAATACTATGCTTAATTAAGGGAACTACTTACCCGAAGGTAATCGATCCATCCGATTTTCCACACTTAGAGCAGATTTTCAAAGCACTTGAACAATCTGTACAGATTGTATGGTAGGCTTGCTTTACAGTCTTACCGTTACACTTCACACTATCAGGATAGAAAAGAAATAACGATACAGTGAAACTAATTCCCAATTTTTGGTGAATAAAGACGGCTTTCTTCAGTTATTTAATCAAGCAATTACATTATTGAAAACAACAATAAGACTATTAACAATCCAAACAATAGGTTTCAAACAGAGAAGTTTGGCGAAGTTAGTTTCGGTGTAGTTAAAATTTAATTTTATAAAATACGACAATCATCCACATCAAAAATCTATACCATCACATAAAGTAACATTGGTTAACCCTCGTTAGAACTAATTCGTTCTCTTATTTCTATTCAGTTGTTTTGTGGAAACGCTCCCAAAAGTAACACAATCATCATGAATTGACCGATTGCCAAAATATTATTTTACCAACCTAGAATGTACAAGGTGGTTTAGACTGAGGAAGACGGTAAATACAGCAAGTAGTTGCGTAACTAAGTATGTAGTTTTATGGTCTTTACTTCAAGTTGTATCCTTTGCTTAGGGGCCAGTGATTCTATTCGACTATCTGAACCGAAATAAGAGGGTTAGAATTTTCTTTGCAGCCTGAAAGTCGAAAGCCAAGTTGTAATCAATGAGCCACCCATCTTGTGTAACAGCTCAAAAAATGACTGGTATGCATTTCTCGGCAGTCGTCAGTGTCCAATTCAAAAACAGTAGCGAAGCGGAAATAACAGTCCATTCATATTTCAATCACATAAATTTCGGTGATTCGCCTGCTGACAAAATCTTGGCACGATTACTTAGTTTATTTGCAAAGTAGATAAGATTTCTGTCATTGTATCAAATAGTAAAACAGCCCCCTACATATCACCTAACTGGTGTGAAACAACTGCGGCAAAGTACTCGAATGCATTCAGAAATGTTTTGCACATGCTCTAGAAAAAATGCTAGTTTATTGATAATTCACCGAGTCAGGTAGAACATCCAATAAATGGGTAAATTGGTTCAAGAAATTATGAGTTTTCATCAAATGAGGTAGCTGATATTGTTGTCGATACCCACAAACAGGGGTAGTTTTAGGGTATTTTCCTTTGGTTCTTCACAATTATAGATAACATTATCTTTGGATCCACGTATTCCCTTTAGTTGTACTGATACGAAATGCAAAACATACGATACATATGCGCTTAGTCTTCTACTATTGGTATACCTGAGGTCAACAGGCACGGAACACTAGAAATGTTGACAGGTTTCGTATGTGGGTTATCGGTGTATTAATAAATCCCCTGCTAAGAAATAAGCGTAGTTACAGGCACTTACCTATATCCATATTTTTTATCTGAGGGCACCATCTGCTTTTATTGTTCATGAAGCCTTATAGCAGTGCAAAACAATTTATTGTCAAACCAAATTTCACACTATTAATCACAGTAAATTTTCTGAATGGCTTTCCTCATAAATTCTCAAATTCCTCTTCATAAACCATCACTATACACTTCTCAAGACAGCATGATTTTTCGGAAACTCCTGACTCATAGGTTCATTGGCAGTGCCTCAAATATCCTGACGAGTCTTATCAGGTCAATGACCTAAAAGAATGCTGTGTTTTGAGAGACGCACTTAATAAGTTGCTACTATGAAAGTAATCAAATTTACCAGAAAGTAACTTAAAACTGCATTTTTCATCTGAAGAACCACCAACTATTCCAAATAACGCCTTAAGAGATCCCATTTTATATGAGAGAATCTAACTGCATAGAGTACATCAAAACTGGAAATAAAACTAGTTAGGGAAAATAACTGACCTTACTACTATAAACAAAACTTTCGCACTAGAACTAGATATCAATCCACTAAAAAACCGAAGCAACCGATTATTTATAATTAAACTGTACCTGCTTAATCTTTCCATTTGATGAATTTGGAGAACCATTTAAACAAGACAGTATGTAAGATGTAAACTTCATCGTACTTTGATTAGTGATATTCTATCTGAATGAGTCATGAGCTTTCTAAGCTTTGAGCTGTTCTAATTTTATCAGATACATCCTATCTGATGAACGTTTTTAACAGTTGGCTGAATAAAGTTCTGTAGAAAAGCATTTGCAACAAAGTGAAAAATACTCTTCTCAGATTTAAGATAAAAATACGAAAAGCAAATCATTACCTGCAGAGTAAGTATTCAGACTCAAAAGAAGTAATTGTACGTAATAAATGAACCTTGACGGTGAACGAGGATATGAGTGAGAATAAATAACTGAGGCAAATGATAAATAATACTAGTGTTTTTATCATAAGGGAAACGGTTTTTGAAGTTACAATTTCAAAAATCGGTTTGCATGTAAGCATATTTACAAATACGAATTACGAAACATTTCCTGATACCCAATAATGAACAGGGTAACTTAACGAGTTATTTGAGACATGATATAAAGGATGGTTTTTTGGAAGTTTTTCTTCTGATAAACAGCGTTATCAGGCAACGATATACCGTTTATATATAAAAATGTTAGCCAACTTACCAAACTCTAGGGTTTGCTAATTGATGATACTTTTTGTATTTGACTCTCCATTGCACAACACCTGTACATCTAGGACACAAAAAGTCGAACGTTAGATTGTTGAGACGTTTGACTTCTTTAGACGTATCATGCAAGTTGTTTTTAAAAGCCTTAGTATTCTTATATTTCTGAGGTCGTGTGCGCTGAGTGTTACCTTTCTGTGAACTCATATCCTAGCAGACAGAGAAATTGGCCAAAATCCTGGAAGAAAGTTTGACACGATCCGGAAGACTGAGATACAAGGAATAAAAGTGATTGGCCTCCAAACTGGATCGCGCTCTCCTTCACACGACCTTGTGCGCTTTAAGTTTGGAAAGAACATGAAGTCATCTAGGAGAAAAACGGTAGTTTATTCGACATTCGTGAAGAAATGCATAAATTCTAGTGATGTTAAACGAAAGCTTCACGAACTGAAAGTGATTTGCATCTCTATCTTTTGCTGTGTTCTTACTCAACAACAGTATCATTTTCGATCCAAAGAATATTTCTTGAGATTCATGTCTGGTAGATTACTTTTTTCTTTGAGTTTTACCTAAGTTAATAGTTGGCTGTGGTTTTGCATCAGCCTGCTGTTCGTTTCTTAACACTTTTCAACGTCAAGGCTAGTTTTAGCATTTCCTAACATTTAGTACCACCTGTTTTTATCCATTTTACGTGCAGACTTTTGGTTGGTTTATGGTCGTAAACTGGCTAGGATCTATCTAAAAACTCTCATAACACCATGGTCACGAAGAAATTATTCAAGCGACTTGGATGCCATTAATTTGACACCTGTGCTATCAAAAACCATGGAAAAGTCATCCACATACAGCTATTATCATCTTTACTTTTGGCTAGCCTGATTAGCTCATCCCAACATGGGTTTATGACTAGACGCCCATGCTTCACATTGCACCTGCACTTTCGTGATAAAATTACTTGTTGTGATTATACTTGCTTTGGGTACTTATTGCACCAAAAAGCATTCTTGGTCTACTTTAACTAAAAGTACTTTGGTTAAAGTTTGAAATTTTTTGCTAAATTTTATCCCGAATACCATTTTTAAGTCCTTGACTAACACCTGTGTTCACTTTGTGATCATTTTGTGTTTTTAAACCTTTTAAATCTAATTACAATGGTTGGTAAGACTCATAAATGTGGGCAACCAAATTGTTTGTTCCCCGTTGAGGAGGGGATGCAATGTGATGACTGTAAAAAGTGGTACCACAAAATGTGTACACACCTAAGTCCGATGGAATACAAAAGATGCTCGAAGCCTAACTCGCATTGGCTTTGTATGTTCTGCTGTACGGATAAAAAGGTGCTAATTAAGGAGGCTATGGGCCTATTGGCTTTGGCCTGCAAGAAAAACGATGACACATGCGCTGACAACACCGGCACTGACAGTGACGATTGTGTCAGTGTAGTATCTGCTGTTACGCGACGACTCAAACAACCGACTCTAACCGACGCAAAAGTGAGATCTCCTTTAACATTAACAAAGGGAGTAATACCACCTGTTACTGACATTGATAACAATGCATCTTTAGTGGAAACCGACGAACTGGATAAAAACCATCACCGTTCCAAATAGTCCCAATGTCCTGAGGGATGAAAAATGGACTACGGTACGTAGGAAACAAAACGAAAGGAAAAAATCTGTAGGCAGTACACAGGTAGTTAGTAACTCACTGATGGACTCTCATTGTGAGTCACAAACTGCACTACCAAAATCTGATGGTAAGAGTGAAACCCATCCTGGCGTGACTGAGAAGAAAAATCGAATAACAGCTAAAACTAATGACTGTTTACTTGATAAGTCCTTGGTGGACTCTCAGACCAATCCGCCAAAGCTCCAAAGTAAAGCTTCGTCTAACACTGTTGTGAGTCACTCACAGGACTCTGTTACAATAAAAGCTAATCGTAAGATACCAGTAGTTAATATACAGGATCTATCGTCACGGTCGAAAGCTGTTAACACAGTTTCAAAGGAAGCTAAACCCCTTCCTAGTTTAATTATTTGGAATCTAGAGGAGTCGAAAGATAACGACTCTGCTAGAAGACAGGCACATGACCTGCAGCTAGTGGAGTCTGTGGTAAGAAATGCACTGCCTGAAGAGGTTTCAGGGGTACATATTACAAAAGTAATACGACTTGGTAAATGGGTTGGAGGCGAGACCCAACCAAGAAGAATCCTGAAGCTGGTTCTCGGGGGTTTCGGAGAAAGAGACATATTATTGAAACGCACCAAAAACTCGTTACTCAAATATCCGTATTCGATCAGACTGGCCGCTTAAGGATCGAATCAAGTGGAAGAATGCTCTTATGGTGTTGAGGACTCGCAAGTTAAATGGCGAAAATAACCTTACCATTAAGGGTTTTCGGGTAGTCAGGTCTTGGAAGCCAATGCTTCCGAGGCGTGTATGGGTAGAACGATTGATTGCCAAAACACCTTAAGTGTATGCTACACGAACGCTCGTAGTCTTAGAAATAAAACGTCCGAGCTAAGTCTGATGGTGGAAGAATTATGTCCCGATATAATCGTTGTTACAGAAACTTGGTTCACAGTAGATATAGACTGTTCTCCGTTCATTGCAGGCCATATCTGTATTAGAAGTGGTAGAGTTTCAGGTCGCAAAGGGGAGGTATAATATTATACGTTAGGGATCACTTTCGTATACAATCAACCATATCGGAGGCTCATATCAGTGTCACATGTGAAGTTGCATGTTGTAAGATTAAATCTAGAAGTGGGTTAGTGACTATAGGGGGAATATACCGTAGTCCGTTTTGTCTTGCTGACGACTTTATCCTAAGACACATCTGTTCTTGGAGTATGGCAGAATGTTGTCTCATCATTGGGGACTTCAACGCACCGCATATCAACTGGATAGAGCTTACAGCTCCAGGTAGTGGTTTCGATAGCGACCTTTTATCTACCGTTATTCAGTGTGCACTTGTACAATGTATCACAAAACCGACACATATTGATTTCAATCATGATCCGTCACTGCTGGACGTCGCCCTCACCCACCACTGTGAGGATGTTTTTGATACTCAGCACCTTCCCCCACTAGTTAACAGTGATCACGTTGTAATCCACTTTAAGTTCAGGACACATGGTATACAATTCGTATCTGCTCCACCCCGTCCCAATATCTGGATAGCCAATATTCCGGCTATCAGAAACTGTGCTATCTCGACTGATTGGTCGGTCGACGCGGATGGATTGATCGAAGATGAATGGAAGAAGTTTAGGGCTACATTCGAGTCCGTAACGTCGCCGTTTATCCCATGGTCAGCACCCAAGCTATCACACTGCCCTCCATGGATTAATAAGGAAACCCGGAAGCTGTTAAAGCGTAGGAAACATTTCTGGGACTTATTCTTGTTGACAGGTCATGCACCATTTAAGCGTGAGTACCAGAAATTCCGCAATATCTGTAAGAAAACCATAGCCGAATCCCGTATCACTTACGAACGACAGTTAGTATATGACAGCCGTACTTGTCCGAAACGATTGTTTTCGTATGTTAAACGACGGACGAAACGTAGTGATGGTATTCACCCGTTACTGTTAGACGAAAATTCAGAATTACTAGCTGAATCAGATCGAGCAAAAGCTGAGACTTTTTCAAACTATTTTAGAGAAGTCTTCTCTACGTTTATTGTAACAAATACTTGTCCCACTGACATCGAGATACCAACCATGGAATCTGTACAGGTGACTGAGGAAACTGCCCTTCCGTTGATAACTAACCTCAAACCTGGTAAGACACCGGGCCCTGACGGGTTACATCCACGGTTGCTGTCATCTCTTGCGGACATTATTTCCAAACCGCTCGCGAAACTCTTCAACATGTCCCTTTCACTCGCTCAACTCCCTAGAGATTGGAAGGACGCTATAGTCAGTCCTATATTCAAGGACGGTCAGAGACAGATAGTATCTAACTACCGGCCTGTCAGTCTAACTAGCATAGTCGTTAAGTTACTCGAAAAGATAATTCGGGTTAGGTTGCTAAGCCACATAGATTTACACAATCTGTTAGCTCCTGAGCAACACGGATTTCGTAACAAGCGTTCATGCTTGACTAACCTGCTTATTGCGAGAGAGGATTGGACAGCAGCCCTAGATAACGGTCTGTCTGTCGATGTGATATTCATAGATTTTAGCAAAGCGTTTGACAAGGTTTCACACGTAGGTCTTATGCAGAAGCTCACGAGCTTCGGAATAATAGGTACTGTACATGAGTGGATAGGAAATTTCTTATGTGACCGCAGACAGAGAGTGAGGGTTAACGAAACGCTATCCGATTGGAAGCCGGTCAAAAGTGGTGTACCCCAAGGCACCATCTTAGGCCCCCTGCTCTTTCTTCTCTACGTTAATGAGTTATCGCTGTTACTTAGGTCGTCGACATTATTGTTTGCGGATGATGTAAAAATCTGGAGAACAATAAAAAGTGCGGCTGATCATCTGGATCTTCAAGCTGACTTAGACGATTTAGTTTGATGGGCTCGAGAGTGGGGCTTAGAAATCAATGCTAGGAAGAGTGTACTACTGCACATCGGTCACGGTAATAGTTATCGTTATACTATTGGGGGTAAACCTCTTCCATGCGTTCAAGAGCATAAAGACTTAGGAGTAGTATTAAGTCATGATTTAAAAACAACTACGCATTGCAAAGCAGCCGCTGTCAAAGGTTTTCGAGCGTTATGGTCACTTCGCCGAGCGTTCAAATCTTTTGACGAGGAAACGTTTCGAATTTTATATCCCACCTATGTAAGACCACACTTAGAGTACTGTATCCAAGCAGCTAGCCCATGTCTGGTAAAGGATACTAACTACCTTGAGCGTGTCCAGCGTGTGGGAACGAAATTAGTGAAGGGTCTTTCTAGACTCCCTTACGATGAGCGTTTAAAACGCCTAAATCTTTTCCCCTTGTCGTATCGTAGGACACGAGGTGACCTTATACTGGCATTTCGTATCTTTAATTATGATTTGGGTGTTAATATGTCTTAACTTTTTGCTCCCTCCAGCACTAATAATCTCCGCGGTCATAGCAAGAAGGCTCACAAATCAAGATCTAATAAACTTAAAGTGGGGTTCCGTTTTTCTCATCGAGTAGTCAATCATTGGAACGCCTTACCCGAACAAGTGGTATCAGCCCCATCAGTGAATATTTTCAAGGAGAGGCTGGACCTTCACTGGAAAGCAGTGCGTCAGGATTAATACAGGTTCATCAACCTACTATCCTTATTACTGAAGACTGAAGAGATGCTGGTCAGTCAGTGATAGTTCTGTACATCGATTTCAGCAAGGCTTTCGACAGTGCCTCACACAAAATTCTTCTTTTAAAACGTTCTTCATTTGGCATACTGAATCCCCTCTTATCTTGGCTCAAATCTTTTTTATCAGAACGTAGCCAAATCGTCCGCTTTGGATCTTGCTACTCTAAACCTGTGAAATGTAACCAGTGGGGTTAAGCAAGGAAGTGTGATTGGTCCATCATTCTTTCTCCTTTTATTCAATGATGTGTGTTCCCTCTTTCATTATCGTAAGCCTGTAATGGCACTTGGCCCTAACCACACAATCCTCAAAGCTGAACAGGAGACACAGGAAAATAGATGTTCAATGAATTGAATTAGTTCAAATCCATGGGTTGACATGGCTCGGCCTTCCAGGCGCGGTCATTATTGAGTGTTAACACATATCTCTTATTCACATTGAATATATTGTTCTATCTCCAGCCTAAGTGTGTTCATCATATATTGACGATTTTTACAACGCGATGAGTTGGTGTAGATACTAAGGTGACATCCATGTAAGATCTTGTAGCGGTAAATAAATCCCCAAAATAAATAGCACTAAGTTTTCGACACTGGATTGTTACGTCCAAGTTTTGCTCGTTCCAGTTATTGAAGTACGGACTATCGATCTACTTGCAAATTACAAACCCAAATTAACAACAGAACCAATTTCCAATTTAGATACCAAATTTATTCGTAATTCGCAAATAATCGACCAAATGTCGTTCTAACAACAATAATTATAACAATTACAAAACAAACCTTCAATTTTGTAGGTTTCCGGAGCAAAACTACCAAATACCAAACCAAAGACAAAGAGAGCACCAAAATACCAAACCAAAGACAAACCAAAATGTCCGAAATAATGATATAAACAAACAAGTTCAAAAGTTAAGTAAAACAATTACATCCAAAAAACACAGTAAATTACTAATATACAATAAAAGGTTTTAATCCGTCAAAAGTCTTCAGTTCTCCCGTAACAGGATGCTGACCATATGTTCTAGTGGACTCATCTAGCTGAGGGCGCTCGGTCAGGCATCCGCACCAGATCACGTGTGGTAACGCTGTGCTCAACATCAACCGCAATCGCTAGCCAGATTAGATCAGAGAATTCCGATATATTGGTCATCGCCAAATATACTCTTCCGATCTCCTCGATTCGGTCTTTTGATTTCTCTGGGTGGGAACGAAATATATTAGGTGTTACTGGTAAAAGCGTTGTCAAACACTGAATACCTGCGACATCATCAATCTTATAGATCAGGCAGTTACATAATGACAAATCTAGAATTTAGGGATTAAGTCTATTATTAGAGCGGTACTAATATCATAGTAGATCATAATCCAACATGCCTTCCCTTTTTGCCGATGACCTAACAGTGGTTTATTCGTCCTCTCCTCCCACCAATTAAAACTATATTTCAGCGATAATCCAAGAAGAAATAAGCAAGTTGTAGGAATGGAATGTTTCATGGAATCCACCACTTAATGTTGAAAAAAGTGGATTTATTCACATTGGCCGCTGCCTTGACCTAAATCTGGATAAACACAAACATACACTGAAACTTCTCAACACTGTTCGTGACTTACGTTTGAAATATAGCGATAATTTGAACTTTTCCGAGCACATTGCATCTCAAGTATCCAAACTCAGAAAGCCCATTGAATTCACAATGATAAACTTTTATAATGTCGAGTCGAGGTTATTATTATTACTATTATACAGAAAATGTAACTTACCCATTCTTGAATATAGTATTTTAGTTTACAGTAATTGCAGGCATAATGACCTGATTGAAAGTGAAGGTGTTCAAAGAAGGTTTACCAAAGCTGTTTTTGGGTATTCCAACAACAATTCTAGTCAGAACCTATCTGGATCAAGTGTATCAAACTAAAGTTGGTCCCTATCTACCGGCTTATAAACGATATTTCATATTCTTCGGCATCCATCCCTCCGTACTCTGTGATATCATACCACAAACTATGCAGTAAGGAAACCGTTCTCGTTATTCGCCACCCAACCATCTGGAACAGACTGCCAGTGAACACCCGTTGCAGCGGAACTATAACCAGGTTCAGAAGTCTCCTTGGTAGTTTTCTTTCAGAAAAGTGAATTGTTTCACCTACTGAATATCAATATGTTTAAATATCATTTCTATAAACAAGATCCGTCATCTAATTGACTGAAAAGCAGAATGTAACCTTTGAAACCTTTCTCGTTTATTGTATTTCGTTTCCTTCCTATTCATCTTAGTATATGAAGTCTGCTTATGTTCATATTTATAATTAATACTGCCATTATCATCATGATTGGTTTCTCAACACATTAGACATCCTTTTCGTCTCTTCTTTTCGTCCTGAACATCCAAAGAATATAATTAAAAACAAATTATCTTATGTTTCACTTAGATAAGTTAACTTCTCAGACTTATTTTATCTTATGTTGACGTATATTCAGTGATTTTTGTAACGACAAAGTAAAAACTGCATTTTTTTCTCTAATTTGTAACACTTTATATGTAACCACATTTTTATTCAATATCTATTGTTTTCCCGTGTCACTTGTTAAGAAAGTATTTTAATTGTTTGGATCTATATCCGAATATACTACCGCGTTGGTTAAAAAATATAAAAAGCTATCTCTGCCGTCTGTTCTTCTGCTTCATTGGTCACGGCCTTTGATTGAAGACTATAATAGTGTTATAAAGTCCTTTTAGGCCTTGCTACACTACGTTTGATTTTGGCGCGGATTGTTATTAAATAATACCACTGGATTCAATCTTTCTTATTACGCCGTTGGTGCTACCACGTGCAAAGGTATCTTCGTTAATCGAGCGAACTCATTTTTGGTTGATATCTCAGAGGGAGGCTTACAAGTAACATCCATGTCATAATAACTGTTATTATCTTGTTGTTTAATATACCACTTGTATTCTAACTGTAATTTGTTAACTTTTGGTTTTACTCATAGACAGACACCTAGGGTTTTACCATTAACTCTTTCGGTATATTATTAATAACCTTGCGTATTGATGTATCTTGAATATGCTCTTTTGCTGGGATCCACCACAATCTTCACCATATATATATATATAACACATAGAAACTTATGTTTGATTATCCTTTGCAATTAATTGTGACCTTCATAGCATCATTCCAAATTATTATTGCACAAATGTTTATACTAATATCAAGTTTTACTCTATTCTATTACATAAATTTACATGTATTCACCCGAATGCACTAAAAACTGAAAAAATTTGTGGTTTGCTTCAGAGGTCGATTTTCATTACACTCTTATTATCATGGTTAAAGCCTTTCACTAAGTGTTCATTTCTTTTCTCTCTCACTTTCTTCCTCCTAAATAAATACTTTTCTTAGGATTTAGGAGCTTGTGATTAAGACAATAACCTGCATCACACTTAAACTAACTTCTCACACTTTTTATATCTTCACTGTGTATGTATGACTTATATATACTTGTAGAATCCAAACTACGATTTGGACTGAAGAAGAGCCGTTCAAGTAGGTTAGACACACGCCCTTGTCTGTCAAAATCAAAACAAGTAATCGGGTAAATGACGGTTCTATAATTCATCATAAATTTATATGTAATTGGTTACCTAAACAAATATTACCACCCGGCTATTCAACCAATAATTGTTCAATCAATCAAATTTAAATTACAATAAATATAGAAGTTGATAAAAGATGCGGGAAAAATTAGCAGTCACAACAAATGAATGCTATTCTATCCTGACTGGATAGAACACGCGCAAAAGGAGGAGCAAATCAGTATGGCTGTCGCCAAGAACAAGTGTCAAATAAAACAAATTAGATGCAATTCGAGAAGAAACAAAAAACTTAGTGCAGGCGTAAGAAAAATAAAAACTACAGTAAAATACAAATATTAAAAATTCAAATGTAATAAAAAGACAACCAATGTACAACTAAGGAAATCAATAGGAATAAAGTGCAAGTGTGTACATGGAAGGATTCTCACACACACCAAACATTCAAAATGGATCCTACAATACTAATACTTGGTTATCCTTTGCAATTAATTGAGACTTCCATAGCATCACTCCACATTATGAATGCACAAAAACTCATCCTACAGTCATGTCTTACTGCATTGATAAGTTATTTTTTAGTTATTTTTAAAATTTATTTTGTATCGTTTTATTTTTGTTACTCACTCGGCGATGCACACAAAAACACGCCTATTAAACTACTTACGTATTGCGCGTCTCTTTTGTTTTCTCCCTTTCCTTCTTTAAAGTCAACTCAATGTTCTTTTCAATTATTCCGAACCTGATTTATCATTATTGTACTGTCATTATTATATTTTCCTTTTTCTTTGACTCTCTTTTTCAAATATGGCAAATATAATGCTAACATTATTGAAACTTGTGTATTATTGCATTTCTGAAGAAACCCTAAATGATTTCTTTACAACACTTATGTACCCATAAGATGTTTGTGAATAATAATAATAGTTATCAGTCAGGTTATCGACTGATTTAGATCTTAGTTTAATTGTTTAAATCGACCATATTACGTGATTGTCAAATCGTAACAAAGCAATGGCAAGATACCATTCATGGATAGCTACTTTTGGTTTTGATTTAAGTATTAGCCATAGAAAATAAGTTAGGTAGTGCTGTTTTATATGTCTAAGATTTTCGATGGCACAGAACACCGTCACGATCGTTGGTTCAGAAACATCAGAAATTGAAAATAAGGTAAAAAAATTGGGTGATGCAAGTGAAACTGATTTATATGATTGAGTTTTATTGCGAGTTAGTTTTCTACGAGATGGGGTCGCTAACCCCATACCCAACCCTCCTCTATCCGGGCCTGGGACCGGCAGCAGCCCTCGGAGGGCTTCCAGGCGGAGTTGCATAACCTTGATAAGCATGTAAAAATGAACCAATTACGAGTATTTAGCCATTGTTTGACCTAAAATGCTTCGACTAACAACCACTTTACAGTGGTTGTATTGGTCGCATAAGGCTACTAAACATATCTTATTCTAAAAACGGTTTGAGGAGTCGTTTATACGAAAAGAGAATTAGACTAGGTAGTCATGCCTTAAGTATCCCTCCATGAATATTGTCTGCTCTGCTCTCGTCCCTTCTTTTTCTTACATTCTCTTTCAGCCCACTAGAGATATGCCACCGGAAACAGATATGGAACGGGTGACTTCGCCGTGCACCATCATAAAAGCCTCAGATATTCCAGAGGGATATAGGGTTGGGGTTTCTAGAGTCTCTCATTTTCACATGGATCTATTGACGACCATCGGTTGCACGTCGCAACGCAACTTTCGTAAAGCGCTTCAACTGTGACATTGACAACATAGGTCTTATTTAATCCATCTACATTCATTTCTTACAAAATATCAACCCAACTGAGTAATTTACTACAGTGAAAATTGTATCTTTTGTAACAATTTGATCTTGCCTGTAAACTGGCATGCCTCATGTAACAAACTGTTATTTGAAAATAAATTATTATTAGTAGTAGTATTAAATGTTAACGGCCAGTCTAGATGATATATATATAAGTTAAGGAGTACAAAATCACAATAAATTATCCAGAAAAATATTAAAATAGTTTGGAATGCTTTCGGAACTTGTCGTTATTGAAAAGATTCATTGTTTGGGTTTATAATAAGTGTTCATAAGGAATTTGTCTGATGTCTCTATCCAACTTTCACATAGTATAATATTAGTGGTGAAATTTAGGGAAATGGTAATTCGGTAGGGAAAACCTGTTCACATCACCCACCCCAGTTGAAGGTTCTTCGTTTGTTTGTGAATCACCCCTTTTGATATGTTTTTTTACTCATATTACTCGGCTGATTGTTTGGGAATAAACAGCTTGTGCATGTATCCTGGAATTTCGCCGTCATTTTTGTCGGAGTTTATATCAAATTTAGAGATCTGAAGTGATTTGCTTTACCCCTTGTGAAATTCAAAGTTTCTTGCAGTGCCAAACGTCGTTTCCTGGTGTCGACTAGAATTTCACATCTATTTAAGAAGTAAACAAATAATATAATAGGAACTGATCAGAATAATGACTACAACATGAATAACTTGCGATAAAAACTACGTGTAAACATATGTGCGGAATTTTAGTTATGGATAATCCGAAAGTCTACTTTCATGACTAAGTAAGAAAAATAATATTCAAAGTTAGATGAAATTAAATTTGTGTTCAACACATAGCTCACCATTTTCGTGACTGTAGAGAACCCTTGTTCTGTTTTGTAGAAGAAGCCAGACTAGTAGTGAACAAGTCTTTATTTTAGCTCGTGGTTGGCACACAGTGGATTGCGAGGTTATCTGTCCAAATACACAAGGCCTTTCAACACAAAATGTAAGATAATAGAAAGTGTAGTTCCTATACAAAATAAGGACGTGAATGAGTACTTGAGCTCTAATGTTTCGATATATATTTAGATGTTTGAGATCAACTCTTAACTAATCATCCTGTTTGTTCCAAACTTTCAAAGCAGCTGTCAGATTGTGGGTGTGCGGCAAAGAGTAACAATCAGGGGTGATCTTCATATTCAGTTGCCGATAACTACCGGTTAGACGCTAATCACTGAAGTCCTCTTTAGGGACTATGTGCACAGATGCTCATAGGCTGTTTGATGACTGAATAATTTCCGAGCCTATCATGTGCTCGAATTCAGCTTTAGCCAGTCAAAGTTTCTCGGTTGCCAGTTGACGTTTTGACAAATACAGTTTGTACTATAATCAGGATGTGGTGTGTGTGATTTCTGTCTACGCACAATATTTTTTCTCGAGTTTTGTAAAGTTCGTGGCTTTTGTCGAGCGTCCGTTGAAAGTGTGTATTATACGTCTAACCGTAATCGGGTATAACCTACAACTACGAAATTCCGTTCCACAAACATACACTAGCGTACATTTATTTGGGTCCATGCGTAGATCATAGAGTTGAGGCAGGTGTATACAAATGATTGGCATAGAAATGTCTGTCACAACAAAACTTCAATGAATAGGTTCTCATAAATCAACTTTACGATAAACATATCCTTTACCACATGAAGCAATCGGTTTTTCGGATGCCATTTGCAGGCTGAAGACCGGATCTTGTAGTCGGTCATTGGTATTCATGAGAAGAACGCTTATTTCTGCGTCAGTGTTGGTGAAACAATGAACTTCTATCACCACATTAGTGATTAGTAACAGATGGCTGTTTTCATTGGCTAGTACTGCCATTAATACGTGCCTACAGGGAAGTTTCCTGAAAGGTTTGTCGTGATGAAAGGTTTTGAGTTGGACAAACCGCAGTGTTTCTTTCAATTTCTATGAAAATTAATCATACCTGTCATACTTCCATAACCAATCAGTATTATTTGTTTCTCATGGCCTAGAACACATCTTTTCCGTGTCAAATCCCTTCGAGGAGTTTCGGAGAGTCTGCAGTTATGATGAATACGAAGATAACGAGTAAGACTATTACAGTGATTCACAACGAATTCTCGTGCCATTCGAGGCCTTTCCTTAACAGTGAAAACATCGGTGTTAGAAGTTACGGTGAACCCCAGAATCCGATTGGCAGATGCCTCAATTTGTCTACGGCATTATTTTGAAGAGAGATGAGAACCGCCTGCATCCGTTGTGGAAACCTAAATAGGAAGACTAATCTAAAGAAACCCTCTTTGAAGATTCACTGACCAATAACCTTGCGCACACACAGCGAAATTTCTGTTTCTGAACTGTGTTTCAATTCTATGTTGTGGAAGAGCTTATCTGAACTTTAACGGTCGGTTAGGTCTCCCTGTTTATAGATCGCGCTTTTTAAGGTACCATAAGGTTCTGGAACATCACCGGGCATAACATAGTGGTTAAGCTTTAGCGGAAATGCCTTCACTACAGCGGGGGATCACGCACGCGCATCTACCACGACGTGCTCCTGGACTACTTGCGAAGCAGAATCAGGGTTCGATATTATCAGACCAGAGTGATATAAACTGAAAGGTGGGAGGGGTAGCATAAGACTCAAAAGTCAATAGTTTTGGTGTCTTTCTCAGCACTGTGAATATATGCAGGTAGTCGAGAAAAACAAGAGTACGAGAATACGAAAGTAATATCACAATATGTAAAACTCTAAAAAGGACGTAATGTCACGACAAGGAATAAAATCACAATTAATCGTTTTGTGTACCAAGTCACACCAGGCTCACCATTAAAGATGCCACAGGTATCCGCAGTTCGATAACGCCTTTAAACGTAAGGCCGTTTTAATTGAAGTATGACAATGCAGACAAATAAGAAGTCAGATATGAAGGAGTTCGAAAATGGATTTAGCCGGTTATAGATATGTCGAGAATCGTTTGGTCTAAGCTGGCTAGTAGTTGCAATGGATGTGTAGAACAATGTATCCATTCATAGTCTGGTGCGGATGGGTGATCACGCGCCTTCATTTGTTGTGTGTCCAGTAAAACAGATAGGATCAGCGTCACTGTTGGAGAATTACAAAACTTTTAGTTTTGGAGATTTATTAACCAATACATGTCGCAAACTTTGTAAGTACGCTCCTGAACATGTCATAGGATTAAAAACATAATTAATGAGGTGAAATAGGGAAAAATTAGAACTTGGGCAGGTATCCAGGTCGTAGCTATGACACCTCGCGGCAGGTTTTTAAAATTGACTCATTCTAGCGGGTCAAATAACCTACTCGCAGTTTTGATTTCAAAATTGTCTTAACTTGTGGCCTATATCGTTGCTGATTGTTTCCTATTGCTTTTCTTATTAAACGTGAATGCATTTTGTATTCTTTCTGGATCGTCGACCCACCTTATCTTTTGTTCTTTTCTCCATCTTCCTTTAATGTATTCACCATGCTCCCCTAGTACACAAAGTAGATCCTGGCTAAAACACAATCCGCTATATGCGTTACGTCGTAAAGCATCCAAAGCCTTACACTTTCAACCCCTTGATTCTAGTAGCGACTTGTATTAATCTTGCGTTTATAGTCGCCTCAGAGGTAACAGTACTTAAGTACTTGCTCACGCCTGTTACTCCCAATAGAGCATAGGCCACCCAGAAGTAATATGTGTTACTTGACTGATTGAGACTGGTCATAAGGTTGACATCGAGTCAACATTTGTAATGTTATACAAAAACCTTCAAGGACGTATACTAAGGTTTGTTGAAGCCTTGGCTATAAGGAAATTGAAACCCTCTTTATGCGTTTAAAAACAATTTGTCCTTATACTTAACCTACCCTGGTAATACTGATTTATTATCCAGAGTGGTAATTACATTTTTTGTGTAGTTTAATACTTCTTTTCTTCATTACGGCTTACCTTTAACCCATCTAGTTGACATTTTAATTTTCATATAAAAATGTCTTAACAAGTATACATGTGATCAGATTGTCCGAAATGTGTTGCGCTTACTGATTTGTCAGCTCACTTGTTCTTTTGTTTCTTTCTCTTTCAAATTCTCTTACATACTGTTACCCCCACTTCTCCAGCCTACAAGATACCTTTAGGCTAGACGCAGACCTATCAAAGGCTGAACGTTACATGCAATTATGAAAAATCCCCCATCAGCTCTTTCACTTTATCCCCTTGCAAACCCAAAAGGCGAAGAGCATGGCTGTGAAGTATGCTCTAAACCAGCATGCTTACAATGTGGGGTATGCCGGATCACGTATTATTGGTTTGACCATTAACATATGAATGCATTATATTTCTAGTGGAATAGAGCATCAAAAAATTGATTGGGTAGGAATTCATAAAAAGATATGTCTGGATTTAATAACATTTCGAGAATCTAAAGGATTTGTATCAAAGGACAAGCGTCAGAAGAAAAGCGAAGAACTTCAAAACAAAAATGTAAGTGCATCTACATTGCACATGTACAATTATTTTTGGTGAGAAGCCTCTATCATACTTGTGGTACATGGGGATAGGCGATATGGGTACCAATGTAAAACATTTTGGTAGTGGATTCGAGTACGAAATGTACTTTGTTTTTTTTTTAATAATTAGTATTATATTTCAATATACTCAGATAGTGCGCAGTTGGTCGCTTGCCTATTGAGACAATGTTGTCATGATATTTGAACCTAGAATCATTTTTTATGATGGTGACTCTAAATAGACAATTATTATGAGGTACATATTCCATAGCAGTTGTCTATCCAGAACTCACTGGGTGCATAGTGAGTTCATTAGCTTTGTTGCACATTTAGCCTGCAATAATAAAGATAGTAGGTCGGTTAACCTGTGTTAATCCTCGTGTTATATTTTCCATGGAAAATCCAATTTCCTCTTACAAGTGTTCACTAATTGGACTTAAGTCGCATGTTTTGGTGGGACGTCCCAGTCATTGAGTCCAACACAAATTACTAAACATATATTGTAAGTGGCTAGTCTATAACTTGTGAAGTTCAACCAATACCTAGCTGAGTTCTCAAAAAAGAACCTTGATTCCGCTTTACTTCCGCAATTATCTTTCCATTGGCTCGTTGAAATTTCACTTTGAATGACACTTCTTCATAGTTGTAAGCCATTGAAAGTTTTTTTCAAGTAGATTTACTTCAAAAATCGTTTGAAGCGTTTGCTTAAGTAGTCGGGATTAGGAGTTTCCTTAAGTCATACATTGGTGAATCGTGTGAGTAGTTATTTAATTGTACTATTGTAACTCAAATATATTGAATTATGTCGTCTTAAATTTAGAATGAGATTCAAAACATAGTTTATTGGTTCAAGGTTTTCGTGTTATTTAATTTATTCAGCTTGATCTGGTCCGGCTCACTCATCTGGAGAGTCGAAAACTTTTGTTTAAAGGAAAATCAGAGAAAGCCCTACCTGCTGCTTTACAGTGTTTGAGGTTTGCAGTGCGTGCATATGGAATAGCTTGTGTTGAATTAGTATCACCCTATCTAGTTCTTGCAGAATCATGTATTGGTAAGTAGTTAAGCCATTGGTAAAATACTTCCCAAAAAGATATGAAAGATTATTGTGCTCTAAATTCTTGAATGTGTTTTCAGTGTACACTTTTTTATTAAATCTCTAGCATTTCGGTGTTTGCCTATAAACACAGTCAGATGGTTACACATCTGGATCTTCTTTAAAATTCGTCCTATATTTTCATGAAAGGGTCAAGAAATTGCTGGCAGCCTTAGATGCTACCTCGTACTACTACTTAGCGTTGTGTTTGCTCTTTGACGAGCTTTCAGGAATCAAAGTGAGGCTACAGGTGATGAGATTTGGTTACTGCTAAGAAAGACCTATCACTCCCAGAATTTTGTTGCTAATCAGGATTGATGGTTCTCCGCACACAGGTAGGATGACAACCTTACTCAACCATCCCACTTTCTATAATCAAACAATTTTGGTGACTGGTTCTGAAGCAGCAACCTACATTTGGTAAGTTAAGAATCACTAATACAGATCTTTAAATCAGATCTTTAGATCTGATAAGGATTTTTATATCCACAGAGCCTCTGACCTTTCATCTGTACTCCAAATGTTTTGAAGGCCTTTAAGTAGTAGGTCATTCTCTAAGAATACGATTACATATAATTTCTATATAAATATCTTACAGAACTGGTGAATGCAAAGAATATCTGTAGAAACCTTTAGTTTCACTTCTAAGGGAAATGTTTCCCCTAAACACAGCCACATGAGTCATTACAAAATTTCCCTTCGTCACTTCAACATAAATAGTATAGGTGTTTTTGTTCCTAGTTTTCTGTTTTAATTGTTTATCAACTGTCTATTTCTAATGGCTATACACGTTCTAGCACTTGTTGTGTTTTAGATCAGTCTTTTGAGTAAGTTCAAAGAAATAATGACTGCAAAACGTGATGATCGAGAGATCATGAGAAATAATAAATAATGTGCGTATTAGCTTGATTACTATTTTTACCATCTAGGTCTTGGGAAACTGAATCAAGCTGAGACTTACCTTGCACAAGCTCAGTGGATAGTACTTAAAGCACAACATGGATGCACAGATAGTATACAATCACAGTTACATCGTAAACTTGGTTTGTTATATGCTGCTAAAGGGAATTATGAACTAGCATTGGCGAGTTTGGCGAAAGATGTGAGTCTACTAAGATCTTTATTCTTTCTTAAAATTAATGAATATTTCAGTACTGTCGAATATATGTGTAGGTATGCCTCTAAATACATTTTAAACTAATGCGACGAGTTATGGGAAGTCAAAGTTAAAATAATGAGATGAGTTGATAATCAAGTTGATTATCAATTCTGGACCCAGTTAGAAGAAAACTTATGGTACAATGAACGCTAGTCATTGACTCCGCCAAAATTTGCGAACTACAAACAGTAACAAATTGTTTTCATTTCATGATAACCACTATCTAGAATCATACTTTACTGATTTACTCGGTATGTTCCTCATATTTTATGTCCTATAACTTTATTTGGTATCTACTCATTCTTCAATATTGCGTTTAACATTATTATATCTTATTTGTAGATATTTTATGCATCCCTCGAATATGGCACCGAACATATTTGCACAGCCGGTGGTTATTTTCATATGGCTGAAGTGTTTTATGCAATGTATAAAGCCAATGGCAACATAGGTTCTCTTGATCAAAACTTTCCAGAAAAGTCAACTGAATTTGTATATCCTTCGGTTACGCCGGAGATTTCAGAAATAAATAAACAAAATAAGTCTCACGGTTCATTGATTTATGAAAGGAAAACGAAACCAAACAACAGTCTTTCAACAAACTCAGAGTTTTGCATTCAACCGCCTTCATCAAAAGCTCAAGTAGTTGAAAATTTGTATACACGTGTAGTTAATATATGGGCCAGATACTTAAGGGAATTAGTAGAAAGCTTGTTATTCAAACCTGTGTTCTCTGAAGACGTTGGTGCTATTATGGTGGAGACTAATCAAAAAGCTAAACAAACCCTAGGTAATGACATGTTAAACAATACCTTACTATGATCATTAGAAGCATTCAGGTTGATTTGCTAACTACTTACTTACTCCTGTTACTCTTCATGGAGCAGCATAGGCCACCCACCAGCATTCTCCATCGACCTCTGTCTTAGATAAACTATTCTGGTTGTTTTTAGTTGCTGTTCATCCTTTTGATGTCTGCTTCCAGTTCCCGATCCAATGTGTTATTTGACCTTCCGCTCTTCCATTTTCCTTCAGGATTCCAAGTTGATTTGCCAAATAAAAATTCCCGAAATAGTGCAATTTAAGGCAGGTAGAACTAGATGAGCACAACTGGACGTATCTAGAATTCGTAAGAAGCACACAATCTAGTACAGAGGAATAATTAGTTAGTACAAATATCACACGTACTTAGTTCTAATATCAAAACTAACTTTTGTTCAGTGTTTCAGATTGTAAGGCCTACTGTACAGAAAGTTTCTACAAAATTCGAGGACTTGCTATTTTCTACATCTGGAGTATTTTATATGTAGGTTTTGAGTTTTAAATGAACTCCATTGTAGTGAACCTAGGAAATTACTCGAAAATGACTTAAAAGTGTATTATTATGGTTAAGCTGATGTCATAAAGCATCAAGAGCGCAAACTGTTGCTGTTGTTGCCATTTCGAACTGATGATCTGTCCACAATTAATCTGGAAGTTTATTACTTTCCACTGGCAACAGGTTTCTGCATTTTCCCTATTATTTCCATCAAATCACATTCCTCTGGAGATGTGTACAATTTTTGTAAGTATGTTATTGTCTTAATGTTCTCTATGTATTTTGCCTCAACCCTTTGGTCTGTATTGGGCTTTGAGAACCTGTTAATCATAATTGGCTATCCTAGTAGTCGAATCCACTTTGTTACGATTAAATAAACAAATTTAGTTATATTATAGATTCTGTCATATGGAATAAATTAGTAAAGTCAAGAATATAATGGACTTTTTATCGGGACAAACTTACTATCGTACAAAACTTTAAGGGGTGAAATAACAATATTATGTAGTCTACATGTTCTAGAGACTCATTCACACGAATTAACAGTGTATTTTTTCACAACTTATAACCCATAGTGCTTCGCAGTTTTTTTTGCCTAAAAATGAGTTGACATTCCGACGAGTTACTTCGAATTTACTAATCATGGTTGATGTCTTGTCTTATATTCTACGTTTGTTTGATAGTTTGTATTATATCACCTTAATGACTGTCAACTCGATAAAAGGTTTTAAATAAAACATAGTAGACATGATGTTAACTAGTTTTTTTAAAAAACTACCATTCAATGTTTAGTCTATTATTATTTTTTCCCTGTGTACTTAGCAGTAGAGTACAGAACATTTAATAGTGGTTACTTCTCTGTCTTTCCCCCTTTTCTTTTGAAACTCCATAAATTATCAGTTTTACTTATTGACATAATGAAGGAATGTCATTGTCGAACTTGTCTTGTAGTATTGTAGCATCCATTTTTCTCGCCTCATTTATTGGATAACTAATAAAGAGAATTATTGTTAACATGATATCTTTGCGACTGTTTTCACAACAAAATTAATTACAACGTTAACTACTAAATATGATGTTATTTACTACTCACTGTATGATTACTTTACCTATTTCAGTCCTTTAATGTAGTTAGCCGTGATCTATTTAGTCCCGTAATGTTGTTTTCAACTACTTGGTCATATGTAACTAGAATATCTTAGAAAACATCAGATTCTTCAAGGTTCTCAATATTCTTCACTAATAAGCACAATATAGCAAATATGTTTTCGTACAACTTTGTTATAAATTACCTTTAAACATGAAATGATAGATATACTGTACTGCGAAAAAATCATTCACTGAAACGGTATAATTGTATTTATAGTTTCATATCATAAATAAGTTTAATAAAATAGAACGATATTGGATTAGTAAAAAGGTAACTGAAAATGTTTTACATTGATTAGATAAGTTGCTTGATAGTTTAAATGATAATCCAAAACAGTAAATTATAAACAGATCATTCATGAATGATAACTGTCTACTTCATAAATATCAGACAAAAGTGAATAAGGAAAAAGTGAAGTAATAACTTATGAAATTAGAAAGTTGTTTTGATTGTATGCCGTTTTCTAAGATCAAGGTAAAATAAGGGACTGCAAGCATCAAACTTAGGATGGTGATTTTAGTACTCGTATTCTTTTGTAGTTAAACTGTCATACCTTTCAAATAGTTCTGAAAGCTACTTCTAGAAGAGCTATGTGATTTGAGTCGAGTAAGTATTTAAGACTAGAATTAATTTTTTTGTATGTACCCAACTAATAAGACATCTTATTATTGTATCTTTGAATAAACAAAATATACTGATTATAATTAACAGATGATGCACAAAAAGCTGAAGCTGAAAAAATGCTGTATGCAATCGAGAAATATCATAATCAGCGTATCAGTGAAAATGAGCTTAATGCAAGTACTTGTAATCCAGCCAAGCCAGATCCAAAAGTTCAATTGTATTTGACTTTGTCAATGCTAAACTATATTTTAGAAAGAAAGCAAGAAGTAAGCATTTATGAGTTTCGAAAAAAGAATCCAATTTTAACGTTTTCTATAAAGGTTCTTATTAATGTACTTCTCCACCAGTTAATGTAGCCTATTCATATCTGACGTATGTAGAAATAATGTTACTGGAACCCTTTATTTCGTTTGAATGAAGATATATTGAAACACGTTAATTAAATCTTAGAAGTGACGTATGTAAGTTAGCTTGTCTACACATTAACAAAAAAATAGAACAATGTCAAAATTTTAGTATAGAGTTATGGAAATTTTTCGATTTTATTGAAATCATTAACCAATCAATTTTAGACCGTTCAAGACCTAAAAGCACTAGACGACCGTTTGATTCTAGTATGGGACTCCTCAGCAGTGCGCACTCACGACCCCGCAACCACCTTCCATTGTTTTCAGTGGGTGGCTGTCTCATACCCGATACGGTTAAACTTCACTGATCACAGCTTCTCACTAGAACTCCGAGAATTATCTCTCAAAGCTAGTCACCAGTGAGCACATAGTAATTTTCAGTATGGGGTGCGGAGGTTGTTGAATTTCACGTTTGCGCGAGACCGAAGTTTCCGTGTTCAAATCTAGCTTGCGTGATCGTGAATGCGCACTGCTAAGGAATCCCAAACGGCCGCATAATGCTTCCAGGTCTTCAATGGTGGTCTAACATTGATCGGTTCATGATTTCTATACATTGCCAAACTACTTATAAAGTATCCAAACTTGGGATGTTCAATGGATATCTTCAAAATCCTACTAAATATGCATTTGAATTTTTGACGAAACAAAGCTATATAAGTGAAACTACCAAAAAAGCATTGTCACATAATTTCTCGCATTACTATTGTATTTATTATTGGTCTTGCGTATTTTATTTCTTTACTTACAAGTCTATACAATATTTAATCAAAGCCAAAGTTGCAGCTGAATTTATGGTACAACATCCAAAAATCACTGTGAATATCAAATTGATGGAACGTGCCTTCAGTGATAAAATAATTCAACAAGTTGCATAAAAATTATTTCAGACATAATTGCTGTTCCTTCTTCTTTTCATGCTTAATTTTATGGAAAGAAATAAAAGGATATTTTTCTCTTCCTATTTTTTCTACACTGCTTAAAATCAATAAATAATGTAATTTAAACGTCAGCAAAATTCACGAAATAAAATGATACTTTGAGATTGTGGATATTTGTAACTCAGGTGAATAATTTAGGTGAAGTTTTGTTGTCTGAGCTAGATGGTTTGGTCGTACGGCTTTGATTGTTCTTCTGAAGAACATTAACACAAACTTCAGGTACAAGTGAAGTGTTAGAATTTCTCCACATATGACTCACAGCTTGTTCTGTCATTTCTACTTGAAGTTTGTACTGATTATGTTGTTGATAGTTTGCGGCAAAAGATTATGGCATCACTCCCAGAATGGGAGCAAAAATTGATAACCAGATCAGATTTTTCTCGCAGGATACTACTTGATAAGTCTTTGAATGTAACTCTGGATTCAGTTCCTAAGCACTTCTGTTAACCCCCAGGCTAAATCTTCACAGTGACTTGAACACGAGAGAAAAGGCGCGAAATACGGAAGAAGCGCTTTATTCCAAAGGTTCTGTTTATGTACAGAAAATCTAAGGTATTTATAGTATTTTAGATGACGTAGAGCTTTCGGAAATCTCTGGAACGTTCCTAAACATAGTAACAGTATGGGTAATCATTCAGTCAGAAACACGACATGTGACTTTTCACTTTCTATATGTTCATGGCAAAACGTCTATTGAATGCTGATTGGATAAGATGCTTCTCAACGTTCTCAGAGCATTTTTCGGCTTTTTTAAAGGAGTTTTCTGGTTCTCCTCAACACTACTATAATACGATAATAGGGCTGGGGATCGAGTTCATAGTACAACTAGACTGAATGCCCATTCGAAAGGCTGTACATAGACTGGACCACATTATATCATACTAGTCATATTTTGCTTCCGCTACCACACATTAAATATACAAACCTATAGTAATTACTGATATTTGTCATTCTGGTCCTTTTTATCATGATTGTCAATTGCTTTACATTGTATCGTATATCAGTGCTGCATATTAATACATACATGGTCTTAGGCAGTTGAGCGGAAACCACGAAATATAATAGATTCATATTATTCCGTCTCAATTGTTGTTTTGGTCATATTCAACATTATATGTATTAGATCCTTGGAAATATTTCAGATTCTTTTAATCCCTGAATTCTGCCTGTAGCATTTCTAGGGTTACTGCCGGTTCCAAGACCGGGTAGAGGGGGCTAGGTGTGGTGTCAGCAACTCCAACCAGTAGAAAACAACCCTTGCACCTAACAACCAGAGCAACAACTAATATAGGTACATGGCATGTCCGGACAATGTGAGAGACCGGGAGTACCAGCCTAATAACTATGGAAATGAGGAGATGCAACTTGATGGTGTTCGAAAAGAGTGAAACACATTGGACCAAAGCTGGACATCAAAAGTTAGGTACGGGAGAAATGCTATTGTACTCCGGTCACAGAGAGGAATATTCTCTACACACTCAGGCAGTTTCTCTGATGTTGAACAAAGAACCATGTGAAGCACTTATAGGATGAGACTCACGGATCTAGAATCATCAAAGCATCCTTCAAAACAAAGAAGAAGGAAAACAAATGAATATTATCCAGTGTTATGTACCCACTTATGATAGCAACGACGACGATAGAGATCAGTTCTATGAGAGGCTGCAATCGATCATGGCAAAATGCTCAACAAAGGACCTGACAATCCTAATAGGAGATCTAAACGCCAAAGTCAGAATGGAGGACACCGGCTATGCAGATTTCATTGAACGATATGGATTGACTGGGAAAAACGAATGAGAATGGTGACAGGTTAAGAAATTTAGGTACATTTGACAAACTCGTTATAGATGGCTTTAAATTTCCTCACAGACGCATACACAGAGCTATATGGGTCTCATCGGATCAAACTACAGAGAATCAGATCGATCATATCTGTACCACTGAAGAATTCAGGTCGATGGAAAAACTGAGAAACAGGAGAGGACTTGACATAGCTTCAAATCAGCACCAGCTGGTGGTTGTCAAGACGAAACTGAAGCTACGGAACTAATGGACAACGGGAGAAGCAGCATTACAAAGGTTTAATACAGCCTTCCTTTGACATACTGAGAAAATCAACGAATTCAAGATAACTCTCGACAACAAGTTCCAAGCCTTACAGGAGCATTAGAGCTGACAAACAGAAATTCGTGGAAGACCTAGCAACGACAGCACACAAATCTGTAAGAGATGGAAATGTGAAACAACTATGTGGCTTATGCTCCCACTTGACGGATAACAAGCATAAGTAATTAAATAAGTAAACTTTGATCTTTGAGCTTAAAACTATGTAAATGGTGTACTAAAAGTTAGTATCTCTTCAAATAAGCATTATATTTTAAATTTCATATAACAGAATAATGTATAACTTGGGAATTAGAATTTCAAACGGCAAAATTAATACATTGTTTGTAAGATGATTGAAAGATATACTATTTTGAAATTCAGAACATTGCTATTTTGACACAAAGAATTAAATTAATTTTAAAAATATATGATAAAATGATAATATAACTATTCATCCAACTTGATATTCCATAATATCACGTGAAAATGAAAACATAACTAAGGAGATAGAAAAACAAATATATCCTGGGACATAGCTCTTTCTTTCGATGTCAGTGCTTCACAATTATAAATCCCATCGTCACCTTCCCTGAAGTTTTCGATTGTTAGACGACTCTTTGAACCCTTACATCCAAGCGAACTTGGCACAGCTTGGGTCCTCATTCGTGTTTCATCACGAAGGCATCTCCAATTGAAACGCCAAATAATCATAGGTGGTGGAACACCGGATGCTTCACATTCTAAAATCAGTCTACCACCAGGACGAACTCTATGAGTTTCTTGACGTTGAGTTTGAATTATGGTAGGTGGGGCTGAAAGGGGATTGAAACACTGGCAATCAATTTCAAAAACTATTTTGATTATTATTTGAGTATGATAAAAATGATTTTAAACAAAAAACGTATCAGCTAAAACATTGACGTGCACTATGCTGATGATGAACACTACAATAAGTGATATTTACTTTGAAACCTTTTATAGATGCACAAAAATCTCCTTCAGTAGTTGTATTATTGCACTTACAATCATTTGAACACACAATCCAAGTCAATATTTACCACTGTCAATCACAGTTAACAATTTATTGATAGCATATCGTAGGTTTTATAAAGAATAAAACAGAAATGAACACATTTTGATGTGTTTTCATGTAACGAAGATGAATTTCTTCAGTGTTTTTACAGGATTATTGCTATTTTATATCTTAACTCAAATTGTTGAAATAGTTGTGGATAAGTGAAATAAATTTATTTAAAGTGTTGAAACATACTTGTAATTAGGTAGGACTTTTGTTATTAAGTTAATGAAGATTAACCAATAAACAGTTTTCATCACTAGTTTTACAAATGTAATACTCACTTAAGATATTTGAATTACAAAAAAATGTAGTTATTGCGTATAGAAGCGATAAAATTCTCGCAGAATTGTATTCAACACTTTTATGTATAAAATACTTCATTCATAAATAGACAAGTGTTTCCACACTTTAATCGATAATCTGTTTGCTATAGCTGCAGTGCAGTTTGCAGTTCATTACTTATAATCTCTCGAGAGATTTTAAAAGATACGTAGTGAACAGAACAAGGGTGGGGACAATCGGATTGTATTTACCACAAAATTACAGAGTTACTTTATAAAATAGAAAAACCAAATAGTAAATCGTTAATTTGCAAAATATCATTCCATCATATCAAACTGGACTGTTGCCGTAGCAAACATCAATCCATTGTCTCATATTTCATTGTTCATGTAACTTCTTACAAATTCCATTGTGTTCTCGCTTTTCCTTTCTTGATCTTCCCCATCTTCTGCTGCCAGACATTACGTTCTTTAACTCGCATCATATACTACTTATATCAATATAAGTAGCACACACCACAGATGTACTATTATTGTTTTTTTAAAGCCAGTATTCGAAAGCTATTTTAATTAGTTGAAAATGTGTCATTTGTAAACCATTTTACAACCTAAGCTGATGTGATAATTTAATGTTCTCTCCAATTCATATTGATTTTTTGGCTCTGTTTTATTTGGAACTATCATTTTATGTTTAATCAAACTTTAGTTTTACTTGTAAATACCTTGAGAAATATATAAGTAGAGAGAGGTTTTTTGGATATTATAGCAATTCATTAGTTGAAATCATGAGTTAACTGAAGCTAGACCACCATGGAAAACCTGCTGTGAGATAGTAACTCACTGGTGACAATGGTAGACGGTAGCGCAACTTCGTGAATTGGTTGAAGTTGGACGTTAACACCGTTGAATGTCGGCTCAGTGGTCTAGAGGTTAAGCGCTCACGCGCGAGACTGATAGGTCCTTGGTTGGAATATTGCGAGGCGAGATCGTAGGTGCGCACTGCTGAGGAGTCCCATACTAGGACGAAACGGCCATCCAGTGCTTCCAGGTTTTCCATGGTGACCTAGCTTTAATTGATTCATGATCTCAACCACTGAAATTACACCTTAGTCTATGTTAGTTCTTTTCTAAATATAACATCTATATACAAAACTATTTTCATCTGATGATAAGTAAAATAAAAAATAAAATACTGAAAAGTTGAAGTTATTTCCTTACAACAATCAGCTTCATCTTCACCACCTCGACAATCACGACCTCCATCACACCAGTATGCAAACGGTATATACTGATATGGTTCAGTACCACATCTGAAATGAGTAGCACCACACTCGTTATCTGGTACACGAGTGTCTGAAAGTAAAGTATAAGTTGTAAATGAAATTGCTGTTTAAGTAAAACTGCAATTAGATCACTAATAAGTAATATCGTTAGTGAATATGTACGAGAAATGATAACAGTCATCTGATATTTGAACTCCGCCTGAAGTCCCCCTGGAGCTACTACCGGTCCCAAGCCCGGATAAAGGAGTAGTGTTGGGTATAGGGTTAGCGACCCCATCCCGTAGAAAAATAACTTGCTGAAAAAAACGCTAACCAGAAAAAATAATGATATTTGGTTCGTTACAAATTAATTATCGTCAATTCGATAACATATTTTAACAGTTTGATATTTGTGTTTTACCATTTTATCACTAACGTCCACATAAAAATTCGTATCATCATTTCCTAAGAAATTACAACTGAAAACATTTACATAGTGAAAATTAATGGTATTTCGATAATAATAATTTAACTTTTACTAACATGTTATTTGTAAAATGAACTAAAGTCATTCAACAAATGTTATCTCATTCTGTACATGTATATTCTGAGTTTCATTATTCAAACAAATACTTACCATTTAGACAATTTTGTTCATCAAACCGATTTCCACAATCATCTTCGCCATCACACCTCCAATGTAGTTCATAGGTTTTTTCTTTAGGTGGTTTACCATTCACAACTTCGCATGGTTTTGTTATTGGTTCACAATACTCTGTAATCATAGGAATTAGAAAACTGTTAGCTCTATTCTATTCAAAATAATAAAAATAAGTTAAGTTTCATCATACACCCAGTGAATAACATTTATGTTCAACGTTAACTCCAGAGTTGTGTATAATAATATGATGCTATTCCTTTCGGCAGGACGTCAATTTGAACAGATTTAGAATTTGTGACAAATGGTCGTCAGACAAATAACGATTGGACATCAGAGCATAACGCAAACCTGTCTTGGCGGAGAACGACATCTGAATGCAGTTCATATTTTATCTGTTGACATTGTTTATTCAAAAGGTTCCTTGTCTTTGAAAAGTCATCGGTGAGAAAGCATTTGTTTGCTTTCTGTTAATATTACAACCTAATAATATGTAAGTACTATCGAGGGTTATATAGTGTCACCCTTGATCTGGTTATAACCGGAGATGGTTTCTGCTGATTAGACCATTCTACGTTATTTTCCTTCTACCCTACTTAATAAGTGATGATATATTTTCGCAAATCCGTATATTTTCTAAACTTTTGTTTATTTAAAAAATTTCAAAACACACTGAAATACAGGTTTGACAGTTGTCATAATGTGACTCAAATTATGACTTATGGGAGCTTTTTTACTGATTGTCTGATGACAAGGTTGGTTAGAAGATCCTGCTAGGCAGCCTAAGCTCCATAGGTGATAACAGGCTTAAGTAAAAAAGTAAGTATCTACTGACAGCAGAAATTCGGGAATAAGTAATCAGGATATATAATATGCAGAATATGAAAAATATACCACAGTTTTCAGGTTTCTCATCAAATCCATCATCGCAATCAGGTTTCCCATCACAGAATTGACCCACAAATATACACTGCCCACTGGGACATCGTCTTTGTCCTGGTTGACAACCTAGTTCGATGAAGATGGTTGATGTTTTTCTTTCACCACTGGGAGATACACATCTGAAATTTAAAAAGTCAGTAAGCAACTGGGGTTAATCTACTTCCATGTTTTGATAATGAATTGGAATTAGTTTAAGTTATCAATTAGCAAGATTGGCATTTAGAATATATGTTTTATTTCGGAGTAAACATTCAATTTGATACAATATAGTAAATCCTATTTTGATTTTAATATACTACAGTTAGACTTGAACTATAAGTACGGCTAATTTACTCAACAAAATACTAAGAAAATTTAAATTTATCTTCTTTGGCTGTTAGATCTTCTATTGAATCTGGTAAGTTATAACATTGGAGACATTAAAGATGTAAACTAACATGTCATTTGGCAAACATTTTAATTTGTAAAAGACTGCAATAAGTAATTGGATAACGGTTACATTTGTTTCCTGCGACGATCTGAAAAATGAACATCTTGGTTATATACCTGTTAGTACTCATTTATTGTTCACTCCTGTATTAATTTAAGTTTTGTAATCCTCGTTTGCTTCACCGCTTAGAAGGTGTTGGGGATGTTAGATCCCCAGAACTCACATGGTAAATGCCTTAATTTCATAATTTTATTTTGGAAATTTAAATTTCATTGTTTTCGCGCCAACAGCGCACTTTTCACCTTCATTTCGTATTTCCCACTTGGGAGAATCTTTAACGCTATTGGTCCGTTGTGTATTTTTAGTATGCTATTTTTGCTACACTTCTCAAGGACAGTTTTATGCTGTATGTATACGTTTAATTTGTGTCTGTTATTATTCACTCGTGCTTCTGGCTTACGGAATATGCTTCCCCGTTCCAAGCTTTGACTTCTTCCTCTAGTTAGCGGAGCTGGGACGCTTAAAATAGCTAGCTTAGTGGTCTACGGTCACAAGTCTTTGTTCCGTTCGCATACTAAGTGAACTCGTAATAGCTTCAAACCTAGCAGAAGACTATACATACGAATCGATCAATGAGTTAGTTGCCAAGGCATAACCAACAGATTTTCTTTTTTGATTGAGATCATGAACCGATTGATGTTTGACCACTACAATTGAAAACCTGGAAGCACTGGACGGCCGTTTCGTTTACCGGCTGAGATAACTCACATAATCATGTAAGCCCAGTTTTTTAAAAATGTTCATTAAAAAATAGTCTGTTTCATCGAAGTGCTTGAAAATCCAGGTTACAGAACTTAATAAGAGAGTGGTTGAGGTTCTTTTAATTTCTTAATCAAGTAAGATCATACAACTATAATACACGATAAATATTTAATTC
Organism: Schistosoma haematobium; assembly: GCF_000699445.3. Lineage (NCBI taxonomy): Eukaryota > Metazoa > Platyhelminthes > Trematoda > Strigeidida > Schistosomatidae > Schistosoma > Schistosoma haematobium. The sequence goes on along the minus strand of NC_067195.1, from coordinate 57,786,744 downwards.
ATTGGTATGGGGGGTTGTCGAGGTTGTAGTATTTTCAAGGTTGAAATCACGATTTGATCTAAGCTAGACCACTATTTAAAACCTAGAAGCATTGGATAGGCGTCTTATCCCAGTGTGGGACTCCTCAAAAGTGTTCATCCACAATTTCACACTCCGTAATCGAGCACAGCAATTTCGGTATCGCGCTATAGATCACTCAGTCAGTATCCAATGTTATTAATGTTTGACTTCAATCACCCCATGATCTTGCACAACCCTTTATTTTTTGTCTGAGGTGGATAACTCTTTCACACTTGACACGGACTGGACTCCGTTGGTCATGGTTCCTCAATAAAACTCCAGGAGTTACATCTTGAAGCTAGTCATTAGTAGACACATGGTTATTAATGGTATGGAGTCTAGCGGTTAAGGGTTCGTGTGCAAGACCGAAGGTCCTGAGTTTGATTCCCTCATCTTAAGAAGGGATGAACACTGCTGGGGAGTTCATAACTAGGATGAAACTGCCGTCTTGCGCTTTCAGGTTTCCATTAGTAGTCTAGCTATGGTCGATTAGTGATTTTAACTATGACAATATTTAATTTGTAGATTTTTATAAACATTAAATGCCTAAATTTAATTTAGAAAAAGTAAACTAAGAAACCTACAATGAAATATTTGTGAAATATGAATCCGGTTACTTTTAGTTTTGTTCTTTAAAAAAGTGGTTATTCATTGAATTCTTTTCAGTTTTTCCGATTAATTTATCTGTTTACGTACAAACAGACTATCTATTTTAACCTGAATTGTAGTAATATTTACAATAAGTCTACAACTAGCAGAAATTAGTAATGACATAATTAAAATATGTGAATGAGTATTGTCAATAAATTTAAGCTTACTCGATTATGATCTGTCTGTCTCTAGCATCAAGGCCTCCAGGAACGTCTATGATGGCACGTTCAGTTGATGGCCTAGAAACCACAAATCTTGGGTCACTTGTTATTGGTCTCCCATCAAGAAACTGTAAAACTGGAGATGTGCCCGGTTTATCCGTCACACATTCCAAACGGAATGCTCGACCAGGTTGAATTCGTAATTCACCAGGAGTAAAGTGAACTCGTACATCAACAGCCACTTCAGCTAATAACAGAGTTACAACATAACTACTAATCACTAATATTCAAATTATTGAGGTAGAATAATTTGAGTAAGACTATTATAGAAGATTTAAATTCATTTAGTTTTTATGGTCTAAGCTAGTATTCACCATTTTATAGAGATGACTGTTGACAAACGCATCATAATCTATTCATTATTATGAATTAGCTTTCTAATTCTATTTTCAAGAAATGATCATACTATTACAGGGGTTTTGCGTTTTCGAGAACAAACTATTCTTTGTCAGTTAGTGAAAACTATATTCAAATATATAAAAACCTTTGATAGTGAGATACTTTCAGATCGTAATAAGGAGATGTTGAATGCATGAAGTGTCATAGCCTTTTACGAATCATTTAGCAACGGTTACTAAGTTACAGCATGGACGATAGGTCTTAGTATTCTCAGTGATAATAAATTTGAATGTGGTAAGTTTCCTTGTCTGTTTGCTAAATCTTTGGTGCTCGGTATTGTCACACGCCCACGTGATTTATTTTAATATTTGGACAGAGGAATTATACTAATCTTTCCACTTAATCTGTCACCCGTATATTTGTCTCTGTCAATTACTCACGTGTAACTTTGATCATATTTTATACATGTGTATAGTGTTACAATGCGTTTATCTTCTTAATTTACAAGCATTATAAGCAAAGATGGATAGTGGCTAGCAGTGGAATCCAGGACGCGCGTTTCGTCCTGTTTGGGACTCGTCAGCTGGATGTACCTGCATCTCGGAGTTGATGTTCACTCTGGAACTCGAACTCAGTACCGTTCACCTCAAAGCGAGTCCCAAACAAGACGAAACGCGCGTCCTGGATTCCACTGCTAGCCACTATCCATCTTTGCTTATAATGCTTGTAAATTAAGGCAATATCGATGCATACGTACAGTATGCACATATGCAAATAAGAGACTGATCAATTTCAGTCCTAAAACATCAATAGGAAGATTCAAGTAAAACAATACCAAGTGCTTTTATCTTCTTCCTGTATGACTTAAAAAACTTGGGTAACATTATTTTCCGAGTCAGTGTATTATTAAACTTCAATGCTTTATACAATCACTGAGTTAATATCGTTCAGTCATTATGAGGTTAACAACGGACAATATAATGGAACGATAAATCTACTACTAATAAAACCTTATAGATAACCTATCTAAAATTATATAACTTCCATATTCATTCGTAACTTGTATTTTCGTGACGTCTTACAAACCGTTATACGTCAACTATCAGAAACGAATAATGATTAAGTAATTACTAGCTAATTGGTATAAAATAGTATCTCACTGTTAATGAGTATCCAGTGAGTTTAAGTTTTTGTGTGATGAATGAAATTTCTACTCTATGTGACATTCAAATCAGAACATTTATTAAAAAACAAGTGGATTTTTAGAAGTCTTCAATCTCTGGGAGTAGAGATTTCAAAATGTGCTTAGATTTTCGAATGGTTTTGAGTGCTGTGATATTTTTTGTGTCACCAATTAAATTTATTAAGCACAAGAGAAAATGTTATGATATCAGTCTAACTCAAATAGTTTATCGTTAACAAGATATGAAAAAAACCCACTCTCGTGAGTGAAAACATATTTCCTTTGCACATTAGAATTGAATAACAAAATCTGAAATAATTTAGATTTTCATTATGATGGATTAAACTGCAAAATCGTGCATGGAGGACAGCTCACAGATTCGTTAGAAGTAAAGACCGGTGTCAAGCAAGGTTGCTTACTCTCACCCTTTCTCTTTCTCCTGGTGATCGACTGGATTACGAGGACGTCAACATCTTGGGAGGGGGGAAGCACGGGATACAGTGGATAGTTAGGATGCAACTGGACGATCTAAACTTCGCAGATGATCCGGCTCTTTTATCGCACACGCAACAACAAGTGCAGGAGAAGACGACCAGTGTAGCAGCAGCCTCAGCAGCAGTAGGTCTCAATATACACAAAACGAAAAGCAAGATTCTGTGATACAACGCAACATGCATCAATAAAATCACACTTGACGCAGAAGCTTTGGAGGGTGTAAAAACCTTTACATATCTGGGCAGCATAATCGATGAATATAGTGGATCTGATGCAAATGTGAGGGCGCGGATCGGCAAGGCAAGAGCAGCATATTTACAACTGAAGAACATCTGGAACTCAAAGTAACTGTCAACCAACATCGAGGTCAGGATTTTCAGTACAAATGTCAAGACAGTTCTACTGTATGGGGCGGAAACTTGGAAAACTACGAAAGTCATCATCCAGAAGATACAAGTGTTTATCAACAGTTGTCTGAACAAAATACTTCGGATCTGTTGGCCAGACACTATTAGTAACAACTTACTGTAGGAGAGAACAAACCAGACCCCAGAGGAGGAAGAAATCAGGAAGAAGCGCTGGAAGTGGATAGGACACACATTGAGGAAAGCACCCAACTGCGTCACAATGCAAGCCCTCACACGGAACCCTCAGGGCCAAATCAGAAGAAGACCAAAGAACCTATTACGCCGAAAAATGGAAATAGATATGAGAAGAATGAACAACAATTGGATAGAACTAGAAAAGAATGCCCAGGACAGAGTGGGTTGGAGAATGCTGGTCGGCGGCCTATGCTACAATGGGAGTAACAGGCGCAAGTAAGATTTTATGCCACCTTCAAGTGAAAAATCATTGAAAGACATAACGTTTTATATGATTGATTGAACAATCATTTAAATTCATATAACTTAGTTATTTTCAGCCAATTGAAGAACTGTTACAACTTAAATTTGTGAATAAATAAATGTTTGTGTGCTTTTCAGTAGTATTGTAGTAAACAGAACACGGGTGGGGACAATCGAACGTACTTGACACAAAAGTTACAGAACATCTCAATAAAATCTGAGAACTATATATTATATCGTTAATTTGCAAAATGTACACCAGTTGTCTCAAAATGCCTCAGACTTCATTGTTCTTACATTTTCATACAAATTGCATTTTATTCCCGCTCTTGCTTTCTTGATCTTCCCTCATCTTCCGCTGCCAGACATTACATTCCTGACTCGCATAATATACTACTTATATCAATATAACTAGCACGAACCACATTCGTCCCCCACTTTAAAGCAGTCGTTCTTGAGGTGGTTCATGCCCGCCGTGCAACATTATTCGTCTCTGCAGTCTGTGCCACGCTCTCCTTCAAAATGTCAAGTCTGCGAAGAGCTGACTTCCATAGCTCCGTCGACCTGCCGAGGCAACAACATCCGACACCCACCCGGCACCTGGGACGCCTAACACCTGTACTCCACCGGCCTACTGAGCCACCTACATCCGATGTCCACCCAGCAGCCGTACGTCCCACAGCTCCCCTCTGTGGCCAACACCCCCTACAGCCATCGCCACCCCTCCGCACCAGACTGCTGCGACCACCACCCCAGCCCCAAGGTCGTAACGGCGTCCGCAGAACAGCACCCCCCTCTACTCCTGGTTGGCAGTGACACCAAACGTAGTGAAGGAGACCACACGCGAGGATAACCGAATTGTATTTTGTACAAATTACAGAGTTACTTTATAAAATAGAAAAACCAAATAGTAAATCGTTAATTTGCAAAATATCATTCCATCATATCAAACTGGACTGTTGCCGTAGCAAACATCAATCCATTGTCTCATATTTCATTGTTCATGTAACTTCTTACAAATTCCATTGTGTTCTCGCTTTTCCTTTCTTGATCTTCCCCATCTTCTGCTGCCAGACATTACGTTCTTTAACTCGCATCATATACTACTTATATCAATATAAGTAGCACGCACCACAGTATGACTTATCACTTGACGTGTTCATCTGTAGTTCTAATAAACTTATTTCGTATTCATTCAGTCGTATTAAATTGTATCTTGCAGGGTAACCAATATTTTGTATGTTTGTTCAAGCTCTCGTTTGAGTTCTTTAACATCTTCGTGAAAATGGAGAGTGACATAATATATATTCTAACGTTATAACTTATTTAAAATGCTGTTTTAAACTTTTGTTTAGTGGATAAGATATTATTCATAGCATTTAGTTTTCCTAATATTTTATTTAACAATTAAATATCAATGTATAAATATGTTCAACTCACGGCACCGTAACTTGTCTTCATCTGAGCCATCTCGACAATGAATTATCCCATCACAAAACTGGTTGTCCAGGATACACATTCCATCTTTACACTTAGAATAACCAGATGGACATACTGATTCAACTTGTACCACGATTGTCTTACTAGCTGCACTTACTACGGTGCAACTGTATTTAAAATAATATATATATATAAGTGGAATTATTTCTGAAATTTAATCGCTTCATGATATCAAGTGTGCAGATCAAAAGTGCAAGAGCTTAATAAAACAAGTTTGATTTCTAAAGAAAAACTAAGTAGGAATCTAAGTCATTTTATTGAATTACTTTCTTTAAACTGATAGTTTAGTGTTATGGACACTACTTATAATTTTTTTTACTTTACATCAGCTATACATTGAAAAAAAAGCTTATTTGTCTGAAACTCTACCAATATGTTAGTGTTACAGAATAAAAGTCATGTTGATTAAGTCTTTTCTACGTTAAGAACACTTGACATTAGGCAGATCACGTTATGAACATCGGGAATTATGTGCTAACAGAAATGTTATTTCATAAATATCATTTCACCAGTCTGTTTGATAAGAAATAGAAATTTCATTTAAATGAACTAAAAGATTTCATATCTATGTTTTAACGAATATAGAATAGTAGTTTTTAGCAGTCGAAGCTTTTGGTTTTCAACTAATTAGTGACCAAGTGAAATCTCACTTCATCAACTTTAGTTTATTTAAGAATCAGTGATACCACCAAGTTAATCAAGAATATACAGCATAAAAATAATCACATCACCTAATGAATGTATAAAATAAGATGAGAGATACATATCGTTTCATATGTTTATAATAAATCAAAGTTGTATTGGATTAATGAAACAGTAGTTATTGTTGAATTCTTATAATAATTTGAAATGCACACTGTGTCTTAGGTAGATTACACTATATGGGAATTACTAGACCATGGATATTTTTTTTAGAAAACCATGGTAAGAATAACATGCTTAATGTGATGGAATAAAAAATTATAACACTCCCCATATCACAACAAATGGAATTTTTATTAAAATATAAGATAGGTCTCAGGTAACTCACTCGAAATTACATAAATACAAAAGAAACTGTTATCACTGAATACAAATGGTGTCAAATTAGTGAATCTTCAAATTCTGACAAAATAAGAGACAGTATAATCACTTATCACATAAGTAATAATGTTGAGGAATTTCAGAGAATTGTGCTTTAGCAAAATGTTTTAACAAGGTAGCTCAGTAGACCACTCACTTTATTTTATTTATTTATTTATTTCGATCAGTGTATTTTGATTTGAACGGCTATGTAGTTAACTTTTGTAAACATATTGCATATATCAGAAGGGGTTTGTGGAGATTTTAGAAATTTCACAGATTGAAATTATGAGTCAATTGAAGCTAGACCACCATGGAAAACCTGGAAGCAGTGGACGGCCGTTTCGTCCTAGTAGGGGACTCCTCGGCAGTGCGCACACATGATCCCACACCCCGTGAGATATCAGCTCACTGAAGACAATGGCATACGGTGGCGCAACCTCGTGGATTGGTTGAAGTTAGACGTTAACACCATTGGATGCCGGCTCAGTGGTCCAGTTGGTTAGGCGCTTGGCGCGAGACTGATAGGTCCTGGGTTCGAATCTCTCGGGGTGTGGGATCGTGAATGCGCACTGCTGAGGAGTCCCGTACTAGGACGAAACGGCCGTCCACTGCTTCCACGTTTTCCATGTTGGTCTAGATTCAACTGACTCATAATTTCAATCTGTGATATTGCATATACCCTATTTTATAAACTTTCACTTGACCGTAAAATCTTAAATTTAAATCTTCATAAGTACACTTTTTAATTACTAAATTCTAGAACTTATGAATTTATAAATTAGACTATATCTGATATGATACACTGAAAGAAGGGTTTGTTTTTCAAAATTAACCAGTAACGTTTCCTTTCAAAGTACACTTTAAAGTGAGAAATAGTTAGCATTATCAAATCTCACAACTAGTACTTGATTTCTATCTTTATGCAGGTAAACAATAATAAAATATATTTTAGGATAGGAATTTTATCGTTGTATAATAAATGTGATTGTTAAGAATTTTTAATTGTATACTATGTTTTCATACGTGAAAGAATATTTTCCAGGATCAGCAATACCACTTTCTGCTCGAACAATAACATGTTCACGGCTTGGACGTACAATTGTAAATCTGGGATCATTTTCAACTGGATAACCTTCAAGTGTAATTTTTGGTTCACCACCTGGCATAACTGATTTACATTCAAATTGGAAAGATTCATGTGGTCTTGTTAAAATTGTTGTTGGAGTAATAATAATTGTAGGAACTGATGTCAGTAAAATGAAAATGAGAATAAAAAGAAAATGCTTAGCATTTAAACAGTGATATTAAATATTTTTATTCATTTCAACAACATTGTTAATTATCTACTACTTCAGACGTCTGATATTTTCAAACTCTAATCTAATGAAAACGGAGTTTGTGAAGCACACATGATTATTTCTATTCATATGGAAGAAGCGTCCTTATTTATCACATAATTAAGCTATTTCTTGTAAATCATGAAAAATAATTTTGAAATGTTTCAACTCAGTTATGAATTGCAAAGAGAATATTCATTATTAGGGTACTCTAATATCTATGTCTGAAACAAGATGAAAGTCATACAGAAGCACTAAGGATAATACTAGATTGAATAAGTGAATCATCTAGAAAATTTTAAAAAATGCTATGTACACAGGTTACAAAAGTGTGTTTCGTGTAGGAATCTTAATCACTGAAACGGTATGTAGTGATTCTGACATTAGATAGTTTAGGATGTGCTTGACGGATGAAATATGAGAATAATTTATTGAGCCCGTTTTAAATTAGACAGACTTATCAACGTGCTTTTTAGCTACTGCAACTTATCATTGTCCTGTCAAAAATAACCTGGAATAGGGTCTAGGATGTTTGAATATAATATGATTTATTGTTTTCAATGTTACCAGTACAAAATATCACTAGCAGTCTCGATTTGTTCTTTCTTTATACTGTTTGGATTTCTCAAACATTTGTTTGGTATTATTATTCATTAAACCAGTCTATTTCATCACTACTCTTTTGTACTATAGATGAAACGGTGGCTCTCTCAATTCTTTTTGTGATAGTCATTTTCACTATTAATCCACGCTAAGTATTTGATATCTGATATTTTGTTTATAAATAACAGTTAACTGGTTTTTCTGGTGAAAAATAATTGGTTAGAATTCAACGGTACTATTCCCAAACAAATAATCTTTACGGTTTAGTCAGTCATACTGGTATTTTACCGAATGATTATCCCATCATAACAATCCAGAGTTTTCAACATGAGAGTTACGTGAGATAATTTGTTTCGATGCTACATTTCATATTGTCTTAGCCTATCAGAAGATCACATGTTGAATATATGTGGCTAATTTTTCAAACTAAAACCATTATATTAGATGGTGGTTGGAGGTAGTCAACAGGAAACCCTGGACCCGGGTTTCGTGCTACTTGGCACTCGTCAGCAAGGTGTACCTGTAATCTTGAGGGAACTGGTGCTCCCTGGCGGATTCGATCTCGTGTCACCCAGCTTCACAGTCAGAGACGTTACCACTGAGCTATCCGAGCCGTGACTAACCTCCTGTAGGACTGAGATGTAATCACAATTGATTGATCACTGGGTGGTGATCAATCTCATGCTTGTCTAGTCCTTATTAGTGCAGATCGAATGCTATCGATCATGTTGCAATGTGGCCACCAGTCTAGGTGACTCGACACTGCGGGCACTATGTATTGAGATTAGATGGTGGTTGGAGGTAGTCAACAGGAAACCCTGGACCCGGGTTTCGTGCTACTTGGCACTCGTCAGCAAGGTGTACCTGTAATCTTGAGGGAACTGGTGCTCCCTGGCGGATTCGATCTCGTGTCACCCAGCTTCACAGTCAGAGACGTTACCACTGAGCTATCCGAGCCGTGACTAACCTCCTGTAGGACTGAGATGTAATCACAATTGATTGATCACTGGGTGGTGATCAATCTCATGCTTGTCTAGTCCTTATTAGTGCAGATCGAATGCTATCGATCATGTTGCAATGTGGCCACCAGTCTAGGTGACTCGACACTGCGGGCACTATGTATTGAGATTAGATGGTGGTTGGAGGTAGTCAACAGGAAACCCTGGACCCGGGTTTCGTGCTACTTGGCACTCGTCAGCAAGGTGTACCTGTAATCTTGAGGGAACTGGTGCTCCCTGGCGGATTCGATCTCGTGTCACCCAGCTTCACAGTCAGAGACGTTACCACTGAGCTATCCGAGCCGTGACTAACCTCCTGTAGGACTGAGATGTAATCACAATTGATTGATCACTGGGTGGTGATCAATCTCATGCTTGTCTAGTCCTTATTAGTGCAGATCGAATGCTATCGATCATGTTGCAATGTGGCCACCAGTCTAGGTGACTCGACACTGCGGGCACTATGTATTGAGATTAGATGGTGGTTGGAGGTAGTCAACAGGAAACCCTGGACCCGGGTTTCGTGCTACTTGGCACTCGTCAGCAAGGTGTACCTGTAATCTTGAGGGAACTGGTGCTCCCTGGCGGATTCGATCTCGTGTCACCCAGCTTCACAGTCAGAGACGTTACCACTGAGCTATCCGAGCCGTGACTAACCTCCTGTAGGACTGAGATGTAATCACAATTGATTGATCACTGGGTGGTGATCAATCTCATGCTTGTCTAGTCCTTATTAGTGCAGATCGAATGCTATCGATCATGTTGCAATGTGGCCACCAGTCTAGGTGACTCGACACTGCGGGCACTATGTATTGAGATTAGATGGTGGTTGGAGGTAGTCAACAGGAAACCCTGGACCCGGGTTTCGTGCTACTTGGCACTCGTCAGCAAGGTGTACCTGTAATCTTGAGGGAACTGGTGCTCCCTGGCGGATTCGATCTCGTGTCACCCAGCTTCACAGTCAGAGACGTTACCACTGAGCTATCCGAGCCGTGACTAACCTCCTGTAGGACTGAGATGTAATCACAATTGATTGATCACTGGGTGGTGATCAATCTCATGCTTGTCTAGTCCTTATTAGTGCAGATCGAATGCTATCGATCATGTTGCAATGTGGCCACCAGTCTAGGTGACTCGACACTGCGGGCACTATGTATTGAGATTAGATGGTGGTTGGAGGTAGTCAACAGGAAACCCTGGACCCGGGTTTCGTGCTACTTGGCACTCGTCAGCAAGGTGTACCTGTAATCTTGAGGGAACTGGTGCTCCCTGGCGGATTCGATCTCGTGTCACCCAGCTTCACAGTCAGAGACGTTACCACTGAGCTATCCGAGCCGTGACTAACCTCCTGTAGGACTGAGATGTAATCACAATTGATTGATCACTGGGTGGTGATCAATCTCATGCTTGTCTAGTCCTTATTAGTGCAGATCGAATGCTATCGATCATGTTGCAATGTGGCCACCAGTCTAGGTGACTCGACACTGCGGGCACTATGTATTGAGATTAGATGGTGGTTGGAGGTAGTCAACAGGAAACCCTGGACCCGGGTTTCGTGCTACTTGGCACTCGTCAGCAAGGTGTACCTGTAATCTTGAGGGAACTGGTGCTCCCTGGCGGATTCGATCTCGTGTCACCCAGCTTCACAGTCAGAGACGTTACCACTGAGCTATCCGAGCCGTGACTAACCTCCTGTAGGACTGAGATGTAATCACAATTGATTGATCACTGGGTGGTGATCAATCTCATGCTTGTCTAGTCCTTATTAGTGCAGATCGAATGCTATCGATCATGTTGCAATGTGGCCACCAGTCTAGGTGACTCGACACTGCGGGCACTATGTATTGAGATTAGATGGTGGTTGGAGGTAGTCAACAGGAAACCCTGGACCCGGGTTTCGTGCTACTTGGCACTCGTCAGCAAGGTGTACCTGTAATCTTGAGGGAACTGGTGCTCCCTGGCGGATTCGATCTCGTGTCACCCAGCTTCACAGTCAGAGACGTTACCACTGAGCTATCCGAGCCGTGACTAACCTCCTGTAGGACTGAGATGTAATCACAATTGATTGATCACTGGGTGGTGATCAATCTCATGCTTGTCTAGTCCTTATTAGTGCAGATCGAATGCTATCGATCATGTTGCAATGTGGCCACCAGTCTAGGTGACTCGACACTGCGGGCACTATGTATTGAGATTAGATGGTGGTTGGAGGTAGTCAACAGGAAACCCTGGACCCGGGTTTCGTGCTACTTGGCACTCGTCAGCAAGGTGTACCTGTAATCTTGAGGGAACTGGTGCTCCCTGGCGGATTCGATCTCGTGTCACCCAGCTTCACAGTCAGAGACGTTACCACTGAGCTATCCGAGCCGTGACTAACCTCCTGTAGGACTGAGATGTAATCACAATTGATTGATCACTGGGTGGTGATCAATCTCATGCTTGTCTAGTCCTTATTAGTGCAGATCGAATGCTATCGATCATGTTGCAATGTGGCCACCAGTCTAGGTGACTCGACACTGCGGGCACTATGTATTGAGATTAGATGGTGGTTGGAGGTAGTCAACAGGAAACCCTGGACCCGGGTTTCGTGCTACTTGGCACTCGTCAGCAAGGTGTACCTGTAATCTTGAGGGAACTGGTGCTCCCTGGCGGATTCGATCTCGTGTCACCCAGCTTCACAGTCAGAGACGTTACCACTGAGCTATCCGAGCCGTGACTAACCTCCTGTAGGACTGAGATGTAATCACAATTGATTGATCACTGGGTGGTGATCAATCTCATGCTTGTCTAGTCCTTATTAGTGCAGATCGAATGCTATCGATCATGTTGCAATGTGGCCACCAGTCTAGGTGACTCGACACTGCGGGCACTATGTATTGAGATTAGATGGTGGTTGGAGGTAGTCAACAGGAAACCCTGGACCCGGGTTTCGTGCTACTTGGCACTCGTCAGCAAGGTGTACCTGTAATCTTGAGGGAACTGGTGCTCCCTGGCGGATTCGATCTCGTGTCACCCAGCTTCACAGTCAGAGACGTTACCACTGAGCTATCCGAGCCGTGACTAACCTCCTGTAGGACTGAGATGTAATCACAATTGATTGATCACTGGGTGGTGATCAATCTCATGCTTGTCTAGTCCTTATTAGTGCAGATCGAATGCTATCGATCATGTTGCAATGTGGCCACCAGTCTAGGTGACTCGACACTGCGGGCACTATGTATTGAGATTAGATGGTGGTTGGAGGTAGTCAACAGGAAACCCTGGACCCGGGTTTCGTGCTACTTGGCACTCGTCAGCAAGGTGTACCTGTAATCTTGAGGGAACTGGTGCTCCCTGGCGGATTCGATCTCGTGTCACCCAGCTTCACAGTCAGAGACGTTACCACTGAGCTATCCGAGCCGTGACTAACCTCCTGTAGGACTGAGATGTAATCACAATTGATTGATCACTGGGTGGTGATCAATCTCATGCTTGTCTAGTCCTTATTAGTGCAGATCGAATGCTATCGATCATGTTGCAATGTGGCCACCAGTCTAGGTGACTCGACACTGCGGGCACTATGTATTGAGATTAGATGGTGGTTGGAGGTAGTCAACAGGAAACCCTGGACCCGGGTTTCGTGCTACTTGGCACTCGTCAGCAAGGTGATACCTGTAATCTTGAGGGAACTGGTGCAATCAATGGCGGATTCGATCTCGTGTCACCCAGCTTCACAGTCAGGAGACGTTACCACTGAGCTATCCGAGCCGTGATAGCTCAGTGGTAACGTCTCTGACTGTGAAGCTGGGTGACACGAGATCGAATCCGCCAGGGAGCACCAGTTCCCTCAAGATTACAGGTACACCTTGCTGACGAGTGCCAAGTAGCACGAAACCCGGGTCCAGGGTTTCCTGTTGACTACCTCCAACCACCATCTAATCTCAATACATAGTGCCCGCAGTGTCGAGTCACCTAGACTGGTGGCCACATTGCAACATGATCGATAGCATTCGATCTGCACTAATAAGGACTAGACAAGCATGAGATTGATCACCACCCAGTGATCAATCAATTGTGATTACATCTCAGTCCTACAGGAGGTTAGTCACGGCTCGGATAGCTCAGTGGTAACGTCTCTGACTGTGAAGCTGGGTGACACGAGATCGAATCCGCCAGGGAGCACCAGTTCCCTCAAGATTACAGGTACACCTTGCTGACGAGTGCCAAGTAGCACGAAACCCGGGTCCAGGGTTTCCTGTTGACTACCTCCAACCACCATCTAATCTCAATACATAGTGCCCGCAGTGTCGAGTCACCTAGACTGGTGGCCACATTGCAACATGATCGATAGCATTCGATCTGCACTAATAAGGACTAGACAAGCATGAGATTGATCACCACCCAGTGATCAATCAATTGTGATTACATCTCAGTCCTACAGGAGGTTAGTCACGGCTCGGATAGCTCAGTGGTAACGTCTCTGACTGTGAAGCTGGGTGACACGAGATCGAATCCGCCAGGGAGCACCAGTTCCCTCAAGATTACAGGTACACCTTGCTGACGAGTGCCAAGTAGCACGAAACCCGGGTCCAGGGTTTCCTGTTGACTACCTCCAACCACCATCTAATCTCAATACATAGTGCCCGCAGTGTCGAGTCACCTAGACTGGTGGCCACATTGCAACATGATCGATAGCATTCGATCTGCACTAATAAGGACTAGACAAGCATGAGATTGATCACCACCCAGTGATCAATCAATTGTGATTACATCTCAGTCCTACAGGAGGTTAGTCACGGCTCGGATAGCTCAGTGGTAACGTCTCTGACTGTGAAGCTGGGTGACACGAGATCGAATCCGCCAGGGAGCACCAGTTCCCTCAAGATTACAGGTACACCTTGCTGACGAGTGCCAAGTAGCACGAAACCCGGGTCCAGGGTTTCCTGTTGACTACCTCCAACCACCATCTAATCTCAATACATAGTGCCCGCAGTGTCGAGTCACCTAGACTGGTGGCCACATTGCAACATGATCGATAGCATTCGATCTGCACTAATAAGGACTAGACAAGCATGAGATTGATCACCACCCAGTGATCAATCAATTGTGATTACATCTCAGTCCTACAGGAGGTTAGTCACGGCTCGGATAGCTCAGTGGTAACGTCTCTGACTGTGAAGCTGGGTGACACGAGATCGAATCCGCCAGGGAGCACCAGTTCCCTCAAGATTACAGGTACACCTTGCTGACGAGTGCCAAGTAGCACGAAACCCGGGTCCAGGGTTTCCTGTTGACTACCTCCAACCACCATCTAATCTCAATACATAGTGCCCGCAGTGTCGAGTCACCTAGACTGGTGGCCACATTGCAACATGATCGATAGCATTCGATCTGCACTAATAAGGACTAGACAAGCATGAGATTGATCACCACCCAGTGATCAATCAATTGTGATTACATCTCAGTCCTACAGGAGGTTAGTCACGGCTCGGATAGCTCAGTGGTAACGTCTCTGACTGTGAAGCTGGGTGACACGAGATCGAATCCGCCAGGGAGCACCAGTTCCCTCAAGATTACAGGTACACCTTGCTGACGAGTGCCAAGTAGCACGAAACCCGGGTCCAGGGTTTCCTGTTGACTACCTCCAACCACCATCTAATCTCAATACATAGTGCCCGCAGTGTCGAGTCACCTAGACTGGTGGCCACATTGCAACATGATCGATAGCATTCGATCTGCACTAATAAGGACTAGACAAGCATGAGATTGATCACCACCCAGTGATCAATCAATTGTGATTACATCTCAGTCCTACAGGAGGTTAGTCACGGCTCGGATAGCTCAGTGGTAACGTCTCTGACTGTGAAGCTGGGTGACACGAGATCGAATCCGCCAGGGAGCACCAGTTCCCTCAAGATTACAGGTACACCTTGCTGACGAGTGCCAAGTAGCACGAAACCCGGGTCCAGGGTTTCCTGTTGACTACCTCCAACCACCATCTAATCTCAATACATAGTGCCCGCAGTGTCGAGTCACCTAGACTGGTGGCCACATTGCAACATGATCGATAGCATTCGATCTGCACTAATAAGGACTAGACAAGCATGAGATTGATCACCACCCAGTGATCAATCAATTGTGATTACATCTCAGTCCTACAGGAGGTTAGTCACGGCTCGGATAGCTCAGTGGTAACGTCTCTGACTGTGAAGCTGGGTGACACGAGATCGAATCCGCCAGGGAGCACCAGTTCCCTCAAGATTACAGGTACACCTTGCTGACGAGTGCCAAGTAGCACGAAACCCGGGTCCAGGGTTTCCTGTTGACTACCTCCAACCACCATCTAATCTCAATACATAGTGCCCGCAGTGTCGAGTCACCTAGACTGGTGGCCACATTGCAACATGATCGATAGCATTCGATCTGCACTAATAAGGACTAGACAAGCATGAGATTGATCACCACCCAGTGATCAATCAATTGTGATTACATCTCAGTCCTACAGGAGGTTAGTCACGGCTCGGATAGCTCAGTGGTAACGTCTCTGACTGTGAAGCTGGGTGACACGAGATCGAATCCGCCAGGGAGCACCAGTTCCCTCAAGATTACAGGTACACCTTGCTGACGAGTGCCAAGTAGCACGAAACCCGGGTCCAGGGTTTCCTGTTGACTACCTCCAACCACCATCTAATCTCAATACATAGTGCCCGCAGTGTCGAGTCACCTAGACTGGTGGCCACATTGCAACATGATCGATAGCATTCGATCTGCACTAATAAGGACTAGACAAGCATGAGATTGATCACCACCCAGTGATCAATCAATTGTGATTACATCTCAGTCCTACAGGAGGTTAGTCACGGCTCGGATAGCTCAGTGGTAACGTCTCTGACTGTGAAGCTGGGTGACACGAGATCGAATCCGCCAGGGAGCACCAGTTCCCTCAAGATTACAGGTACACCTTGCTGACGAGTGCCAAGTAGCACGAAACCCGGGTCCAGGGTTTCCTGTTGACTACCTCCAACCACCATCTAATCTCAATACATAGTGCCCGCAGTGTCGAGTCACCTAGACTGGTGGCCACATTGCAACATGATCGATAGCATTCGATCTGCACTAATAAGGACTAGACAAGCATGAGATTGATCACCACCCAGTGATCAATCAATTGTGATTACATCTCAGTCCTACAGGAGGTTAGTCACGGCTCGGATAGCTCAGTGGTAACGTCTCTGACTGTGAAGCTGGGTGACACGAGATCGAATCCGCCAGGGAGCACCAGTTCCCTCAAGATTACAGGTACACCTTGCTGACGAGTGCCAAGTAGCACGAAACCCGGGTCCAGGGTTTCCTGTTGACTACCTCCAACCACCATCTAATCTCAATACATAGTGCCCGCAGTGTCGAGTCACCTAGACTGGTGGCCACATTGCAACATGATCGATAGCATTCGATCTGCACTAATAAGGACTAGACAAGCATGAGATTGATCACCACCCAGTGATCAATCAATTGTGATTACATCTCAGTCCTACAGGAGGTTAGTCACGGCTCGGATAGCTCAGTGGTAACGTCTCTGACTGTGAAGCTGGGTGACACGAGATCGAATCCGCCAGGGAGCACCAGTTCCCTCAAGATTACAGGTACACCTTGCTGACGAGTGCCAAGTAGCACGAAACCCGGGTCCAGGGTTTCCTGTTGACTACCTCCAACCACCATCTAATCTCAATACATAGTGCCCGCAGTGTCGAGTCACCTAGACTGGTGGCCACATTGCAACATGATCGATAGCATTCGATCTGCACTAATAAGGACTAGACAAGCATGAGATTGATCACCACCCAGTGATCAATCAATTGTGATTACATCTCAGTCCTACAGGAGGTTAGTCACGGCTCGGATAGCTCAGTGGTAACGTCTCTGACTGTGAAGCTGGGTGACACGAGATCGAATCCGCCAGGGAGCACCAGTTCCCTCAAGATTACAGGTACACCTTGCTGACGAGTGCCAAGTAGCACGAAACCCGGGTCCAGGGTTTCCTGTTGACTACCTCCAACCACCATCTAATCTCAATACATAGTGCCCGCAGTGTCGAGTCACCTAGACTGGTGGCCACATTGCAACATGATCGATAGCATTCGATCTGCACTAATAAGGACTAGACAAGCATGAGATTGATCACCACCCAGTGATCAATCAATTGTAAAACCATTATATTATACTTCCTCACTTATATAAATAAATATGGACAACTGCGGACACTCGTTCGATTGGAAAAATGTGGAAATATTGGACAGAGGAAATTCCAAAAACACTAGAGAATTTTTAGAAGCCTGGCACTCAGGTCAATCAGCAATCAACAAGCACATTGTAATCGATCCAATTTATCAACCAATCAGGAAAATTATGCACAAATATGGGAACAAAAATCAAACCACTGGAAGACACAACCAAAACGAAGGAGTAAACAATGACAAATTTAAGGTCAATAAGGACCAATCAACGTCGAGGTGTACAGAATAAGCTGTGAAACGTATATGAAGAAATTCGAACACTTCACTTCTATCTGAAGTTTTTGCTGATGATGTCGTTCAGAAGAAGGATGAAAGCTCCACGACCAAACCATCCAGCTCAGAGAACAGAACTCCATCAAAGTCCTTCAGATAAACATACAAAAAGAAAACTTGCAAAAAAAGATATTATTACTATCGTTTAGATAAACCTCATACTTTAGTGATTGGAATCGACCAAATCTATCGCTTGAACGAATATTAATGATTGAAAAGTAAGATGAATTATCATTATTTCAGTAAACAGAGAATCTTACCACATGATCTTGGATCTTCATCTGATCTATCTGGGCAATCATACTTCCCATCACAAAACACTGCTCTTGGCAAGCATTCACCAGATCTACATTTTAATTGCCCAGGTGGACATTCACTTATGATTTCTACATCAACTTCTTTAACAATATTTACTGATACAATACATCTAAGAAAATTAAATAATAGGTAAAATTTCATTTTAATTCGCTTATAACTATAAATGTTGAAATTCTCACTAGCCATTGAGTTTAAATGATCAATTAAAGTTTCAACACTAAAATAATTTACTATAGATTGACATTTTCTATTGTCATAGAAGTAATATTCGAATATTCACTTAGTCGAATCAGTTACCGTTAACGATAACTTTTCCTGTAAAGAAACCTTTTCTTAATCTACATTTATAGTGGTCATATTAAATATACTGATTTAGTTTGCTTAACCTAAAATTTGGCAAAAATTCAGTTACCATTAGGAGAATTTGTGGAGATTGGAGCATTTTACTAGTTGAATTCACGAGTTAATCTAAACTAGACCATAATTGAGAACCTGGAAGCACTAGATGGCCGTTTCGTCCTAGTATGGGACTCAGCAGTGCGCATCCACGATCATGATCGTGTGCTCGCTAGTGACTAGGTTCAAGATGTAACTCCTGGAGTTTGTTGAGGAACCATGACCAACGGAGTCCAGTCCGTGTCAAGTGTGAAAGAGTTATCCACCTCAGACAAAAGATGAAAGGTTATGCAAAATCCTGGGGTGATTGAAGTCAAACATTAATAACATTGGATACTGACTGAGTGATCTATAGCGCGATACCGAAATTGCTGTGTTCGATTACGGAGTGCGAGATTGTGGATGAACAATTTTGAGGAGTCCCATACTAGGACAAGACTCCTGTTCAATGCTTCTAGGTTTTAAATAGTGGTCTAGCTTAGATTGGCTCGTGAATTCGACTTCTAAAAGATTTGGTTGGTTATTGATCATTAGTAAACAGTAATATAAACGATACAACTCATTTAAATTATATTCCCATCAAATCAATAATTTCCATAGTTTCTGCTTATAATTAACATATTACGGTCGAAACAATATTGTTTCTATACTGTTGATTCATGATCATTCTCATAAACGTCTAAATGTAATGTAGGATCTTAATAAAGCTTTATTTGGATATATCGGTTATTGTTTCCATTAAACTAAATGAAAATGTAACACGTTAATTTATTGTAAGTTAGAATAATATTTACTGATAATCTATTTTTCATGCCAAATATAGAACAGACGAAGGCTCTGTCTGTAAAGTTTTTAACCAGCATTTTCGCAGTACGACATGGAAGTAAACACCATTCATTGTTTATTAATTCTTGTTTCAAATGATGAGTTTATAATACTCACAATAATTTATCACTTAACATTAAATACTTCTAATTATGAACGACTCTATTCTAGGTATTATAACTTATAAATAGAACAATATTCTTTTGATGAAATATTTTGTATCATTTACATTCACTATACTAAATTTAACTGGTTTACACTTCTTGATTGACTTTATAACTACACTACAACAATGACTTCTGTATGTATATCATTAATTTTTTTAAAAACATCTCATCTTTGATAATGAGATTAGTTCAGTTCTATCTTTCTTTTCAAGTAAATCTATATAATTTCAGTAGACAACTGGAAAATTCTCCATCTTGACCAAATTAACGTATTTTGAATAATTATTAATAGTGTATAGATTACTTAATTGCTTACGTCTGTTACTCCTCGTGAAGGAGCATAAGCCGCTCACAAGCACTCTCCATCTAACTCTGTCCTTAGCAGTCCTTTCAAGTTGCTATTCATCCTTCTCATGTCTGCTTCCAATTCTCAAGGCAGAGTGCCCTTTGACCTTCCACTTTCCCGCTTCCCTTCAGGGTTCAAAGTTATCACTTGTCTCGTGGTGCAGTTTGATGATTTCCGAAATGTATGTCCTATCTACTTCCAACATCGTTTTTTAATTTCTTCTTTATTTGGAAACTGGTTTGTTCTCCTCCACAGTAGGCTGTTGCTGATGGTATCCAGCCAATGAATATTGAGTATCTTGCGTAAACAACTATTTGTAAATACTTGTACCTTCTTGATCATGGTCGTAATAGTTCTCCAAGTTTCAGCTCCGTATAGTAGAACTGTGTTGACATTTCTATTGAAGATTGTGACCTTGATATTGGTTGAGAGTTGTTTTGAGTTCTATATGTTCTTGGATTGTAGGAATGCGGCCCTTACTTTGCCAATCCTCGTCTTTACGTCTACATCCGATCCTTCTTGTTCGTCGATGATGCTTCCCAGGTACGTGAAGGATTGCACATTTTCCAGAGTTTCGCCATCAAGTGTGATTGGGTTGATGTTCTCCGTGTTGTATTCGAGGATCTCGCTTTTTCCTTGGTGTATGTTGAGGCCTACTGATGCAGAGGCTAGTGTGTAGATTAAGCAAACTATAAACTCTACTGATAGGTGAGAATTTACTGCTGTTTGAAAAATCCATAATTTTATGCTTAATATACGCTATAAACCTTTTAAAATGAATAGTGTTTACTACTAGAAAATTATAATTAATGGATTAGATTTAATTCTTACTTAAATCTGTGTGCACCAATTTCTGATAAACCAGTTGGCGCTGTCACTACTATAGTTTGAAGACTTGGACGAGTAACAACAAAACGATTATCTCTTTCTACTGAACGCTCGTCAAACGTTACTTGAGGAGATACGCCTGGGATTGACGTTGAACATTCGAATTGAAAACGTTGATATGGGACTACACGAATCGAACCTGGTGTCACTCTGATGTTTACAGCTAAAATAAAAGAAGTGATACAAAATCTGTAGAAAGAAATATGACAACTATTTTCCAGATGCTTTAAGATTTGATTTGATAGTTTTATCGTAGGCCAGACTATAGGTGAAGACATTGCGGAACATAGACTGTATTTGGCTTTAGCATCAACAATATAGTGTTTTCAAGGCATCAATTTTTGGTTACACTAAACTTTAATGCAGCTAGTTAGTATGAAGTCTAATAATAGGAATTTTGTGGAGATTCCTATCAACCTAAATGTAATTTTCATCTCAAACTGTGAAAAATGATAATCCACTGATGCCATTTGATGTAATTTCCTCTAAACTACAAACTGATAAAAATTGAAACAATCAGACATCCGAATCTCAACTAGTTGGTCTAAGGGCGCTAATGTTAGCCATCAGAACTGGGGGTCTTGGGTGATATCTCGTGTAGGAATGTGAGTTCTCACTCACGAGAATTTCTGTAACTGAACGAACTAGGTAGTTTCTAATGCGTCTTCAAATCATGTCATCTCTTAATATGAATTATCTTCAAATGAATTTATATATCATTCATTTATAGCAATGGTGTAATGAATTAATTCGCGTTCTCAACGTGGGGTTGGATATTGGAGAAAAATGTCCTCCTATCTGAGAATGTTAAGTCTTTAAATGATTTTACGATGAAAGTATAAACTGAATTTTATCAGATTGTACGTTCTTGCTCTACTATTCTCATGTTCCTACAAGTGATGGCTATAAAATGTTATTGTTTGAATATCATCTTGTCATAAAAGTTTAAGAGCTGCCCTAGTGGAGGACATAATTAAGTCATCGACACAAGTAGTATGGTGCACACTGTGCATCGATTTATTATAAATGGATAGAAAGATTGACTATTTTCAAAAGTTTAAACATTTTGGTAAAAGTTAAATAATACAATTCATTTTCCCTTTACGGTTTTTCAGTCGAAAACAGAATAAACTGAAAATGGATTTTCTTGTGTTGTAATTATGAGGAACCATTGAGCTGAATATGAAGACAATCGCAAACGGTACTGGACGAGGGTTGAGTTATATCATTGTATCAGCTGTTTAATATTCGATATTTCAGCCAAAATCTTGAAGTATTGAGAAGGTTGATTTCATGCGGGAAAACATGTTTGATCGTACTTGGATTCTGATATTTTTGAAAATAAATGTTTCTAATAATAAGATATTCGTCAAAAGTAGTAAGTTATATAATTTAGAATAATTTCTTTAATATTTTGATTTTATGAAGTGCCTACTCTAAGTGGATTTATTTTCAAACTAAATGGATTTTGATTCACTTGGTATTGTTTTACTTGAATCTTCCCACTGATGTTTAGGACTGAAATTGATCAGTCTGTTATTGGCATAGGTGCATACTGTGCGTATTGCCTAGATATTGCATTAATTAACAAGCATTATAGGCAAAGATGCTGGACTCGAATCCCAGAGTGAACATCAACGCTGAGATGCAGGTACATCCAGCTGACGAGTTCCAAACAGGACGAAACGCGAGTCTTAGATTCCACTGCTAGCCACTATCCATCTTTGGTTATAAATGGATTTTGTTTTTGTTACCTTTAAAAAATTTGCCAATCCGTGTCACTGTCTGCTTAATTCTTGCTCATTGTTGTGTATTCGGTTTTCATAACTTCAACTCACCGAAGTTAAAAAACTCAAACAGTGAAAACATAAAATGTCGTAAAATTCTATTCAAAAAGATTAATTCATGGTTTGCGATAGACCTATCAAACTTTTGTTATGAAATATGACTATTAAAGTAAAAATAGGATTAAAAAATAATAAAAAATAACAATCTAAGAACTTGTTTACCACAGTATCGTTCATTTTCATCTGAACTATCTGAACAATCCGATTTGCCATCACAAAATACATTAGATGGTAAACATCGTCCATCCATACATTGAAACTGTCCACTTGGACAAGGTCTTTCAATTTCTATTACAGCAGTTCTATTTTCTAATCCAGGAAATATACAACTACAATCAAAACAAAAATTGTTTCGTTAACTGTATGCAAGATAAACATGAATAGTCTGAGAATACAATAGATTAAGAGTGATTATTTGTATATAATTTAACTTGACTACAATAGGTGACTGATAAAAAAATATCCAAATGAGGATAGGATAAGATTTTATACCTAACACATTATTCAATAAATTCTCAAGTGATGGCGGTTGATTACACTTGTATTTGAAATAATTATTAATAACCATTCATGTTATATATAGTTATTCAAATAAGTTTACAGTTTAGAACTTACTAAATCTGGAATGGATGATCTCTATCTGTTAAACCATATATTGCATTTACTTGAAGATGATTTGGTGAAAGGTATATTACATTAAAACGTGGATCTTGACTTACAAGTATACCACTAGGTAATCGAGCTTCTGGTTTTATCCCAGGAACAAAAGAAATACATTCAAATTCAAAACGTTTATACGGTTGAACATGAATAATGCTTGGTTTAACTTCCACCTGTACAATTTCCCCTATTTTATAAAATAAAGATGTTAATTATTTTTATTTGGAAAAAAAATATTCACAAGGTATATTGTGTAGTTTAATAGAGGTAAATATAAATCTACAATAATAAAACATTGAAAGAATATTCTCGATGACTTTACTGTAATTTTTTTTTAAAATTTATAGTACAGTTCTTTTCTTGGCAACATAATTACTTGATGTAATTAGGTGAATTGAATTATGTTATAACTTGTGCCTTGTGTCCTATTAATGTATGACGTAATGATAACGCCAATTAGAGAACAGTGAATTATCGACCGGACCAATGACGCATAAAACCTGTACGGGAAGTCTACAGTACTTGTCGGTCCTGCTTCCGACCTAGCCCTGCCTATTAAGTTCAGAACACCAATCTCAACCTCTCCGATATGAATCATATGTTTCAAACATACTGGGTTTATATACTAACCAAACAGACCACATCGTATTATAAAAAAGAAATAACATTTGTACAAGATTTTGCCAAATGTGGCTGTGATTGTAGGAGACAGACTGAGTGTAACTCAAGAATGATAAATCATATAACAATGGTTCATAATTCAAAATAAAGCTTATGATAAGAGAAACACGAATATGAATGGTTTAGTTATTTAACAATTATACAATAAAAATATGCGTATTGTATTAGTCCAGAAATAGATTCCAACAGTTACCATTCATTATTCTCATAGGGATATAAAAAATTACTTAAATATAAAACAAGTTTTTAAAGAAACATAATAGACCGGTGTCATATTTAAAACAAACAACACAGTAATAAGGTGATGAGAAAGAGTTCATCTCTTTATGTTTTCCAAATTTCACAGTATTAATTATGGGAAAAAATTATCAATATTTAAGTTACTAATAATCTAGACTACTAGTAGTATTGACTAGTAATATTGTAGTGAACGAAAACACAATTGAGGATAATCGAATGTACTTGAATGCAAAATTACAGAATATTTTAGTAAAATCTGAGAACCATACAGTAAGTATTTCATTTGCAAAATGTTAATCAATCGTCTCAAACTTCAGTTTTCTTTCGATTCCACACCAATCATTCTTCATTCTCGTTCTCTTCTTAACCTTATGCCTCTGGGCATTTCGCTTTTGAGTGACGATACATACTTCTTATATCTGTTAAAATCAGTAGCAAATATCGCGATATGAAATAGCTGAATTGATAGATATCTCAGAGCATAAATAGAAGATTAGTTGTAAACTTTCATTACAATAACCATATGTGTTAAAAATTAGCCAGTATAAATTATAATTAGAAGTTCTGCTTGTTTGATCAGAAACTGAAGTATTTTATATCACTTCTCTAATTTATGAAATAACCCTCTATTCATATGAACATAGTAAATACTTCATAAAGCATAGTAACTAATGAATGTGGAAAATAATATTAATAATATCAAGATGGTGGAGAAGATTTGTAGCTTAGGTGGATGATTTTGAAGTAAACAATGACAAATTTAAGGTCAATAAGAACCAATCAACGTCGAGATGTACAGAATAAGCTGTGAAACGTATATGAAGAAATTCGAACACTTCACTTCTATCTGAAGTTTGTGCTGATGATGTTGTTCAGAAGAAGGATGAAAGCTCCACGACCAAACCATCCAGCTCAGAGAACAAAACTCCATCAAAATTAATGATATCAACTTGACCAAACTAGAGTACTTAGAATGTAATAATAAATTTCACATATTATCTACAGGAAACATTATACACTTACACAAACGACAACTATATATCATTTCTTATTTAGTTATGAATAAATTTATATAAAAACAAAGACCAACCAGATATGAATTATAGCTTTGTATCTTTTTTAATATAAACAAATGATTAATAAGCAACTAAATTTAAACAGTAGGATATGACTTACAATAAGCATTTGTAATTTTTAGCTAATAAGATCTCAATATATAAAAAAATTAATTGAGTTTTGGTAAATTTGAGATAGAGCTCATTAGTTACTCTTTGTAAAGAATGAAACAATTTGAAATATTAAGACAATAATAAAGTATTTAATAGTTTATTTAAACTTACTACAATATGGAGGTCGTTCATCTGAACCATCAGAACAATCAACTCGACCGTTACAAAAATCCCTTTCTGGAAGACATGTTCCATCTTTACACATGAATTCATCATGAGGACATCGTCGTCGAATATAAACATCTATCTCCTCCTCTGGTCCACCAGGGAATGTACATCTGTGAAATAATTAGCAAGAATTACATTAGTAATACTACTTTATATCTAGCAATTGATTTGCAGGTAAGATATTATTCACCATCAAATTAAAAAGAAATAAAATATGTAAAGATTTTTCGATTTTAAATCAAACAATACAATGATCAAAGAAGTTTAACATTTTGATCTGGTTTATAACTTTTAAACTATGAATGAAACTAAGCTTGATATTCAAACTGTGGTGCGTGCTACTTATATTGATGTAAGTAGTATATGACGCGAGTTAAAAATGTAATGTCTGGCAGCAGAAGATGGGGGAAGATCAAGAAAGGAAGGGCGGGAACACAATGCAATTTGTAAGAAAACGCATGAACAATGAAATGTGAGACAACTCGATTGTCCCTACCCGTGTTCTGTTCACTACAAAATTGATTGTACTATTTTATTATAATTAGAGAGGTTTCGTTGATTTTTAACATATTTAATATAGATAGTGAAATAGATATATGCAAAAGAATCATTTAATTAAATTTTATGAAATCGCTGAATTACTCGGTAATTTACATTTACTCTTCAAATAAATTAGACAATACACTGTATCATTATATACAATGTGTTAAAATTAGTCTTCATTTCTGGATCGCATCTGTTTATTTGTATAGTATAAAGTACTGTTTATTCAATACCAAGTAGTTTGAGTTACATTCAATAATTTTATGAGTACTGTACAGTATCTAACAATATTGATTTATGATAAAGACGAATGTAAATCAACAGTTAGATGGGGTTTCTTTATCGTAACTAATCTTTTGATTTATGATTGTATTTCACCGTTTTTTGTTAAAAATAAACCTAATTGGTGCTTATTATGTGGACTTTATTTTGAAACCATATTGACTTAAGTAGAATTAATTTGCCATTAAAAGATGGTCATAAATTTACCATCGTTCATTATTTATAATCTCACTATTAGACAATCTTATACTATTTTCTGATTTATAGACATTTTTAATAGTTGAATGTACTCGTTATAATTTAAAGGGATCGTTTTAAGGATAACTAGGCCATTAAGTTAGGTTTCCAAAAAAGGTACACATTTTTCATATAGGCATCGAAATAATGTACCGAGAAAACTCCTTTTATTAAGAGTATATTTAAAAATTTTCATGGTAATCCATATCCATGAAAATATCAAGCCAGGGTTACATCATAATCGGCAATGTTCTCCATAAAAAGTCTATCTGATGTAATTTTAAGAAGCAATAATTTCGTTAATCAAGTATATTATACCATAAAACTAAGAAATGGTATTAACATTTGTTTAAATGATAGTTTATTCGTATCAGAAGGGGTTTTGTGGAGATTGTAGTAATTTCAATGGTTGAGATTATGAGTCGATTGAAGCTAGATCACCATGGAAAACCTGGAAGCACTGCATGGCTGTTTCGCCCTGCTGTGGGACTCCTCAGCAGTGCGCATCCACGATCCCGCCTCGCGTGATGCGAACCCAGGACCTAGTGGTCTCGCGCGCAAGCGCCTAACCAGTAGACCACTGGGCCGGCATCCAACGGTGTTAATGTCTAGCTTTAACTAATCCACGAGATCGAGCGACACATACACCATTGTTATCAGTGAAGTCCTATCCCACAACTGACCTGGTTGAACTCCACTGCTCACTGCTTCTCACTAGAAATCTAGGATATACATCTTGAAGCCAGTCACTAGTGAGCATATTTTGATTAGTATCAGAAGGGGTTTTGTGGAGATTGTAGTAATTTCAATATTTGAGATCATGATAGTTTATTTAACAAGTAACCTTGGAATTTATCTAATAAAACTGGCATGATGATTTCACTGTTAAAATTAGTTTCCTCTTACATAAATGTAATGACAATAAAT
The DNA here is from genome assembly GCF_000699445.3 of Schistosoma haematobium. Taxonomy (NCBI): domain Eukaryota; kingdom Metazoa; phylum Platyhelminthes; class Trematoda; order Strigeidida; family Schistosomatidae; genus Schistosoma; species Schistosoma haematobium. The sequence goes on along the minus strand of NC_067195.1, from coordinate 57,759,147 downwards.
AATTAAGAATATCATTATTAAGTCGTCTATAAGGATAAGGAAAGCATCAGTAAAAACAGGATTTATTGCTAATCATCCTAATAATCGTCAACAATTTCAATACATAGACTCATGAGTCCTTATTTGTTCTAATAGGTTCCCAGTAAGTATCAAACAATTCTAAAAAAGTAGATGGCTAGTAAATAATATTCGATTAAACATTCTAGCATATAGACTAAAAAAGATTGTACAGCAGGAAAATTATCATCATGGAAAATACCATCAAAAGTTTTCAAAACCTTCAACTGAGTAAGTCATAGGAAAACTTATTTCTTAAGAAAGGAACTTGAGGATTAAGTCTGTATTCAGCTTGCAAAGTATATTAATTTAATCAAAAGATACATAAATGAGAGAATTCATGGCGAATCTCCTTACATGAAGCTAAGACGCTCCTTTTTTTCCGTTAAGCCATGAATCGCTTCAACGCTGACAGTGTTGGGATCAATGCGAGTAACTCGAAAGTTAGGATCTGATTCGACAAGTCTACCATCTTGGAATTTGACTATTGGTTCTATATCTGCACCTATCACAGAGCATTCAAACTTCCATTTTTCGTACGGCTGTGTATGAATGATATCTGGCACTACACGAATATTTACTCGTTCTCCTAAAAAGGGAAATAATGAAGGTAAACATTAAAATATTGCATAAAACTATTCCAGTTAGAATCAAATGCAAAATAAAATAACATGAAGAGTATTATTCAATATTTCATCCATCTGTAGAACCAATAACCACATATCATAATCTTAACATTCCATATATGGGAGGTTACCCTCAGCAGCTCTTACAGAACAGACAAGATAACGGGGTGTGCTGCATCTCGAACATCTACATCTGACCCATCCATAAAAACCTTTTTCCGCACTTGATGGTTAGAACAAATAATGCCAACATTCTTATCATCAGATATTTCAATAAGCACAGGGAATTTACTATTCAATTGCACATTCAAATTTGCTTCACCTCTGTCCTTACCGTTATCAGTAGATATTGTAGCATCCAGATCACATTTTTCAAAGCGTCACTTCTGCTGTTGATTTCTTCCATTCATTGATCTACAGTCTACGTCTCAAAATCACCTACCTAGTACAGATAATAATCAAGGTTAGACTGACCTCAGAGTTCAGATCGTCCAAATAAACGTTTTCGCATGTCGAATACATCTTGGGCGCTTATTTTCTTCCTGTAATTTTCGTACACAAATACATCAGGTTCACAACTACTACTAGGAGGCTTTCTAAACCTATGGATGAAGAACCTACCTCGAAAAAAACTTCGAGTTTCCTGAAAAGTTTTCGGACGCTAAAGATGACACTTCCCTTCGCATACACATTTAATGTAAAAATCATTTGGCTTTCGATGACTGTCTCGTATTATGAAATTTCATCCAGTCACTTTCTCATATGCTCTCAGTTGTATCAGGAGTTCTGCTTCCGCCAAAAATCATAAACCAACGAACACCTCACTGAAAGCCATATAAGCTTCACTATTTGAAATATACATAGCTGACGACAAGGTTGACTAGAACCGATAGTGTCGAACCAAATTCACTACTTTTATGGTTCCGATAATTGGGTATTTAATAAACCGACTAAAACAACGCTTTTGATTGGTGAAAATAGGGTACGGTTTGATTGATGGGAGTAATGGATTTTTAGATAAATTTTATATCAATAGAAAACTATTACGTTTAAAAAAATGTTACTATTCAGAACATATAGACTAGAGCTCCAAAAACGAATTATTATTACTTCTGGTATATGTAGAAAACGAAATGCTAGAGTGTTGGGAAACGACCAAGGAATTTGACAGATAATGATATAATATGAAATTATGAGTAAAAAAAAACACTGTCCTATAGAAAATGAGTTATGATATCAACAAGAAAAAAGAAAATATTATAGAGTATGCATAGTTCAAGAAAACACACCAGAGAAAAACAACAAATAAAAGGGTGAAAATAAAAAAAAATCAGTAGAAATAGTACGAAACATAGGCATAAAGAAACACACAAAAAACAAAGCAAAAGAAAGGGAAAAAAATATGCGAAAAAAAATGAAGAAAAAGAAGTATACATAAAAAGAGAAACAGCGAACAAATAACACAACAAAAAACAAAAAAAGAAAATAAAAATTCAAGTAAACATATATTAAAAATTCAACGTTAAGAATTTACTCAAATCTAAATGAATAAACATGGAAATCGGAAAAAGATATAAGATCTGACTTACGGCAACCAGTCTCATCTGAAGCGTCCCGACAATCTTGTCGACCATCACACCTCATTTGTTGTTCAATGCATTCACCAGAAGAACACTGATATTGACCAGGACGACAACGAGGAGCTGTTGCAAAATAATTTCATTGGCAAATAAACATACTTCAGTTAATTTTCACCATGAACACTTCATCATCAAAATCATTCAACATGAACACATGCAAAACAATCACTGAGGCATAAATCTTCTCTCAGTATTAGATCGGTGGATCAATGCTACAAATTCCCTATAGAATAGTCTCTTATTTCAAACAGTGGTTACATACATGTGCTCAGCCTTTAAGTCGATTGGTTACTACACATTCACCAACACAACCATTGCATTTTGACGGTTATCACTAACTGCTGCATTTTCTCGCACATATTCTACCATGTGATCTAGTTCTGAACACAATAATATCACACAGTTCTGGAAATAAATGACAATTTGAAAGGTGGGATTTCTCTGGAAAACACAATCCTCGTTATCGTCACCATTCTGCATATCTCTGTCTCTATCATCATCAGGATTGTCGTCCTGACCATCACTGTCTTTTCTTATTCTACTTACTCTTCTACGATGTCATTGCCCGAGTCACCATTGTCCTTATCGACGTCATCAACGACACCTGAGCAATGTCACATGACGAGCGTATTCTAGAGAACATCTTTTCTTGTTGCCGTTAATTGAAGAATCCCGTCATTCCGATATCCAGTGATTAGTGAATTGTGAGCGTTGAGTGAGATCACTCCAGCTCTGAGAATAAGTTTCGTCCACAATCTCGACTATACAGCTACCTACAGATACACGCAGAGACATATGAACATTTGCAAGATCAGGTGGACCTGTTCATCATTGACTGGACGATTTTCATACTGACCGAGGGAGCCGGTGACAACTCAACCATCCCACAATGAACGAATAATCTTCTCAGTGTTGTGTGGTCTGAACAGTGTGATTTCAACGTCTCAACGAGTTGAGACGTCGCAGTATCATTCGGTTGCTAATTGGGATATAACAACTTTCCAACCGTACGCGATACACCCACACTCCACCCACAATGCTAGTTAAGCAGTAGAATAAATCAGAAGACCAATTATTAAAATTGTCGTCTCCTGTAAACAGTTCAAGTGAACACGAACTGTAAACAAACTAAGGAATAGTAAGGAGTCGTGTACACTCGTTAAAACTAATCTGTTTTCCGAAATGTGGACATGCCTCGTAATAAGAGGTCTACCGAAAGCACTGGTTAGGTACTTCCCTAGAGGGCAATAATATAATAGCTGATCAACTAACAGCAGATAACTGAAGTTAACAGAACTGAAATTATGCGAATCATTGCTACTCTATTTCCCTCCATCAACATACAATAAGTGACCTGAAATAGCCTAAAACATATTATTATAACTCCTTTCCACCAGTGATAAAGTCAAAATTAGTGAGAAGTCAGAACAGTTAGAATACATTAAACAGCTAACTGTTTTTCGTCACTGTTAACGTTTCTCACATTTCTCACATTTCTCAATGGTCACCTAGCTAAAATGGGAAATACAGATGATATCTGACTTACGGCAACCAGTCTCATCTGAAGCGTCCCGACAATCTTGTCGACCATCACACCTCATTTGTTGTTCAATGCATTCACCAGAAGAACACTGATATTGACCAGGACGACAACGAGGAGCTGTTGCAAAATAATTTCATTGGCAAATAAACATACTTCAGTTAATTTTCACCATGAACACTTCATCATCAAAATCATTCAACATGAACACATGCAAAACAATCACTGAGGCATAAATCTTCTCTCAGTATTAGATCGGTGGATCAATGCTACAAATTCCCTATAGAATAGTCTCTTATTTCAAACAGTGGTTACATACATGTGCTCAGCCTTTAAGTCGATTGGTTACTACACATTCACCAACACAACCATTGCATTTTGACGGTTATCACTAACTGCTGCATTTTCTCGCACATATTCTACCATGTGATCTAGTTCTGAACACAATAATATCACACAGTTCTGGAAATAAATGACAATTTGAAAGGTGGGATTTCTCTGGAAAACACAATCCTCGTTATCGTCACCATTCTGCATATCTCTGTCTCTATCATCATCAGGATTGTCGTCCTGACCATCACTGTCTTTTCTTATTCTACTTACTCTTCTACGATGTCATTGCCCGAGTCACCATTGTCCTTATCGACGTCATCAACGACACCTGAGCAATGTCACATGACGAGCGTATTCTAGAGAACATCTTTTCTTGTTGCCGTTAATTGAAGAATCCCGTCATTCCGATATCCAGTGATTAGTGAATTGTGAGCGTTGAGTGAGATCACTCCAGCTCTGAGAATAAGTTTCGTCCACAATCTCGACTATACAGCTACCTACAGATACACGCAGAGACATATGAACATTTGCAAGATCAGGTGGACCTGTTCATCATTGACTGGACGATTTTCATACTGACCGAGGGAGCCGGTGACAACTCAACCATCCCACAATGAACGAATAATCTTCTCAGTGTTGTGTGGTCTGAACAGTGTGATTTCAACGTCTCAACGAGTTGAGACGTCGCAGTATCATTCGGTTGCTAATTGGGATATAACAACTTTCCAACCGTACGCGATACACCCACACTCCACCCACAATGCTAGTTAAGCAGTAGAATAAATCAGAAGACCAATTATTAAAATTGTCGTCTCCTGTAAACAGTTCAAGTGAACACGAACTGTAAACAAACTAAGGAATAGTAAGGAGTCGTGTACACTCGTTAAAACTAATCTGTTTTCCGAAATGTGGACATGCCTCGTAATAAGAGGTCTACCGAAAGCACTGGTTAGGTACTTCCCTAGAGGGCAATAATATAATAGCTGATCAACTAACAGCAGATAACTGAAGTTAACAGAACTGAAATTATGCGAATCATTGCTACTCTATTTCCCTCCATCAACATACAATAAGTGACCTGAAATAGCCTAAAACATATTATTATAACTCCTTTCCACCAGTGATAAAGTCAAAATTAGTGAGAAGTCAGAACAGTTAGAATACATTAAACAGCTAACTGTTTTTCGTCACTGTTAACGTTTCTCACATTTCTCACATTTCTCAATGGTCACCTAGCTAAAATGGGAAATACAGATGATATCTGACTTACGGCAACCAGTCTCATCTGAAGCGTCCCGACAATCTTGTCGACCATCACACCTCATTTGTTGTTCAATGCATTCACCAGAAGAACACTGATATTGACCAGGACGACAACGAGGAGCTGTTGCAAAATAATTTCATTGGCAAATAAACATACTTCAGTTAATTTTCACCATGAACACTTCATCATCAAAATCATTCAACATGAACACATGCAAAACAATCACTGAGGCATAAATCTTCTCTCAGTATTAGATCGGTGGATCAATGCTACAAATTCCCTATAGAATAGTCTCTTATTTCAAACAGTGGTTACATACATGTGCTCAGCCTTTAAGTCGATTGGTTACTACACATTCACCAACACAACCATTGCATTTTGACGGTTATCACTAACTGCTGCATTTTCTCGCACATATTCTACCATGTGATCTAGTTCTGAACACAATAATATCACACAGTTCTGGAAATAAATGACAATTTGAAAGGTGGGATTTCTCTGGAAAACACAATCCTCGTTATCGTCACCATTCTGCATATCTCTGTCTCTATCATCATCAGGATTGTCGTCCTGACCATCACTGTCTTTTCTTATTCTACTTACTCTTCTACGATGTCATTGCCCGAGTCACCATTGTCCTTATCGACGTCATCAACGACACCTGAGCAATGTCACATGACGAGCGTATTCTAGAGAACATCTTTTCTTGTTGCCGTTAATTGAAGAATCCCGTCATTCCGATATCCAGTGATTAGTGAATTGTGAGCGTTGAGTGAGATCACTCCAGCTCTGAGAATAAGTTTCGTCCACAATCTCGACTATACAGCTACCTACAGATACACGCAGAGACATATGAACATTTGCAAGATCAGGTGGACCTGTTCATCATTGACTGGACGATTTTCATACTGACCGAGGGAGCCGGTGACAACTCAACCATCCCACAATGAACGAATAATCTTCTCAGTGTTGTGTGGTCTGAACAGTGTGATTTCAACGTCTCAACGAGTTGAGACGTCGCAGTATCATTCGGTTGCTAATTGGGATATAACAACTTTCCAACCGTACGCGATACACCCACACTCCACCCACAATGCTAGTTAAGCAGTAGAATAAATCAGAAGACCAATTATTAAAATTGTCGTCTCCTGTAAACAGTTCAAGTGAACACGAACTGTAAACAAACTAAGGAATAGTAAGGAGTCGTGTACACTCGTTAAAACTAATCTGTTTTCCGAAATGTGGACATGCCTCGTAATAAGAGGTCTACCGAAAGCACTGGTTAGGTACTTCCCTAGAGGGCAATAATATAATAGCTGATCAACTAACAGCAGATAACTGAAGTTAACAGAACTGAAATTATGCGAATCATTGCTACTCTATTTCCCTCCATCAACATACAATAAGTGACCTGAAATAGCCTAAAACATATTATTATAACTCCTTTCCACCAGTGATAAAGTCAAAATTAGTGAGAAGTCAGAACAGTTAGAATACATTAAACAGCTAACTGTTTTTCGTCACTGTTAACGTTTCTCACATTTCTCACATTTCTCAATGGTCACCTAGCTAAAATGGGAAATACAGATGATATCTGACTTACGGCAACCAGTCTCATCTGAAGCGTCCCGACAATCTTGTCGACCATCACATCTCATTTGTTGTTCAATGCATTCACCAGAAGAACACTGATATTGACCAGGACGACAACGAGGAGCTGTTGCAAAATAATTTCATTGGCAAATAAACATACTTCAGTTAATTTTCACCATGAACACTTCATCATCAAAATCATTCAACATGAACACATGCAAAACAATCACTGAGGCATAAATCTTCTCTCAGTATTAGATCGGTGGATCAATGCTACAAATTCCTATAGAATAGTCTCTTATTTCAAACAGTGGTTACATACATGTGCTCAGCCTTTAAGTCGATTGGTTACTACACATTCACCAACACAACCATTGCATTTTGACGGTTATCACTAACTGCTGCATTTTCTCGCACATATTCTACCATGTGATCTAGTTCTGAACACAATAATATCACACAGTTCTGGAAATAAATGACAATTTGAAAGGTGGGATTTCTCTGGAAAACACAATCCTCGTTATCGTCACCATTCTGCATATCTCTGTCTCTATCATCATCAGGATTGTCGTCCTGACCATCACTGTCTTTTCTTATTCTACTTACTCTTCTACGATGTCATTGCCCGAGTCACCATTGTCCTTATCGACGTCATCAACGACACCTGAGCAATGTCACATGACGAGCGTATTCTAGAGAACATCTTTTCTTGTTGCCGTTAATTGAAGAATCCCGTCATTCCGATATCCAGTGATTAGTGAATTGTGAGCGTTGAGTGAGATCACTCCAGCTCTGAGAATAAGTTTCGTCCACAATCTCGACTATACAGCTACCTACAGATACACGCAGAGACATATGAACATTTGCAAGATCAGGTGGACCTGTTCATCATTGACTGGACGATTTTCATACTGACCGAGGGAGCCGGTGACAACTCAACCATCCCACAATGAACGAATAATCTTCTCAGTGTTGTGTGGTCTGAACAGTGTGATTTCAACGTCTCAACGAGTTGAGACGTCGCAGTATCATTCGGTTGCTAATTGGGATATAACAACTTTCCAACCGTACGCGATACACCCACACTCCACCCACAATGCTAGTTAAGCAGTAGAATAAATCAGAAGACCAATTATTAAAATTGTCGTCTCCTGTAAACAGTTCAAGTGAACACGAACTGTAAACAAACTAAGGAATAGTAAGGAGTCGTGTACACTCGTTAAAACTAATCTGTTTTCCGAAATGTGGACATGCCTCGTAATAAGAGGTCTACCGAAAGCACTGGTTAGGTACTTCCCTAGAGGGCAATAATATAATAGCTGATCAACTAACAGCAGATAACTGAAGTTAACAGAACTGAAATTATGCGAATCATTGCTACTCTATTTCCCTCCATCAACATACAATAAGTGACCTGAAATAGCCTAAAACATATTATTATAACTCCTTTCCACCAGTGATAAAGTCAAAATTAGTGAGAAGTCAGAACAGTTAGAATACATTAAACAGCTAACTGTTTTTCGTCACTGTTAACGTTTCTCACATTTCTCACATTTCTCAATGGTCACCTAGCTAAAATGGGAAATACAGATGATATCTGACTTACGGCAACCAGTCTCATCTGAAGCGTCCCGACAATCTTGTCGACCATCACACCTCATTTGTTGTTCAATGCATTCACCAGAAGAACACTGATATTGACCAGGACGACAACGAGGAGCTGTTGCAAAATAATTTCATTGGCAAATAAACATACTTCAGTTAATTTTCACCATGAACACTTCATCATCAAAATCATTCAACATGAACACATGCAAAACAATCACTGAGGCATAAATCTTCTCTCAGTATTAGATCGGTGGATCAATGCTACAAATTCCCTATAGAATAGTCTCTTATTTCAAACAGTGGTTACATACATGTGCTCAGCCTTTAAGTCGATTGGTTACTACACATTCACCAACACAACCATTGCATTTTGACGGTTATCACTAACTGCTGCATTTTCTCGCACATATTCTACCATGTGATCTAGTTCTGAACACAATAATATCACACAGTTCTGGAAATAAATGACAATTTGAAAGGTGGGATTTCTCTGGAAAACACAATCCTCGTTATCGTCACCATTCTGCATATCTCTGTCTCTATCATCATCAGGATTGTCGTCCTGACCATCACTGTCTTTTCTTATTCTACTTACTCTTCTACGATGTCATTGCCCGAGTCACCATTGTCCTTATCGACGTCATCAACGACACCTGAGCAATGTCACATGACGAGCGTATTCTAGAGAACATCTTTTCTTGTTGCCGTTAATTGAAGAATCCCGTCATTCCGATATCCAGTGATTAGTGAATTGTGAGCGTTGAGTGAGATCACTCCAGCTCTGAGAATAAGTTTCGTCCACAATCTCGACTATACAGCTACCTACAGATACACGCAGAGACATATGAACATTTGCAAGATCAGGTGGACCTGTTCATCATTGACTGGACGATTTTCATACTGACCGAGGGAGCCGGTGACAACTCAACCATCCCACAATGAACGAATAATCTTCTCAGTGTTGTGTGGTCTGAACAGTGTGATTTCAACGTCTCAACGAGTTGAGACGTCGCAGTATCATTCGGTTGCTAATTGGGATATAACAACTTTCCAACCGTACGCGATACACCCACACTCCACCCACAATGCTAGTTAAGCAGTAGAATAAATCAGAAGACCAATTATTAAAATTGTCGTCTCCTGTAAACAGTTCAAGTGAACACGAACTGTAAACAAACTAAGGAATAGTAAGGAGTCGTGTACACTCGTTAAAACTAATCTGTTTTCCGAAATGTGGACATGCCTCGTAATAAGAGGTCTACCGAAAGCACTGGTTAGGTACTTCCCTAGAGGGCAATAATATAATAGCTGATCAACTAACAGCAGATAACTGAAGTTAACAGAACTGAAATTATGCGAATCATTGCTACTCTATTTCCCTCCATCAACATACAATAAGTGACCTGAAATAGCCTAAAACATATTATTATAACTCCTTTCCACCAGTGATAAAGTCAAAATTAGTGAGAAGTCAGAACAGTTAGAATACATTAAACAGCTAACTGTTTTTCGTCACTGTTAACGTTTCTCACATTTCTCACATTTCTCAATGGTCACCTAGCTAAAATGGGAAATACAGATGATATCTGACTTACGGCAACCAGTCTCATCTGAAGCGTCCCGACAATCTTGTCGACCATCACACCTCATTTGTTGTTCAATGCATTCACCAGAAGAACACTGATATTGACCAGGACGACAACGAGGAGCTGTTGCAAAATAATTTCATTGGCAAATAAACATACTTCAGTTAATTTTCACCATGAACACTTCATCATCAAAATCATTCAACATGAACACATGCAAAACAATCACTGAGGCATAAATCTTCTCTCAGTATTAGATCGGTGGATCAATGCTACAAATTCCCTATAGAATAGTCTCTTATTTCAAACAGTGGTTACATACATGTGCTCAGCCTTTAAGTCGATTGGTTACTACACATTCACCAACACAACCATTGCATTTTGACGGTTATCACTAACTGCTGCATTTTCTCGCACATATTCTACCATGTGATCTAGTTCTGAACACAATAATATCACACAGTTCTGGAAATAAATGACAATTTGAAAGGTGGGATTTCTCTGGAAAACACAATCCTCGTTATCGTCACCATTCTGCATATCTCTGTCTCTATCATCATCAGGATTGTCGTCCTGACCATCACTGTCTTTTCTTATTCTACTTACTCTTCTACGATGTCATTGCCCGAGTCACCATTGTCCTTATCGACGTCATCAACGACACCTGAGCAATGTCACATGACGAGCGTATTCTAGAGAACATCTTTTCTTGTTGCCGTTAATTGAAGAATCCCGTCATTCCGATATCCAGTGATTAGTGAATTGTGAGCGTTGAGTGAGATCACTCCAGCTCTGAGAATAAGTTTCGTCCACAATCTCGACTATACAGCTACCTACAGATACACGCAGAGACATATGAACATTTGCAAGATCAGGTGGACCTGTTCATCATTGACTGGACGATTTTCATACTGACCGAGGGAGCCGGTGACAACTCAACCATCCCACAATGAACGAATAATCTTCTCAGTGTTGTGTGGTCTGAACAGTGTGATTTCAACGTCTCAACGAGTTGAGACGTCGCAGTATCATTCGGTTGCTAATTGGGATATAACAACTTTCCAACCGTACGCGATACACCCACACTCCACCCACAATGCTAGTTAAGCAGTAGAATAAATCAGAAGACCAATTATTAAAATTGTCGTCTCCTGTAAACAGTTCAAGTGAACACGAACTGTAAACAAACTAAGGAATAGTAAGGAGTCGTGTACACTCGTTAAAACTAATCTGTTTTCCGAAATGTGGACATGCCTCGTAATAAGAGGTCTACCGAAAGCACTGGTTAGGTACTTCCCTAGAGGGCAATAATATAATAGCTGATCAACTAACAGCAGATAACTGAAGTTAACAGAACTGAAATTATGCGAATCATTGCTACTCTATTTCCCTCCATCAACATACAATAAGTGACCTGAAATAGCCTAAAACATATTATTATAACTCCTTTCCACCAGTGATAAAGTCAAAATTAGTGAGAAGTCAGAACAGTTAGAATACATTAAACAGCTAACTGTTTTTCGTCACTGTTAACGTTTCTCACATTTCTCACATTTCTCAATGGTCACCTAGCTAAAATGGGAAATACAGATGATATCTGACTTACGGCAACCAGTCTCATCTGAAGCGTCCCGACAATCTTGTCGACCATCACACCTCATTTGTTGTTCAATGCATTCACCAGAAGAACACTGATATTGACCAGGACGACAACGAGGAGCTGTTGCAAAATAATTTCATTGGCAAATAAACATACTTCAGTTAATTTTCACCATGAACACTTCATCATCAAAATCATTCAACATGAACACATGCAAAACAATCACTGAGGCATAAATCTTCTCTCAGTATTAGATCGGTGGATCAATGCTACAAATTCCCTATAGAATAGTCTCTTATTTCAAACAGTGGTTACATACATGTGCTCAGCCTTTAAGTCGATTGGTTACTACACATTCACCAACACAACCATTGCATTTTGACGGTTATCACTAACTGCTGCATTTTCTCGCACATATTCTACCATGTGATCTAGTTCTGAACACAATAATATCACACAGTTCTGGAAATAAATGACAATTTGAAAGGTGGGATTTCTCTGGAAAACACAATCCTCGTTATCGTCACCATTCTGCATATCTCTGTCTCTATCATCATCAGGATTGTCGTCCTGACCATCACTGTCTTTTCTTATTCTACTTACTCTTCTACGATGTCATTGCCCGAGTCACCATTGTCCTTATCGACGTCATCAACGACACCTGAGCAATGTCACATGACGAGCGTATTCTAGAGAACATCTTTTCTTGTTGCCGTTAATTGAAGAATCCCGTCATTCCGATATCCAGTGATTAGTGAATTGTGAGCGTTGAGTGAGATCACTCCAGCTCTGAGAATAAGTTTCGTCCACAATCTCGACTATACAGCTACCTACAGATACACGCAGAGACATATGAACATTTGCAAGATCAGGTGGACCTGTTCATCATTGACTGGACGATTTTCATACTGACCGAGGGAGCCGGTGACAACTCAACCATCCCACAATGAACGAATAATCTTCTCAGTGTTGTGTGGTCTGAACAGTGTGATTTCAACGTCTCAACGAGTTGAGACGTCGCAGTATCATTCGGTTGCTAATTGGGATATAACAACTTTCCAACCGTACGCGATACACCCACACTCCACCCACAATGCTAGTTAAGCAGTAGAATAAATCAGAAGACCAATTATTAAAATTGTCGTCTCCTGTAAACAGTTCAAGTGAACACGAACTGTAAACAAACTAAGGAATAGTAAGGAGTCGTGTACACTCGTTAAAACTAATCTGTTTTCCGAAATGTGGACATGCCTCGTAATAAGAGGTCTACCGAAAGCACTGGTTAGGTACTTCCCTAGAGGGCAATAATATAATAGCTGATCAACTAACAGCAGATAACTGAAGTTAACAGAACTGAAATTATGCGAATCATTGCTACTCTATTTCCCTCCATCAACATACAATAAGTGACCTGAAATAGCCTAAAACATATTATTATAACTCCTTTCCACCAGTGATAAAGTCAAAATTAGTGAGAAGTCAGAACAGTTAGAATACATTAAACAGCTAACTGTTTTTCGTCACTGTTAACGTTTCTCACATTTCTCACATTTCTCAATGGTCACCTAGCTAAAATGGGAAATACAGATGATATCTGACTTACGGCAACCAGTCTCATCTGAAGCGTCCCGACAATCTTGTCGACCATCACACCTCATTTGTTGTTCAATGCATTCACCAGAAGAACACTGATATTGACCAGGACGACAACGAGGAGCTGTTGCAAAATAATTTCATTGGCAAATAAACATACTTCAGTTAATTTTCACCATGAACACTTCATCATCAAAATCATTCAACATGAACACATGCAAAACAATCACTGAGGCATAAATCTTCTCTCAGTATTAGATCGGTGGATCAATGCTACAAATTCCCTATAGAATAGTCTCTTATTTCAAACAGTGGTTACATACATGTGCTCAGCCTTTAAGTCGATTGGTTACTACACATTCACCAACACAACCATTGCATTTTGACGGTTATCACTAACTGCTGCATTTTCTCGCACATATTCTACCATGTGATCTAGTTCTGAACACAATAATATCACACAGTTCTGGAAATAAATGACAATTTGAAAGGTGGGATTTCTCTGGAAAACACAATCCTCGTTATCGTCACCATTCTGCATATCTCTGTCTCTATCATCATCAGGATTGTCGTCCTGACCATCACTGTCTTTTCTTATTCTACTTACTCTTCTACGATGTCATTGCCCGAGTCACCATTGTCCTTATCGACGTCATCAACGACACCTGAGCAATGTCACATGACGAGCGTATTCTAGAGAACATCTTTTCTTGTTGCCGTTAATTGAAGAATCCCGTCATTCCGATATCCAGTGATTAGTGAATTGTGAGCGTTGAGTGAGATCACTCCAGCTCTGAGAATAAGTTTCGTCCACAATCTCGACTATACAGCTACCTACAGATACACGCAGAGACATATGAACATTTGCAAGATCAGGTGGACCTGTTCATCATTGACTGGACGATTTTCATACTGACCGAGGGAGCCGGTGACAACTCAACCATCCCACAATGAACGAATAATCTTCTCAGTGTTGTGTGGTCTGAACAGTGTGATTTCAACGTCTCAACGAGTTGAGACGTCGCAGTATCATTCGGTTGCTAATTGGGATATAACAACTTTCCAACCGTACGCGATACACCCACACTCCACCCACAATGCTAGTTAAGCAGTAGAATAAATCAGAAGACCAATTATTAAAATTGTCGTCTCCTGTAAACAGTTCAAGTGAACACGAACTGTAAACAAACTAAGGAATAGTAAGGAGTCGTGTACACTCGTTAAAACTAATCTGTTTTCCGAAATGTGGACATGCCTCGTAATAAGAGGTCTACCGAAAGCACTGGTTAGGTACTTCCCTAGAGGGCAATAATATAATAGCTGATCAACTAACAGCAGATAACTGAAGTTAACAGAACTGAAATTATGCGAATCATTGCTACTCTATTTCCCTCCATCAACATACAATAAGTGACCTGAAATAGCCTAAAACATATTATTATAACTCCTTTCCACCAGTGATAAAGTCAAAATTAGTGAGAAGTCAGAACAGTTAGAATACATTAAACAGCTAACTGTTTTTCGTCACTGTTAACGTTTCTCACATTTCTCACATTTCTCAATGGTCACCTAGCTAAAATGGGAAATACAGATGATATCTGACTTACGGCAACCAGTCTCATCTGAAGCGTCCCGACAATCTTGTCGACCATCACACCTCATTTGTTGTTCAATGCATTCACCAGAAGAACACTGATATTGACCAGGACGACAACGAGGAGCTGTTGCAAAATAATTTCATTGGCAAATAAACATACTTCAGTTAATTTTCACCATGAACACTTCATCATCAAAATCATTCAACATGAACACATGCAAAACAATCACTGAGGCATAAATCTTCTCTCAGTATTAGATCGGTGGATCAATGCTACAAATTCCCTATAGAATAGTCTCTTATTTCAAACAGTGGTTACATACATGTGCTCAGCCTTTAAGTCGATTGGTTACTACACATTCACCAACACAACCATTGCATTTTGACGGTTATCACTAACTGCTGCATTTTCTCGCACATATTCTACCATGTGATCTAGTTCTGAACACAATAATATCACACAGTTCTGGAAATAAATGACAATTTGAAAGGTGGGATTTCTCTGGAAAACACAATCCTCGTTATCGTCACCATTCTGCATATCTCTGTCTCTATCATCATCAGGATTGTCGTCCTGACCATCACTGTCTTTTCTTATTCTACTTACTCTTCTACGATGTCATTGCCCGAGTCACCATTGTCCTTATCGACGTCATCAACGACACCTGAGCAATGTCACATGACGAGCGTATTCTAGAGAACATCTTTTCTTGTTGCCGTTAATTGAAGAATCCCGTCATTCCGATATCCAGTGATTAGTGAATTGTGAGCGTTGAGTGAGATCACTCCAGCTCTGAGAATAAGTTTCGTCCACAATCTCGACTATACAGCTACCTACAGATACACGCAGAGACATATGAACATTTGCAAGATCAGGTGGACCTGTTCATCATTGACTGGACGATTTTCATACTGACCGAGGGAGCCGGTGACAACTCAACCATCCCACAATGAACGAATAATCTTCTCAGTGTTGTGTGGTCTGAACAGTGTGATTTCAACGTCTCAACGAGTTGAGACGTCGCAGTATCATTCGGTTGCTAATTGGGATATAACAACTTTCCAACCGTACGCGATACACCCACACTCCACCCACAATGCTAGTTAAGCAGTAGAATAAATCAGAAGACCAATTATTAAAATTGTCGTCTCCTGTAAACAGTTCAAGTGAACACGAACTGTAAACAAACTAAGGAATAGTAAGGAGTCGTGTACACTCGTTAAAACTAATCTGTTTTCCGAAATGTGGACATGCCTCGTAATAAGAGGTCTACCGAAAGCACTGGTTAGGTACTTCCCTAGAGGGCAATAATATAATAGCTGATCAACTAACAGCAGATAACTGAAGTTAACAGAACTGAAATTATGCGAATCATTGCTACTCTATTTCCCTCCATCAACATACAATAAGTGACCTGAAATAGCCTAAAACATATTATTATAACTCCTTTCCACCAGTGATAAAGTCAAAATTAGTGAGAAGTCAGAACAGTTAGAATACATTAAACAGCTAACTGTTTTTCGTCACTGTTAACGTTTCTCACATTTCTCACATTTCTCAATGGTCACCTAGCTAAAATGGGAAATACAGATGATATCTGACTTACGGCAACCAGTCTCATCTGAAGCGTCCCGACAATCTTGTCGACCATCACACCTCATTTGTTGTTCAATGCATTCACCAGAAGAACACTGATATTGACCAGGACGACAACGAGGAGCTGTTGCAAAATAATTTCATTGGCAAATAAACATACTTCAGTTAATTTTCACCATGAACACTTCATCATCAAAATCATTCAACATGAACACATGCAAAACAATCACTGAGGCATAAATCTTCTCTCAGTATTAGATCGGTGGATCAATGCTACAAATTCCCTATAGAATAGTCTCTTATTTCAAACAGTGGTTACATACATGTGCTCAGCCTTTAAGTCGATTGGTTACTACACATTCACCAACACAACCATTGCATTTTGACGGTTATCACTAACTGCTGCATTTTCTCGCACATATTCTACCATGTGATCTAGTTCTGAACACAATAATATCACACAGTTCTGGAAATAAATGACAATTTGAAAGGTGGGATTTCTCTGGAAAACACAATCCTCGTTATCGTCACCATTCTGCATATCTCTGTCTCTATCATCATCAGGATTGTCGTCCTGACCATCACTGTCTTTTCTTATTCTACTTACTCTTCTACGATGTCATTGCCCGAGTCACCATTGTCCTTATCGACGTCATCAACGACACCTGAGCAATGTCACATGACGAGCGTATTCTAGAGAACATCTTTTCTTGTTGCCGTTAATTGAAGAATCCCGTCATTCCGATATCCAGTGATTAGTGAATTGTGAGCGTTGAGTGAGATCACTCCAGCTCTGAGAATAAGTTTCGTCCACAATCTCGACTATACAGCTACCTACAGATACACGCAGAGACATATGAACATTTGCAAGATCAGGTGGACCTGTTCATCATTGACTGGACGATTTTCATACTGACCGAGGGAGCCGGTGACAACTCAACCATCCCACAATGAACGAATAATCTTCTCAGTGTTGTGTGGTCTGAACAGTGTGATTTCAACGTCTCAACGAGTTGAGACGTCGCAGTATCATTCGGTTGCTAATTGGGATATAACAACTTTCCAACCGTACGCGATACACCCACACTCCACCCACAATGCTAGTTAAGCAGTAGAATAAATCAGAAGACCAATTATTAAAATTGTCGTCTCCTGTAAACAGTTCAAGTGAACACGAACTGTAAACAAACTAAGGAATAGTAAGGAGTCGTGTACACTCGTTAAAACTAATCTGTTTTCCGAAATGTGGACATGCCTCGTAATAAGAGGTCTACCGAAAGCACTGGTTAGGTACTTCCCTAGAGGGCAATAATATAATAGCTGATCAACTAACAGCAGATAACTGAAGTTAACAGAACTGAAATTATGCGAATCATTGCTACTCTATTTCCCTCCATCAACATACAATAAGTGACCTGAAATAGCCTAAAACATATTATTATAACTCCTTTCCACCAGTGATAAAGTCAAAATTAGTGAGAAGTCAGAACAGTTAGAATACATTAAACAGCTAACTGTTTTTCGTCACTGTTAACGTTTCTCACATTTCTCACATTTCTCAATGGTCACCTAGCTAAAATGGGAAATACAGATGATATCTGACTTACGGCAACCAGTCTCATCTGAAGCGTCCCGACAATCTTGTCGACCATCACACCTCATTTGTTGTTCAATGCATTCACCAGAAGAACACTGATATTGACCAGGACGACAACGAGGAGCTGTTGCAAAATAATTTCATTGGCAAATAAACATACTTCAGTTAATTTTCACCATGAACACTTCATCATCAAAATCATTCAACATGAACACATGCAAAACAATCACTGAGGCATAAATCTTCTCTCAGTATTAGATCGGTGGATCAATGCTACAAATTCCCTATAGAATAGTCTCTTATTTCAAACAGTGGTTACATACATGTGCTCAGCCTTTAAGTCGATTGGTTACTACACATTCACCAACACAACCATTGCATTTTGACGGTTATCACTAACTGCTGCATTTTCTCGCACATATTCTACCATGTGATCTAGTTCTGAACACAATAATATCACACAGTTCTGGAAATAAATGACAATTTGAAAGGTGGGATTTCTCTGGAAAACACAATCCTCGTTATCGTCACCATTCTGCATATCTCTGTCTCTATCATCATCAGGATTGTCGTCCTGACCATCACTGTCTTTTCTTATTCTACTTACTCTTCTACGATGTCATTGCCCGAGTCACCATTGTCCTTATCGACGTCATCAACGACACCTGAGCAATGTCACATGACGAGCGTATTCTAGAGAACATCTTTTCTTGTTGCCGTTAATTGAAGAATCCCGTCATTCCGATATCCAGTGATTAGTGAATTGTGAGCGTTGAGTGAGATCACTCCAGCTCTGAGAATAAGTTTCGTCCACAATCTCGACTATACAGCTACCTACAGATACACGCAGAGACATATGAACATTTGCAAGATCAGGTGGACCTGTTCATCATTGACTGGACGATTTTCATACTGACCGAGGGAGCCGGTGACAACTCAACCATCCCACAATGAACGAATAATCTTCTCAGTGTTGTGTGGTCTGAACAGTGTGATTTCAACGTCTCAACGAGTTGAGACGTCGCAGTATCATTCGGTTGCTAATTGGGATATAACAACTTTCCAACCGTACGCGATACACCCACACTCCACCCACAATGCTAGTTAAGCAGTAGAATAAATCAGAAGACCAATTATTAAAATTGTCGTCTCCTGTAAACAGTTCAAGTGAACACGAACTGTAAACAAACTAAGGAATAGTAAGGAGTCGTGTACACTCGTTAAAACTAATCTGTTTTCCGAAATGTGGACATGCCTCGTAATAAGAGGTCTACCGAAAGCACTGGTTAGGTACTTCCCTAGAGGGCAATAATATAATAGCTGATCAACTAACAGCAGATAACTGAAGTTAACAGAACTGAAATTATGCGAATCATTGCTACTCTATTTCCCTCCATCAACATACAATAAGTGACCTGAAATAGCCTAAAACATATTATTATAACTCCTTTCCACCAGTGATAAAGTCAAAATTAGTGAGAAGTCAGAACAGTTAGAATACATTAAACAGCTAACTGTTTTTCGTCACTGTTAACGTTTCTCACATTTCTCACATTTCTCAATGGTCACCTAGCTAAAATGGGAAATACAGATGATATCTGACTTACGGCAACCAGTCTCATCTGAAGCGTCCCGACAATCTTGTCGACCATCACACCTCATTTGTTGTTCAATGCATTCACCAGAAGAACACTGATATTGACCAGGACGACAACGAGGAGCTGTTGCAAAATAATTTCATTGGCAAATAAACATACTTCAGTTAATTTTCACCATGAACACTTCATCATCAAAATCATTCAACATGAACACATGCAAAACAATCACTGAGGCATAAATCTTCTCTCAGTATTAGATCGGTGGATCAATGCTACAAATTCCCTATAGAATAGTCTCTTATTTCAAACAGTGGTTACATACATGTGCTCAGCCTTTAAGTCGATTGGTTACTACACATTCACCAACACAACCATTGCATTTTGACGGTTATCACTAACTGCTGCATTTTCTCGCACATATTCTACCATGTGATCTAGTTCTGAACACAATAATATCACACAGTTCTGGAAATAAATGACAATTTGAAAGGTGGGATTTCTCTGGAAAACACAATCCTCGTTATCGTCACCATTCTGCATATCTCTGTCTCTATCATCATCAGGATTGTCGTCCTGACCATCACTGTCTTTTCTTATTCTACTTACTCTTCTACGATGTCATTGCCCGAGTCACCATTGTCCTTATCGACGTCATCAACGACACCTGAGCAATGTCACATGACGAGCGTATTCTAGAGAACATCTTTTCTTGTTGCCGTTAATTGAAGAATCCCGTCATTCCGATATCCAGTGATTAGTGAATTGTGAGCGTTGAGTGAGATCACTCCAGCTCTGAGAATAAGTTTCGTCCACAATCTCGACTATACAGCTACCTACAGATACACGCAGAGACATATGAACATTTGCAAGATCAGGTGGACCTGTTCATCATTGACTGGACGATTTTCATACTGACCGAGGGAGCCGGTGACAACTCAACCATCCCACAATGAACGAATAATCTTCTCAGTGTTGTGTGGTCTGAACAGTGTGATTTCAACGTCTCAACGAGTTGAGACGTCGCAGTATCATTCGGTTGCTAATTGGGATATAACAACTTTCCAACCGTACGCGATACACCCACACTCCACCCACAATGCTAGTTAAGCAGTAGAATAAATCAGAAGACCAATTATTAAAATTGTCGTCTCCTGTAAACAGTTCAAGTGAACACGAACTGTAAACAAACTAAGGAATAGTAAGGAGTCGTGTACACTCGTTAAAACTAATCTGTTTTCCGAAATGTGGACATGCCTCGTAATAAGAGGTCTACCGAAAGCACTGGTTAGGTACTTCCCTAGAGGGCAATAATATAATAGCTGATCAACTAACAGCAGATAACTGAAGTTAACAGAACTGAAATTATGCGAATCATTGCTACTCTATTTCCCTCCATCAACATACAATAAGTGACCTGAAATAGCCTAAAACATATTATTATAACTCCTTTCCACCAGTGATAAAGTCAAAATTAGTGAGAAGTCAGAACAGTTAGAATACATTAAACAGCTAACTGTTTTTCGTCACTGTTAACGTTTCTCACATTTCTCACATTTCTCAATGGTCACCTAGCTAAAATGGGAAATACAGATGATATCTGACTTACGGCAACCAGTCTCATCTGAAGCGTCCCGACAATCTTGTCGACCATCACACCTCATTTGTTGTTCAATGCATTCACCAGAAGAACACTGATATTGACCAGGACGACAACGAGGAGCTGTTGCAAAATAATTTCATTGGCAAATAAACATACTTCAGTTAATTTTCACCATGAACACTTCATCATCAAAATCATTCAACATGAACACATGCAAAACAATCACTGAGGCATAAATCTTCTCTCAGTATTAGATCGGTGGATCAATGCTACAAATTCCCTATAGAATAGTCTCTTATTTCAAACAGTGGTTACATACATGTGCTCAGCCTTTAAGTCGATTGGTTACTACACATTCACCAACACAACCATTGCATTTTGACGGTTATCACTAACTGCTGCATTTTCTCGCACATATTCTACCATGTGATC
Source organism: Schistosoma haematobium (assembly GCF_000699445.3). Taxonomy (NCBI): domain Eukaryota; kingdom Metazoa; phylum Platyhelminthes; class Trematoda; order Strigeidida; family Schistosomatidae; genus Schistosoma; species Schistosoma haematobium. The sequence goes on along the minus strand of NC_067195.1, from coordinate 57,737,286 downwards.
TAGTTCTGAACACAATAATATCACACAGTTCTGGAAATAAATGACAATTTGAAAGGTGGGATTTCTCTGGAAAACACAATCCTCGTTATCGTCACCATTCTGCATATCTCTGTCTGTTGTGGACGATAGATCCGGAAACTCATATTTTTATATTTTATTTTATCGATAATCTTATCAATTAAATGTTAGATATTTTTTATTGGGGTCAATTGATGAACTATCGATTAAATGCGCAAAAAGTTCAATTGATGAACTCGTTGATTATTGTTTAAAAATTTTCTATGACAATATCGGTTGTAAATAATTGTATAAATACGCTTGATTGTGTGCTAGACTTGACTTGACTTGACTTGTTATCTACTGTTTGTCTGTAGAATACACTTTCTACACCTTACCCAGACTTATTCATCAAGTTAGCAGAGTTGAGGACAACGAACTAGAATAGCTATCGAGTCGCTGAATCATTGATCCTTCGTTCGTTCGAGTAAGACGCATCAGTAATAGCATTCAAGGAATAACGAAACATAACAAATTAGCGACGGTGGTTTTTCAATTATGGACCCTGCCAAACTTGAACTGTAACTTGAGCAGCAGCTGAAATTGATGCAAGTGTTGATGGAGACCTAGGTTACGCCTCCTTTACAGTCAAACACGTCTAGTCCAACCACGGCACCATCAGTAGATGGCATCGCAAATAGCATAGCTGAATTTCATTACGATCCTGATGCTAATGTTACTTTTGAGATGTGGTTCAGGCGTTATGAAGATCTATTTAAATTTGATTTCGCCAATCAAGATGATGCTTGGAAAGTGCGGCTGCTACTTCGTAAATTGGTTGCAACTGAGCTAGACAAGCATTGCAATCTGATCCTGCCTTTAAACCCACGTGACCGATCATTTGCAGACACAGTTCAAACATTAAGCCAACATTTTGGCGATAACTCGTCACTGTTTAATACTCGTTATCGATGCTTGAAGCTAACTATGAACGAAGATGATGATTTTCTTACGCATGCGGGCGTCGTCAACCGTGAATGCGAACGCTTCCGGTTAAAGTCCTTAACTGAAGATCAGTTTAAAGCCCTGATCCTTATTTGCAGCCTACAGTACCAAAAGTTCAGTGACTTACGAACAAGGCTACTAAGTCGTTTGGATCAAGAGCCGAAACTCACCCTGAGTGATATAGCTAATGAATATCAACGTCTCATTAATCTTCAACGAGACACTTCTATGGTCCAGAGTGGTGGGTCTAGCCGATCTGAAGTACGAGCGGTGCAACAGACACCTCACAAAAACAAATACGTCCCCGCTTCATCCAGTCCATCTCACTCCAGCTCTAGACGACAGACTAAAGCAACTCCTCCTGCTCCTTGCTGGCAATGTGGTGCATGGCACTACGTTCGAAACTGCTCATTTAATCAACATCGATGCAAGAAGTGTGAGGTTATTGGTCATAAGGATGGGTTTTGTCTGAGGAAGAAGACTCCAAGTCAATCCAGAAATACCAAAAAAACCTTTTCTAGATCCCGCACCAATTCATTGAGCTTAGTATCTTTGTTTCAAAGCTCACCACCAAGTCAGAGAAAATTTATTACTGTTAACATTAATGTGCATTCATCTAGATTGCAAATAGATACAGCATCAGATGTCACTATCCTCTCTCGTAAGACTTGGATCAAAATGGGCAGCCCAAACTTGCAGCATACAACGCAAAAGCCTCGTACTGCGTGTGGCAATTACCTTAACCTGCTAGGAAAAATGGAATGTACAGTTACTTTCCGTGATTTGGCATTTGTTGGGGTATGCTACATAACGCCAGCTGATCTAAATTTGCTCGGGTTAGATTGGTTCGATCACTTAAATTTAGCTGATGTCCCGTTGAATACCATATGCAACCTGGTATCACAACCCCAACTGCGACAACAACCACATGACTTGGAATCATATACGAGGACCCTAATGACGCAGTTTTCAACTATTTTCCAACCTGGATTGGGTCGCTGCTCTGTCATGAAAGCAACACTTCGATTGAAAACTGGGGCTAAGCCTGTTTTTGGCCCAAAGAGACCTGTCCCTTATGGAACATTACAAACAGTAGATGAAGAATTGAACCGCCTTCAACAACAAGGAGTTATCACTCCCGTTTCCTACTCTGCATGGGCAGCACCTATCGTGGTTATTAAGAAGGCCAACGGCACGATGCGTATATGTGCTGACTTTTCAACAGGTCTCAACGCAGCTCTGGAACAACATCACTATCCCCTGCCTGTTCCCGCAGACCTATTTACAATGCTGAATGGGGGAAGATTTTTCGCTAAGCTGGATCTAGCTGATGCTTATTTGCAAGTGGAAGTAGATGAAGCATCAAGAGAGCTGTTAACTATCAATATTCATCGTGGTTTGTTCCAGTATAACCGTCTACCTTTCGGGGTCAGAACTGCACCATCTATTTCCCAACAACTGATGGATAACATCCTATCAGGTATCTCGGGAGTCGCGGCTTATTTGGATGACATTTTAATTATAGCAACGACATTGGAACAGCTACGAGAACGCACGACATTGGTACTGCAACGCATCAGTGACAACGGGTTCCGGTTACGCCCAGAGAAATGCCAGTTTTGCTTGCAGTCGGTAAAGTACTTGGGGTTCATTTTCGATGCCGACGGCCGCAAGCCGGATCCTGAGAATATCCGAGCTATCAAACTGATGCCCACTCCCACTAATGTCTCGGCACTACGTTCCTTCCTGGGACTTGTCAGCTATTACTCAGCGTTCATTCCATCGATGCATGATATTCGCGCTCCACTCAATAGCTTACTGCAGAAGAACAGTTCTTGGAACTGGACTAAACAGTGTGACACTGCTTTTTGTAAACTCAAGTCCATTATTAGTTCGGAATTGCTGTTGACACACTACGATCCAGCCATGCCGATCATCGTAGCTACAGACGCTTCAGCGTATGGCCTAGGCGCTGTTATCTCCCATCAGTTCCCGGATGCATCGGAAAAAGCCGTTATGCATGCATCCCGCACACTAACCCTAGCAGAAAAAAAATACAGTCAGATGGAAGAAGAAGCGCTTGCGCTTGTGTTTGCTGTGCGCCGTTTCCACAAGTTCCTGTACTGTCGGAGATTCACGCTTCTCACAGATCACAAGCCTTTACTCGCAATATTCGGGTCGAAATCTGTCATTCCAGCTCATTCAGCAAATCGTCTTCAGAGATGGGCTTTAGCACTTTTGGGGTATGATTTCGAGATCTACTACCGACGCACTCAACAATTCGGTCAGGCGGATGCCTTATCACGGCTCACTAGTGACCAGTTGGCGGCTGAGGAAAACACGGTAATCGCATCTCTGCTAGCGGAAGACCACGCCGAATGTTATCTGACAACCGCAATACGAACTTTACCGGTATCTGCAAAGGATATACAAAATGCTTCTAAGAGCGACCCCATCATAAACAGAACTATGAGCTATGTCACCAACGGTTGGCCGTCTAAGAAGTTTGATGGTGATATAAAACAGCTGTATCAGCGGCGGGATTCTCTATGCATTGTAAACGACTGCTTAATGTTCGGAGATAGAGTGGTTGTGCCAGAATCCCTTCGTGCAAAAGTGCTGAAACAGTTCCACCTTGGTCATCCGGGGATTAGACAAATGAAATCCATAGCCAGGAGTCATGCATATTGGCCGCTAATGGATCAACATATAACAGAATTGGTTGGGAAATGTATGTGATGTCAGCAAGCGGCAAAAATGAACGCCAAAGTTCCACCAGTTTCATGGCCACAACCTGATCATCCTTGGTCCAGAATACACGTCGACTTTGCAGGCCCGATTAACGGAACCATGTATCTAGTTGTAGTCGACGCCCTTTCGAAATGGCCTGAAATCAACCCTATCATACCGCCAACGTCAACTAAAACAATACAGATCCTCACAGAATTTTTCTCCCGAAATGGTATACCAGACGCTATTGTATCTGACAACGGTTCACAGTTCACCTCAAGCCAATTCCAGTCATTCTGTCAACGACTAGCCATAAAACACTTACGCTCGCCACCATACCACCCGCAGTCGAATGGGCAAGCAGAAAGGTTTGTGGATACGTTTAAAAGTGCCTTGGCTAAAACAAAAGGGGAGGGGACGCCAGCAGAAGCGTTGCAAAATTTCTTATACGTGTATCGAACAACACCAAATAAGACGTTGCCGGAGCGAAAGTCCCCAGCAGAGATCCTAATGGGAAGAAGACTGAAGACGATCCACAGCCTGATGAATCCAAGTAATGCAACTACACCAGTACGGACAAAGTTTGAAAAGCGATCCACGTACGAAGTGGGAGGTCCTGTGTTTGCCCGTGATTACAGACCGACTCATAGTCCATGGACAGAAGCGCGAGTGGTCAGAAGAGTTGGCCGACTCATGTACGAAGTTGAGGTAGGCAGTGACAGGTGGCAACGCCATCGGAGTCAGTTACGCAAACGGTTAGCCCCAGACCGCCCATCAACAGAATCAAATATTTCTCTTGACATCCTGCAAGACACATTCAACTTACCGGCAACCCCACCACAAAAAAAACCTCAAAAACAAACTGAAACACGTCCCAGACGGTGGCCTATCCGAGAACGCCGAGCAACAGACAGGATGCAGGTTGACCCCAGTAAAGCCCGCTACCAAAAAGCGGAGGAGTGTTGGGGACGATAGATCCGGAAACTCATATTTTTATATTTTATTTTATCGATAATCTTATCAATTAAATGTTAGATATTTTTTATTGGGGTCAATTGATGAACTATCGATTAAATGCGCAAAAAGTTCAATTGATGAACTCGTTGATTATTGTTTAAAAATTTTCTATGACAATATCGGTTGTAAATAATTGTATAAATACGCTTGATTGTGTGCTAGACTTGACTTGACTTGACTTGTTATCTACTGTTTGTCTGTAGAATACACTTTCTACACCTTACCCAGACTTATTCATCAAGTTAGCAGAGTTGAGGACAACGAACTAGAATAGCTATCGAGTCGCTGAATCATTGATCCTTCGTTCGTTCGAGTAAGACGCATCAGTAATAGCATTCAAGGAATAACGAAACATAACACTCTACCATCATCAGGATTGTCGTCCTGACCATCACTGTCTTTTCTTATTCTACTTACTCTTCTACGATGTCATTGCCCGAGTCACCATTGTCCTTATCGACGTCATCAACGACACCTGAGCAATGTCACATGACGAGCGTATTCTAGAGAACATCTTTTCTTGTTGCCGTTAATTGAAGAATCCCGTCATTCCGATATCCAGTGATTAGTGAATTGTGAGCGTTGAGTGAGATCACTCCAGCTCTGAGAATAAGTTTCGTCCACAATCTCGACTATACAGCTACCTACAGATACACGCAGAGACATATGAACATTTGCAAGATCAGGTGGACCTGTTCATCATTGACTGGACGATTTTCATACTGACCGAGGGAGCCGGTGACAACTCAACCATCCCACAATGAACGAATAATCTTCTCAGTGTTGTGTGGTCTGAACAGTGTGATTTCAACGTCTCGACGAGTTGAGACGTCGCAGTATCATTCGGTTGCTAATTGGGATATAACAACTTTCCAACCGTACGCGATACACCCACACTCCACCCACAATGCTAGTTAAGCAGTAGAATAAATCAGAAGACCAATTATTAAAATTGTCGTCTCCTGTAAACAGTTCAAGTGAACACGAACTGTAAACAAACTAAGGAATAGTAAGGAGTCGTGTACACTCGTTAAAACTAATCTGTTTTCCGAAATGTGGACATGCCTCGTAATAAGAGGTCTACCGAAAGCACTGGTTAGGTACTTCCCTAGAGGGCAATAATATAATAGCTGATCAACTAACAGCAGATAACTGAAGTTAACAGAACTGAAATTATGCGAATCATTGCTACTCTATTTCCCTCCATCAACATACAATAAGTGACCTGAAATAGCCTAAAACATATTATTATAACTCCTTTCCACCAGTGATAAAGTCAAAATTAGTGAGAAGTCAGAACAGTTAGAATACATTAAACAGCTAACTGTTTTTCGTCACTGTTAACGTTTCTCACATTTCTCACATTTCTCAATGGTCACCTAGCTAAAATGGGAAATACAGATGATATCTGACTTACGGCAACCAGTCTCATCTGAAGCGTCCCGACAATCTTGTCGACCATCACACCTCATTTGTTGTTCAATGCATTCACCAGAAGAACACTGATATTGACCAGGACGACAACGAGGAGCTGTTGCAAAATAATTTCATTGGCAAATAAACATACTTCAGTTAATTTTCACCATGAACACTTCATCATCAAAATCATTCAACATGAACACATGCAAAACAATCACTGAGGCATAAATCTTCTCTCAGTATTAGATCGGTGGATCAATGCTACAAATTCCCTATAGAATAGTCTCTTATTTCAAACAGTGGTTACATACATGTGCTCAGCCTTTAAGTCGATTGGTTACTACACATTCACCAACACAACCATTGCATTTTGACGGTTATCACTAACTGCTGCATTTTCTCGCACATTTTCTTTCGATATTTTCTAAACATTTTGTAATTCCTGGTTTATATCCCTTTTTTGGTGTATTTGTGCGCATATGGTCTCTGTATGATTTTTGAGTAGTCTTTTGTTTATTGAAATTTTATTTTTGTTGCTCTGTTGGTGTTTTTATAAGTCTCTTTTCATTAGGAATTTTTACACGAATATTAGCGATTTAGTAAATGGTTGTAACTAGACGTTGATCTTCCTGTAGATTTACATTTAACGGGTGAGTATTTCTATGTGTGTTATATATTTTGACTAAACACCTCATTTATATCAGTAAGATTCAATAACTCATTATCAGGAGAACCTCAAAGCTTCGGAAAAAGATAACCAACGTTTTAATTCTTTTTTCTATGGAAATTTTACTACATGTGAAAACTAGGTTTGGTAATTGGTAAATTTTATTCCAAAATCCTAGATATTTCATGATGCATGAACTTGCGTTCAATTTCTCTATAATAGGATATATCTTTTTACTTAATTTCCATACAGCAAAATTCCATTACTTGTTTAATAACACACTCTTCTATAGAAAAACATATTTCTGAACTTACGGCAACCAATTTCATCTGAGCCGTCTCGACAATGTTGTGTACCGTCACATCGCATTTCAGGAGTAATACACTCACCCGAAGAACAAAGAATGCTAGGTGGTTGGCAAACTGAAACCAAAGTATTTAAAAATATATGCAATAAACTCCCGAAATCAATGCTAACTTCATATGCACCACATATATAAACTGAAAATATTATTCTTTTGAAATATTTCTAATCATATAAATCTGAAACTTACTTTCTCTTTCATAAATGCTAATGTTTGTATTTGTTTCTTGTTTTCTAGGTATATTACACATCTAATTACTATTATGCAACTGTCATTCAATTAATTGAGCGATATTTAAAATTGTGAAAAATAGTTACATTATTAACATCTTGAGTTGTTTGGAGCAATTCATTATAATGCTTAATTTAATAGTTGAGTTCATGAGTCAAATAAAGCTAGACCACCACGGAAAACGTGGAAGCACTGGACGGCCGTTTCGTTCTAGTATGGGACTCTTCAGTACAATGGAAGATGGTCGTGCGATTTCGGGGATTAGTTGATATTAGACACTAATACCATTGGATGCCGGCTCAGTGGTCCAGTAGGTTAAGCGTTCGTGTGCAAAACTGAAGGCCCTGGGTTCGAATCCTGCGAGCGGGATCGTGGATGCGCACTACTGAGGAGTATCACAGTAGGATGAAATGGCCATTCAGTGCTTCCAGGTTTCCAACGGTGGTCTAACATCAATCGGTTCATGATCTCAATCAAAAACTTAATAATCTCCACAACCCCTATACTGATAACATACCAAAATGGCTGCAGAAACAAATGAATTTCAATGGTCAAATATGATCACAGGATAGACATAACTCATCTCCCATTGCAAAACATTTGATTAAGACTGGTCATAAGGTTGATATCAAGTCAGCATTTGTAGTGTTGTACAAAAGCGTTCAAGGACGTGTACTAAGATTTATTGAAGCCTTGGCTATACGGAAACTGAAACCCCATTTATGCGTTTAAAAACAATTTGTCCTTACTTATAACCTACCTTGGTAATACTGATTTATTATCCAAAGTGGTAATCACATTTATTGTGTACTTTATTATTATTATTTATCTTTGTTACGGCCCACCTTTAACATGTTCGGTTGACCTTTTAATTTTCATATAAAAATGTCTTAACAAGTATACATGTGATCAAAATATTCGAAATGTATTGCGCAAATATATCACATAATTCAGATAAAATTCGTCTTCTCATTCCATTATCGAAACTAAACTGTGCCACTAAAGAAAAAGTGAAAGTTATTGAGGAAATTTTCCAAAATGTACGTAGTTACCAAAAAAGCATTTTTGATAATCAGCTGTTAAATGCACATTGAACTAACCACAATTAATTTCATCAGATCCATCGGGACATTGAGTTTGCCCGTCACATCTCTGAGATTGTTGTATACAATTTCCGTCATAACACATGAAGTATCCTAATCCACATCGATCGGTAACTACATTGATTATTGCAGTTCTAGGGCTTTCATCGGGAAAGTAACATCTGTAAGATAAAACAATGAAAGACGTAAACTATGGTAGTCAGTCAACCAAATACAACAATAGAAAAAACTATTTTTCTATTATTACTAAGAATTTATGAAATAAATTAATCAACTTACTCAATTCTTGTATCATTGGCTTCTACTGAAAGTCCATATGGTGCCTTAATAAGCAGAATACCTGGAGATCTCTCAATGATAAATCGAGGATCGGACTCTACATCTTGACCACTATGTACAAAACGTGCATGTGGCATTCTGGTCCCTGGTAAAATAGTTTGACATTTAAGTGAAAAAGGTTCTGATGGTTTAACTACAATACGAGTTGGAATCACAGTAAGTCCAGCATCTACAAAGAAAAATGAAATTCTGAATTACGATTAAAATATGAGATAAATATGTATAAAAAGTAGAGACAAGTTTGCAAAGATTATATACATGATAAAAGCTAATTATTCTTATTATGAATGATCAAGTTTATAAATTCCTTGGCTAAATGAAATTTAAAACTAATTACATAATCATAAACTTTAAATAAACTATCATTATCTGTAAAACAAAAATGGAACACATTTGACGGATAAATAGATATATATATAAAAAAATAAATAAGTACTCACTGCAAAAACTGCTACCCTCATCTGACTTATCAAGACAGTCAGCTTTACCATCACATATTGAAGAAGTTTGAATACATTGTCGAGTTCTACATTGTGACTGACTAGCAGTACAAATATCCATTATGTATAATGTAACTTCTTTATAATTGAGTCCTGGTAACATACAACTGAAATCATTAAGATTATGAGTATTTATTTGTTTAGAAACAAATATACATATATAAACTGTGGAAAGAATTTTACTGGTGACAGTTCTCAAAATATGCTCCTGTTGAGAATATAGATATACCATAAGTATTTAGTTGTTAAATTGAGCCAAATATTCAAAAAGGATTTTTGAATATAACATAAAAAACACCTAAATCACACTGAATCCCCTGTTCATGAATTAAATAAGAAAGTATGGAGCTCTGTACATTCATCATTTTGTTAATTAAGTTTATGTAGCAAAAAAACACAACTTTAACTAGTATACTTTTCGATTGAAATCATGAGTCAATTGAGGCTAGACCAGCATGGAAAACCTGGAAGCACTGGATGGCCGTTTCGTCCCAGTATGGGACTCGCCAGCAGTGCGCATCCACGATCCCGCACCTCGTGAGCCGGTGTTATTGTTAGACATTAACACCATTGGATGCCGGCCCAGTGGTCTAGTTGGTTAAGCTCTTGGCGCGAGACTGATAGGTCTTGGGTTAGAGTCTCGCCGGCTGCGGGATCGTGGGTGCGCACTGCTGAGGAGTCCCATGCTAGGACGAAACGGCAGTCCAGTGCTCCCAGGTTTCCCATGGTGATCTAGCTTCAATTGACTCATGATTTCAATTCAAACTTAACAGTCTCCAAAACAGCTAAACTGATAGTATACTTTTCGTTATTCAGTATTATACTAACTTTACCTTGGCTTATGAAGTGAAAAACCTAGCTTAATATCCTGTCAGTTTTTGAAATGTGAAAATACGTAAATAATCATTCTTAAAACGTCTTGGTAAATTTTATCTACTAAGAATATATGAACGACGTATAAGAGGTACAAATTAAACGAAAACTATTGTATTCTGAGGTCAAGAGTAAAATAAAACTTGGTTCAGTTTTCCATTTTTTAAAACCAAATTAACTTATAAAAAATTATCAGAATGAGTTTTGTGGAGATCTTAGTAAATTTCACAGGTTGAAATCATGAGTCAGTTGAAGCTAGACCACTATTGAAAACCTGGAAGCACTGGACGGCCGTTTTGTCCTAGTATGGGATCCTCAGCAGTGCTCATCCACGAACCCGCCCCCGCGGGATTCGAACCCAGGACCTACTGGCTTCGCTCGCGAGCACTTAACCATTAGACCACTGAGCCGGCTTCGCGCGCGAAGCCAGTAGGTCCTGGGTTCGAATCCCGCAGGGGCGGGTTCGTGGATGAGCACTGCTGAGGATCCCATACTAGGACAAAACGGCCGTCCAGTGCTTCCAGGTTTTCAATAGTGGTCTAGCTTCAACTGACTCATGATTTCAACCTGTGAAATTTATAAAAAATCATAACAATTCCCTTCTTGGATAAAATACTTTATTATATCTAATAAAAACAGTGACCTCAATATCATCCTGGATCAGTTCAGTGGTTGTCGTTAATCCATCTGATTCACATTGGAATCAAACTCAAAGTTTCATTTCCTCGATGTCTTTTTAAATAGAAGACAAGATGGCACATTGAAAGATTGTTTATACCGACAACCAACTTAGAACGGATGATACACGAATTTTCACAGCTGAGTCCCATTAGGCAGAAAGGCAAACTTAATTCAATCCTTATCATAAAGGTATAGGTGAACATGTTCGGAGGATAAAATAAACGAGGAACTACTCAACTTCCAACAAATATTCCTCAAAAACTATGATCCAACCAGGTTTATTAAACGTAACATGAAACCGAAATAACAATCTATAAGGATTCATACAGATTCTAGGAGAACTGAACATTGAGTTCAAAGAAGGAACCACTGTAGAAATTTTGAATGGTCGTCTAACGAAGTCCTTGAGGAAACTTTTTTATGCCACTAGGCTTCATACCATCCTTTCTAGCCCTTTCATCATTCATGGGTGTATCAAGGGTAAAGCACGCATTAGGTCAGTTCAATGTGCGTTTATAAATTCACTTGCTCATGTGGAGCAGGTTACACAGGACACATAAATCAAGTGCTTTACAGGCACATCTCCGAATATTATCCCTCATGGCTTTCGAAAGGCGAAAATAAATCAATAAACAGTTCAATATTAAAACTTCTTGTGAACTCGGGTCACATGGCACCATCTCACAAATCTTTTAAAATCATCTATACAGTCAGACGATTCGTTTCGAAAAAGGCACAATTTAATGAATCATGCAGTGTAGAGGAGCTAGCAATCAATCATTTAAAACATGAACTCTGTGAAAGAGATACACACAGGCTATTATTCTTCCGTGACACTAACAATTAATTTTCAGAAATGGTCATTTGATTTTATTAAATCCTCATGTTTTTAATCCCATTAATTTTGATTTTAGTTATTAGTTATTATCATCTTTATGTTCTTAATTTGTACTTCCCCATTCTCATATTCGTCAAGTGGCAACTATCCTTATCACATTCGATTTCACAATATTATAACCCTCGTTATTTCAATTTTGAAACGTTTAACTACTAATAAGTAGTATAAAGTTGTAAACATTCTCAGGACACTGCTCGAGAACAATTTTTAAATCATTGAACTGAAAATTGTTTTAGCATGCATCGACCTCTCTTAGATCACTAACAAAAATCAGACAGCACGGAATAGCTCTACTGACATTCATAGGTAACTCTTTCAACTGTGAAATTGAGTCACATGAGTTTGGTCCCAATCAGTAATATCAATTCCTTTACCTTTGAAATTACTCCATGCTGATGAGTCCCAACCAACAAGTCATGGTTCCCCTATAAACTATCTGAGACCATTTAAAACCATAAAGTGATGCGCATGATGTTTGGATATTTTGATTAGTCACCATACTGCAACTTTTTAGACAGAATTAGATCAACACTGGTATTGGTTATTCTTCAGTTATTAATCAAAGCAAGATAATTAGTTGAAATACAACCAGAGTAGATGAAAACCACTTCCAGTTATTTAAATAGAATAATAAATAAATAAATGACAATACCCTTGATATTTACTGTTAGTCAGATTTTAACATAATCTGAACAACCTAGTTTATCCAACTTCATCCATTCAGAGTGAATATACCTGTATGAAACATAAATTATTATCCGGTCTATGACTTTTAAGATAGTTAACTAAATAAATTTCCTTTAAATCATTAAAACAGTTTATAAAAGTTAGGTGAGAGTATAATTTATGGAGGAACCAATCGGATATAAGATAACGAGGTTTAGATTTTGGTACGAAATTCATTCGTCCATCTGGCCAAATACTATTTTGGCATTATAGCTGATGTCAGTTCGTGATGAAAACCCTAAACAAATCCTTAACCTTAACCATCAACTGTAAATCATAATTCGAATTCCTCACACTGATTTATAACCTTCATTTAGTCTTAGTTAGTAGGTGGACATCCTCAAGGTCACTTTGGCGTCGCTCAATGGTCGTCCATAAATTATAGTCTCACCTGTAGTTGAAAGTTATATTACAAGTTTTTTTTAACTAGTTAACTTCAGTGTTCAATATATCCTAACTCTATGATACTCGATATACAGATTCTCACAATACTTTAATCAACGAATAAAACTTATTATAGACAATTTCACATGTTTTTTTCTACATTTATGATTAAATGAACTGATGATAAGCATATAATTATCTCAAAACTAGGATATTTTCATATAATATATAGAGTAGTCAATAAGGTATCAAATGATATTTCATACAATACAGATAATTCTTAAACTGGTGAAATCATGTTTCAGTTTATCTGTTAATATGAAGTTTGTGCTGATGATGTCATTTGGGAGAACGATGAAAGCTCCACGACCAAACCATCCAGTTCAGAGAACAAAACTGCATCAAAATCATCCACCTGAGCTACAAATCTTCCCCACCATCTCAAAGTTGATTATTATTATCTTAATAACTAGAATTCAACTTATTATAGAAGGGAGTATTTCACAATCTTTTCCTCTCCACCAACGATGTATGGAGTCAAGTAAATATACTATTTGACTGATGAATCCCTAATTTTTACATAACTACTTGAGTTAAACATTACGAAGCAATCATTCTGAGTGATTATGTTAGAGACATGATTTAATAATTCCCATTTCATTTGTTTTTGACGAAGAAAACTTTCTTTTCGACGATTTCATTTACTTAAGATGTATGATCGTATTTATGGTTAATTTTATTTGCTAAAACAGTATTCTAAAGTAAAATGAAAAGGTGTCAATTATTTTTAAAAAAATTTGAAGCGCTATGTTGTCAAGACTTGAAAATCAGATATTGAAAGGAAATTATGTATTGATCAGCTAATGAAAAAGTGATAAACTAAAAATAATTGTCCACTTGATAGCCATTAACAACAGAATAATTAATTGTAATAATTGACAAATAATAGTTATGAAAATAGTTTGAAAGGAGTAGAAATAATACAATAAAGATGAGAAAGATAGATAATGGAAGATAGGACAGAGGTCAAGACATTGGAAGAGTGAGGGACTGAACACACTGTTGTTGTACGCAAAGGTTAGGAGTAAACTAATGGATATCAAGAACCTCTGTTATACATAAGTTTTTCATTTCCATTCCCTGTGAACCGACTATTCTGACCGTATTTATGATTTAAAAGGAGGCTTCTGGTGAAACAGAATGGCCGGAATTGACTAGATGCTCCAAGATTGAGCTTTTGACTAGTTTCCGTTATCTTTGGAGAGCCAGGGAGAGTAAGGTTCGGAGATGTGTTTCGGAAGAGCTCGCTTTGTGTGGTTAATATAACCTGCTCTACGTGACTGAGTAAACTGATAGACACACATTGATTTGGCACAAAGCGAGAGCTTGCTCTTCTCACAACTTTGAACCACTGACCTATTAGAAAATGCGAAGTCCAGTCGAACAGAAAGTTTTGCTGAGATCTTGGAAATCTTTTTTCAGAATTTCTTCTGCAGTTTCTCTCTTAAACTGAATGTTTATGCAGAGAGGCTTCTTTTGTGCTATGGAAACTGTTACATGCCGTTTCTTTGGCTTTAAATTTTTCTCAATGAATCTAGGTGGATATCCGTTCTTGCTCAGTATCTGCCGGTTTGTCAAACTTGATGTTGACTGAATATTCGGTGCAGATACATCTAATCCTCGAACAGAGAGAACGGGTCAGGTTTCTCTTTTATATCAGTCGGACCCTACTTTAAAAATTCGTGTACTGACCATTCCATCTTGGCTTTCCATATCACGATCTTTGTAGAGAACCGTCAGGTTCTTTTTTTACCAAAACATCCAAGAAGTGAAATCCTGAATCAGACTCTAATTTCATTGTCAACCTAACTGGTTGAGGATAGTTACTGAACCCGTCTAGGGTGTTGTTGACATAATTATCTTCGTTGCAAATAATGAAATTGTTATCCAAGTACCTGTTGCATGGATAAATGCTGTCAATTATTGGTCTAAGTATGGTACATGGCCTCCCTAAATTGCCTAAGAAAGAAAATCTTCTGCGTCCTATACTGGAAATGAATGACACACCATATCATGCCATCGACAAATGGCTAACTGAAATTCTAAGGCCAGTCAGAAATCAACTCAACAGATACACCACCACTGATTCATTCGATTTTTTCGATCCGATATCAAGTGTCAACGTAACCAGAAAGAAGATGACGTCACTATACATTGCCTCTTTTTTCACAGATGTACTTCTAACGGAAGAAATCTGTCTACTCTATGATTATTTTGAAAACAACAAACTCGATGTCGATGTCCTTTGGACACCGTGGTCACGCTCTCGGGTCACTAGGACCAACTCTGACCTAACTTTTTCAGGTAACTCTAGAAGAACCCTTCCACGGCGTGAGCAACCGGGAAATGGTAACCACCCCCATACCTCTAACAGCACTCAAGATCACTGTATCCATAATCAAATCGGCCAGCAGGCCTCCTTGTCTAAGAGCCCAAAATCTCGTACGATTGATGTATTCTGTGTCTCCGAAACACGCATACATGATCCGTAGGAATTCGAGATGATTAAGATAGACGTCATTTCTACCTACGCTCCCTAATATCTGCACGGATTCCAAGGGCTTGTTTGGCTTTTGTCAACTTACGTCACCACCTATGGCGAAGGTGAGATATTCATCTATTAATTAAGGGACGAGTATACTACGCAGCTGTTCGTTCTGTTCTACTTTACGGCTACGAAACAATGCCACTAAGGGTAAAGAATACTCGTAAGTTACTAGTGGTTCATTACACTTGTCTTGGAAATATTGCTTGCATCTGCTGGGATTGCCGGGTAAGTAATGGTGAGATTAGACTCAGAGTATTAGGGAATGATGGTAAATCAGTTAGTGAGGTTGTAAATCATCATCCACTGAGATGGTTGGGCCACGTGCTACGTATACCTGAACACCGATTACCATGATGCGCGATGGTGACTAGTGTTGGAGACGGATGGAAGGAGGTTAGAAGTGGTCAAACCATAGCGTGGCATCAGTTCATAAAGTCACTAACTTCTGGTCTGAGCCATGTTGTTAGATGCAGACTACTTGGTTTGGATCCATGCGATTATCGTAATCAGTAGTTGTAGACTGGGTGATATGGCTCAGAATCGATCACAATGGCGTAGGTGTATACACTCTTCGTTTTCCCTTAAACCGTGAAATTAAAGCTACTTTATTCCCTTCTTTTTATGAACTAAATCTTTCTTCGTGCATCATATCTTATATGCAATCCTTTTTTGTATATTATCATCATTCAAGTAACTACTTCTATGAATTTGGTGTTCATTTTTTGTGCTAGTGACGTATGGGCACTTGGACCTATGCATATATGTGCCTGATACAAAGTTGTAGATGATTGACTGACTCCAATACACGATGTTTAAGAACTACTTCTTCAATGCACTCTCAACGTCCAATTTAAATTTAACAATGGATCCTATCGAGTTACTGAAGTGGTCACCACTCCTCCCACTTTTAACTAACTATTTTATTGCTAATTTCAAAAACTATATATATGATTCATACGAATCACTCGATCGCTATTTACGGTCACAAAATAATTTTTTGTTCAGAAGAAATCCAAACAACTGCTCACACTGTCTACCAGCGTCAAGTGACGGCAACTTGTTTGGGCTTCAATATCAAATAATACATTCAAAAATGATAGATACTCTAATTATCTTCACCTATGAATCACTCCCATAAATATTTAGTATTAGTTCAATAGTTGAATTCATGGCTCGATCTAAGCTAGACCACCATTAAAAACCTGAAAGCACTGAACGGTACATCAACGATCCCACACTTTGAGATTAGTTCAATAAGCAATTTTCAATTTCTTATAACATCTATTTACCAAATATTATTTTATTAATGTTAATTTAATCACTGATTTTGAAAAATACATACTAATATATTAAAGTAGATTCATTACGCAAAGGTCATTGAAAGGAAATATACCTATCATCGATTTTCAATTCCTAAATGCTTAAATAAGCATGTTTGTTTAGTTATAACTATTGTACAGTTAATCTTACATTACTACTATGGGGGTTGTGGAGATTATTAGGTTTTTGATTGAGATCATGAACCGATTGATGTTAGACCACCTTTGGATCATCATTGGATGCCATCTCAGTAGTCTAGTAGGTTAGGCGTTCGCGCGTGAGACCGAAGGCCCTGGGTTCGAATCCCACTCGCGGGATCGTGGATGCGCATTGCTAGGGAGTTGCACAATAGGACGAAATGGCCGTCCAGTGCTTCCAGGTTTCCAAAGGTGGCCTAACATCAATCGTTTCATGGTCTCAATCAATAATCTTACACTGATATATCACATAAAAGAAATTGTAGACCTGATAAATATTGAAAAACATACTATAAATAAATTTATATTAGATATTATCATTGTATCACTATTCAATTATCATCATAAACGCAATTATAATCAAGTTGAAACAAAATAGAAATATATGAAACACATATGCCTTGATATTCTGTGGTAGATAAACAAATTCAAATGAAATAAAATGATATTTTAAGATAGGGAAATCTGTTACCTATTGATTACGCAATACAGCGAATATATTGAATTTCTATGGGGAAAGTATTCGTATTTTTGCAGACATTATATTTGATTAACGAAAAGAGATCAGTACAGAGATATTTCCTCTGTGTTTAAAAGTGCATATAAAAGATTTATATAACACTTTATATTTATGATGAGAATATGATAATAAGAAAAGAAAGGAAAAAAAGAGAAAAGAAAAGAATCTATTAACCATTTGATTAGTTTAACACCAAAATAGCAATAAATCAATAAATACACATTAATTAAATAAACCATAATTTCATTGAATGAAATTACAATTACATTTCTATCATTAGTTACTTATTCAAGCATCCTATATCGAATTCATAAATATCATTCTAATAGAGTTTTCAGAAACTATTTCATTCTATCCCATATTATAAACATTATGATATTTAAACAAAGGATAATGTTAACAATAAATTGTCAAAAAAAGTACTTCAGTTTTCAATAGATGTTAATGACTAGACTAATGTCTACTTCTTATGTATTCACATACTTCTAAAATATATATATTTGGATTAATAAAATAAAAATATGGGATCCATGGATCCGTATCACTCTGGTACGATCAATTTTTTAATGATTCATTTAAATAACACCTTTATTCACTGAGTTAACTTCAATACTTGTTTGGATAACAAAACAGATGACAATTTTATTGATCTGTATTTCCGATGATGTTAAATCGTTATATGATGTGTGCTACTTATATCGAGATAAATAGTATATAACGCCAATCAAAAATAGAAGACTTGTCAGTAAAAGGTTGATAAGAGGAAAGAATTGGAACAGAGAATAATGAGTATGGAAATGAAAGAATAATGAAGTCTGAGACCATTAATGAACATTGTTCAAATAAAGTATGATTTTTACATAACTATAATTTTGTGTTAATATATAATCGTTTCTCCGCATCGATATTCTCATTCACAATAATTACACAATACTAAAAATCTTAGAAGAATAACAATAAAATATGATCTTTATTACACAAGTTGAAATCATGAGCCAATTGAAGCTAGACCACCATGGAAAACCTGGAAGCAGTGGACGGCCGTTTCGTCCTAGTATGGGACTCCTCAGCAGTGCGCATCCACGAACCCGCCCCCCGCGGGATTCGAACCCAGGACCTACTGGCTTCGCTCGCGAGCACTTAACCATTAGACCACTGAGCCGGCATCCAACGGTGTTAATGTCTAACTTGTGAAATTTCTAAAAATCTCCACAAAACCCATTCTGATAATAATGATCTTTATTAGTTGGTATTTAATAATGTTCAAAATGAATTTGAAACTGTTATTTGTGAAATTAAGAATCTCAGTAATTCTCTCAACCGTTTTTTTTGTAGTTGACATTTGTTTTACTGGAACAATTTTTCCTTCTTATATGTGAAAATTCTATTTGAAATAATATAAGCAATTGAAATTTAAAATAATTTCAACGTTTCGTCCATCAAACTTGTCTGAACTTCTTCAGGGTAATCATCAAAATCATCAAGGAAATATATAACGTTTTAATAATCAAATCAGATCAAATATATACTGTGCTAATCAAATCATATTTGTATGCTGATTTTTAGTGAATAGGATAACATGAGTAAGTTAAATGCGAAACATGTGAAAAGTTCACGATGTGAAAATAAATGACTGAAACGAATTGTGTATGTGTGTATGTATGTGTAAGATTGAGTTATTAATGAATGATATTCCGTGTTGATATGCTGTTATGTAAAGGAAAACTAAAAGTGTAAATTGAAGGTTGAAAAAAAAAGTTTCTGAATCATTGAAGTGCAAGTAAAGATGAGAATCATCAGCCTGATAATAAATTCGTTGAAAAGAGATCCCTTCACTGAACTTCGTGTTTTTTAATTGTTAATCTTTAAATGGGAATTATCTGTCATCAAAAACATAATTGTATTGCTAAAAATAAATCAGATTAATTTCAGGGACCAAAATACTTGAGAAAGATCTTAACACTCACAAAGAAAGATTGGCAGCAAAACTCCTGTATATATAGGCGAACAAGAACAGGCTGAACCGATAGGATGGTCCTCAACTAACGATTACTTGGCAACTATTCGTTGACCCTATCTTTATTCAACCTGTTTATTTTACATGCATCGTTATTTTGACTGAAATTAATGTGAGCTATTTTTTAGCAATACAATTATGTAATTGATGATTCTCATCTTTACTTGCACTTCAATGATTCAGAAACTTTTTTTTTCAACCTTCAATTTACACTTTTAGTTTTCCTTTACATAACAGCATATCAACACGGAATATCATTCATTAATAACTCAATCTTACACATACATACACACATACACAATTCGTTTCAGTCATTTATTTTCACATCGTGAACTTTTCACATGTTTCGCATTTAACTTACTCATGTTATCCTATTCACTAAAAATCAGCATACAAATATGATTTGATTAGCACAGTATATATTTGATCTGATTTGATTATTAAAACGTTATATATTTCCTTGATGATTTTGATGATTACCCTGAAGAAGTTCAGACAAGTTTGATGGACGAAACGTTGAAATTATTTTAAATTTCAATTGCTTATATTATTTCAAATAGAATTTTTACATAGAATGACTTCTGTATACTCAATGCCTAATTTTTGTCAAACTATTCATTTTAATATTGACGAATATTCATATAAATATTTCTTTGTTGTTTTAATCAAGTAATTTTATGTTATATAACCATTATTTCATAATTTAATGATACTTATGAGACTATACTATATTCTTTGAACATTGAATGAAATCTCATTTGTTTTTCAACATTTTTATTTATACTTCACGGATTAAAATCATGAGTCAATTGAAGCTAGACCATCATGGAAAACCTGGAAGCACTGGATGGCACGTTTCGCCCTAGTATGAGACTCCTCATCAGCACGCATCTACGATCCTGCACCCCGCTAGATTCGAACACAGGACCCATCAGTCTCGCGCCAGGCGCTTAACCAACTAGACCACTGAGCCGGCATCCAACAGTGTTCAACCAGGTCTGTTGTGGGATATAAACTCACTGAAGACAATGGTGTACGGTGGCACAATTTCTTGTATTGGTTGAAGTTAGACATTAACACCGTTGGATACTGTCTCAGTGGTCTAGTTGGTTAGGCGCCTGTCGTGAGACCGATTGTTCCTGGGTTCGAATCTTGCGCAGTGCGGGATCGTGGATGCGCACTGCTGAGGAGTCCCATACTAGGGCAAAACGGGCCATCCAGTGCTTTTAGGTTTTCCATGGTGATCTAGCTTCAATTGACTCATGATTTCAACCAGTGGAATTTCTAAAATCTCCACAAATCCCTTCTGATTTTATTTATATATTAGAAAGAATTTATCGATTGTAATAAGTTTTTTTTAATTTTCACTTACCGAATACGTAAACCATTATAAACACTTGATAAACCATCTGTAGCTTTTATAATTAATCGTTGTTCATTTGGTTTTATAATTGTAAATCGATTATCTGATTCAATAGGTGCACCATTACCAAATATGGCAATAGGTGATAAACCGGTACGTATAGATAAACATTCAATTTCAAATGGATGAAATGCTGGGATATATATGATATTAGGTCGCATTATTAAATCCACTCCTAATTGAAAATAATTAAACAAAAGAAAAAAAATTTTTTTGAGTAAAATATAAATAATCTAACTGAAGATGTGATTAATATGATAGAGCATAATCTTATGTAATTTTATTATAAGGTTCAGTTTAGATAGGAGTAATGGTATAACTGATAAGTGAGTATATGAAACATTCTCTTAAAAGAAATATCGCATTCAACATCTAAAATGTAGATAATCAACGTTTGTGTTGCATATTTTGTTTTCATTCGAAATTGTTGATTACTTTCTGATTGTGTCATCTATTATAATGCAAATAGATCTACTGATTTCTTCATTGAATACTGGATATGTTATAGGTCGAAGAATAAGAAAATGGAATTACCTGTTTTACTGCGAGAAAATGATTTCCATAAAACTCAAGGAGATTTTTCTCATTCTAATTCAAAATGATGGGAATACGAGTCAAAAATGCTTTGATAGTTTTGTCCGGAATTACAAATGAAAGCGTTGTATAATGTAGGTTATGATATATTGAACCTCATCAAATAATAAGCAAAGTTAATAGAACTAGCAAATGACTGATAACAGATGTTACCGTTTTACATACATTTTAATGTAAACTTAATCATTCCGATATAACCATCATTTACAGATGGATTTATCAATTACATTTTGATTTCATTAATTACTCATGAGAATTTCTAACAATTTAGGATGGATGCGCACTGCTGAGGAGGGCGAAACGGCCGTCCACTGCTTCCAGGTTTTCCATGGTGATCCAGTTTCAATTGACTCATGATCTCAACTATTGAAATTTAACATTTATTTTAACGTTTCTACATTGAACTCCTTTCGTAAATCATTGGTTCACATCTAAATTTCAAAATGATACTTTTCTAGATTATTGCTTTGTAATCATTCGTTATTATTATAAATGTAAACTAAAATTTCATGACAGGATAATGATATTTCTTTTCTTTTCACATAGTTTCTATTGAATCACTTTTGTAATTCATACAAATTTGGTAAACTTATGACTGTTATGTTATATGCAATCTTATGACTGTACATATACTGTATTATATTACCGCAATAATCTCAATGTTTCTGATGACCGAATGACTTGTTTATGATTGAAAAAAATAAGAAAGAGTGACATGTTTTGGAATTTTTGATGTTTATATACCTAAATGTGCATGAGCTAATTTTTACTTATCTTCTTTGTAGAGTATAGAAATAATGGAGTTAGTTGTTTTTTTTAAAGGTTAAATTGTTTTTATAAGCTACTCCTTAGAATGATAGTCTTTTATGTTGATTTGACATGAACTGAGTTGTTTGTATTTCATAAATCCGTTTATGACTGACCTTATTATTGGACAGTAACACTGATTGATATAAAAAAATATATTGCTTGAAATTTGAAAAAGTTTTTAAACATTATGATACCGTTTCTTAATGAAATTCAATACATGATTATAATAAATGTAACTGTGGATACCAAGAGACATACACATATTTTATGGCCATAACGACTAATACGTTTAGTAAAATGTTGTATACTTCTTGTTTTCAATATGGCGTCTGTGATACATATATATATAATGTTGAAACAAGATAATCATGGGAATACAATGAATATCCCTATAAAAATGTTAAGAAGACTTAGAATATATTACAGTTACTTAAAAGTATTAAGTCAAAGCAATAATCTCATGAAATGATATTTTCAGATTCCCCTATTTAAAACAGCAATTATGTATGTATATGTAAGTAATACTGAGCAAATATGCTAATAGGATCAACCAAACACGTGGACTTATTCTTAAATCAGGACTTGAAAGAGAGTGATGTATTACTAGCAATGATGGAAATGAGTATTTTAATCAACTACACACTAGTGCTCGTTACTTGCTTAATTTTAAATATAATTCGTTGTTATGATTTACTTCTAAAGACCACATAAATATTTGCTAACAGGAATTTAGGTGACTTCATTGAGGTCTAAACAGTTTGTTAATACAATTTGTTTCAGATAACACAGCACTTAAAGCACCCTCATTCTAAGCTAAAAATATTCCTTAAAACCTTAGATGATTTTGATTAAATATTATAAAGTACTTGATCTTGAAACGTGGTTATCATCATAGTAGATGAATGAGATGAGTATAAACGTAAGCGAGGACAGATTTTTACCTGATATAATTTCTCTGCTGGTTTTGTTTGTTACCTTTTCAGTCCTACATTTGTAAGCATGGTTCTATGTTGAATAGTTTTATCATTATTACTAAAAACGTTGATTCTAATCACAATTCATGAGTGTTATTCACACACGTCTATCATTTACAACTTGACAAAAATGATAATGACTGTGTTCAACTTATCGATTGAACATTTTTCAGGTTCGATAAATCATATCCTTTAATGGTCACTTCTTTATTTAAAATTATGTAGTCAAGATGCACATAGAGACTAACTAAATCCTAAACTTTATTCACTTAATCATTGACCTATAATTTATCACATATATATGATCACATATTTTCGAATATAAAATCATTGAAAACATTCCCTTAGTTAAATAAATTCGTTTGGAACTTAATGTATTATTTAAATTAATTCAAGAGATGTTCCATAAAGTTACCAACATGAAATATCTTGTTTTCACCGGAGATGTGAAAGTTGGGAGCTGCTGGTTGAAATGGTTTATTATAGAAATAAATGTGAGGTGACTATGGGTTTCTTTAAAAAAACTATCGGCTAATTGTAAATATTTTGTTGATGAGAACTTAATTATTCCAAATATCGATCAATATTTGTTAACAATGCCTTCCGATGTGATAAAAACCCTCTTGTCTTGTATCAACTATGAGTGCCCAAGTAGATGTGACAGAATAAAATTTATATTTATCGTCTTAAGACTATCGTAAAATAAGGGTAATGGAAAGGGCATGAAATACATTTAGATATTATCACTTGTACTAGTGATCAAGAAATGTTTATTCTCACTTTTCGAATAGCTACGTTATGTGTTATGTACTCCAGTGAGAGCAATTGTCTAGAAAATAAACTACTCAACAACCATAAATTGGGTCTCTATAAGACTTAAATACCAAGGTAGAACGTTTTTCTTTAGATGACGGCCTGACATGGCTATTAAAAAAAAACAAAGTAATGTCACATGGCTTCCTAGTCATCACATAACGTATGGAAATTGATCGATTGTATTGACCGTTTGAGGAGAAGATTACTAAAGCTACCAAATGTTATTCACAACAGACTATTATTACTAACTCTTTAACAGAAACAGCGTAAAAAACAAAACAACTTTTTAGGGCCTTATCTATCAAAAATTATAAACGGAGACGGATCATGGCTAGCAACGGAACCCAGGATGCACGTTTAGTCCTATTTGTAGCTCGTCAGTTGGATGTACCTGCTGAGGAGTCCCATACTAGGACGAAACGGCCGTCCAGTGCTTCCAGGTTTTCCATGGTGGTCTAGCTTCAATCGACTCATGATTTCAACCTGTGAAATTTCTATAACTCTCCACAAAACCCATTCTGATACAGTAAATCATTAGAAGTGACAATTGGTGATCATAGTCTACGTTTCATGAAATTTCAGTGTTATCATCATAGCAAAATTACTCTTGACGTTTCATATAAATGACTGAGTACATCAATTACACACATATTAAAAACTGCCGTGTGGATACTGATTTATAATCTCAGCTGACGGAGTAATGTAGTCTACTTTGTATCTGCGAAGATAATTAACCTATGTTTCACTTGATCGTATATATTCCTTTCCTATTTTGTGATCTTTAAAGAAATGTTCAACACCCAGTATGTTTGATCATATCTAACAGTGGATGTTAAGTCGTATGTTACATCTTATTTTAGCCTCCTTTAATTGAATGGGATTCGAATCTTATTGTTCAGAAAGAAATTTGAAACCATTGATTTTTTCGTCTAAACTTTAACCCATTTTTCTCAGAGCAGCTGAGTTCAGATAGTCATTAACTTGTTAATCTGGTATAAAGCTGTAAGTAAGGGTTTTAGTTTTTCTATTATTGATGTCAATGGACTACAATTGATTATTCTTTACTGTTATGTATACGATCTGAGCGGATTGTCTCGATATGATCACTTACTTACAGGTTTTAATAAAATAAGATTACTGTTTAAAAATTTTTATTTCTTCTAGTTTAATTTAATGACCCTCCATAAAATTATTTTAAATGTCTGGGAAAAATTATTATGGATAGATACAAAGAAATTAACATCGAGAATTCATCATTATGCACCAAGCTAAAAAAAATAGTTTTTTTGTTAAAAAAAAAATGTACCATTTCTTGGATGTTGTTCGTTCAGTTCATTGAAACCTTGTAGTTCTAAATAAATAATTATGATTATCATTCATGTTTATAATGAGTTCAATAGTAAATTCACTTTGTATTGTTTGGCTTGTATCTTCCCATTGAGGTTTAAGACTGCGATTGATCAGTCTGTCATTGGCAATGTGCATACTGTGCATACAAGTCAAACATTACCAAGTGAATTTCAGCTCACCCATTACAGAAGCAAGTGGCTATCAGGACTCAGTAGTTGAGTGGATAACGCGATGGCGTTTGAAGTGAACGGTACTGGGTTCGAGTCCCAAAGTGAACATAAACTCTGAGATGCAGGTACATTCAGCTGACGAGTCCCAAATAGGACGAAACGCAT
Source organism: Schistosoma haematobium (assembly GCF_000699445.3). Taxonomy (NCBI): domain Eukaryota; kingdom Metazoa; phylum Platyhelminthes; class Trematoda; order Strigeidida; family Schistosomatidae; genus Schistosoma; species Schistosoma haematobium. The sequence continues at coordinate 57,711,388 of NC_067195.1, read as the reverse complement.
GTTCTGGATTCCACTGCTAGCCACTAGCCATCTTTGCTTACAAAAGGAGTTCAGTAGTATTTCCAACTTTTCACTTATGATAATTGAAAAAAATGTTCATCTGTGTAGTATATTACATTCAAATGATAGAGTATTTTATGTTTACAATTGATTGATCACTGAGCTGTGATCAATGTCATGTATGTCAGGTCCTTCTTAGTGCAGATAGTTCAATGGTAACGTCTCTGACAATGTAGCTGGATAACATAGGAACGAACCCGCCTGGCAGTATCAGCTCCTTCAAGATTGCAGGTACACCTTGCTGAAGATTGTCAAGTAGCACGAAACTTAGGTTTACCTATTGAATAACCCCAACTACCATTTTATTTCAACATAGTGTTTGATTTCAATATATATATCTTATCAATATAATTAATTAGATTAGCACTTAAGTTTGGTGATAGCTTAACATGAGTAAAACAATGAACTAAACAATTAGTGTAGTAAGAAACAACTAATTTCTTTTTTCACGTGAAATTTAGGTAATAATAATTGCTAACTTTTGAGGAATTCAAGACTCTTTTCAAGTGGCTATGCAGAAACATTTAATTCCTGGTAAAATAAATCCAGGATTTTTGAATAAAGTTTTATTAAGGCTTACCTGTACCATCGTCAATAGATATCGTACTGTTAAAGGTAAGTACCATACTGTCAAGTCGGGCAACACACTGATACCGACCAACATCATCTGGGGTAAATCTCTGTATATGGATATCTGCTTGTCGTCCAATAAGCACGCCATCTTTAAACCACTCATATGATACTAATGGGGGTGTAGGAGAAACAATGCATTGTAGGTGTACAGCATCATTATATCTGAAATATGTAGGTGACTGAATAATTCGAATTGTATAGAGTCTGTCAGGTTCTGGAATTTCTGTTGATGTCCCGGAAACAACCAATTCTACACTCTAATAGATTGGAGAGAGAAAATCAATCACGAATGTCAGCTAAAGCATTATTAATTTCAACCTTTTTCATAATGCTAACATTAAATATCCTTTATTAAACCAGTAATCAATCAAAGTAGTCTAGCAAGTAATATGCCACTGTCCTTTTGACTCTCAATAGCTTTCCAGATTGAAAATTAAACGAGCCTTCTAAACTCTTCAAACTAAATCCATATCATAGTTTTATATCTATTTCGATAAAATTATTTGTTCAAACTTTATTCAACTCATGATAACTTGTGACTCTGTTCACCACGATGTGGTAGTTAGATGGTCCCAAATACTGCTACTTTGTTATCAAGACTATCGCCTGAATTCCATAATTGGAAAAATAATTTCTGAGTATTTGGTTTGAAATTTGTTATCAGTTCAGCTATTAGGTAGATGGTAATGGTAATTACGGAATATGATTAATTGATAGGAATTCCGTACTGTTTTAAGCATAAAATTGAGTTTCTGACATTTGGTTATTTAAAATTGCCAAAACAATTATCTCTAAATATTATTAGGGAAATTAAATTTTAGTGAACGTACTTGACGTAAAATAATTTGATTCGGTAGTAAGATTTGGCATGTGTATCTACCTTGATGATGAGGTTGGAAACGTTCAAATACTATATTACTAGAATCGGAAACCACCATTCCATCTGGACCAAGCCAATTAATTCTAGCAGCTGAATTTGGTGGTCTTGGAGAACACTCCAATTCTAATCGTGCATTTAAATAAAGGGGACCAGAAATTTCTCGAATTACAACAGAATAAGTTGGTTCTACTTCACCATTTCGACCTGTAATAAAATTCAATAGTTTTAATAATTACATTTAAAATTTTTAAGGTTTTCTTTTCGCGTTTTTGATACTTAGAACTACATTTTAGCTTGTTATTTCTTCATTAAAATCTTACAGATGATATTGAGTTCATCAAAAGGGGGTTAATTGTACTAGCAACGTTACCGTTGTCTGTCGTATTTTTGAAGAACATGACAGTGGACTTGGGTGAAATGAAAAAAATAATAAGTAGAAATACGTGTAAATCTTCGTGAAATTAAACAGGTAATGTAGCTTACCGATTTTTTACATTAAGTTATGTGTTTCATTTAACTATTCCTGTTAAATTAAATTGAATTATAATCATTGACTGTTAGGTACATGAAAAACTGATTAAACAACTTCATATGATCATATATTTTCCAATTCTTACCATCCATAGTAATATAAGTACTCAGATCTCTCTGATAGCCAGAATTCAATCCAGTGATACGAACTGAATACCGTCCAAAATCTGAAGGACTTTGAAACTTGATACGTAAATCTGGCCCCATCGAATCAAGAATTGGATTCATTTCTGTGTCTAGCCACTGGTATATAAAAGTTTCACGAGTAGTAAGATTTGGTTTAGATGAATCAACTGGTACTATACGGCGATGTGTAAAACCTCCAATATTTAAGTCCTCCTCTATGGTTGTAATCTGGAAACGTAGTGCTGAAGAAGAACAAAATGTTAGGAATCATGGACTGTAGAGTTTTACTGTTGAATACCAGTCTATAAAAAATAAATTCTTTTCATACATTATTGAAAATTCACCTATATTATCAGTGAAATCTAATAGTGATCTTGAAGTATACATTTAAAGTACACTGATTAACAGTTGTAATGAATTACGAATAACTATGATAAACAAAAGTCTAGATCAAATAAATAATCAAGTATGAATCCTCAGCTACAAAATACCTTTCTGTAGTTGAATAATGATATTATGATAGCAATAGTAAATATTTAGGTCTTAGCTAGTTCATTACTAATAGAAACTTCATTTCTCAGTACAAAAGTAGAAAATCATTAAAAACTAGAAATTACTGAAAGCACGAGTTTGGAGAAATCTTGCGATTCAGTGTAGTTTCCCTTTTCCGGTACCCATTTTTGTTTCCGAATATTTATTGAACCACGCGACTCTTGCTACATTTTTTGGGGTTTTGCTTATCTTCCTTTTCCACAGTAAATTTATCAACGTACTTAGCAATGAATAAATGTTTCAAGTCGAATACAATTCGCTTACAATTTACTAAACTTTCTTTTCTGCTTTAGAAGTAAGACGTCTTTCTTATGCCCCATAAAATATAATTGTACATATTTGAACAAACTAAACGTTGAGAATATAAACAGTATCATCAATCTTACGTGCTGTTGTTACAATTAGGCTATTCTCGACTTGTAATCTCCCTTCTTCAACTGGACTAGCCACACATCGGTAAATACCTTCATCTCGTTGTCTTGTTATATAGTCTCTTTGAAGAAATGCGGAATTAGATATTAAACGACCATCTGGACCAAACCATTGAAAGTTATACTGAGATGGCTTTGCACTGACCACTTGACATTCTTGCAAAATATCACCTGTTTCTAAAACTTCTAATACGTTTCCACGAATTCCTGGAAATATTACACCGGCACCTATTCGATAAAAGTAATACCAAAGATTTGACATTATTACAGACTAATATTTCGATATGTTTATAAACAGAATAACTTGAGATACTTATAAAGTAGTTGTCTATTTCAGAATATTACTGATACTGCAGTAAACAAATGGGCACTGGGAATACTAGTAACTGTTAGTTTACGAAACGTTTTTAACGTCCGCTTGGTAAAATCTGACCAAAATAACACAGTTCAAGGTATTTGTGTATTTTAAAAAAGTTCATCCGATTTTTAAATAATACTGATGACTAAAATTCACAAAAATTCTTAAACAACTTTAAGTGAATGAAGCAAACCATCTGTGGCATCAATGAAGATTCAGTCAGTCAGTCAGTAACAACGTAGAACTTCGTACGTACGTACATCAGTTCGAGTTGCCACACCACATTAGCACAGAGATGCAGTTGTCGACTCAAATTCCGTAGTGGTAGAGGCAGTAAGACCATAAGCAGTAATCGGAAACATTAGGGTTTGAAGATGTTATTCAAGGAGTATAATACAGTGAAATAAATTTGGAAAGAAAATAAGGGACATGAAGAATTCAGAGGATTAAAATTTGAGAGAACACAAAGAGTGGATGCACTTGCGCCATTGCAAACGATTTTGAGCCATATCATTCAGGGTCTCTAACCATCGGTTGCTATCAATGAAGATTAAACACGATGTATATGTCAACAACCACAGATTTATTTCGAGTAATTTTTTTCTATGGTAATAACTTAACCTAGAGGAAAAGTAAATAAGTTGAACTGTAGTTTTCCAACTAAAAATTAAGTGAGGAGACAAGAGCGATTAAATCAAAATCCCTGATAGTCTCGTTAGATTAACAATTTTGCATTTGTCGTTTCTATGTTTATAATATTTAAATGAAATTAGAAAAAGATTATCTTCCTTTAAAGCTTACGACAAATCGTGAATATGACAACATTAAGTAAGCAACTTATCTAATCTACAAGATATTATATAATCGAAATCTAGACTATGAGGAAGAAATTGAAAATTTGTCGAATTATTTACCACATCAGAAAATCATAAAAGCAATTGAATATTACCGATTAATTACAGATGACATGACCATGAGATTAGTCTGAACAATTTAAGAAATCAACAAGTCGTAGAATTTCCGTAATCTTTTGGCAGGAGAAACTAAAGTACGTGATTTAGACAAGCTATACAATATTACCGTAAGCAAGTAGTATATTAGAAGCAAATATGATTATAAAAGTATCTGAAATTAATGAACAAAATTATGTTTCGATATCTACTTCTATTTTATGTCTATACGTTTCACTTAAGCTAAAAAAATCAGATAAGTTTATTGTTTTTAACATGTATCCAGCTTTATTACTTTACTCATGTATTATCAGAACAGGTTTTTATGGTGATTTTAGCAATTTAATAGTTGAATTCATGAGTTAATTAAAGCTAGACCACCATGAAAAACCTGGAAGTAATGAATGACCGTTTCGTCCCAGTATGGGACTCCTCAGCAGTGCGCACTCACGACAATGGTTAACGGTAGTGAAATTTCATGGATTGGTTGAAGTTAGACAATAATACCATTGGATCTCAACTCAGTGATCTACAAGTTAAGCGTTCGTGCGCAAGACCGACAGGTCCTGGGTTCAAATCTCGCGGGGGCGGGATCATGGATGTGCACTGCTGAGGAGCCCCGTACTAGGATGAAACAGCTGTCCAGTACTTCCAGGTTTTCATGGTGGTCTAGCTTTAATTCACCCATGAATTCAACAATATATATATATATATATATATATATATATATATATATATATATATATATATTGAACAATATTGTTTGAAAGATATGTTCTTCAATATTCTAAATCTTTTAATTACTGAATTTGAAAAATACGAATAATCATACCAAAGTTGAGCGTACCACGACAGAACACTGGAACTAATGTATCTAAAACAACAATAGGGCACGTGTTGAATTCAAATTTAACAATAACAATCCTTATTAAAAGTTGTATGTCAGCTTATTAGCCAGAAGCATTTTGGTCTTGTGTATGTGATGTACTTAGGGTAGTACCTGCACTAGTATGTTCTTTTAACGAAAAGGCTTTTCCAACTTTGAATTCAGCGAATCTTTTTAACTAGTTCTATCAAACTATTTCACAACAAAAAATACACAGAAAAGGTTTAATTTCAAAAATATGAAAGCGTTAATTATGTGCACAGTTATCCCCATGAGATAAGTTTTTTTTAAAAAAATTGTATAATTAATCAATCAAAAAATGTTTTATTAAATATTGAACGACCGATTGACGATTGTGTTATATCCGGTACGAGAATAAATGAATGGTATCGCTAGTAATCATTTATGGACAAATATCATATGTATATTCTTATTGTATGACTATTAAGTAACTATATTATATGTATATTAATATTCCTTTCATTATAGGCTTTTATTTCATCTATTGATTATTATCATACGATTTACCATTCTTGAAATATTCATAATCTATTAGTAACAGTTTCTCAAAATCACAGTCACTTTTGGCATGATTATGTACAAATGTTTCTATTTAATGTTGTGATATGGTTTGATTTTAGTTGTATATATCCCAAGAATGCTTGAAAGATATGATTGGTATGGAGAAGGTTGATATTGGCGTTCTGGACTAAAGCGACTAAATTAACAGAGTGGCTATTATTCTCAGTAGACCAATAAAAACCCTAAGCTGCTTGTAGAGGTTCATGCGTCATTAGTCTGGGTGTTTAGTTCAACGTATCGTAATTGGCAATCGTATTTCACCATAATCGTATAACTAAAGATATAACAGATTGCCAAAGGTCTACACTGTAAGTTTTAGCTTTGGAAATAACTACAGAAATGGAAAAAAAGTGCTAATTTTTATAATATCAACCCCAAAATATGAACTGCTATAACTTTAGCAGTTTTTACAATGAATACTGTACTGATTCCGATACATAATCCAATATGTCATCATATATTCATATGTAAAGGTATTGGATACAAAATAAGGGCTTGATTATACCTTGAGGATACCATATACATTTGGTCTATATGTGGTTGACTGATTAAAATCATTGATTTGTACTAAACTATTTTTCATTATTCATATGTTAACTGGAATCAATATTTTTCATCATAAGGCATTGTTATCTTAATCAAATGATAAGGCTACTTATATGAATCATTTTTCCCTTAGAAACTGTTTAAATGTTACTGTATACACTTTTTATAATACTGTACATTTCAGTTAATAATCAGTTTGACATTCAATGATACCTCTCATTATATATTGATTGGATTGTGTTATGAACATTAATTCTAATTAATTCTCTAATAAAATGTTTGACCTTTTTCATTAAAATTTATGCATAGTAAAGTCGTATTTTTTAGAAATAATATTCGTCTACTAATACAGTTTGTTATAATATGTGGATTGATTAATACGGTTATTTTACTATCAGTATCATTAATCAATTCACCGACATGAAGATGATTTGGTTGTTTGTCCTTCCTTATTTTGTTTAACCGGTTTCAATATTATTTGCTTGGTCCATTATTTAAAGTCTAATCATATCAATATTAAACTGATCATCCCATTTCTTCAACAAGTTTCTTATTCCAATTCATGAGTTAGTGATATATTTATGCAAAATCAACGACTAATCATATTTTGTTGATATCATGACCCGAACTAATTTTGGCAACTACTGAAACCTGGAACTGGTGGACGACCGTTTCTTCCTAGTATGTAAATCTTCAGTAGTGGGCATACACATCTCCGCACGCAGGAATCGAAACAAAGACCTCGGGTCCGACGAGAGAACGCTCAACGTATAGACAACTGTGTTGGCATTCAATGCTGTATGTTTAACATGAATCATTCCATAATATTGCGCGATTTTCTTCCATTGTTTCTGGTGGGACAAGATTGAACTCTACCGATCACAGCTTCTTACTTAAACCGATTTGTGATGTCAGTAAAATTCAATGTCCTCCACAAATTTATACTGCTAATCTCGTTTAATTCAGCTACTTTTAACCTATGATTAGTTTTAAAATTTCTGCTGATACTGTGGTGTACGCTACTTATGTTGACAGATATAAGTAGTACGTAATAACAATCAGATGCGAGGACCCTGAAAGATGGCTAGGAAGATCAAGTTGAACAAGAAAAACAGAGACGGGAATAGAAAGAAATTGTGACTCGGATAGATCATACAGAATGTGAAGGACAAATGATGAAATTTTTCAAATGAAGCATTTGATACATGGTTTCCAGATTTTACCAATAGATTCTGTAATTCTCTGCTAAGAAAAAAATTTGGTTATCCGCACCTGTGTTTTCGTTCATTAAAATACAATTTTTTACTTCTTTAGAATTCTACGTTTTTATGCCTTTTCTCTATATAGCGAACTAAACATTAAAGTTGGTTACCGTTTCATACAAAAAAGAGGAGGTTTAAGCATTAATATGTATACATATGCAGTCGTTAGAAAATAAATGGTCAGTGGGAGAATTATAAGCCGAAATAGGGGGACGCTTGGTACATTATATATGTCATAGACAATTTAAAAACATTTATGAAAATCCATCAGAAAAATAAACCTAAGAAATACCATAAGAAGCATTTAAACTATCTTTCATTACTGCTTTTATTAAAACGGAATTTTTCCACCTGTTTCCCTATGGCAATTTGAACGTTTTGTTCGAAGCGTCTACTAGATAATTTGGTCCTGAATTTGTAGACTAGTGATGACTACAGTGACTGTTTCACTTAGGTTGGATAGTGATCTCAATAACATCTAACATTCATCATAATCCACATACTGTGAAGAATATCAGAGTTCAGCTTTTTGTGGCCCTTTATCTGACTCCAATTAGATTGTATAAATGATTGCTGTCGAAATATGCATCCTGACTATTCTCGTATATATTTATCGACTTAATCCATGTTAGTGAATAACGGAATTAAATAAGTCAAATACGAGAACGGACTTTTGTAATACGTATATTTCGTACAATTTTTGATCGAGACAAACGAACGAAGAAACGAAGCGAAGACAGCGAAGAGAAGAGAGCGGAGCGAAATGATGCGCGGTGGAGAAGACATGTGAGCCAACCCCATTTAACGAAGAGTTAATCGAATTTACAGTGGAACAAAAATAAGTTACAAACATGTGAATTGCATAAGTTGTACACATACACATACACTCAAATAAAAACAGTCAGGGTTAATAAGTGAATAATTAACATGGTCAAAACGTGACTCAAGATGAATGGATAAATTGGCCTGTCCAGAAGCTAGAATAAGCTATATGGGCTTAACATAATAACCGACATTACAAGCTGATCCATTAATAACCACAAATGTCCACTTGAGGAAATAAACCAGCTGATCAACAATCTATTATTTGAATCCAAATAGATCATAGCACCCAACAGGAAGTGTTATCGTTTGGATCACTACGATATCATAAGGAATAACAATTTTTAAGTGAGCCTTATCATGTTTTATTATTTCCATTACCACTCATCAAAAAAAATTACCGCCATTATATCTAAATGATTCCAACTCAAACTTAAAAATGGTAAGTCTTGGACACCGAAAGTAGTTAGACTAAGAAACATATTAACTTCGATCAGTTGACGTATAAATATCGGGAAAGTAAGCATGTTAGTAATGAACTTAGTATAATAATATATTATACCCGGGTGGATATAAAAGTTGGTACAGAATGATGAGATCATAAAATTTTCTATTGAAAGTGTTATGAATTTTTTTCGCTCTACGACTATCACCTATTGTAGCCAACAGATTGAACAGGTATATTATCATTGTTTCTGATTACTACATTACTTAGTTTTAAAGGGGCGGGACAGATCCAAGTTTCTCTTAGTTTTGTCATTCATACTAAATTTTATGTAAATTGACCTCTGAGGTTGTTTTTTTTAGATGCAATGTAACCACATAGTTGGTCAATCGAATGTCATAGTGAATGTTTCTAGCAAACAAACTGTATATCAATCATACAATACCATGAATTCCACAGAACTCAGATACACAACTCTTTGTGGTGACTATCAGACGTATAACTTGTTTATCGAATCATTTATTTAAATCCCAAGAATAAAGAGTCATTGTATCACCTTATAATGGGTTTACAAGGTGATCTACTTTCTAAGATTTAAGTACACTGGTTAGGCCGTAGTTTGGTCTGAATACAAAGTGAATGAGGAAGTTTCATTACTTATACTGTATCAAACATTTTATTAGTTAGGAATGCTTAGCTTCTTTGAAAAACGTTTTCAGAAACTAAACAGCAATGAAAATGTGTATAGCCTTTATCAAAAGCAAAGAAATCTCAAAGACATTAACATTCCTTTCACCCTGAGTTCGTTATTTACTAAGATAATACATTTCACTTCATAAACCACTGTTATTATCTATTGTAGATTTTTCTGTGTATTACATGAGATTTACGACTAACCTATTAGTCACTTTTCACTATCTGGTAGAAACTAGGCACAGAATAAAAGTTTTCAGTTTCAGTTAAATCCTCATTATTGTTAAATCCATATTCTTCCGTCTGCTTGTCATGCAAATAAACAAGATGAATTTGATTAATATCAAGTATAAAACAGTAACAAACCATACAATCAACAATTCAATTTTATGTAACTTTGTAGCAATACTGTGGTGTATGCTACTTATGTCGATATATGTAGTATATAACACTAGTCAGAAGTGGAATGCCTAGCAGCAGGAAGTTTGGAAGATGTGATCAAAGAGAACGGAAAAAGAGAGTAATTGTTATAACAATGAAAGAATGATGAAGTTTTAACACACTTAATGAAGGATTTGCAAATGAAGTACTAAGCGTATGATTTCTACATTTTACGGAAAATCTCTTTAATTTTGGATTAAGATACATTTGTTTGTCCCCGCTTGTGTTCTCATACATTACAATACCTTTGATTCTCAGTTAAAAAAGGGTAGTTTGGAAGATTATGTCACGATTAGAAATTTAAAAACAGTATTCAACTATCAAATTATTTTCCTTGTAATATTTCCACTGTCATTCTTTATTCATTAGAAATTATTTTATTCACTATACAACTGAAGCGATCGTGATAAAAAAACTCAAACCGGATCTATGTATTCAAAAGGAGACAGTAATACACTTATTACTACCCTGGTAATCCTTTTTTTGGTCATTAGTCTTATTTTGTTAATGTTCAGTTTGTGTTATATTCCTCTTCCATTGCTGAATTCTTAAACCACCCCTTCACTCATACATTTCCACTCACTTGATTCTCTTAAATTATGTGAACTCTTCAAATTCTATTCAATTACGTAACCTATCTTATCAGTTTTCTAATTCCATGAACCTTATGTAAACTCTTCATTACCTCTAAAATTTGTCACACAATTTATATTATCTTTCTCTCTCTCTAAACTCCACTCAAATATTGTACCACCCATCCCCATTGTTTCCTTGATTATAACACCAAACAACCTCTGACCTGTTCTTGCACATCACAGAATCTTATTACGTAGTGATTTTAATGTTTTGTGATTACTATTCCTAGTCTATTTACCCACGTTTGTTTGACCTTCTATTGCCAACGTTTAACAATTGTCAGAATGGGTTTTGTGGAGATTTTTTAGAAATTTCACAGATTGAAATCATGAGTCAGTTGAAGCTAGACCACCATTGAAAACCTGGAAGCACTGGACGGCCGTTTCGTCCTAGTATGGGACTCCTCATGATTTCAATCTGTGAAATTTCTAAAAAATCTCCACAAAACCCATTCTGATAATAATCAACTGCTCACTAGTGACTGACTTCAGGAAAAACTCCCGAAGTTCTAGTGAGAAGCCGTTACCAGTGGAGTTCAACCAGGTCTGTTGTGAGATAGGAACTCACTGAAGACAATGGTGTACGGTGGCGCAACTTCGTGGATTGGTTGTAGTTAGACATTAACACCGTTGGATGCCGGCTCAGTGGTCTAGTGGTTAAGTGCTCGCGCGCGAAGCCAGTAGGTCCCGGGTTCGAGCCCCGCGTGGTGCGGGTTCGTGGATGCGCACTGCTGAGTCCCATACTAGGACGAAACGGCCGTCCAGTGCTTCCAGGTTTTCAATGGTGGTCTAGCTTCAACTGACTCATGATTTCAATCTGTGAAGTTTAACAATTGATAAGAGTTTTGTTATTGTATTTTATTATTCTTACTATTATCAGTTCACCTGTCTTCCTACTATAAACTTGTACTTTTACCTATTATGTGTAGAGACTTATTCTATTTCATTGTGATTGTTGACCCATATTGCCTTGATTGGTTTAACATTTTCGTATAAATATTCATGTATATTAGAGTAAAGCCTGATGACGATCTAATTGAAAACAATTGTTCGCTTATATGTGTTGTTCTAATTTTCACAATGGGAATCTTTAATATAGAATAAATAGACATTACTGAAAATTTATTAAAAATATAATTACATACAAGTACTTCAGGAAAGCAGCATGTTTTTACAATAGGTTATTCCTGTCTCACTAACTTATTAGTGGCTCGTGAAAGCTGGTGCGCTCCTAAAGACCAAAAGTTACCTAAAGACGTAACCTACAATGACTTCAGCAAAGCCTTTGACAAAGTTGCGCACAACCGGCTGTTATATAAGCTAAAAAAATGTCGGGGTTGAATGCAATCTATTGATGTGGATAAAAGACTTCCTAGTTGGGCGCAACAAAAAGTATGGGTGGACTCAAAGTTGTCTAGCTGGGGAACTGCGCTTAATGAAGTGCCTCAGGGTACTGTTTTGGGGCCACTGTTATTCCTTTTGTATGTAAATGACCTTCCTCGTCTCCTATCATCACCAGTCTCGCTATCTGCTGACGGTGTCAAGATTTGGGGAACGATACAATGTAAGGGTGATAACTTAGAACTCCGAAATGACCGGAAGAAATTATCTGAAGGATCTCAAACCTGGTAGTTGCCTATAAATACTTTTAAGTGTATTGTGATGCATATTGGTCACCAAGGTACAGATACATACATGATGAATAATACTAAGCTACCTGTTGTCCAGACGTAAAATGACTTCGGAGTCATCGTTAGCCAAGACGAAAAGATTACTGCATACTGCCGTGCGATAGCCGCCAAAGGCTTAAGAACCCTCTGGTCAATACGTAGAACGCTAAAACTTTTTTGACTTTGTATGCAGTGTTCATGGGTACTAAACTTGAGTACTGCATACAAGCGGCTAGCCCCTGCTTAAAAAAAGACGGTAAGCTTTTGGAAAATGTTGAGAGAACAGCAACTAAACTGATTCTCGGAATAGCGAAGCTCCCGTATGATACTCGACTGGCCAAGCTAAAACTATTCCCGTTGTCATATCGAAGAACTAGAGGCGACTTAATTACAGTTTTCAAATTGCTTAGTGATAAATTTGCATCTGATATGCCCTCATTTTTGTTGTCTTCCAAAACAGAGAATTTACGAGAACACTCCATAAAAGTTCACAAGCCCAGAACAAATTATTTGTCAGCTGACTATCGACTTTTCCATCGAATTATCAACGAGTGGAATTCATCACTTCAGCACGTGGTTGAGACTCCATCCGACAACTCTTTCAAAAGAAAGTTGGATCAATTGAGAGACCATCATTGTCAGGACTAACACATGTCATCAAGCCTCCTGTCCTTTCCAAACTGAAACTATAACTGATTCTGAACAAATATTTTATCTTATAGTAACTACTAAGTATATTAAGTTAAATGTCACTCAATGCATTTAATATCACGATACATAATTAATTCTATCTAGTTCTGGTAGGCTTTTCATAATACTGTAGTCTACTTTGAGAATAACACAAATATGACGTTGTAGAAAATGTGTATTATCTAAATATTTATTGAAATAAAGTTTAAAACTAGTTTTATTTGTTCACAAAAGACATACGTAGGTTATGGCATGGTTAAAAAGGATGATAAACTTATAGTTTTTGGAAGGTACGCCACAAGTTTCTCAGTTCTTTTGGGCTATACGTAATTTGTCTGTGCTATGAACTAAAAGAAGCGTGTGAGATATGTTGATCAGGTGGCAAATAATTAGCTCAGATGCTATAGCTGGATCGAGATACTGAGTCAATGAACCGAATCCAAACAATAATAAACGTACTTTTATGATAGCAAAAGATAAAATAAAAGATAAAATTGATGTTACTACATTAGATTTATGGAGAATAGAAGATGAAGAAAAACTTACGTGGAATAACATTTATTTTTGTTGCTGAACTGGTAGACATTTGTCTTTTGTCAAATTCGTATGAAACACGGCAGACATATATGCCTGATTCATGTACTTTGATGTGGCCCAATTCTAATTTCCATTGAGTTCCAACTAATGTACCATTTGGATTACGCCATTCGTATCGAAATGGACCAGCACCATCAGGTTTCTCATCACTACTTACATTGCATAAAATTCGAACCAAAATTCCTTCTTCGACATCTTGAGTTATGACGGAATCAGCTACATAATAAAATGGGACAAATCTAAAAATTTAATACGTTGTTATAAATTAATATTATTTTAAAACCATTTCGGTACTTACTTTATCCTAAATAATAGGTATTAGTTATTTATTCTTTTGTTGTTTTGTTAGCTTTACTGATAATAAGTAACAATAGAAAGGAACTTCAGTGTATAACAATATCTTTAGTTACATCATTCGAATAAAGATGAGAGGAAAGACTACTCTTCAAAGTGAATAATATTTGAAATTAAATTTCTTTTTAGGTATTAGCTTTAAAACCTTCAGAATAGCCTATGATATTTTGTACGTGGCGACTTCAGAAATAGTTTCGCATCAATCCAATATATCATTTCATATTACAGCGCGATCAGTAGATGAAGATGCTTTTTTATCGTGATTTACACAAGTTATTTCCTATCATCTAGATAATTCACAGAATTAAACTGATTAGCTCTGTGAAATGTGGATAAATGTTTGGATAAGCTAAATCGAATAGTTGAGGTGTATGCTACTTATATCGACAGACATAGGTAGTGTGTTACACCAGTCAAAAGTTGAACAGTTGACAGAAGAAGGCTAAGAAGAAAACAGGAAAATGAAAAGGAAAGAATTGTGAATTGGAAGAATCAGACAGAATGTAAAGGATAATTGATGAAAGATTTACAAATGAAGCACTCAATGTATAGTTCTTATATTTTACGAAAATTTCTGTAACTTTATGATAAACGATAAATTGTTTGTCCCCACCTAGGTATTCGTTTACTACAATATTACAGAAATATATTCCCATGAAAAGACTTGACTGTCAAAACTATCGATTGATTTAAGATATAACTTCACAATCTAACTTGAATCACTTCATATAAACTTCAGGCATTACAAGTTCAACACTAACACGTTTGATTAAAGAAGTCAGTTCAATCAGAAACGACGTAGTGCTTTATACGTACGCATATCAGTTCGAGTTGCCACACCAAATTAGCACAGAGATACAATTGCTGATTCAAATCCCATAGTGATGGAGGTAGTAAAAGTATAGGCAGTAATCGGAAAGATTAAGCTTTGAAGATGTTATTCAAAGAGTATAATACAGTGAAATAAATCTGGAAAGAGAAAAAAAGAGACAAGGAGAATTCAGAAGGTTACAATTCGGGAGAACACAAAGAGTGGATGCACCTGAGCCATTGCAAACGATTTTGAGCCATGTCATTCAACGTTTCTAACCATTGGCTGCTATAGTGTCGTGGACCCTTACTAGTTAGTCTACACCTACCAACGTGGCTCAGTCCACTTGTCAGTGACTTCATGAATTTGTGCCATGCTTTGGTCTGGCCGCCCCTAGCTTTTTTCCAAGCTATTTCTACACCATGAAACGTCGCAAGTCGGTGCATTCAGTGGTTGGGCATACATAACACATGTCCCAGCCATCTCAACTGATGAAGTTCCACTACTTCATCAATTGATTTGTTATCCTTACCTAGTACCCGTTTCCTAACAACTGCATTACTTACTCGGTGGTCCTAGGATACACGAGAAATGTTTCAAAGACACCTATGATGAAACAACGTAAACATTGGATAGAATTTCCATTAAAGATTCCATAGAAATAGTTCGTCAAACTGTTGTAATAAAAGCAGTTGTTATCAAAATACACTTTAATAAAATTCATAAGAAATTAAGACAATACTAATCTTACAGGAAATTAGATTCAGAAAACTTCAAAATACAAAAAACAAAACAATAGCACAATAGTTATAATTGTACCTCAGAAAAAAATAGTAAAGTTAAGCAAAAATAAGAAAAAAACTTCTACGAAATATATAAGAAAGGTTATGAACATAAATCATCTGTTAGAACACATTTTTGACAAGTAATTTTACATATTGGCTAGTGTATCCTAATTATTGTTACTAACAGTAATATATTAATCTGCTACATCTTTTTACCGGTTTATATTCATTAAAATAAACTAATCAGGAGAACAAATTTTACGGACATCTTTATTTCTTGTAGCAATAATGATGAAATAGTGAAAAAAAATGTCAAAAATGTAGGTAAACCAATCAAAATTACTGAAGGAAAAATATTGTTTTGCCAAGATGTTGAATCTTCGTGAGTTTTATTTTAAGCATACTTGTTGTGAAATTAATTTGTAATGTATAAAGCGAAATATCAGTTTGATTTGAATCTGTTAGATTGTGTTTTGGACTTGATGTAAATGTGATAGTATCACTAGGCTATGAGTTTTTACGGTTTAAGTATTAGGCATTTATGATGAAATGGTAGAATTATAATCAATCAACAACTATTCTCACTACATGCATGGTTCAACCATATTTATTTGTAACTCGTTGAGAATCTGTTTGAAGATCTATCAAGGCCAGTCTTCCGGACAAATACAATAATTTATTCATTAAAAACTAGAAAAAGACATTCATTATTTAAACATCTTATTAATTTATGCTTCAGAATACCGTATTCAATCATAATCGCCTTCTAGAGCAAAGATGGATAGTGGCTAGTAGTGAAATCAAGGACGCGCGTTTTGTCCTATTTGAGACTCGTCTGTTGGATGTGCCTGCATCCCAGAGTCCCGGAATGAACATCCACTCTGAACTGCAGATGCATCCAGCTGACGAGTCCCGAATGGAACGAAACGCGCGTCCTGAACTCTACTGCTAGCCACTATCCATCTTTCCTTAGAAAGCTTGTGACTTAAGGCTATATCGAGGCATTTCGCACAGGATGAACATATGCTAACAAGAGTCTGATCGATTGCAGTCCTAAATAAAAATCGGAAGATACAAGTAAAACTACACCAATTGAACATAATCGCCTTTGTTTTGTTGTCCTGACTACTGACATGTACAAAAGGATACACAACAGTGCAATAAGGTTATAGAAACTTATTAATTCTTCTAGCTGAATCCTTTACTTTTAACATGAACAATCATGACTTCGGGTATTTAAGTTATGTTGTTTGGTGATACATAAATAATTTATAATATCCGCCAAAAAGAACCATTATCCATTCAAACCAGTTATAACTGGGTAATATTTACGAAAAGTCAATATTTTTTTTGTATATCTTCTTTTGGATGACTAACTGTTTTATCTTCTCAAGTGTATTCTGTTAGGGTTTGGCAATCAGTTCTGCTATTAACATTATTGATTCACTCACTTTATTTGCATTTAATGGCATTATTGTTCCACGAAGATACCATAATATATACATTTCTCTTAATAATTTATTTAAGTCATTTTAATGATGGTTAAAATGTGTATTAACAGTTTATTTACGTAATATGGTAAGTGAAGCTAAACTATTCATAAACTTATTGTGGTGTGTGATACTTATATTGACATAAGTAGTAGATAACGCGAAACAGGAATATAATGTCTGGTAGCAGAAGATTGAGAAAATCAAGAAGGGAAGAATGGGACTAGATAGCGATTGGTATGGAAATGCAGGAACAATGAAGTCTAAGACAATTAATGAATGTTATGCAAATGACGTATTAGAGTATGGCTTTTTTATTTTACTTATGCTAAATATAATTCTTCTGTCCTCACCTTTTTTCTCTATTACTACATTATCACTTCAGTTAAAGGAACCTATACGTTCATCTTAATTTTCACATTTGGGAAACAGTCAATTGTATTCATTATTGTAATGCATGAATTCAACTTCTAAGAATTAGTTTCTGTCTAAACTTTTGAAAAGCTTCTCACTATGTTATCTATACCATTAATTATATAATTCTTCTTTTGAATCAATGTTTATCATAGAGACGTATGAGAAAAGAACCTTTTAAGGAACCTCTACTGTAGAAAGTTCCTTTAATTATTAAATTACTATAGTATCAGGGACCTGAATATTTTATAGTTAATTTGTTTCCTGAGGAGTAAATATCTAAATCTTTTGATCTGGTTGCTTCAAAGTTAACCGAATAGTTGAAATTTTCACTCAATACAATATGTATTAGTATCAGAAAGGGTTTTGTGGAGATTGTAGTAATTTCAACAGTTGAGATCATGAGTCAATTGAAGCTAGACCACCATGGCAGACCTGGAAGCACTGGACGGTCGTTTCGTCCTATTGTGGGACTTCTCAGCAATGCGTATCCACGAACCCGCCCCGCGTGATTCGAACCCAGGACCTATCAGTCTCCATGGTGGTCTAGCTTCAATTGACTCATGATCTCAACTGTTTAAATTACTACAACTTCCACAAAACCCATTCTAATACTAATCAACATACGCTCATTAGTGACTGGCTTCAAGAGGCATTTCCTGGAGTTCTAGTGTGAAGCAGTGACCAGTAGAGTTCAACCAGGTCAGTTGTGAGGTAGTAACGCACTGATGACAATGGTGGATGTGTCGCTCGATTTCGTGGATTAGTTGAAGTAAGACATTAACACCGTTGGATGCCGGCTCAGTGGTCTAGTTGGTTAAGCGCCTGGCGCGAGACTGATAGGTCCTGTGTTTGGATCCCGCAAGGCGGGGTCGTGGATGCGTACTGCTGAGAAGTCCCACAACAGAACAAAACGGTCGTCCATTGCTTTCAGGTTTTCCATGGTGGTCTAGCTTCGACTGACTCATAGTCTCAACTGTTGAAATTACAATTCGTATTCCACTTTATTAGTACATCGTACATATTTATATCAAATATTATTAAAAATCACTATGATTTCTTTCATTTTTTTGTCTTAGAAACAGTAATAAGTGTTTAATGACCGTTTGTAACTGAATAGAGCAACTTTTCATTTATCAAGATAATGTATGATTTCAACGAAATTTTAAGAAAAATAAACGTAAACTACTACAAACAAGAGAATAAATCTTCATTTATATTTTTTTCTATTGCAATTCACTGATTATATAACTTAGATGTCAAAATTATTAAAGTAATCAACAGCCCAAATAGTTTCCATAGAATTGACTGTCAAAAGGTTATGTAACATTTAAGATTTTATCTAGTCATTAATTTTGTCTATTTTAACAGTAAAAAAGTAATAATAATAATAGTAATTCATTTGAAACACTACGTACTATTCTGAAATGATGATATTACTATTATTACTATTATTGCCATTATTAATAGTAGTAGTATTATTGCGATAGAAAAACCCACAGTGCTACTTATTGGACAAACTAATCTACAACTAAGCAATTTTCATAATACTCTGTAAATTACATAATGGTAAGAATTTTTTTTCTTGGTTTTGCAGACAAAACCATTACACATTTTGGCCAACTTTGGGTCTGAATGTAAGAAAAAACAAAACAAAAATTAGATGCCTTGCATATATACACAATTATATAAATGAAAGGAGAAATATCTTAACAAAATGTATTACGCGCATATTTTTAAAGATTTTTATACAGATGGTCTGTGGAACAGACTTAAAAATGATTATAATAGACTGAAGGAAATTTGAAATTAGAGCAAAATATTTTTTAAGCGATTTTCTTTAAACCTTTATGAGGATTTAAAATTCAGTCGTTTATATTTAAAAACCTTAGTCCATAGACAATATTACATTATACATTCTTTATTGATAATCATATTGTGGTATGTGCTATTGATGTCGACAGTTATAAGTAGTATGTATCATCAATCGAAATTGAAATACCTGATAGCACAAGGTTAAAACGATCGAATAACAGAGAATGACAACAGAGATTGATTGATGTGGTAACGATAGAACAATGAGATCTTAGACGATTGACTGATATTTTACAAATGAATTATTTACTGTATGATTTTCAGATTTTACTAAGATGTTTTATAATTCTGTGTTTAAATACATTCGATTGTCCCCCACTTATGTTCTCGTTCACTACGCTATAACTATCTCATTAAGAAGTCATATTTTAATTATTTTGATTCAAATGTACTTTTTAAATAACAAAAAAATTTTTTCATGATTGTAGATTTTAATAAACCAATTCAATATTTAATAAAATAAAATTTGTAGTTATATAAACAACATCAACAGCCACGACAACAACAGCAACAACAACGACGACAACAACAAGAACGACAAAAATATTCATGATTGTTTTAATAAAATCTTGTTTTGATCATCAATTAGATAATAAAAACTGTTTTGTTTGTTTGTACTATTGGTTAAATGAGATTATTCGAAAGTTTATTTTTGTTTTCATTTAAACAATTCATTTTTATAAGTTGAAATGACCTTATATTATATTTCATTTATTGTTTAATAATATTACATAAATGTTGTATATATATATATATTTTAAGGTATTAGAAAAAAACTATTGAAAGTTTAAATGGCCTATAGTTATAGTTATGTTATTAAAAATTATAATTGTAGTGAACGATGACAAAAGTGGGGGACAATCGAATGTATTTTAATATAAGATTACAGAATATTGTAGTAAAACCTGAGAATTATACAGTAAATAAGTCATTTGTAAAATGTGAATCAATTTACTAAGACTTGATTGTTCCTTCGTTTTCACATCAAACATTCTATGTTCTCGTTCTCTTTTCTTCGATCTTTTCAACATTGTGCTGTCAGGCATTTCACTTTCGATTGATGATACATACTACTTATAACTGCCGATATCAGTAGCACACACCATATAATCTTTAAGGATAAATATCTTTTCTTATATCTCAATGAATAGAAAAATTGTATTTCTGACGTTTCGTGACTTAGTGTAAGCATCTTCTTCAGAGTGGATGGTATTATTTATACTTGTGTTAATTTAATGTCGGTTATTTATTTACCCTAAAGAAGTGGCTTACATGAAGTCATGAAACGTCAGAAATACAATTTTTCTATTCATTGGAATATAACAAAAAATGGTATATTTATTATTAACTCTCTAACCAATGCTTAATTTATTTGAAACTATCAAGTCCAACCTTGTTATGGATACCTGCGATTTTACAGTATCTCAAGATTGTAAACAACAAACTAAGGCGACTTGAGTAGTATTATAGTGAATTAGAACACAAGTGGGTACAATCGAATGTATTTAAACATAGAATTATAAAACATCTTAGTAAAATCTGAAAATCATACAGTAAATAATTCATTTGTAAAATATCAGTCAATCGTCTAAGATCTCATTGTTCTATCGTTACCACATCAATCAATCTCTGTTGTCATTCTCTGTTATTCGATCGTTTTAACCTTGTGCTATCAGGTATTTCAATTTCGATTGATGATACATACTACTTATAACTGTCGACATCAATAGCACATACCACAATATGATTATCAATAAAGAATGTATAATGTAATATTGTCTATGGACTAAGGTTTTTATGAACTCCTCCTGTAGCTCTTCTAAAGTTACTGCCGATCCCAAGCCCGGGTAAAGGAGGAGGGTTGGGCATGGGGTTAGCGTCCCCATCCCGTAGAAAACTAACTCGCTAAAAAAACGCTAACCAGAAAAAAATTATTCAAACCGTTTAAACTCTGCCCTGGGAGTCAGAAGGTCTTCATTTAGAAGAATTATGACGCCTCATGATGGAAGCCGAATTCCTTCGGAAGTTACGAGGCCGATGCCCCTTCTGACAACCAGAGCAAAAATTTTCGTAGGTACATGGAACGTTCGAACAATGTGGGAGACCGGAAAGACCAGTCAAATAGCAACGGAAATGAGGAGATACAACTTGGCAGTACTGGGAATCAGCGAAACCCACTGGACCCAAGCTGGACAGAAAAGGCTAGCTACGGGAGAGATGCTGCTATACTCCGGTCACGAAGAGGAAAATGCTCCACACACTCAGGGAGTTGCTCTTATGCTGTCCAAAGTAGCACGAAATGCACTTGTAGGATGGGAATCCCACGGATCCAGAATCATCAAAGCATCATTCAAAACAAAGAAGGAGGAGATCTTAATGAATATTATCCAATGTTATGCACCCACCAATGATAGCAACGACGACATTAAAGATCAATTCTACGAGCGGCTGCAGTCAATCATAGAGAAATGCTCAAGAAAGGACCTCACCATTCTGATGGGAGATTTAAATACCAAGGTCGGAATAGACAACACTGGATATGAAGATATTATGGGACGACATGGACTGGGACAGAGAAACGAAAATGGAAAAAGATTTGCAAATTTGTGTGCATTCAACAAATTAGTCATAAGAGGCACAATACTCCCACACAAACGTATACACAAGGCTACATGGATCTCACCGGACCACACTACAGAGAACCAGATAGATCATATTTGCATCTACAAAAAATTCCGAAGGACAATGAAAGATGTGAGAACCAGGAGAGGAGCTGACATAGCTTCAGATCACCACCTAGTTGTAGCCAATTTAAAACTGAAGCTAAAAAAGAACTGGACAAGTGGACTAACAGCAATACAAAGGTTCAATACAGCCTTCCTTCGAGATACTGACAAACTCAATGAATTCAAGATAGCTCTCAACAACAGGTTCCAAGCCTTACAAGATCTACTGAAGAAAGAAGAAACTATTATGGAGGACAACTGGAAAGGCATCAAAAAAGCATTAACTTCAACGTGTCAAGAGGTTCTGGGCCTAAAGAAACACCATCATAAGGAATGGATCTCTACAGAAACACTGGACAAGATCAAAGAAAGGAAGAACAAGAAGGCAGCAATTAACAATAGCCGAACACGAGCAGAGAAAGTCCAAGCACAAACTGAATACATAGAAGCAAACAAACAAGTGAAGAGGAGCATTGGAACCGACAAGAAGAAGTACGTGGAAGAATTACCAACGACGGCAGAAAAAGCAGCTAGAGAAGGAAATGTGAAACAGCTTTACGATACAACGAAGAAACTAGCAGGGAAATACAGTAAACCAGAGAGACCGGTCAAAGACAAAGAAATTCAAGAACAGCGGAAGAGATGGGTAGAATACTTTGAGGAACTCCTGAATAGGCCAGCTCCAATGAATCCACCGGACATCGAAGCAGTACACACAGATCTTCCTATAGATGTCAACCCACCAACGACGGAAGAAATTAGAATGGCCGTCAGACAAATCAAGAACGGGAAAGCAGCGGGACCCGACAACATACCAGCTGAGGCACTGAAGTCAGACATCGAAGTAACTACAAACATGCTTTACCTCCTATTCAAAAAGATTTGGGAGTAGGAACAAGTGCCGATGAACTGGAAAGAAGGGCACCTCGTCAAGATTCCAAAGAAAGGAGATCTGAGCAAATGTGAAAACTACAGAGGCATTACACTACTGTCAATACCAGGGAAGGTCTTCAACAGAGTGTTGCTGAACCGGATGAAAGATGCGGCAGACGCCCAACTTCAAGATCAACAAGCTGGATTCCGTAAGGATCGATCGTGCACAGACCAAATTGCAACACTACGGATCATCGTCGAACAATCAGTTGAGTGGAACTCATCACTTTACATCAACTTCATTGATTATGAAAAGGCATTCGACAGTGTAGATAGGAAGACATTATGGAAACTTCTTCGACACTACGGAGTTCCTGAGAAGATTGTCAATATTATCCGGAATTCATACGACGGACTACAGTGCAAAGTAGTGCATGGAGGACAGCTGACAGATGCATTCCAAGTAAGGACCGGAGTCAGACAAGGCTGTTTACTCTCTCCCTTCCTCTTTCTTCTGGTGGTCGACTGGATTATGAAGACCTCAACATCTGAAGGAAAACACGGAATACAATGGACAGCTCAGAATCAATTAGACGATTTGGACTTCGCAGATGACCTAGCCCTCCTATCACATACACATGAACAAATGCAGATAAAGACAACCAGTGTAGCAGCAGTCTCTGCATCAGTAGGCCTCAGCATACACAAAGGGAAAACCTAGGTCCTCAAACAAACTTCAAGAAGACTTTTACTTGAAGTTCGTGCTGATGATGTTGCTCAGAAGAACGACAAAAGCTCGACAATCAAACTATCCAGCTCAAAGAACAAAACTTCACCAATCAAATTTACAATTTTTAAAATTTTTTAAAAACAATCAAGTTTTCGCATATATATTTTGAAGGGTATGGGGTTTTCCGGCTAGAATTTCAGAAGAGTATCTTCAGCGGCTAATAAGTGAAGTCACTGCCTTCCATTCACTATACCTATATTGTAACTTACCATATTGTCTTATAGTGAGCTCAAATAGTTACCAAATGTTAACCTCTGTTTAATCGTCATTTCTATTTCTGTTATACATTGTGTAATAATCTGTCTAATCATATCAAAATAAAATGTAACATAAAGCAAATGGGTCTGTACAGAAATCCAAAAAGTTCCTAATTACTCAGTGGTCTGACAAATTAGAAAATCCCAGTTGACACCTTTAAGTGCATTATAAAACACATCGCTTTAAGTACCAATAACGATAACCTAAAATTACTATTTGTCAGAGCTATACCTGATACTATTAGTAAAAGCTTATTGTTAATACTAACAGCTTTCAGTCACTTAGAAACTATGTTACGTATAAACTTAGTATTGTATAGAAATAGTTTCGGTCTAAACCAAATTGTTGGAGTGCGCCTGGAAAACCATAACTGGGTGGATCCCTCAATTCTCAAAGCTTTCATTTTGCGTAAGATTACATAAACTAAATCTCTTATTCATACCCTACAGAAGAATTAGAGATAACCTAGTCACAGCCTTCAGATTACATAACACTGACTACCCATCTAACATCCTCACTTAAATCTAATGTTTTAGAGTATCATACTTATTCACTTACTTAAAAAGGTTCACAAAGTCAGAGCCAACTATTTATCATCCAACTATCAACATTTTGTCTAGTGAAGCTTTCCTTCAATAGACGACTATAGCTTCTTTAGAAGGCATATTCTAAAGTAGGTTAAATCATCTAAGTGAAATTAATCACTAGAATTAACATAGACACCTTACCTTTCGATATAGGATGGATATACATTAATTTACAGACATGCTTCTTCAGACATTTTTTTCTATCTAATTTGAATATACAAATAAAAATGAGGGGATTCTCAATTCAATGTTAAATTTATAATGACTATATTGATTTTACCTGGAATGTATTTTACTGTAAATGTAAACTTTCGACTGTCGTTTAACTTATTACAGATTATTATTTATTTATTGACAGTTATAAAGTGATAAATAATATAGTTTTCCTTAGTATAAATGAATTTTGTCAGTAGAATAAATGAACTACAATAAACGTCATAAACATGCAAATTTATTTATGTTAATGAATGAAAATAAATATGAACCATCTTGTTACCGGTAATTTGTTTGAATAGTTTATTAGAAATGCAGTATCCAGTATGGAGCTAAATAGATTGTTGAATTGTATTGAAATTATGAACTAATATAGGTTAGAACACTGGTAAAACTAGGGAGCGCTGAGTGGCCGTTTCATCTTAGTGCTCATCCATGACTTCGCGCGTGAGAATCGGACCTAGGAGACTCGGTTTTTCTAAAGGACGCTTAACCTCTGTGGTGATGGACGAAGTGGTCATCTAATGCTTAAAGGTTTTTAATGATGGTCTAACTTATCTCGGCTCATGATTTCCAAAAATGCGATGATTGTATCAGGCGAAACTGCATTTTGCCTATCTGTTAAAAAAAGCTTGAATTCTACGTCAATTAAACTCTTATTGCATTCTAATGACCTAACAACATATAGCGTATCGGCTTCGAATATCCTACATTATGTCAAGTCCTTAAAATATAATCAGAATTCATCTGAACCTGAATCTTCACTGTTTTTTTAAATAGCTTAGAAACGTGTGGTTTAACCTAAAATCATTATGTCTAGCGATTAAAACTAAATGACATTGGTATCCAGCTTATCACAATGAGCAGCGGTAGACATTGTATAAGCTTATTTATGTGTTATATTACATGCATTCGAACCATACAATTGTTAGATAGAGAGCATTCAGAAGTTATTTTGTTTAAAAATAGGCTTTGGTTAAGTAGATATTTGATCCATGTTGAACAAAATATTTAATTGAGTAGACCACTAAAATCATTTAATATTTTTCTCACTAATGTACAAATCAGTAGCTGACGTTTCTAACTGAGATTATTAACCTTTTCACTCAATACTTAGTCAATTTCACGTACTTGCCTTTATATGTCTGAATGTCACATACTACATTTAACTTTTTATTACTAATCCTGAAAACGGATGCTATGTAAAAAAATTGTAACAATTAATAGAATACATGATATTTACCGGTAACTTATTTACAACGATCAAATCCACTCCTACTATAATTGTTAAAACGTATATGAAGCGATCCAGAATATTTCGTGATACTGTAGTGAATGAGAACTCAAGTGGGGACAGCCAACTTATAGTTCAGTGCAAAGTTACAGAATATCTTGGTAAAATATCAGAACCACACATTAAATGCTTCATTTGAAAATCCTCTATCAACTGTCTTAAATTTTACTGTTCCTGTCCTCTTCGATACCATCTTACCAACCTTATACTGCCAGCCATTCAACTTTTGATTGTTACATACTACTTATATCTGTCGACATAAGTAGCACACACCACAGTAATAGTTTGGGCCCAGTTTTTCGTCCACTGAGGATGAAAGTAATTTTCAAAACACTTCTGATTTAGTTTTATGTGAAACTTTTAACATATTCAAGTGTTTTTGGTGATGCGAAATCTGAGGAGTTATGATAAATTCACATGGTAAAGTTTACTATAAAATCAGATCATTATTTTCTAAGGATTTAAAATTCATGAAATAGTGATACGTAGCTGTGGCGTTTGTATGAACTAGTGATTCTTTAGTACTTGATGGGTGCCCGATTTCAAACTTCAACTTTAATAAGTTTGTTTGTGCTCACCTTGTTCTCTCTCACTTAAACTGAGTTATTTCGGGGATTCCTAATTAATACAATTATTCGAATACTTTTAAATATCACAGTAACGCAAAAGAATTTAGCTCATTATGAAGCCATTAAAGTAAATTACATCATTTATTGATAATCTAGAATAACATGAAGTAATAGGTGGAATTGTACTGTACAAACACACTTAAATTGTTCAAAGAATAAAATTCGAAACATAAGTTTAAACTAATTTGTGTTTAATAGGCTAAGATAGTTGAACATTTCAAGCAAACATACTACAACAGAAATTAGTTACGATCGTGGCTCTGGTCATACTGATAATAATAAATATTAGAAAAGTTAAGAATAACATTAAGAGGCTCTTCTTGAAAAGTTTCTGTTATCACTGAAATAATACACTTTCAGGTAAAAAAGTGTGTCACTTTAAGAAGTGCCACATTAACCATACAAATAAGTTATGTTCCATTAAAAATACAACAATTAACAATTTCATTTAACGAGTTTGTGTAGATTACGTATCTCAACTTATATAATTTTACTCAAATGATAGTTTCTAATCCTTATATTTGTTATTTTTTCAAAATCTTTGTTTCCCTTTAACCGCTAGAATGATTCCAAAATAATTTAGTTTCCCATGATCAATTATTTCGAATGAAATATCATTAAATGACCTTCCATGGTTCTTATGATTAACGAGAAAGTGTAAATAAACCAGATGTAACTCATCAGATAGTATCATTACGTTTTCACGAATACAAAAATGTATATTATAGCTCAACTGAAGATTAGATATAACATGAAAGGTCGGACGCAGACGTAAAGGAGAGGATCGGCAAAGCAACGACCGCATTCCTAAATTTGAAAAACATATGGAACACAAAACAACTGTCAACCACTATCAAAGTCAGAATCTTTAATGAGAACGTCAAGACAGTTCTACTGTATAGAGCCGAATCTTGGAGAACTATTACAACTATCACCAAAAATGTACAAGTATTTATAAACAATTGTCTACGTAAGGTACTGAATGTCCGTTAGCCTGATACCGTCAGCAACAGCCCACTTTGGGAGAGAACATACCAACTTCCAGCTGAGGAGGAAGTTAGTCAAACAGGAAATCATTGCACTGTATTACGAGGCAAGTTCTAACTAGGAATCTTGAAGAGGAAGTCTAAAGAACACACTACGTCAGGAAATGGAAGCAGATATGACAAGAATGAATAACAACTGGAAAGAACTGGAAAGCATTGTTACGTCCAAGTTTTGCTCGTTCCAGTTATTGAAGTACGGACTATCGATCTACTTGCAAATTACGAAACCAAATTGGCAACAGAACCAAAACTCCAATTCAGATACCAAATTTGTTTGCGATTCACAAATAGTCAACCAAACGTCTTTCTAACAACAATAATTATAGCAATTACAAAACAAATCTTCAATTTTGTAGGTTCCCGGAGCAAAACTACCAAATACCAAACCAACGACAAAGGGAAACCAAAATGTCCGAAATAATGATGTAAACAAACAAGTTCAAAAGTTAAATAAAACGAATACATCCAAAAACACAGTAAATTATTAATATACAATAAAAAGGTTTTAATCCGTCAAATGTCTTCAGTTCTCCTGTAATAGAATTGCCCAGAACAGTGTCGGGTGGGCGGTCTATGTTCCTCCACGATGTGTGAGTAAGAGGAATAGATATAGATTTGTTTAACTATTAAATTTGGTCATAGGAATGAATTAAACTTACAGATGTGGTCTATTTTCTATGGATTCATATCAGAATTATTTATGGTAGACTTTTTACCTTTCATAGGAATCACTGAATATAATAGAATTTTATTTAGTGTAAATTCACTTGTTCTAGTTTAGTATGCCTAATTATAGTGATTTGTACATTAGAATCGATTACATCTTGATGATACAAAACAAGAGAAAGAATTAAGCTTCTGATATTTTTCTTAATAATTAGGATAATTTATCATTATACTGATTATTACATAGAAAGACAGTTTCTACAGGAATTCGTAGAATCTTCAAGAAATTGTATTTGTGCACGTTTAATTCACTTTCTTTGAGACAATCAATACTTACTGTTTACTTAATAATAAGTCTGCAATCGCTGAAAATATGTAAAAGCTATAAATCCTATAGTAATAATAATTATCTAATCGTTATAACCGACAATTCAAATAATCAACTTATTTTAATGATAAAATGATTTTGAGTTTTCAATAAAGATAATCTAGTTGTAAAAACTATATCCGTGATATTCGCATAATTTCTAACATAATGGATATATTGAGGCAATCCATATATGATGTGCATATGCCAATCAAGATTAATCAAAATTC
This sequence comes from Schistosoma haematobium, assembly GCF_000699445.3. NCBI lineage: Eukaryota > Metazoa > Platyhelminthes > Trematoda > Strigeidida > Schistosomatidae > Schistosoma > Schistosoma haematobium. Next base: position 57,682,190 of record NC_067195.1, on the reverse strand, counting down.
AGTAGAAAATATCAACCACGGAATGATTCAAATTGCACTTTTAATCTGTTTATAAGTCCTGTTTAAATGGTAAACACTAGTTTATAATGAAAGAAAATGCAATTGTTTGCTTCCGTTCAAGAACTTTTTCATTCTATTGAGGTAAATTATCAACCTTAATCAACATAATTAAATTCAAATTAATGTTGATTACTTGAAATTGTGATATATAGACTTTATAATAGTTCTTAATGTATATTATCTAATAATTCGAGATAACTTAATAGCATGATTCACTTCACTTGTCTTAAGGCTACTAAAATCCATTCTTCCCCAAATTGTACGTTTTCTAATGATAGATATTTAGAACGTTGATAAGTAAAATAACAGAGTAAAATGAAATTAAAACTCTATATACGTTGACAACAAAATCAACCTTAGTTTTTAAACTGTCATTCTATAAATAAATTTATCCTGTATTACTCCCCCAGTTACTTATGAAATAAATAACAATAAACCTGCAATATTTTGATTATAGTGCTTGTCGATTATATTTGAGTAATGTTCAATGCAACCAATCAGTTCACAATACAAAATATAATGCTTCATTGGTTTAAAAAATTTGATAAATTATGCTTCATCATAACATAAACACTTAGATGTCGGAAAAGCTAAACACTAGATTCATATGTCTTTTAAGTATTAAGATTTGAATAATGCCTTTGTGAAAAGATAACAAGTGAATTAACAAATTTGGAGAAGTACATATACGATTTCAACATTTAAAGTTCACAGCTATTAGGAAGTCGGTTTGACATAAGAATTGTCTTCTTCTCAAATAAATAATGTAGAGAAAAAATAGAGATTACCAAAATATTCCTGTATAAAAAGCCTAGTTGGTTTGAATTAATGAATACTCAGTGAGTTTTAACCGTATAGAATCATATTAAAAATAAACTCTAGAATCCTTAGTTTATCAAAAACTGTGATGTGTGGAGTGTCTAAAACAGAGTGACATGATTTTCAAATAAAATATTTGAAAAAAAGAGTTTCTCTCGAAATTTTCAGTAAAAATAATCAAACGTTAATTTCTCGGTAAGTGGAAGGGTTTAGTGAAAAACTGAAGTAAAAAGACGTATTAGAAAACTGCTTTCTAATCCCTGAACAAATTGTGTGACCTTCCACAAATAGATTAAAAGACTGTCCAGAACTTTATAATGATTTAGAGGATTTCTACAAGGATCACATCAGTTGGAAAAACAATAGTCTGGACGGAACTCACTACAATGTTTGTGAACACTTAAATAGTACTGAAGACACAAAAACGTATTTACAGGAACATTAAAAAAGTCAAATTACTCACCTTTGCGAACACTGATAAATGTGGATTCAGTTGCGACGATAGGAGTCCCATTTACATATTGAGTAGCAATGCATTTATACTCACCCTCATCACTTTTCTGAATGCCTCTTATATGAAAGTAGGCATCAGTGGCTATTAGATCACGATTATTAACCTCCCATTGGTAGTGTATGTAATCATTTTTGGAGCCACCGGTAGCATTACAATAGAATGCAACATTCTGCCCCTCATAGATTACCTGAATACGTTGTGAGTAAGTTTGGAGCAAAAATAATATGCATAGAAAATTTGTTGCTCTATAGAGACCGAACATCCGTCAAACAGCCAAGTGTGTGATTTATTGAATATCCAGACAGGTTCATTGTAATAAACTGTTGCGTTTCGAATTAAATTTGGATTACGAATTTATTTCTTAATCGCATCTTTATTTTCATACTTTAATGAAAATTTTCAACGGTGGATTCATTGTCATAGTTTTGTTTAAACGCATCAAATCATAAACATCAAAATGCGTAGTTTTTTAAATTTGTTGATTCACTGCGAAAATAACAGTAAGTTTCATTTGTTATCACTACCTAGGATGTTAGTTTGTAGAGTATAAAGTTTTATGAGTCGTGATTGTGACGGCCTGGAAACAAGTTTTCATACATAGTATTGTGTTTCAAGAAGGAGAAAAGGCCATACGTTTTAAAAGGCATATGAAAGTGACTGTACTGGCTTTTTTGAAGCAAAACTTACGACAGCTGATCATTTTAAAACCAATGACGTTTCAAATTTTTTGGATGGCATCGATATGCTGCCTTAACTCTAAAGTAAACTCGTTCACTCTCAACACGAGTTCTAAGAACTCACTTTTAACAATTGTTAAAAGTGAACCACACAACTTTAAAGTGAGTCACTAATGTTTAATTATTGTTTTCTATTGAAGCCCGCTAGCCCTCGGCTACAAATGTAGGTAGACTCGTAGGTTTTGTATCCGTAGACTTTATTACAATCGAAGATATGGTCTAGCACATGGTATTTAAAGACCATTTCCTCTAAATAACCGACGTGAAGGTGAAAAAGCGACATTTTCCCTTTATTTCTCCTTTGTTCCTCTTTATTTCCACTTTTTTGGTAGCTTGAGTTGGAGGAACATCAGTCCTAAGTTTGTCCTCAGTAATAAGGACTGTAATTTGGCGAACCTATGTTAATTCTGACAGATTGCCTTCTAATAAAGATTCAGCTTTTACTCAAAAATATTAACTGATGGGCTGATACCACTTGTTCGGATAAGGCGTTCTAGTTATTGACTACTCGACGAGAAAAATGGGTCCTCTTTTTAGATTTATTAAATCGTGCTTTATGAACCTTCTTACCATGACCTCGGAGATTATTAGTGCTGGAGGGAGCAAAAAGATAGGACATTTTAACAACTAAACCATAATTAAAGATACGAAATCCCAGTATAAAGTCACCTCGCGTCGTCGGATACGACAAGTGGAAAGGTTTAAGCGCTCATCGTAAGGGATTTTAGAAAGACCCTTCACTAATTTTGTTTCCATAGGCTGAACACGCTCAAGTGAGTTAGCATCCTTTATTAGACATAAACTAGCTGCTTGTACACAGTACTCTAAACGTAATCCTACATAGTTGGGATATAAAATTCGAAACATTTTTTCGTTAAAGCATCAGAATGCTCGGCGAAGTGACCATAACTCACGATAAGCTTTGGCAGCAGCTGCGCTGCAATGCGCAGTTGTTTTTTCAATTTATGACTTTTTATTACTCCTAAGTCTTTATGTTCCCGAACGCGTTGAAGAGATATACCGTCAATAGTATAATGGTAACTATTACCGTGTTCATGAGCACACTCTTCCTAGAATTAACTCTTAAACCCCAACCTCGAGCCCATCTAACTAATTCATCTAAGTCAGCTTGGAGATCAAAATGTTTAAGAATCATATACAATCCAGGAGGGCGGTAGATGAGAACGGGAAGGAACAAATCATGCATTATCCACAAAATAATCTATGAGAAGTTGATTTCTTTAACGTACAGCCTTTGAACGTTTACCACTTATTTTTTTATACGAGTGATCTAACCAGGACCCCAGGTTACCTTTCTTGTTGTTTGCTGACGCTATGAAGGACCATATACAATAACGGTGATAGAATTTGACCACACTTAAAATATGGAATTAAAGCACTAATCTCTTGTTTTACCGCTCGTGCATCACTAGTGTTACTTGTTGCCCGTATTATTACAAACCATCCATCTTTTTATACTTACTACTTCAGACAGGAAAATCAAATTGGCTGTTATTTTCTTATAAACCTTTATATCTTACATGTTCACCTAACGCCATTCCTTAACATGTTTTTTTATGAAACTTTGAATAGTTTGTTAATGTACACTTCGCTACTCTGTGCACGCTATCTGGTCATGCTATATCATTGCAGAAGTGCCTAATTTTTCAGAAATAGTTGCCCGGTAGATGTTTATAATCCTGAATGAACCTCCTTAGTTTTGGTCAACTTAGTAACTTAAAAGACGTACTCATTCACCAGCATCTCACGGTCCACATTTTATTTCTTCAAACCGTTTCTAATTTGTGGATATAAGTCATCATGTACCCCCCTCCGAATTTCTGTCTTCATGCAAGCCTCTTATTTTGCAGAAGCCTCTATCTTGTTCTCTTCCACCTCCGATCGGTTAATTATTTACATAATAAGACTATACAAATGAAGCAGAAGCATGGTTCAAGATGCTAGAATTTGATGGAATCAGCTTTATGAGTAATCCTACGCTGTTTGGACCATGATTCAGATCGCAAAGTCACTTAAATACAATGTCACTGGTAAGCTGAGGTCATGAGTTGAAAAAGTGTTCTGCAAAAAAACACCATCAAACCGACACCTCACCTAGTGGCTTCATCAGAAAATGGATCCAGCAAATATGTCTAAGCTGAAACTTGTCTTATTAATCAGCACAGATAGTTCCTAAATTCTTGCAAAGTTACTCGTTTTTACAGTAGTCAAAGGTTTCAGAAATATTTGAATGCCATGTTGACCCACTCCAAAACATTTTTCATCGGTGTGTTTCAGCAATTAAATCAGTTATATGGTCACAGTTATTATTGAACTTAGGCTATTTCAGTTTTCTGTAGTATTAATAAAATTCTAGGCTACAGTGCAGTAAAGATTCTTACTTGCTTTATGGATATCACTAGGTGCTAATATTTTCTATCAGACTAATGGAATATGTCACTTCATATATTTATGACAGATAAGCAGCTAGATATATACAATTCGACTTCAGCTTGTAAATTCATTTGTGATATATTCTTATTTAAAACGTTTTGCTGCAAACTGATAACCTGGATATATGGGCCTAAAAAGATTACTCAGGGCAATGCATACGCTTGTTTAGCATAAAGAAGTTGTAAAACTGCCTTATAAATTAATTTATTGATTATCTAGTTCATCTTAACTTACCTGTTTATGTTTAAAACACGCAATTGTTGCTTGTATCCAAATTTTGGATAACGTTTGATATATGTTGTGTACAAAGTTCAAAACAAAGTCTCTTTAATTAAGAATACAAATGGGATAGACTATCCAACTGAACCCACATTCCATTGTGTTTTTAAAAGTAGGACAGATAGTTGCTAGCGTTTCTGATGGTTTTTCACCAGTAACTCATCCAGATAGTTTTGATGCTTTGACAAACGCTAATCTAACGCAACGTAAGATAGATGGTGGTGAACTTTATAGTCAGCTGATAATGCTATACATGGACGAGAACTCAACATTTCTAACTTACATCCTACACCAAAATCAAGATTTTCCAAACTCTTAGCAAATCGGCCACATTGTCCAATTTTCATAATGATGGCAATAAAAGGGACGAAAGCGAACTGAGAAAGTATTTAATCATGTTTGTTTCGATATTCAATATAAACCTACAATGTCCAAAACAACACCAGCCCCAAACCACTATATTTCGGGAAAGAGTTCAAGTGTTCAAGTATAATCTCAAAGATCGATTGGCTTATTTGCTAGGTCATGATCATATTCACTGACCTACGTGACACATGTTCCAACCACCTCAGTTATTGAAGATTCACTACCTCATCAATCGATTTGCCATGCTTACTTATTATCCTATTTCTCATCCAAGCATTGGTAAGTCAGTGGTCCCAAAATACAGAAGCAATGCTTCGAAGATACCTATCATCGAATACTAGTAACCTACGTATATCCTCTGTTCTAGATGGCCATGTTTCACATCCATAACTGATGGGCATTAAACTCGTTCTTGGGTTGGCAGATGGATATCTCTCCTACGCCACAAGTTATCCAAGTGGTCAAAAGTCGGTCGAGCCTTCTGAATCAACGTCCATATTTTGCCATCCTATTGTGTGCTAACCCGAAATTTATAAAATTAGGTTTTACTGTATTTTTTCTACTTCCTTAAAACACTATGTATTTAACAATATGATCTCCTGATCAAAACCATCTGGTTGACCCTCATTTTGCTCATAATAAAATCGTCAAAAGTGTTTTTAGTCTACTCGTCGCCTTCTCAAGTTTTAATGGCTTGGCTAAACAATCGTTCTAGGGTTTCATACTTGATAAGGTTAGGGTGAACCTTGAGATCGCATACTTCATGGATGATTGTAGCATGCTGAGTAGTGGTATTATGAAATACTAATATCGTTTTCGTTTAATAGTTTCCAAGAGATGTGTTTAACTTTTTTTTAAACAGCAACAATAGTAACAACTACTCTTTAGCCTTACAGTATGAATCTTTCACCTACATGATTTTCATGTGGATGTTCTTTCAGTTTCCCAACGTTTTATGAGAAGTTCGGTACTGATTTCTGAAACAATTACAAACCTGTGTTAAAGTTGTTTACTTAGCCTACAGATGATTATTATTTAATCTTTAAACAGCTATATTGAGTAAAATGTTCCATCATAACGAATTTCAAAAGCACCAACTTCTCTTCTCAAATCACCGACAGGTTTATCACATTACGAATTTCAAACACTTTATAGAAGATTCACCAAAACTTAAAATAAAACATGGGTGATTAAACCTATTTGTTTATCGATCTGATTATCCATAGGTAATCGAACATCAGTCAGGGTTTTGTTAAAACTTACTTTTTAGGTTCTTAGTAAGATATAAAAAATTGCTTGTGCAAATTGAAACGATAAATTTTATCAAAACTGACTCATTAAAATTTTAGTCTGTGTAGGTCTCTGTAACATGGTCCTTCTAACTTTCCAGCTTCTATTATTTAGCTGATCATAGTGAAGCGTGATTGCTTTGCAGTTTTTCCATCATCTTAAATTAGTGAGTGTCCTTTCAGTTCTGTCATTACAATGAGGAAGAAAGAGATTATTTTCACTAAAGGGGACCCAGTGTTGTCTACAGTGAACCTACATGTTCCTTTGTCGACTTAATTTATAAATAGTAATGACGAGTTCGTGATATATTTATTAGTTTCGTCAAATCCAAATGAAAGTTTTGAGGGCTTGGTCATTAAAATCACTGTACCTTTCGGTTTTACAGACAGCATTTTACTGTCTTTCTGATAGATTAATTCACTTCATATCTGACAGCCTGTTACAAAATGAATATCCAAGTCTTTCGCATTAACCTTTGAACTAAACAGATATGAAATTATCGCATGTGCCTTTTTAAGATCCAGTTTTCTCATTTTAACAATATTTATTTAAATAAGAGATGCGTACTAGGATACCATTTTAGGATCTAAATCTCATACAGATTTTCATACTTGATTCCTAAGTTTTGTGTAGAAAACGTAAACGTGCTGAAAAATAAAAATGTTTAGTACATTGATAGTGCACTTCATTCGTTATAGTTAATAAGTTATCACCGTAATGAGTTTAGAATTACTAGAATATAAAGTGATTTCGATGTTAGAAAGTTGTCAAAGTGCTAAATAGCAATATTGAGTAGGTTTTTCTTTAGGTTTTAATGAAATTTTAACAATATGAAGAAAGTTCAACGGAAATAAAATATCAGTTTTCTGTGTTCATAAATTCATTTTGTCTTTCCGAATGACTTTTATTACTTGTCTAACTGGTTACTTCTTTCTTGTTATAGATTGGGGCTTCTTATTGCACAAATTTAAAAATGATGGTAACAGATCATACGAAGGAGCAAATTTCTACTATGTATCAAATGGCAATCAGTGATTCTTGGTTACTTGCAAAACATGATATAACCATAAATTTATCAACTTTTTCTCAGTGCATGTGCCTTGGAGATATTTTTGACTCGTCTACCAATGAACTTATCGTTGCTGATTTTAGTCAATACTTCGAAAATATTCATTCTAACTTAGGAGGTTTTGAATTCAAAATCAAGATATTTAAGGGGACTAAACTCATCAATGAATTGCCATACCTTGAAGCTCCTTCTGGAATTATTCCATTTAAGTGTAAAGGGAACGACAAACATTGTCTAGGTGCGTAACACTGAGCTATGTTCTGATTTTTGAATACATGTTTAAGACTTTCTATATCTCGGACGGTTAAGTTCCAAAATTTTAGTATAGAGGAATAACCTTAACTGAATTTTCTTTCAGGAGTTAGGATGAGTATTCTAACCTATTTTAAAAATATTCCAGGAGGTTCCCTGTGTTTATAATATTCTGCTTATAGTAAAAATACCAAATACAGTATTTTTCAGTAATACAACTTAAACCTGTCTTGTTTCGTAGAGTTAACGTGATAAATTTAAGAGGAGATAACAACGAATCCGTTTGCTACTATCTTAGAAGTCATACATAACTGTAGTGTTTACATGAATTAGGTCACCGATAAGATAAGATTATGTGGTTACCAATTAGAATAAATGGAGATAACGTAATGTGAGGGAAGTTGTTAGCGAGTTATAGATTGGATTGAAGCATATTCCGTGGAGGGTTGTGTTTGGACACGTTGATTGGCTGTTTCTTAGTCAACCAGCATTAGCGGATGCTTGGAAAGGACTCTAGAATATTCTTATGTAAAAATTATAAATATACTACAATTTTTCTTATTGGGATTCCTACTTCCATTTGAAATATGATTATGTTCATGTTCAAGCGTGTTCTGATTTGGGAACTTGTCGAGCGAAGTCCAATAATACTAAGCAATAAAAGTATCTGGGACTTAATAAGAGATATCGTCACAGAAGTAATGAAATACGTTTGGTAACTATAATAAAGTTTGCCCGGAGATTATGTAATCCTCAAAAGTATATGAATTTAAAGTGAGTGCGAAACGGATTGTTCTTAGAAGTTTCACATTACGCGTAGACTCACGTTAGACAACCATTGTAAAACAGGAAACGTTTGGCAGCTATTTTATCCTATTTTAATACTCTGAAGAAATGTACATCCACGACCACGTAAGAATTCACGACGGTCGGATGCTGCTGTGAGCAATTGATTTTCATATAACCGAGTTGACATCCGACGGTCTACATTTCTATCAATTCAAGAATTGTTATTCTTTTTTTCAAAATAAATTTGTGTTACTTAGTTGTTTTTATTCTTATACTCTAAAACAATCTATTTAGCACTCAACTATATCTTAATTTATAACACTCCACAGATCACATAATCTCGGATTAGGTTATATTGTTACCTCTCTTACCCTACGTTGACTATAATCATGCTAATCATAAATTTCACTCTGGGCAAACTACTACTAATATATTTAGCAATAAATCAATAGTTCACTGTCAACTATGGGATTGACTTCTTTTCAGAATACACTAATTCTTTCCAAAATTAACCTACAGTAGGAATTTCAGTTCAATTGTTTTTGGTTTCCATCATACGACATGAAGTACCCCAACTTTTAAAATGTTTAATGAATCAAAAATGGTAATATCATCTTTTTTTCTAAACATTCCTTTTAGATCAGTTAGTTGCATACTTTAAGAGAGGCGGCCAAACCAAAACGTGGCATCAGTGCTTGAAGTCACTAACTTCTAGTCTGAGCCATGTTGGTAGGTGCAGACTGCTTGGTCGGGGTCCGCGTGACTATCGTAACCACTGGTTGGAGACTCTTGGTGACATGGCTCAGAATCGATCACAATGGCGTCAGTATATACACTCTCTGTCTTCCCTTAAACTAAGAGATTAAAATCGCTTCATATCTTTCTTTCTATGAACTAATTCTTTCTTCCTGTACTGTATCCTTACTGCAATCTTTCTTTTATATATTACCACAACTGAATTAATTACTCCTATAAATCCGGTGTTGATCTTGTTGTGTCAATGAGGTATGGCAACTTGGACCAATGGATATATGTGCCTGGTCCTACGTTGTAGCTGACTGACTGACTGATACTTTAATAGATTCGAAATTTATTAATTTCAAGTTCCCTAGTTTATTTAACTTTAAATTGGATATTTAGTTTGGTTGACATTGTCTTATGTAACTAATTACTTCAATGAATTCGGTGTTCATCTTGTTGTGCTAATGAGGTATGACAACTTGAACCGATGCATATATGTGCCTTGTCCTACGCTGTAGTTCATTGACTGATCTAACTAATCGCTACATATCACTTTTTTTTTTAAAATTATGTCTGTCCTACTTATTATGTGTATGAAATTATTATTAGTAGTTTTTCATTACTTTATTAAACTCATGTATTTTTATGTTGAAATGTATAAGATTTAGCTATTGCTGCTGGACCATTTATTTATGTCTACTGTAAATTATCATCATATTATAAATACACTCTACCTTCATTGGAACCTAATTTGGATGAACTCAAACTATGGGAACAAGCTAGAGAGGTAAATATTAAAAAATAATAATAATTTTTCACTATTTTTCACATATATTTATGCTTTATGATCAATAAAATTTTTAAAAATGTGCAAAGGAAGTTTGATTCTATTTCTAAATTTTAAATTTCATAGTGGTCTAGCTTCAATTGACTCATGATCTCAACTATTGAAATTATTATAATATCCACAAAAACCCCTGATACTGATCAGTATCTGCTCACTAGTGACTGACTCCAAGAGGTTTTTCCTGGAGTTCTAGTGAGAAGCAGTGACCAATTGAGTTCAACCGGGTCTGTTCTGAGATAATAAATCACTGATGACAATGGTGGATGTGTCACTCGATTTCGTGGATTTGTTGAAGTTAGACATTGACACGTTTGGATGCCGGCCGGCTCATTGGTCTAGAAACTAAGCGTTCGCGCACGAAACCGACAGGTTCTGGGTTCGAATCCCACGAGGCGGGATCGTGGATGCACACTACTGAGGAGTTCCACAATAGGATAAAATGGCCGTCCAGTGGTTCCAGGTTTTTCATGGTGATCTAGCTTCAATTGACTCATGATCTGAACTATTGAGATTATTAAATTTCATATGATTGTTATATTTTATACAATAAAATATATCCAGCATTATTCTGTATAGAATATTGGGCTAATAATTTTTGCCAACTAAATAACTATGAACACTTCACTTCTACCTGAAGTTCATGTTGACCATGTGGTTGAGAATAATGAAAACTCGATGACAAAATCATCCAGTTCAAAGAATAAAACTCCATCAAAATCATCCACCTCAGCTACAAATCTTCACCATCTCACATTTCTGTAATATAAAAAATCTACCTTTACTTTATGCCGGTTGTTCTATTTTGAATTTCAGAGTTCATAAGTGAAAATGTTTCTGAGAATTATAAATAACAGAATCATCAACTCTAATTGATTGTATTTTAACTAACAACTTGTAAGATCAATCAATGAGATCTCGAAACAGTGAACCTTTTAAATGTTACTAAAGAATTGAAAACATTTTATTTGTAATTTGGTTGAAAGATTTGATTTCGGATGGATATTGTTACTTTATCTCTTAAATAAGTATTTTTTACTCTCATTGGCTTACTACTTTCTAGGTGAGAATTTATATAACTGGCAAATTAGTTAGTTGAAATAAGTCTTGTCTGAGTAACTTACAAATTTTCCACCTCACTTTTCACATAGCTACTTTGTGAAATCATTTATTGTTTAACAATCAATTTCCTATTGTTTACAGGGTAATTTGACACCAGAGGAATTACGTGAAAAACTTAAGCAGATTGGGTATGTTCCTATAATTTTTCCTTATATTTAATGTTAGATAACTGAATGAAATCAAGTAAATATTTGTGGTAATTAGTTTGATGTAATGCAATTTATTTACAGGTACATGTAAGTGTAGTCGGTATTGATTTGTATTTTTTATTTGAGATTTTTTATACTACCAGGTTGCCCAAACCAGAATAGAAAAGTCAGGATTCAAACCTACTCCCTAATGTGTCAAAGTTGAATGATGCAACCACTAAGTCACCACTTTACAACTACTTGTGTTATCACTTTCAAACACCAAGAGTTTATTAGCGTGACTTAACTAAATGAAAATGACTACTCACAATTTGACAGACTTCACAAACTCTTTTAGTTCTCCGTGAATAATATTGGTGTTTTACAAATTGCCGGATTTATAATGTCTTCAAGGGATCTCAAAACTAATTAACCCTGCTATCCGTTTATCACGCTAAACTAATTTCACGGAACTAATTTCTAAGTAAAGTTGAAAATAGTGTGAGTACTGGAACTACAGTTCTGAAGATTTTTTTTTGAGCAGTTAAAAAAAGTTTTGATGGATGCTATTTCGGAGAAGTGAGTTTTCAGAACCTAAAAGTGACTGCGTCACATCTAGATATAGTAGGATAGTCTTATCTAACCTTGTGCTCATTTAAAAACGAAGAGGTATAGCATTTGTAGTAATGAAAAACATAGTTAAAAATGGACTTCATTTACAGTAAAGATAATACCATGATCAGCTGATTTACATGCTCATAGTAACGTATGTTATATTCTTAATAAAGCAGAAAAAACTTAACGCTCGTTTAATGAACCATTTAAAAAGGTTACTCTATGGGCTTCGGATCTCATGAATATAATATTCAATCAATATCAATATTAAATGTTTTATTATTTCAGATTTTGAAAAAAATTATTGTGATTGAATTTGTTTAAAAAAGTAATCTTTTATTATTATTTTTGTTTTACTTTTAAACTCAAGATCTGAAATGCATAAGCTAACTTCAAGATCTATACGGTATCTACAATTACCCGGCGACCTATTACACGAATTTTTCAACACTTATCAAATGATTCCACTTCAAAAGCAAGTAGGAGAAGCTATCTTTTATGCAATCATTTTCCATGTTTTATATTGTTATATTCAGTATTTGTGATGGAAATGTTTCCGTATTGTATTACTTATTAATTTAGCATTTCTGAACTTATTTCTGCAGACTGTAGCAACGTGTTTGACTAAAATGAGTAAACAACACAGTGGACCTAATTCCTGGGACTGTTTAATCGTTGGCACAGAATCATGTTTTGTTTATATTTACGATTGTGTATCACACAATAATTTATGTGAGGTAAGTAAATTTCATCATATTTTTTAACATGTTGATTTTAAGAATTTGATTGATGTTTTAATAATCCATTTTATGAGTTAAAAGCAGTTAAAAAAGCACCACGAATGAGAAAGAATTAGACCTATTGAAGTTAAGCATGTTTCGGTAGATATGAAGAACAAACATTTCATTTATTTCACTGTACTCTTTGCTCTTAAAAACCTTTACTCATTTACTCTGGTTTACTTTGTAGAAGAAATATGATAAAAGCATAACATTATAAAATTTTGTTGCCTGAAATTCATATTCCTTAGTTAACTAGTTCAGTATGAATACACTTGTTAAGTAAAATTTATATGACAGTGTTGATCATAAGAGATGTTTTCGGATTAATATAATAAACCTTTTCTGTCAATGTAATAGAGATGTAATATGGAGATTATAACAAGTTTATTATATCACATAATTTATTATGGGCTACAAGCTACTTAAAATATAAAAAGATTTAAAATATAACTTTCACAGTAGCTTAAAATCTACTAGAAAACTACTGAAAATCAAAGAAGATTAGGTAGCTAGTTTCCTATCATCTTTGATAACCGATAACTTTAAATGTACATTTCCAATTTCAATAAAGTTATGATATATCGAGATCATAGTTTAGTATTATATTTATAATGCTGAACAAAAGCTAAGCTTAGTAAATGGAGATTTGAACACTACATGTTATAAACAAACTATTGTTTAAAACTAATTATTCAAATATTTGTCTTTATTTGCTCGTTGTACTTAATTACAAAGCTCACGGGTCTTAATATCATCCCCGTTCAACGACAAAACCTATATTTTGATTATAATACAAATTAACATATTTAGGTTGTATTTGGCTGAAAAAAGTGACATTAACATCCAGGGATGCCAGTTCATTGGTCTAGATGTTAAGCGTTCGTGTGCGAAACCGATAAATCCTAAGTTCAAATTCCATGACGGGGATCGTGGATGCGCACTGCTGAGGAGTCCTATACTAGGACGAAACGGTCATCCAGTGATTCCAGGTTTTCCATGGCGGTTTTGCCTCAAATGACTCATGAATCCAACTATTAAGATAAATAATATACAATTTTTCCTATTGATAAATAATAATAGAACAAAAATAACGGACGTAACGGAAAAATATGGACTCATTTATTTATTGGCTTTAACTGTTTGTAATCTAAAATTAATAATCCTCATTATTTTCGCAGGAAAAAGCCAGTGTATATAAATAATATTGTCACGGTTCGACTTGATAATTTCAAATAAGTTAAGCTTTGAATGGATTGTTAATCTTACTGTGACTGAGCTATGAGTATCATGATTTGGCTCTGAATTATGTAACATTAAACAAATGGTTAATAAAACTAGGGTTTGATATAATGGGGAATTTTTAAACAGTTATAATATGTAGTCATAAACAAAAAATGTTATAAGAGTGCAGTATGGAAACTGGAATTATTAGAGCAATGCAAAAGTGACAACAATATTCCTTTGAAATATATAAATTCAGTTTACGGCTTTGATAGTAAGGACTTCTACAAAACGTCATTAGTCCTAAATGGTTTGTTTCTTGATAATTTTGGATAATTGTAAATCTGACAATCATCTCCACAATCAAGTAGATAACGGACGATCACTCTACTAACGACATTTTAACCTCTTAGTCTCAATTTTTAAAGAATGGTCTCGGACATAAAAACATCAACTCTCCTTTCTACTTTTTAAATATATGTGCTCTGGCACGTGTGGTTAACATTTTGAGGCTGGAAGTGAATAGAACACACATTGAGGAAATTATCAAACTGCATCACGAAGCATCTGCTAACTTGCAATCCTGAAGGGAAACGTAAAAGCGGAAGGCTAAAGAACACACTGAACCAAGAATTGGAAGCAGAAATGAAAAAGATCAATAGCAACTGGGAAGAACTGGAAAGGATTACCCAGGACAGATTTAGATGGAGAATGCTAGTGAGCGGTCTATTTTCCTCCATAAGAGGTAACAGGTGTAAGTAAGTAAGCAAGCTCTGGCACGTACATGCAAATTCAAATGCACGATCAGCAATTTGTCTAATGTGTTGAAACGAGTTTTTTTCTGTTCTGGATAACTCATTTTCAATGCAGTCATTAGTCTAAAATCAATCTTCTCAGATGTTTTCGTTATCTGTACATCAAATTCTTCTTGATTTAATGAAATCAATGAATACATTGCAATTAATATAAAATTTCGAATCGGTTCATTTTTGTCATACTGAACTTACTGAACTGATAAAAATAAATAAAGCGCATTAGATGTGTTGAATAATTTTCGGATGAAATTTTTCTATGGGTTTTCTTATTCATTATCAACTGTTTCAGTAACATGATAGTTATCTCTTGTGTAGCCACACTGAAAATGACGGTTAAATGTTCTACATAAATATACATATATAATCATACTAATGCATTCAAATCTGGTCTTGAAATGGTTTGGTTTGATAACTTCTCTTATCAATATTCTCGACTAAAATAATACCTATATCGTGCGATTCTATGAAATGTCATCATACAAAAAAGAAACGTTTCTTCTCTGAAGCCTCATTATTCCAGAAGTATTATTATAAGCAACAACAAAATAACCTCGGAAGCCTTTAATTATATATATCGTCTTTATTTTATGTATCTTAGGTTGCGTTACCATCTGTTCCAGTTCATTTAAACGCAATAGGATCCTTCGATATTGACTATCATATTTTAGTGACATGTCGTAACGGAATAATTTACTCCATAAAACGGTAAATAATTTTTACAACATTTATGTTTCTGTTTTTGTAAAGATTTTGGTTTATTTCAAGTGTAAATGAAATTCAAAGCTGTAAGAACCGTGAAATTGTCACTTATTGTTATTCAATCTGTCATTACACAAATTTACTTGTTAAAACAGGCTTATTTTTTTTAAGACATAGGTAAAAATAATATTAACTCATCCAATAAAACGAACTTCGAGTTAAATAAAATAACGGAACTCAAAATCCAAACTAATCAAGTTATTGCTTACTTTTTACAACCAGTGATGATTAATCATAGATATGAGTTCGAAGAGTGTATATGTCATTATCAGGAACTATAATTCTTTTAAGACTATTACTGTTTAAACTGGATGCAGATAAGCCAATAATATACGAAATATTAATCGATCAAGTTAAGGTACTATTCTTTTTTATAAACAACTGAGTAATAGACGTAGTGGATGGTTATGAACATTCATTTTATTCTTGTTTCAACTAACTACCACCGAGTTGTCGGCAGCATTCATGGAAAGAAGCTGTAACAAATTATGAGTGTGATTTCCAATATATCGCCGTTTGTCCTTTTCGAATATTTGGTTTTATATCAATTTATTTGCAGCTGTGTTATGCATAAAGAGATTATAGTCAACTATAGTCATTCAGACCAGTCTCATTCACTGATTATTTCAGTCATCCACCGAGCTACCAAGTCCGGATAGCCTATAACTTGTATGGAGGTATTGTTAAAATTTTATGACTTCATTAAAGTAATGGATAACTCATTGGAATTCTAGGTGAAAAACACTGCAATTTAATCTGTGTGGACAATACTGAGATGTAGGTACATCCAATTGACAACTCCCAGATATGACGGGACCCGCACCCTGGATTACACTGTTAGCCACACACCAAATATATTAGAAACTCTTGGTTCACTTCACTGGATTATAGAACTCAACCAAAATCTCTACACTTTTTGGACTGTTTAACAGTATGAAAACGAATCTCTCAAAACTGTTTACTAGACTTATTCCTGAATTTTTAAACAACATCCAACCCTAAACTTTAAAAGTTGTCGATAATACCAAACAAATAGATCAAGTCGAACAAAACGTAATCTGAAATCATGAAACCCAATGGAAACTTGAACTATCCTGTGACATGATTTAACCCTAATTAGTGTTGCTCATTTTGTAACTTAGCTTTGCCATAACATCTCGTCTACTAGTGGTATTACTTGTATGTCAAAATTACTTTATTTACTAGTAATCAGGTTTTTACATGAATATATTGTTCCTTTTGCCTAGGTATCTCTCCCTCGGGTCCCGATAAAGTAGTTTACACCTTCATATCTTTTACTGCTGACACAGCTACTAGTATTTTATTTCTGTTTTTATTCTTCAAGTGGAGAAGCCAACGCTAAGGTTTATGTTGAAACTGGGTCACAGATTATCGGTTTACTTCGTACAGAAAAAGCTGTTATAGTTGCTTGTATGGATCAAACAGTTAAAGGATTTTCACTGGAGGTAAATAACTAGAATGAATCAGTAGCGCCTTATACTATTTAATAAATGTTTACAAAATATCTGTGCATTGTCATTTAAAGTTTTAACGTTTGATGTTACAATGCCCCATCATTTCACGCCGACGATTATCGAGCTAAATGAACGGGAATCTAGGAAAACAGTTTTTTTATTTTCTCAAGCTTTAAATGACAGTATTTCAATGAATTTTGTGATTCAACTCCAGACAACTGTGGTCGAGTTAAACACATACCGGGATCCTCAAAAAAAATTGAAATGGAAATTCCTGACACTCACTATCTTTAATACTGTAGTCACAGGATTTGAGGCATTCTTACAAGTGGATTTTAAAAAAATCGAGTTTCATGACACCACAAGTATTATTCATCATCGGATGAGCCATCTGTAATACTACATCTAGTCAACTGTACATTCGTATATCATTTTTTTGATAGATCAATCAGTATTCAGTTATCTCATAGATTGAAGTTTGTAAATTTCTAGTGCTTTCTGTAATATTATTTTAATTTAAGCAAAATGTATCGTTCGTTTTCGGGATTTCCAAGCATAACTTATGCTCTAGGTTAGAGTTCTGCATGGATTTTTTCAATCGAATTTCTTGATAATTTGTTTGGGGAAACTCAATTTGAGGAAGAAATAAAGACAACTTAGTGAATAAAAGTTCTTTTCCACAATCTTATTCACTTTAACTGTACAACAATATTTATAGTTAATTGCATTACTTAAAATAATGATCTATGGTAAGAAAAAAAGAGAGGTGTTGTGTTATTTTAAAAATTGGTGCAAATTGATATAATTTATGAACAATCTTCTTAATCTAATCACAGAACCATAGACGATCACTTGCACATCACCTTTTCTGAACTGTTCAGTTTTTCTATTTAATACACAAAATAACCTTGCTAACTTTGGAATGACGAATAAATTGGTTATATTAAATAAAATATTGTGCCTTTGAAAATTTCTTCCACACACACACACACACTAACTCACGTATCAGTCATGTTTCATTACCCACTAATGAAATCTTTGCTACATATTTTTATTTAAGAAATCTCTTATTCACTTCCTCTTCCTCTAAGAAAATGCATATGTGACAGCAATCTACTATCTGACTTTGTTACAGAACTTAGAAATCTAAGTGAAATAAAGCAACTGCAAGTCATTGGGCTACCACCCTTATTATTCTTATTTGAAAGAATTCAGTTTCAGATTTAATCTTAAGTTGATCCAATGTTTATTATAGATAATTTATGAATTAACCGCTTTTTTCTTTTTGTTACTATTCAATCCATTTTTATACAATTTTCTAGGGTCGACCAATTTGGAGAGTAAGACATTCGTGTGAAATTTTAACAATAACTCCAATGAATTTTAATAGTTCAAACAATAGAAATCATGAAATTTATTATATCATATGTTTATCAGATGGTTCAGTCCAGATCTACTGTGATCAACATTTATGTGACAAATGCATCATATGGGTTCCTTCTACTCAGAATACTAGCCCTGAGGATAATAATAGTAATCCTCCAAACAATATTACATCTGGTAATTCAGGTACTATTAAGGTGACAGAAACTGAACAGAACAACAATCAATCACGTAAACTAATTGGTTATCACTTAGCGAAACCTGATCCAATTGTCGCTTGCTGTTTTGGGAAATATGACAGAGAAATCAATACACTAATACTTGTATCTCAAGGTTTGTCAATCATTTTCAATGATAAACTCCACTGTTTGTACATTTCACTATTCAATTAATTAGTTGAAAATTGTAGAATGCACATTTTTCTATTAATATAAATGTTCATAACTTATCAGTTTCATTGAAATCATGAATCGATCTAATTTAGACCATCTTTGAAACAACTTCCACAACCCCCTTACTGACATGTATCAAAAAGCTATAACTTGAAATTTGAGGCTAACATAAACCTTAAAGTATCAAGTTTATAAATAGTATTCATTGACATTAAAATAATAATGTAACGCAAGTTCATATAATTTGTTAACTGCTGCCACTGAAACAGTGAAATTGCATTGATGATATTTGCTTTCAAATTATATTTCTTACAACTTGAAACTAAGTTTCGGAGAATGATAACATTTGATTAACTTTCAGATAGTTTTCCATGCTGCACTATCATGCTGATAATGTTTACTGTCAACTAATTAAAATTATACTGAAAATTCTGTGATCGAGGTTACCAAACACAATTCTTAAGACATACTCATTTTTTTCAGTTTCCTCTCACCATTTATACAGTCTAATTACATTAATGAAACGTTTTTACAGGCTACATCGAAAATACTCACCTTCTACTGGTTAATTATTACTATTTTAAATAAATCTCTTGATGTAAATGATTACTAATGAGGAAAATTTACTTATATACATTGAAGTATTTCAAAGCCTTATCTATACTACAGGTTCCACCTTATTATTATCATTATTATTATTATTATTATTATTATTATTATTATTATCTGAACACATAAACATTGGTACAAGGAGGCACCAAACAGATATGCGCCACGCAAGTCACTTGATTTGTAAGTGAGCTGTTATACTGCCTGGGTGCCCAGACCGAAGTAAACAGGTTCTACCTGCCTGTAACTCAATCATTTTGTATTGGTTATTTAGATCTTCCCATCGATGTTTAGGACTACAATTGGTCCATCTCTTATTGGTATATGTGCATCCCGTGTAAATCGCCCCGATATTGTCTTAAATCACAAGCATTATAGGCTGAGATGATAGTGGCTAACAGTAGAATCCAGTTGAGATGGATGGGACATGTGTTACGTATGCCCAACCACCGACTGCCTCGACGTGCGATGTTCAATGGTATAGAAGTAGGTTGGAAGGAAGCTAAAGGCGGCCAGAACAAAACATGGCACAAGCCCATGAAGTTACTGACAAGTGAACTGAGCCATGTTGGTAGGTGTAGACTACCTGGTTGGGGACCACGAGATGATAGTAACTGATGGTTAGAGGCCCTGAATGACATGGCTCAAAATCGTTTGCAATGGCGCAGGTACATCCACTCTTTGTGTTCTCCCAAATTCTAATCTCCTGAATCCTCCTTGTCTCTATTTTTCTCTTTCCAAATTTATTTCACTGGATTATACTCTTTAAATAACATCTTCAAACCCTAATGTTTCCGATTACTGCGTATATTCTTACTACATCTACCACTATGGAGTTTGAGTAGACAACTGCATCTCTATGCTAATGTGATGTGGCAACTCGAACTGATGTATGTACGTATGAAGTTCTACGTTTTTACTGACTGACTGACTGAGAATCCAGGACGCGCGTTTCGAAGAGTGCAGTACCGGTTTAGAGTCCTGGAATGAAAGTCAACCCTGAGATGAAAGTATATCCAGCTGACGAGCCCCAAATAGGATGAAACGTGCGTCCTGCACTCCATTGCTAGCCATCATCTATCTATGCTTAGAATACCTGTAACTAACTTATGGATAAATGTTTTAATTGCAACGTAAAACTGAATTTATTTATTTATTCATTTTTTCGTTTAGCTGGGCACATGTTAATCTTAATTGCTAAACGTACAGCTAATTTTATTCCGATGGATGTGATTACCTCTCGTACAATCGGTAAACTTGATAATTTGAATATCCCTAAAAAATCAAATTTATATATGGATTTAACAACTCGTGAACAATTAAATGCACCGCGTGAGTATTCTCACTTTTTTAAATGGTAATCAATAAAACAAAAAGAACAAGATTCACAGAATTAAATGAATTCATTAAATTTCAGAGGTTCTGATCAGCTGGAAACAATCTAGATTTACATCACTAATGTTATTACAAAATCACTTATCATATACTTTAATCAATGAAGTTTTGCTTGAAATGACTTAAGAAACAAGAGGAAACAGCATGTTTAAAATAGTAGTTAGTATTGATCAGTTGATATTTATATACTGAGAATGAAGTCATAAAAAAGAGGAGGTGAAGTTCTAAGTGATCATGAAGAGACAATGAATAGAAACAAATTGTTTCCAAATGAGTAGTAACCAAAATACATATTTAACGTAACATTGAAATTAACGTCTTTAGTGATTGTCGGTGAAATTTTTGATGTTTATTTAGAAACCATATTGAAGCGATAATGTAACTGATAAGGCTTAAAATAATGTAACTATTTTACCATGGCAACGATAGGTTTACAATACTTTCTTTATACAAACATCATGTTGAAAGCTCTTGATGTCTACAACTTCTGCAAAACGGAGTAAAAAAGACATACATTGTCTGTGAATTATTTTGAATGCTTCTGAAAAATCCACCTTGTGTTTCCTCTATCCATTAAAATCATTTAATGTTTGTGAAAACTTTACTTCCTTTTAGTCACATCTGACGCGGAATATGTTCCAAAAACCTTGTAGACGCCCTTCGTTATGGTATTACTTATATAAATTTAAGCTGTTTGCAGCTGGTGAGAAGCCTTTTCATATTGTGAATTCATGTTATCCTGTAAATTTTGTTCTTCTTGCTTTATTTTAATTTATCAAGAGATCAGGATTTTAGGAATGGAATTATTACTTAGTATTTTTTCTGTGTATATGTCTATAATAAATAACTCGATTAACATAACTATTTGTGAAGTATTAATGTGATGCAGATATGAAATAACGAAATTTCTTATTTCCGGGAAAGATATGAATGAAGTGAACTTTTTGCTGCTGTATTGTACAATACTCAAGATTATTTGCTGTGTTTAAATAAACATGTACGGTTTATGAATATTAAGAAAAATGTTAATATCAGTTATAGTAATCGTTGTATTTCAGAGAACACATTTACCTTTTTTGGCAGCTTTAAATTATTATTAACGACACTTGACAGAAAAAGTACTTCCCAATAATAATTAATATTAATTAAATTAAATCAATTTTTTAGAGAATGACGGCACTTCACTCTTTATCAACTTTGACCCGGTGTAGTTATAGTGAACAGAACACGAGTGAGGACAATCGAATGTATTTAGCACAAAATTACAGGACTTGTTAAAAAATCTAACAATCATAAAGTAAATGCTTTATTTGCAAAATGTCCATCAATTGCCTCAAAATGACTCAGACTTCATTGTTCTTGCATTTTCATACAAATTGCATCCTGTTTCCATTCTTTAATGTTCGATCCTCTCGTCTCTTTGCTGCCAAACCTTCTGTTCACGACTAACATCGTATACTACTTATGTCAATATTATAAGTAGCACACACCACATCATGAGGCAAGGTAGTATTCTTCTTTTAATTGTTCATCATACTGATGATTATTGTTTCCTATCAAATTCCCCAGTGTTTATTCAATTATTCCTCATCAAAATATTTCAGATTTTACTCTTTCTCTGTATTTAAAATAATTTATTAAAATACGTAGATATCTTTACTAAAGTTCTGTTGTGTTTTGTTCGAGTTTCTCTTTATAACTTCTAAACATTAGTTTACTCTGGAAAAACGTAGTATATGAATATATATTGTAGGTATAATGGACGCTACTGACAACATTGCTTGTAAGTAGTATGCAGCGGAATTTGCAACGATCGTCAGACGGAGAAAAGAAAGTTAGTTTAGCAAAAGCTTGAAGTAGCTAAAACACTTGGAGATCAAACGAGAAGACGGTTCACATTGCAAAACACACCAAAAGATGAAAATAGATGTTTGAAGGCTATGTATATGTATTATGTAAATTTTTCGTAACTTCTCATGATCATTATAGATTCATTCAGCTTATTGCCTACTGTTACTCATGGGGTTTAAAATAAGATTTGAATGCTCTGTAAATACATTGAAACATTAAATTAGTGATAATAATTAAACAATTAACGACGGTGTCGTATTTGTTACAGTATTTTTCATGTATTTTGTTTTCCTTTTCGATTTTTTTTCACTCTTCAGGTGCTAAATATAATAAACTGTAACATTACCTAAATGTACTTCTGTTTGCTGATATAATTTTCTAAAGATAAGTTATTATAGACCAATTAGTTATATGGTTAACCTACACATCTTCAAATTAGGTGACTGATAATGTTTGTTCATTATTAACGGAGTTGTGTACTATACATTGTTTTATGTCGAATGTTTATGTTAATTTTTTTTCCAGAAATGTATCGTCAATTTGTGAATGATTTACGCTTTGTAAAGCGATCAATTTCATCCACCTTTCTTAATATGTTAGAAAATCATTCTAATCCTATTCCGATTTCTGGTTATGGTGAACAAATTAAATTAAATGTCCAGGTAAGTTTCTTCACTATTGAATTGTGTCCTCTAATAAACTTTTAAAAAGAATTGTACTTTGATTAAAACCTAATACATCAAAATCATTCCTCAAGTAAACATATCTTTATAGTGTTATTGTTAATTCGAATCATTTTGTAAGACATATTATTTTGTAGTTGGGTTATTGACGCTATCATGAGTAATAAATTGTGATACTGTAGCAGCTTCTCTGTTAGTGCACACCTACATTATTTGTTCAAATTTCTGAACAGATAGATTAATTTCATAGTTTTGAATAATTTTTTACATATATATTTGTCATTGTCAATTATTCCATTGTAACCGTGATTGTTTTTATATGGGCGTATGTGTGAATATGTCTACTAATATCCTTCCCTATCCCACATAACTGTTTAGCATGTTTTTTCTGTTTAACGATAAACGTTAGGTTACGTTTGGTTATTTCAGTCAATCCATTTCGCATGCATTTTCCTTTATCTCTTATCTTTTGTATGGATGACTGAATTCTGAAATATATGTCCATCAAATACTTTCGTATTCGACTTTTTATATCTACGTTGTCGTTAACGGGATTTATTGACAGAATATATATGCAATCAAATATGGCATATATTTCATTAACATCAAGATCATTCAATCGTTATGCAGTCAACAATAACCGTAAAAATACTGATGATTAAACTGTTCAGCTATTATCGAAGTGTCGGTGTCATCTTACGGGTCAGAAAATATAACGTTTGTGAGAGTTGGTGGGCTCTAAACGGTATTATGTAAAGTTAGTGAGAAAATAGTAGCATATTACATATAAGCCATAAAAAATGCTTTTGTGGGTGAAGTTATTTAGCATATTAGGGGAGTACTGTTTTTAGTCAGATGGTGATAAAAGAACACAACCACATTGAGATGATGTTGTTCACCTGAATGTCATTTGTTTAATTGCCAGTGGTTAACTAGATGCACAGTTTTTTATATAAATTAATATTCAGTATTGTTTAGACTGCCACGGTACATTATGACATTGAATAAACGTCTATCATAAATAGGTTTGGTGATATTTGGAATAGCATATCTTTCACTTACTGCGTAACAATACACAGAATTGACTATCAGTGTTTGCTTCCTACTTTTCTAGACGTTTATAGCTAGATATTTTTTAGAGTAGGAAAATCCGCGAAATATTTCATTTTTAATTATTTGTATCTCCGTTGTTTTAACGCATAATTAACAATTTTTAGGTTCAGGGTCTTGGACCTGAATTTAATTTGATTTGTGAGATAGTTCAAATAAAAAGCAATACAATGTCAACTTTGAAGGGTTTGTATATTTTAATATTATTCAATGCTTCAGTTTATCAAGTGAATCCGGTTTTGATTCCAGTAAGTTGGACTTTTATTTAAATGGTTACAGCTGGATTTCAAATAAATTTTAAATAATATCACATACATTTTAATAATTTTGGTACATCGAAAGTTTGAGACACTGATTTCTTAGGCGATATGTAAGCTTTTGCAATATTCATCTCTTTAACCGAACACGAGAATAAAAGAAGAAATATTTTGGAAGCTTTATTACCGAGTCAGATTTAGTTATGAATATCAGGGGATATTTATACGATTACCGGTAATTATGCTGTCCTAGAAACGTTAAGAAAACATAATTATGATAATAATCGTTTAGATTATTAACCAATCATACTAGGAAAGAACTTAAATGAGTTGGCTTCTAAACGTTCTTAAGAATTTTTCACTAAAACTGATCGGATATATGTAAAGTCAGGCATTCTTCAGCTTTCACATAACATATATGATCAGTCTTAGATGTCCCTTAACATTTTGTAGATTAAAAGTTGAGATTCTTAGGTATTTCAAAAATTTAGTTTATATTAAACAAACCTTGATTAGTACTTGAATCAGGTTTGAGACACTTAAATCTTTGGTTGACTTTAGAAGGAGTATAGAATACCTAATGTTTAATAGTTTCAAGTTATGATGGACAACTACTTTTTATTACTATTTTGACTAAAAATGTTTTTTTTTCTGTATCAACTAATCGACTGAATTGTTCTGTTTGAAATTTATGCCACTCGATTTTTAAAGAAGGCCAAGAGATTGGACAAAACGATCATGCTTTTAATTACCATTATATTGTATTCAACATTTTTTGGATCAAGACTTTAGCAGACCTTTGTCTTAACTGTAAATTATTTGTAATGCAAGGTGAACTGAAGCTCCTGAAAATAGATGTTCCTAATGTCAGATAATCAATCAAATGCTGTACAAGAAGGGCAGTGAAATGTTACTGCTGACAAGTTGTTTACCGTTAGCAACAACCATCTTTTTATCTTACAAAAACAGAATTTTTGCTAATTAATTTACCCACTGTGGCCCATTTTAGCATCAATTACTGGTCTATGTATCTATATTTATCTCATTTTTATTAGAGTTGCACAGTTTGACTAAATAAATTTATAGTAACAAAACGAAAATAATCACGCGTCTATTCTATACACGATATGTGATCTATTTATCAAAACCGAGATTTGATAGGGAGTTAGATGATTCAGCCCAATCTATTTAAAACGTAATTAAATCCCCACTGTTTGTGATCTTTGTTAATAACTACTTATTCTGGTGTTTTGTTATTAATCATCTCAGTTGGCTACAATTTATCCTTGTTTCAAATACCGTTACACTTCTTCCATCACTTTGATTCATGAAACATTAAATGAAGAAGAAATAAAGGTTTGCAATCAAAATTTTGTACGGTTTATAATATTTTATCCTTTTCTTATTGATATTATATATTTTGATAACTCGTAAGTAATAAATAATATGTGAAAGGCACAACTTTGATTCAGGATTGTAACTATACTTTCACATGTTATCATTGTTTCTTCGATGAAATTAACTGGATATGTTACATTGACATTACTGCTAATAGATTTTTAACTGTTTGTATGAGTATTTAAGTGTACAGCCTTAAGATTAGTTTTTTTAATACAATTTTATTGTAATAAAAAGACGAAGATTATCAGAACTATGTGATATATTAGCGCAATACATTTCGAACAATCTGATCACGCATATACTTGTTAAAACCATTTATATTTAAAAATAAAAGGTCAACTAGACTGGGAATGGGGTAAGAGGAGACAAAGATAATAATAAGGGTAATGATAATAATGTGAACACAATTTGAAGCCTAATCACGCCATAGTGATCAGATTGTTCGAAGCGTATTGCGCTAATATATCACATAGTTCTGATAATCTTCATCTTCTTATTACATGGTCGAAATTTATCAAAGGGACTAATTGCTTTAAATTTTATTGTAATTTATTGTTGGGAAATAAATTTAATGATAGTGCATATAATGCGTTAGGTGTATATGATTCGATAATATGCTATTAACTATACTTCAAACGTAACCTTCATATTGGATAGGTTATCATGTCTACTTTTTATTTTACAAAAGCAATACATCATTATAATCTCAAATAATAATAATATGGCTCAAGTCTGATTCATCTAAGGATTTTTCATAAATTCACACTACGGTATGTTTGAAATAAAATTAACATGGAATAGTGTACTTTGTTATTTCAGATTTTTGGTTATAGGTTGGTTATTAATACTAATGCTTAGATTATTAAAAGAAGTCTTCAAAATAAGAACTTCGAAATAGGTGACTTAAATATGAAGTGTTTAGCTTGAAAGTTTTTCTAAGGGAGTCTAATTTCTTTCCATCTGGAAACTTTATCTGATTATATATCATTGTCATATTCTATCAACGTTTAGGTAATATGATCACAAACTAAACTTAACCATTTTATTTGCACTCGCCTGTAAACCCAGCTTAGTACTCTGAAGTATTTTTTTATTTTAGAAGATATCTTTCAAATTAAGTAGTTTAACCACTTATTTAACGGTCTGTAACGGAATGTAACGCTTTGATTGTCTAGTTTCAAAGTAGCTCACTATCACAGTCCACCATATGAATGTTCCTATTAAGAGTTTTAAGGATAGCAACTATAATCTTAAGCATGACATGAAGTTTAAAACTTGCGAAACTTATTCAGATACATTACAAAACCTTCAACTGTTTATCTTGGCCTCTTGATTCATATTGTTCGATGCGATAGTAGACCTTTTATCAATAGAATTTAGAAAGGTAATAGCATTTCATCCTTACCTTGAAACACTGCATGTCTGCAACTTCAAGTTCTTACAATCGGTCTGGAGTATTAAGCTCAGTAGCTAAAATAATTTTATCATACTTGATGTATTACTGTAAGTTGTGTGAACTGGTATTTTGTATATAATGTAGGCATCTTCTAATCCGCTTGCATCAGTATATCTAGAAATATATTCGCAAAGGTATTTAGCGTCCATCAATCACTTTTACAAAATTTCAGTGCAAAATCCTTTTATATTTTATATTTTTAACCACTATTATAGTCAAATATCTAGCACTTCTTAGCTTAAGTCCATTTTTGAAATGACTTAACTTTAGCCTTGAGTTGTCGATATAGGCCACGTGCAAAAGACATTTTATTGACCATTGTATTCACGATTTTTGAGCCTTTAGTATCTCTAATGCTTCTTGTTTTATACTACAGGTTCTTGTTATCAATAAGCAAAGTTCTAATCCAATAATTTCTTCTTCAGTGAAAATGCCAATCAGTGAACTATCGATGGGATAATTTAATGTATAATTTAATGATGTTAAACTGTTAGAATTGTACAGATATCCCACTCTTGTTAATAAATTTTTA
This sequence comes from Schistosoma haematobium, assembly GCF_000699445.3. Taxonomy (NCBI): domain Eukaryota; kingdom Metazoa; phylum Platyhelminthes; class Trematoda; order Strigeidida; family Schistosomatidae; genus Schistosoma; species Schistosoma haematobium. The sequence goes on along the minus strand of NC_067195.1, from coordinate 57,653,990 downwards.
TAGCTAGTAACTTTTTTCTGAAGCCCGAGATACAGGCAGGAAAGTTAAATGTTACTTGTTCACATAATATCATAAATACCTTCGTTACTTCAGAACTTGACAATCTAAACACACAAAAGGTAGGCAATTAGTTTATAAGAATAGTAATGATATTTTGAAATACCAACAGATTTATATTCTGTTGAAATAAAACGTCATGAATATTCAGGTAGTGATATAGACGCAAAAGTATGCGGTTAGTTATCCCTCTTCCCCTAGTATCGATAAGTCTCAACTGCATTCCGTTGTAATCGTGACGTGGTCCAAAGTGGGGATACACTTTTATCAGTTATGTTTCCATCTACGGATTTAAATTTCATTAAAATCTTCTTGTCAATTAGCACTCTGCGTGTTGCTTCTACTTCAACGTTCATTATGACATTCCAAGTTTCATCTGCAGAACACATGACCATAAAAACAGTCAGCAACAATACTATTCAGCACTGAGCTGGTGTGGTTAAGCGTGGACACTAATTTTAATAAAGTTTAGTCAAAATAACACAGGCGTCTTACTTTCTGAAATAACTTTCATTGATTCACTCATTTACAAATGACGTAGAAGGCCTTTGAAATTTTGTCATATAGTAAATTCATTTCATCAATCTTTCAAACAATGTCAACAAAGAAACGTTCCCTTTCATAATTATATTGAATCGTTGTTACTTAGTTGCTTTAAAATCTAATGAAAGTAATGAATCCTTCAGCAGACCAGCACCTGTAGTTTCTTGACCAGACATATATTCGCTATTTAACTGAAATATTTTACCGCGATACTAGATGTTTCTCAGGTACCGAACCTTTAACCATCCAATTTGGTACTGTCTTACTTGCTTATTATTCGAAATCTTGTTCGGGCATCCATTTTGCCACAGGAACGTTGTAGTGAATAGGAGCATTGAAATAATATTGAATCCTGTCCTAACTATAATATCCGTCTTCCAAAATATGACTCCACCAGATACGACTCATCTTAAGAATATTGTGATGGAACACGATAGCCTGATGGGTTGTTTGCACACAACAGTGGTCCCTTTGTTCATTATTCCGCAGCTAATTTGACTACCGAACACGTTACTTTCAACCATGTTCATAGAGTTCTCTCTCAAAGAAGTTTCATACATCACACAGAAGAACGTAGTATGTCATAATCAAACAGACCTAAGTTTGTTAGGTAGTTTCTGCATTCAGATCAAATATTTAAAGTCTAGTCTCTGCATTGCTTCTTGTCTGGATTTATTCGATATCCATATTCGCTCTCTCAAGAGAACCATATTAGAATCAAAATTAATCAGATACTCTTTGGCTCTTATTATCATTATTACACATTGGTGAATGTTACTAGGCTAACTACAACGACCGGTTATGAAAGTTCTACATTATATCCTTCATGTTCCTAATTGTAGTTCTGTTATTCAGGTACCAACTTTTAAATTTTTCTGCCACGTTTTTTTAATTGTTATATTCTCTGTCAACGTACATGTTGACCTGGCTTGTACATGCGTTGCGTTATGTCATCACTATGCCATTTGAATTTAGCAAGTATTTGAACCACTTTTAACACTTCCCATTGAACCCATTAGAGTCGTTGTTGTTATGCGTATTTGGGTTTGTTGATTGAACTATCATATTAGTTGCCTAGAAAGATGTCTAACGTAGTTAAGATAGTAAAGTCGCCGCATCAAGATATTAGCATACTGCACTGGTATAATAACAAAACTATCACTTAGTTGTTAGTCAAACAAGCGTTTAAAACCAAAACTATCGAGCCTTCTACGGAAATGAACACTAAGTGTACAAATGTATCTGGATTGCAGTTTGGAATTTATTTACACAACTCGGATTCGTTTACGCTACAATCTGATATTTCCGAATCACCGAAAACAACAACACCTATTTCCCACTGTTTGATCACCAATCAACACTATAACTAGTTATTCATAACAGTTTATGCATATCGTCTTAAATCATTGTCATAACTTGACATCCGCGTGATATGATTGATAAAAGTTATGGAACTACTAACACAAACTTTGTCAATAAGTTGACTTATAACTAACATTGTATAGTAATGTTTTCTCGTGGTTATCTTTATATATTAAGGGTGTTTTCTGTGTTTCTTTGACAGCTGCTCATTTAGCAGGCATCTAGGAACGTTGTCAGCTTGACTGAAAGTTTAACGACATAATCGTTTACACGAATCAGTATTAGCAGTCAAAAAAATCTTCAAACTGAAGACATCACGGTAGAACTTGCCGCAACACAGACAAAGGTCCATTCGGTTAGCATGGACACGAGTTGGGAGTTGTACTCCCGTCGGTTACAACTTATGCTCTCCTCGATAATCACATGAGCGACAGTCACTGTTTATCATCTTGTAAAGAATAATTAAGCTTAAACCGTACAACACCATGTCACTTATATTTGTGGCACGTTAGCTTTGTTGATTTCAACAGCTCACAATCACTCAAGTTCATACAAAATGATCTTCATATTATCCTGGACTTGATACTTGCAACTGACCTGCATACACTATCAATCAGTATGTATAAATAAAAATATTTGGTTCATTGCACCTCAAAACACTGAATCCAGAGCGTGTCTCTCACAGATTCACTCGCATTCAACGAACTGTCGTCAGCTATCTGTCCTAAACTCATACAATTATCAGTATTTTCACGCATTAAATGAATTTCGGTAGCATTACTAAATCTTTCTACGGCTAAGCAACAACAAGGTCGAAAAAATCTGCCCGTGACTAGATGAACAGTATTAAACTTGATTAACTAACTGGAGCACTAGTTGAGTTTCTCCCTCTCCATAGTCGTACTTATGTTCCTTTAGTTAGCCTAATAATGCAAATGCAATTTAAAACCAACACATATGAAGAGCAAACCGACACAAACATTACTTGACTTTCCAACTTGAACGAAAGACAATACTTATATAAGGAATTCCAAAATATTGATTGTTTTTCTACTCTTGAGTAAATATACCTGTAATGCCCATATGCTAAGCTACTAACCAAAAGTAATTGATTTGTCAAAAGTTCTCTACATAAAAGTCATTCCTCATTATTATAATCCAAAATTCTTAAACTCTTAGATAATCTACCTGTGTATTTTCATTTTAAGCATGTTGAGAATTAATCCAGGCATTTTTCATTTGTGTTTCAGTTCGTAACCGCACGATTTTTGAAGATGATCCTATAATTACTGCGATTTACATTCAACGTGTAACACGTAGAGAAGGTCAGAAATGGCGTAAGCGGTAACAAGTGACCAGTATGACATGGTTGAGCCTTGCAGGCGTGGTCATCCTTGTGTAACTCATACCTTTTCACATTAAACATACCATTTTATCCTCAGGCGAAATATGTTCTTTAGACTTATCAAACAGTACTGTAGGGCCAGTGAAATGTCACTGAGCCTTAGCCAAATCATCCGGCAGTTGGATCACTGAATGTCGAACAGATCGTCGCTCCCTGCCAGGGTCATGTACAACAAACGCGCATTAGTTAAATATATGCCATGGACTGGCCCATGCGGCAGTGGTCTTACTTTCGCTTGTATCTACCTTAACTAATATATTTCTGTAATAACGTCCTCTGTGTTGTACAGTCTTCAAGGCATCTATAGTACCTTGTTACGTCAATGGGGGTAGTCCACGTAAGGTGCTGACCATGAGGTGTGACTTCGATGTTAGCTAGTTTGTCACACCATTCACGTCTAACTCGAGTAGGCCTGCAATCATTTCGACATAGATCGTCTACGTTGGTGATCTACACTGGTGAGCAAGACTTCGAATAACGCAGTCTATCACTATGATCTTTATTTTTGCATTCTATACTTATTCTTTTTCATTTTTATCATCGTCTATGTTAATCTGTTACTGTGAACTTTCGTTGCTTCATGTCAATGTTGATTAGCATTTAAACCTAAATAATTCGTTCAATCGACAGAACTAACCAATCAACTACGATTATAATCGGCTATCGTGGTTCTTTAACAAGCATTAGCAGCATGCAAATGCTCCTGTGTAATATGTCTGTTAAAATATCAACCACTCGTGAGTATAGCCACAAGGCAACACGAACGCATATCTCTTTGTACCTTATCCACTGGTATAAATAAGACAAGATTAACTATCGACTATAAATTCATCTTTCTGCTTAACCACTATCCACTAGAATGTTCTGCTTTTTTTACCACTACCTGCCTAATTTCCAATTGCTGAGTTCCATGGCCAAACAGAGGATACGAATGCTAGAAATTCACGTCTACAACGCTGTGTTAATCGAAAAATTTAATCAACAGTACCTCGTACATAATCCAGATTCAAACTACTGCCTACTTCATTACTTAAAGGCAAGGGTAACCCAGGCGAGTTTCATAATTTCATTAGATTATTTCGTACTATATTTATGATGCGTGATAACATTTCGTAGTTGCTTTCACGTAAACTAGTCATATATTCTGTCACTGCTGTCAAGTTTTAGTCGAAATCATGTACATTTATGACTCGTTAGTCGACATACTGTGGTAAAACATATTGCATGTACACGAGCACGCTTAGTCCATGTCCCAAGTACACATGTTGTCGTATTTAATATGTCACTTAACGCTAGGTAATATGCTCTTTGCATCAGCCTTTTACGAAATGGCCACGTTACCTGGACCCTCTAAACCTTAGTTACATTGGTGGTTACCATTTTAATTAATGTTTATTATACCCCTTGTATTTGCTATTAATTCACACGGTAAATCATGGCTCGACTTCCTTATTACACGACAGTCATTTTAATTCTATTTTCGGTTTATTTACATGCGATACGGGTTTGGAAAATATCTAAACGTCCTCGAAAATTCTCCACGAACCCAACCATAGTTTTCGTATATGTTTTTATTCACACATCCAACTGTTACGCTAATCATACCTAAGCGAACGTTCAGTGCAACTGTCAGTAAACGTAAGAACGATGTTATTTAGACTTGACATCGTAACACATCTGAACTATTGTAGTTGTTCTACTTCGATGTCGTACTTCATTTTATGAAGTATTGTTTCCTCGTGGCTGTTATTTAACAGATGATTCCGGTACATCAATCGGCTGTTCAACTACTCGACGATTTACAACCTGTCCAGTTCAATTGGTGGTCTGACGACAATATCATTCGCGCGAATCATCAGTTTATGCAGTCGAGCGAATCTCCTGCAAACTGAAAACGATATTGTCGCCTCTATCCCAACACTGACAGCGTTTTTCATGGGTATCATTGACATGAGTCCAGAGTGACACTCTTGGTTTCTTATGTTCTTTTCGATATTTTTCTGTTCACCAATCGAACAAACACGCAGCATTCACCGTTTATCATCTTTTAGAGACTTCATCGTGCCACCTTTGCTGTGGATTTGTAGCCTTCAACCCTTACTGACTGTAACAGCAGTCATCGACTTTTCAAACTGTGACTACAAGTTGGTCAATAGCTTCGCACAACGAAATCACGACCACTCTTCACTGTTATACTTCTGTACTTACGGTTAGTCTGTTAGATATAGATATAACTAGAATTCGACACTAATTAATAGCTGTCGACGACACTGTCCGACTTACAACTTTAAACTAATGACAGTACAAATATGGGCATCGATTGATAATACACTTATCCTACTATCGCTATAGCACCATTACTCTTGCGACGGACTTAACGTTTGTCATCGGAGGAACTGAATTACTTTTCAAGGCTATATATTTCAGCGCGACTTGATAGAACAATTAAACGCTTTGTTCTTTTCATTATTTCTATGGTTAATCGCTTTACGTTTAACCAACGTCCTACTAACATATTATGACTCGCTGTTTCCCGACCAGTTTCTGCCGCCTCCTTTCCATTTGTTTTACAGATAAGCAATACCTGGAGAATTTATAATATTCGTCTGGCACTCTCCGGCGCGCGACTGCTCCCAACATGTTTGGTACCGATTCAAACGGCCGCTGAATCTGGTGGGGGAGTATTGTAGGGCCAGTGAAATGTCACTGAGCCTTAGCCAAATCATCCGGCAGTTGGATCACTGAATGTCGAACAGATCGTCGCTCCCTGCCAAGGTCATGTACAACAAACGCGCATTAGTTAAATATATGCCATGGACTGGCCCATGCGGCAGTGGTCTTACTTTCGCTTGTATCTACCTTAACTAATATATTTCTGTAATAACGTCCTCTGTGTTGTACAGTCTTCAAGGCATCTATAGTACCTTGTTACGTCAATGGGGGTAGTCCACGTAAGGTGCTGACCATGAGGTGTGACTTCGATGTTAGCTAGTTTGTCACACCATTCACGTCTAACTCGAGTAGGCCTGCAATCATTTTCGACATAGATCGTCTACGTTGGTGATCTACAGTACATTGCTGATCGTCACAACAGAACGCGTCAGCATGTACAATGACATAACCTCCACGTAAGATCCTATGACAAACCTTAAACTTTGGCTTTAGATCTATCGTTATAACGGCAAATACAAATGTACTAATATCGAACATGTACCGTAGGTCTACAGACCAATTAGCCAAACAAATGCTAGCACCCAATTATTCGGTCTATAATTATTCTATCAACTCAAATAATCAGTCTTAATTACACTAAGTAGATAAATTGATAGCGGACACAGCATAGTTACGGATTCGAGAAAGTAAAGATCCCTATCAATTCAGGAATATTATTTTATCTTTTCTGGATGAATAATTCAAGGTGAGATTTAACTTTATTGAAATGTTAATATGATATTAATATTATTATATTATATTGCTAATTACTTGTTGACACACTGACTGTTTCCAGTTCTGGGGAGGGGGTGCTTCAGTCAACCATCAGACAATGCACAGCTGTAGTAATTTCAAACAACACAATAAAAAGGGAGAAGAGAATCAATTCTGCAACCGCCATAACCATACTTTTAATTAACAACGTAGGTGTCGTTCGCACTGATCATAGACATTCGATGGAAATATATAGGAAATGGAGGCTGAAACAAAAAGCAATTACAGACAGTTTCACCTAGAATCGAAAGATAAATGGAACATACAGCTGAAGAAATCAAGAACAACAGGTTGACTTTTAAAATTAATCATCAAGTTGCTTTGCCAAACTGTGTGTAGAGATTTTTCGTACAAACTCAAACAAAACTTCCAGATGAAACATTACAGTGTATATGATAACACTAGTGACGTCAGGACCAGTGTTGAAGGCTTACGAAACCATTTTTTCATAGATTTCGTTTTACCACCACAGTTCACTCCCCTTCTTCAGGGAAGCGTGGACCCTTCAACATGACCATTTGGAAGGTTGATATCAACGAGGCTGTCGTTAATAAACGCTCCTCTGATAGCTTACTACGTCAAGCATCATCTAATCATTATTTCCTACCTAAAAGACATAAGTGGTGAATGATGAACTTATCCAAAAATAAACATCTTTATGCTTTGTATTCATCTTCGTTTTTTCAATTTTGTCATTCATCCTGGAATAGGAAGAAATAAAGTTGCGAGTGCGTACTCAGTACACTCACGCTTACGCAAGCAATCAACTCGTGAGAAGAAAAAGACAAATATGCGTTCGTATGTCACAAAGCAAAAAAGTGGATACCAAAAAGCACAATAAGAATATGCTAATCTTCTTTCGATGAAAATATGTATAACCACGACCCGAAAATGGATATTTTGCAACTTTTGCTCTTATTACAATAAAAATTAAAGGCATAACTGATGATCTGTGGGACGAGAAAAAGAGACAGTAGAAACAAATGTGAAACTTGACTACACGCTCTAGTCAATTAAGTCTTTGAGAGTCTGACGGTTCTTCAAGAAAAAGTCATTTTATCCCGACTAATATATACTGGTAGACTTTCGTTTCGATTTTCAATCATATGGGATCCGGTCGCTGTAGTGAGCAATGTGTGGTCGATTGTTTGGTAGAAAAATTGATGAACACAGAGTCGCCTTATGAATAAGAGGCTTGGGTTTCATACTTGCTTGTGACATGATATTTATGATCACCTCAAAGGACTTAGTTGGATCCTTGAATGGCAGAATCCAGGAGTCTGCATAGTGAGTCACGATGTAAGAAAATGTATGTAGCAAATCGTAACACTTCTTGAATGAAGATAACAGTCGATGGAGTTCGAGTGGGAGAAGATTCAGCTGGACGCATTGGGTTTCTGTGTCGGCTCTGCAGTGACCTACTTTTATCAAGAGGACGCGATTGGTGTAATGGAACCAATTTTAATGCACCTGGTAATGGTTGGACAGTGATGGCCATCGTAGGATTTGAAAATCCTTTCGAGAGTAGGCTCCTAATGGCAGTGATGAACCTTGCATTAGTACAATGTGTATCCTCACCCACACGTCTTGGTTCAAGCCACTGATCTTCTTTTCTAGATTTAGTAACCAATCGTGTGACCGAGGATATTGTTTGTCTAAGTACTCCCCTACAGTTAACAAATAGTGATCATGCTGGTTTGCTGTTCATGCTTACAGCTTGTTACATAATATACGATGAGGTTAACCCTCACCTAAACGTTCGGAGATTAAAAATGTTAGCCATTCAGGAGTGCGTTGCATCAACGTCCTGGTCAGTAAATACTAGTTTATCTATTGAGGAAGCATGGTCTAAACACGAAGGTACGCTTAGTTTACTTACATCCCCGTTTACACAATGCCTAATATCACGTAGACCAAATAATAGTTCACTATAGATAACCAAACGAGTCATGAAACCTCGTAGACATAGGAAAGGACACTGGAGTATACTTACGTTTACAGGCTCTGAACAGTAAAAATCCACCAATTCGAAAACTAAGAACGCTTGAAAAGTGTCAATAGGTAAGGCTAGATATTAATATGAAGACACAATTGATTAGGGGGTGTTAAAAAAGTCCCAAAAGCTTGTTCTTGCATATAAAAAAGCGAGCTTCGAGAAGTGGTGTGATCTCACAACTTTTGATAAAGAAAAATCCGTTGATACTGACAAGATGTGATGTTGGAAAGTCTGAAGCCTCGTCAAAATATTTTAGTGAAGTGTCGTTCACCATTGATAGTGAAAAACCAGCAATCAGTCATAATAATGGCTCATTGTCGACAGATCTTGTGGTTCTTGGGAAAGGAGTCTCCTCACGGTTGCTTGAAAATCTCAAACCATATAAGTCCCATGGATATTCATAGGATATTCATTATAGGGTTAGGAAACCCCTTGTGGACTTGATGGCTGGACTTCTGGCAATATTTTCGATTACTTTTGGGCGTTCGAACTGCCAGGAGTTTAAAAAGACGCAAATATCAGCCCGATTTATAAAGTGGGGTATACATACTTCGTTGGTAACTATTGACCTGTTTGTTTAACCAGTGTAATCACCAAACTAGTGTAAAAGGTTATTTGGATGGCAACTCTAGACTATGTGGAGAGGGATTATCTTTTAGGGAAAGCCTTTCATGCTTGGCAAACCATCTAGTAGCAAGAAAAGATTAGGCTACGACGAAAGATAGGACTGTTTAGGTAGATCTAATTTTCACAGATCTAAGTAAAGTCGTTGACTAGGTCTGTCACCTAGGTCTTAAATGAAAACGGGAAAGTTTCGGACCCATTATAAAATCGTAGACAGGATAAGAGGCGTTATCAGTTATGGGAGACAACGGGTACAGGTAAACGGGGTTACATCTTAATGTGAATATGTAAAAAGTGGAGATTCTCTACTATTTTACTTTATGTAAGTGGCTTCACGACTGTAGCAGTAACCTGTTTTACTATTCGCAGATGAAATCACGAGTTGGAAACCTATATACAGCAATTCATGTTAGGTTATATTACAGAACGACCTAGATACATTGGTTAGACAGATGTATAGGTTTTCATTACACGTAGGCACTAGCAAGTGTTTCGATATAAATAAACAACCCCAGAAGTACAAAATAATTGGAATGGTGTTACCCAGGGTAATAGACTATGAAGATCTAGGAACCATAAGAACCAACTACCTCAAAAGCACGTGTAGCTGTAAGGCTTCGCTGCCGCCAATCTTACAATCTCGTGTGCTGTTCATAAGTCATTGAAATCTTTTGACAAACAAATGGAAAGTTGCCACGAGCATTCGATGTCCGACTACGTCTTCATATGTAACACCTTTATAACCGAAATATGCCAATCCAGTCAAATCCAAAGTCGGAGACGAAGGAGTTCAGAAATATATTTGGGAGACTATCGATATCTCGAGAAGCGTTTGGTCAAAGCCGACAAACAGTTGTAATGAAAGCGCAGCACGACGTATCCACGCGTTATCTTGTGCGGATGCATGACCAAGCACCTCCAGCCAGCGTATGTCCAGTAAAACTCTTGACGTCAGCCCCAATGATGAAGACCTACAAAGCTATTTATTTACCGCTTCAGTTCACTCCTCTTCACCAGTGTGGTAGTGGTTATCCCATGACGTGATCAGTTAGAAGTTTTAACCCAAAGAGCCTGCCGTTGGTAGTATTTCCTCACGTAGTACAATATAACAATAAAAAACGTACTATGAAAATTTCTATCCGTCGTGTTCTGCGTCAGCGCCTCATCTTTTCCAGATGTCCTAAAACAGAATAAAAAGAAAGTTAATGTGCATAATGGGACGAAATCGTACGTGCAAAAAAAGAAAAAAAACTGATAGATATGCGCATAGATAACACGCGACAGCGTAAAAATGTTCCGCACGATGACCTGTTTTTGAAGTCTTTTAGGAAGAATAATAAACACATACTTGAACATACCAAAAAAAATGACACAACAATACAAACAGATGAGAAGTGTCTCACGTGCAGTATTCGCTTGAGTGTTTCGGAAACCTGACCCTTCTTCCAGAGTGCGTTGTTTTGGGCCGTTTGTCAGATACCAAAGAGGTCTTGTCGTGATTGTTGACTATCTGAGGTGTCGTAATTATGAGGTTCATGCCATTCGGATGTACTGAAAGAAAATCAATATTATTAGGGTTCCATTCTAAATAGACGGCGTTTAAACTGTTAATGCTGACGTTACCATTACTTCCATTTTTATCGATGATATAGTATTTAGGTTTGCAGTGAAGGACTTTGAAGAGTCTTTTGTACGCCACCTTGAAAGGTCGTAGCAATCAATCGTGACGTACGAAAAACGTGTTTGTTATGTCATAAAGCAGGTTGAATGAAAACACCAGCTGACTGCGGTCGAGTAGGAACAGGTTTGACTGGACGCATGACGTTTGTTAGCCTGCTCGTATAGGAGTCTAGATCCATATTCATTCAAGAAGATGAGGCGTCTATAGATTTTCCTAGAAGTTGGCGTGTCGTTTCGTGAACGAGTTGATCTACAATGTACCTGACGTCAGCTCTCACTGCATTGCTAACACAGAGTAAAACAAGTGGAAGTGTAGACCCACCGTGGTTCAAATGGTTGTGGACGGAATAGAAGAAGCTTTCGCTTAACAGGCTTCCGTGTCTAGTAGCAGGGGATCACCAAATCCTCCAGGCAGAAACCTAGGTATGTTAACAATAAAACAGGAAAAGAAATTGGTAATCATAGTGTGATGCTGTCCTTCGTCCTTAAGAATAGGTCAAGTTGCCTCTTGAAGGACTCCTGAAAAGTCGCTTGGACTAGTTTGGCCGGCAGCGAATTCCAGCTTTTGACAACTCTTAAGGAGTAGAAGTTATGTCTACATTCCGTTTTGCTATGTTATGTCTCCAGTTTCTGGGTGTTACCCCTTAGGTTATTGTTCGAACTAAGCTTAAGTAGGTGTTTGAGAGGATGTTCAGAAGTGTTAAGAATACTATAAGTCATTAATAAATCGCCTCTAAGACGCCTATACTCTAATGGGTAAAGATCTAGTGAATGGAGGCGTTCTTCGTAAGGTTTAAATTTGAGTCCTCGAACTGATTTCGTGGCTCGCCGTTGGATACGCTCCAAAGTGACCTTATCCTTTTGGAGTGAGGGGGGAAGTACTATGTTTCCGTACTCCAAATGGGGACGGATGAAACTATTGAAGATTATATGGAAAGTTCTTCCGTCAAACTGTCCAAAAATGCGCTTCAACGTTACCATTTGCATTTGAGAGTGTTGTGTTTAATCACTTTAGATTTCTAGCAGCTTACATAGGGGCGTTCTAACTCCACGTCTTTTTTCATGCCATGCAAACAAAATCGTTCTACTATGAACTCGGTGATTACTCGAACAGTTAGATGGGAATCCTTGTGCAACGTATTGAAGACGTTGCATCAATAATGATTTGGCACGATTGGGTAATCCCTACCTAGAGAATTGTCATGCAGTGAACGTCTCTTGTTTAATCCCATATATTTGAGTCGTAGTTTCAGAGTGGTATAAGAAAACTGGTACAGAAGATCAGCCCTCGGTAAAAACTTACCAGGACGTTGAATGTACGTAATTGCTTGACCGTAGTCATTCTGGATAATCTAGAACCACCGTCATTTTGCGTTCCAGAGGGCGAATATTTCAAGAATCAATAGTGCGCCCGAGAAAATCCGTGAAGTCGGGTTCGATCCGATATTTCTGCATGTTAACAGTAATGCTGCGTTTGTGCAGTCGTTCGTAAACATGGCCCGTATGCTGAAGACGAGATTCTATGTCCTCCAGCAATCTACACATGCGTGCACGAAGTTACGACGTCTAAAGACGTCATCGATGAATCATTGAAAAGTTTGTGCTACACATCTCAAACTGAAAGGCATGCGCAAAAATTCGTAGGTTCTGAAGTGAGTGGTGATAGCAGTTTTAACAATGTCGTCTGCAGCCATACGAATTTGGTCACATGTTTTAACGAGATCAGTGTTTGAGAGACTTTTGTGCAATCGTATACGGAATATGAAATTCAGGCAGCGAGTTCTCGTTTCACGTATGAAACAGATATGTCCGATCAAGTTCAACGCCAAGGGACGAAAACCCTCAACATATTTCCGTTATTTTACCACAGGTTACAAAGTGGCTTAATACTGGCTCGCCTTATACTGAATCGTGATGCTGTTATGAACGCGCCTTATATTTTCTATCAGCCTAGGACTGTCTTAGAATATTTACAAAATAAGTTTGTCATGCCTATCTCCACAGTCTAAGAGGACACTCTAAGTTCAGAACCAAAGTCGAATTACTTATTTTTCTCGCACAGAGAAGTGGATTATTGGGATTCTCCATCAGAATGTGTAATATTAGACTATTCTGTTTATGCATTCAAAGAGAGATTGGATCTACTCAGTACAAATTGCTAGGATTAATTTAGTTTGACCTCCTATCCTTACGATTGAAGATTAAGGGATGAAGAGTTATAAAGTAACCAGGTATAAGCAGTTTGCAAGTTTTCACTTTGAAAAGGTTAATTGATCAGTTTGGTAGTGGTTGTTTGTTAGCATCAATAATACATCTTTAGTGCACCTAGCACTTCGTACAAACGACCTTTGGTTTGAAATTATCGCTAGATTGTTTGGATCTATATCGTTAGTTGGGCAGTAGCACTTAATTGGAAGCCCAATTGTCGGGAAATTTATGTGCATCTCATTGGGTGATTAACTCCGACAGCAATTTCAACCAACTGATCGAGTCGTCCGTTAATGGCCAGCCGTGGCTCGTTATGTTCACCCAGGTTCCCAACTTTGGGGAAAAACCCCAACGTTTGGGGAAATTTTGGGTTTTTTTTGCCATTTCCACGAAATTTTCTCAAAGTTTACTATAGCGGCTTCCCCAAAATGGGTCAAATTTTCCCCGAAATTGGGAGTTTAAGCACATAATCATTTTGGGACTCGAACTCACCTTTACGCCCCCAGTCTGTATCTTTATCCTTTAGATTATGTGGTCTAGTGACTAAACATTCTAAATATCCTCTGAAAGACCTAATTAGGTTCAGTTGCATCATGAACCTCAAGGAAACTACCTGAAAATTAAGGGTTCAGTAGTAAACGAAACTGTAGGCAAACCTCGTTACAAGTAGTCAGGTCTTAGAATTCGCTACCGTCTGTGGTCCAATCAATTCTGTAGTCCCTCATGAGTTTCAGACACTAATTCATACTAATTTGCTAATACTCTTAGTTTTGTCCCGGGGTTAGTGGTCTGTTGCTAGTAGACACGTGAACTCATTAAGCGAGGGCTTTCACTCCACCCACAACCATTATGACCGTATATATGCATATTTCAGTCAGTCAAACGCAACATGAGTTTTCCTCAAAGCCTGGCACATTTATGCATCGGTTCAACATACTGTACCCAATCAGCATATATCCATGTGTATAAAGATTTATTACTGTGTTTGGAGTGATTGGTAACACCTCACATAAGAGCTGTGATTGCTCGAGAGATGGGGTTTGTTGGTAACTATCATAGCTCAAACTCCCATCTGGGAATTTTACTCCAGATCTACAATGATTAGAGGATTCTTCCCAAGGTTTGTACAGTATCTTGGGAGGTTTTAAAGCCTGTGAATTGTGAAATTATCGGTAAAAGTAGTACGTTAAAGCATTTGTATTTGGTTGAAGTTTGTCAGATTTCATTTTACCAAGAATTATCCATAACTCATGTCAAGTAATCTGGGCATAAAGTGGCCTGTTTAAATGACTAATACGGAGTAACAACTGTATCTGGTGCTTCATTTCCTATAAATAATAATGATGGTTATATCAGAATTGCGATATTGAACGGCTCTGTAAGTGGTCTTTAAACTTTAACACCGACATCTAGGCAATTGAAACTGTCAAAATCAAAAGTCTCGCTAAAACGGTGATAAGAATCGCATGCTTACATTTACTTTACATAGCCTATATGTTCATCAAGGTGTTATGGGTTTTTTATAGTCCTGAAGCAGAATATTTATGCTACTATCGTTCGAGGAAGTATTTGTTCACGACTATATTCTTTAGCGAGTCATGGATGATTGTAAAAAATTTCCGCGATATTTGTGCACGTAGACTACGAATGTTCAATGAAGTGACCTGACTCTGGCTTAGCGACATAGTTTATAGGATGAATAAGAACTAGGTCTAACAGTCATATCTTCATTCGCCGTATTGCAAATTGGACCGATGCATATGTGTGCCTGGTCCTAGCTGACTGACATATCTTCATTAATTAGAGTGAATAACCTATAGGGCTTTTTTCGTGAGCAGCGATCACTCGGCCATCTTGTACCACTACTCTTCATCTATCCATCAACATTACTTTAACTATCGGAAATCCGTTCAAATCAATAAAATCTTTCCCTCAAGTTACAAAATAATTTAACCCAGCTGGATCTTAGGTGTTGTGTGACAACCATGACGATAGATTGGTGACGTTAGATGATGTGGTTCAGAATCTGTTACAATATCACAGACGCATTTAATTCACATCCTTTCATAGATCTTGGTTTTCAATACTCCTTCATATACTTGTCTTGGAGCTTGATTCTATTATCGTTGATGCTGCTAATATTTTGATGACCTCGCTACTCATCCTATTAATTTTATATCGATCTTTTGATGCTCACTTGTTCCAAGCTGTGCGTTAGTGATGACTGATTGAATATCAACTAGCCATGGGTTCGGGCAGTCAGAAACTCGCTATTCCTCATACGAAAAGGGTTACCTTAGTGATTATACGGACTCGTGATAGGTTACTGAGCTGCACTACCACTATTACTGTTGTTTCATTCTTGATCGCTATACACTTTAGGTGAATCCAATAAATTGCTTGCTAACTGGTTTCCCAGTTTTACTCATGATTTTAAAATCGACGCGTTATTTTGTCAGATTATCAAATCTTTACTTTCCTAGCTTTGAATTGTCTTGAACTAAACGTACTTGGCTTCTGCAAATTGTATTATTGATAATTTATTCGGAAAGTTAAACCATGTCTAATAATGCTTGCAAAGGTATTTTTATTAATTTTTGTCTTAAATTTACGAAGGTGATGTTCTCACATTTTTTGAGAAAGAGAACAGACCTTTTAGTGTTGTTGATGTGTGTAGTGCTTTGAAGAATTATGGGAAAACGGTAACTATACGTGCTTAAATTAGCGATTCCGTAGGGTATTTCTAGAGCTCTGGATGATCTTGTTGAAGAAGGTTCAATTAAAGAGAAAGTTTATGGAAAGCAAAAGGTTTATGTTTATGACCAGGTTAACAAAACGCACCGAAGTTTCTTAATTCACTGCAGACTAAACTCCCTTCATTCGATGAAAATGAGATTAGAAAGATGGAGGCTCAATATGCAAATTTATCGGTTGAATTAACAGAAGAACAAAAGAAATTGAAAAGCGTAATCGAGGGTAGGGTGCACTAGTTCTATTTTTTCACTTTTCTCTAGAACTTAAAAAGATCACCTCTAGTCTTACAAAGGAAGAAGCAGAAAAAGAGCTTACTCAAGTAAATGAGAAGGTGAGTATTCTCTTAACTAGCTAAGCTTTATTTTGTGGAAAAATTACTTTTAAACATGAATTAAATGTGTTGGTTTGTTTATTAACAGCTGTTAATTTTTACAGGGAAAAGGAAAAGCTAATAGTTGGTTTTCTGACATTCAGTTACATATCAAATGTATACTAAGCAATATTAAAAATGTGGACCCTAGCTATAACAGTAGGGTTCTGTTTGTAATTATTTAAAAGTGAGTTAATTAATCAAACTGTTGAGATAACTGCATTTGTGCAAATCCTATGGGCTGTCGAATTTTCCGTCAGACTGAGTTTCATAATTTTTTATGGTCCCAGTTTAGAATACTCAGATAAGTGTAGGGTGCCGCAATTTTACGGGGGTGTTCTTAAACCATTGTGTGCCTTGGCATAAAAACAACATAAAATGCGGACTATTCTAGCAATAGCCACTGATTTCATGTAATAAACCCGACCGTTGTTGCTACCTTGACGTGGTGGTCGGGCTTGCCTATCGTGATGAAGCAACCGAGCTATACTGGCTGGAACAACCGTTCCTCTGCGTCAACACCTGAACTAAGGATAGGGAGTGAAGTAGTCGAACGCATTGACAACTTCACTTATCGTGGAAGTCTGATCAGCCCTAATGGGTTGGTGTCTGACGAAATCTCACCGTGGATTCGAAAAGCTCGCTCGGCTTTTGCCAACTTGCGTCACCTTTGGCGAAGGCGAGATATCCGTCTATCAATAAAAGGAAGAGTATACTGTGCGGCAGTCCGTTCTGTTTTAATTTACGGCAGCGAAACATGGCCATTAAGAGTAGAAGACACTCGTAAGCTACTAGTATTTGACCACAGATGTCTTAGCAATATTGCTGGCGTCTGCTGGGATCACCGGGTAAGTAATAGTGAGGTTAGACGCAGGGTATTAGGGAATGATGGTAAATCAGTTGATGAGGTTGTGAATCTCCATCGACTGAGATGGTTGGGCCGCGTGTTACGTATGCCCGAACACCGATTACCACGACGTGCAATGCTAACCGGTGTTCGGGATGGTTGGAAGAAAGTTAGGGGTGGCCAAACCAAAACGTGGCATCAGTGCTTGAAGTCACTAACTTCTACTCTTAGCCATGTTGGTAGGTGCAGACTACTTGGTTGGGTTCCGCGTGACTATCGTAACCACTGGTTGGAGACTCTTGGTGAAATGGCTCAGAATCGATCACAATGGCGTCGGTGTATACACTCTCTGTCTTCCCTTAAACTAAGAGATTAAAATCGCTTCATATCTTTCTTTCTATGAACTAATTCTTTCTTCCTGTACTATATCCTTATTGCAATCTTTCTCTTATATATTACCACCTTTGACCTAACCACTGCTATGAATCCGGTGTTCATCTTGTGCTGATGCGGTATGGCAACCTGGACCGATGCACATATGTGCCTGGTCCTACGTTGTAGCTGACTGACTGACTGACTCATGTAATAAAGTCATCATGTGGTCTATTTAATCTTATGATATACCAACCTACTATGTTAAACATAACACGTTTGGCGATGTTTGAGCATCCATATCAAATTGAAACTATCTTAGGTCCACAGTCTTGCCAACTGATTTACCATCTCTGTTTACTAATTGACCCAAAGCCTCTGTATTTGCTTACTTTGTTGTTCAGCTGTACTCATTTAGTACTTCAAAGATAGCCTTTATTAAATACAAGGTTTCTACATGTATCCTAAACCTTCAAAGGCCATTTTCATACCAAAAATGCTGTCCTATACTCACCATTTTATTAACGGTTGAATATATGTTGCCTGATTTGTATGACGGTAGTAAGCTCAAACTGACCACTTATATTCGCGCCGTGATTTCTTCAGCTAGCAGTATACCACAGTTTACAGAACCCAGGCTTAAGCAGAGGATGGTTGTTTGTTTAATAAACTCGATGGCGCTTGTTATTGGACATAAATATATATTTGTATTCCAGAATTTCGGAAACTGCTGGACAGGATACATATGTTGTCACAAGATATCCGTCACTTTAAATCTAACCCAATTGGATGGATCATCTTGTCGCCAACACCATGATCATTAATCTAGTCCATGTAACGGAAGTTCCTAAACCGCTTCTCCTGAATACCTGGAAGTCACTTGTTGCATTCTCATGCTTTTCTCCGTCATAGGAGAATAATTGTCAGGGTCTCGTCTTAGGTATATCTAGTTGAGGGATATTCGTTAGTTCACCTATAGTCAGCTGAAACTCCCTAGAAAATGTCCTACCCACATAATGGTCCTGTGGTTCGTCTCTTTCTTTATAATTATGTGTGTTTAGACGTAGATCGATCTTTTATTATTTTAGTGCACTGTTTACATTTCACACTGATTTTTGAGCTGTAGTCTTCAGTCTGTTTACATAAATATGTTAATCGTCGTCAATGGCTAATAATAATCTTGTAGACAGCAACATGTTTTTATATAATTTAATATACTTATTTTAGTTGCCGTAATGTTCTGTTTGTCGTCTGTTTAAAGCTAAACGAAATCGAAGTGGAAGTGAAAGCACTCAAAGCTAAAGGACCAGGGATTGCTGAAGCTGATTTGAAGCTGGTTAGTTTTCCATTGAAAGTTATCTTCTATGTTTCCGTAGAATTTTTAAATAAATTACCCACGTTACTAGCGTTGCTACTGTAAAGTATTTATAATATTTTTTCAGCTCACTAGTGTGACGAACAGTTTTTGCCTGAAAGCTTATTTACTAAATACTGTTGCATTGCGCGGTTCTACATCTAATCAATATCTGAGTACACCATACCAGTTTTATTACATAGTGCTATCACAACGTGTCAACGATATCAAAAATTAGGCTTGGTAATTATGCCTCAATTTCATTAGCACGTTATTAACCTGCAAAACTCATCCTGAAACTTCATGTGTTAAACAGCATAAGTTCCGGGTTTTTTGGTGTTTAATGATTTTTGCGTTTGTTTCATTATACTGAAAAGTTAGTCAGTTACAAAGCAGAACCTGCACGTATGTACGTCGCTTCAAGTTGCTACACCTCATTAGCACAGAGTAATGCAATAGGTCGGGCTAAATCCCGGAATAGTAGAGGTAGTAACAGTGTGACTGATGGCCGAAAGGATTAAGCACCGGAGATATGATTCAAAAAGAAAATATAAAGTAGTGAGATAAGAACACAAAAATAGTTATGAGGAATTTAGAAACCCAGAATTTGGGGAAAGACAGAATGTATACATCCGCGCTATCGTAAACGATTTTGAGCCATGTAATTCAAAGTCACTAACCATTAGTTATGATAATTACTCAGAACTCAATTAAATAGTCTGTACCAACTAACATAGCTCAGTTCACTTGTCAGTGACTTCATGAACTGATGCCATGTTTTGGTTTGGCCGCCCCTAGCTTTCTTCCAGCCAACTCCTGCACCAGGAGACATCGCTCATCGAGGTAGGCGGTGGTTCAACATACGTGACACATGTTCCAACCACCTCAGTTATTGAGGATTTACTACCTCATCAGTCGATTTGCCATGCTTACTTAGTATCTTATTTCTAACGCAGGCATTGGTAACTCAGTGGTCCCAATTTTATTTTATTTATTTATTTTAACACATAGACATTGGTACAAGGAGGCACCAAATACATATGTGCCACACAAATCTCATTCGATATGTGTGAGGGCTGTGATACTGCCCGGGTGCCCAAACCGAAGCAGGTGGTTTTCTTAGGGGGCCACTCCCCGAGCCTTCGACCTGAAGGTCTGATCCACAAGGCAGTGGAGCATCGTAAGGAGATGCAGTCCCATGGAAGCCGGTGACCAACGATTGGTTCATACGCCATTTGTTCTCGCAGGATACTGGAGCCCATGTGCACCATTGGTTTGTGATCCGGTTAAAGCGCCGGACATTCTCATTTCGTCCTCTCATTTTCGTAAATAACAGTAATGCCACGAGAAGGCAATGAGTAGGACTTCCCTGGCAGAGGCTATATGCGCGTGGCCATGTGAGAGCATTTGGAGAGGGAGAACGGACTCTCCCCACTCTCGGCCGTACCAAGGCATTTGGGGGCCAGTGGTCCCAAAATACAGGAGCGATGCTTCGAAGACACCTATCATTGAATACTAGTAACCTACGAATATTCTCTGTTCTAAATGGCCATGTTTCACATCCATAAAGTAGAACGTAACGAACTGATGGGCAGTAAACTCGTTCTCTGGTTGGCAGATGGATAGCTCTCCTACGCCACAAGTGACCCAAGTTGTAAAAAGTCAATCGAGCCTTCTGAATCCGTTGCCAAGACTTCGTCAGACACCAGACCATCAGGACTGATGAGACATCCACGATACTGGGAAAACCTATTTAGCTGTCTACATGTGTTTACCTTCACTGTCAGTTCGTTTGGAAGATTGCTTCAGTGACTCAGTCTCTTGATCACTTAACTGCCCACATAACATCTCTACATTAATATCTTGTTAATCTCTTAAACAACAGAAATGTACTTATCACAAAGAACTGCAAGACTTCTTAATAGTTTAGTTGTTTGGAGTGGATTGTACCTGAATAATTTAATAATATTCTATTAATGCTTAGGATCAACTCCGCCTGGAGCCCCTCGGGGGCCACTGCCGGTCCCAAGTCCGGGTAAAGGAGGAGGGTTGGGCATGGGGTTAGCGACCTCATCCCGTAGAAAACTAACTCACTAAAAAACGCTAACCAGTAAAAATAATTCAAACCATTTAAACTCTACCTTGGGAGTCAGAAGGTCTTCATTTAGAGGAGTTATGACTCTTCATGGTGAAATCCGAGTTCCTTCGGAAGTCACGAGGCCGATGCCTCTTCTGACAACCAGAGCAACCATTAACTTAGGTACATGGGATTCTTGTACAATGTGGGAGACCGGTAGAGTCTTCCAAGTTGCTGCAGAAATGAAGAGATACAACCTGAAGGTGTTTGGAATCAGTGAAACACATTGGATGCAAGTTGGACAACAACGACTAGCTTCAGGGGAGCTTCTTTTATATTCTGGTCATGTCAGTCACTCAGCTGCAACGTAGGACCAGGCACATATATGCATCGGTCCAAGTTACCATACCTCAGCGACACAACAAGATGGACACCGGATTCATAAAAGTAGTTAATTCAGAGGTGGTAATATATAAAAGAAAGATTGCAATAAGGATATAGTACAGGAAGAAAGAATTAGTTCATAGAAAGAAAGATATGAAGCGATTTTAATCTCTTAGTTTAAGGGAAGACAGAGAGTGTATACACCGACGCCATTGTGATCGATTCTGAGCCATTTCACCAAGAGTCTCCAACCAGTGGTTACGATAGTCACGCGGAACCCAACCAAGTAGTCTGCACCTACCAACATGGCTAAGAGTAGAAGTTAGTGACTTCAAGCACTGATGCCACGTTTTGGTTTGGCCACCCCTAACTTTCTTCCAACCATCCCGAACACCGGTTAGCATTGCACGTCGTGGTAATCGGTGTTCGGGCATACGTAACACGCGGCCCAACCATCTCAGTCGATGGAGATTCACAACCTCATCAACTGATTTACCATCATTCCCTAATACCCTGCGTCTAACCTCACTATTACTTACCCGGTGATCCCAGCAGACGCCAGCAATATTGCTAAGACATCTGTGGTCAAATACTAGTAGCTTACGAGTGTCTTCTACTCTTAATGGCCATGTTTCGCTGCCGTAAATTAAAACAGAACGGACTGCCGCACAGTATACTCTTCCTTTTATTGATAGACGGATATCTCGCCTTCGCCAAAGGTGACGCAAGTTGGCAAAAGCCGAGCGAGCTTTTCGAATCCACGGTGAGATTTCGTCAGACACCAACCCATTAGGGCTGATCAGACTTCCACGATAAGTGAAGTTGTCAATGCGTTCGACTACTTCACTCCCTATCCTTAGTTCAGGTGTTGACACAGACCAGTCCTGAAGCAACAACTTGCATTTAGAGGGAGAGAAGCGCATTCCAAACATTCTGGCATTGTTGCTCAGTGCTACCAAAAGACTCTGCATTTTATCAGCGTCTTCACCAAACAGGACTATGTTATCTGCGTACTCTAAGTCGATAAGTGGACCTCCTGGAAGTAGATCAATGCCCGAGAATTCGGTCGACAAGAGCGTTATTTCCATCAATAGGTCTATGATGAAGTTAAACAAAAATGGAGAAAGTGGACAGCCTTGACGGACACCACTTGAGGTTGCTAAAGTAGATGACAGTTCGCCATAAGCCCTGACTCGACTAGTAGTGTTCGAGTAAGGAGCCTTTATAAGGTTTATGTACTTCTGAGGTACGCCTTTCAATGACAGACACTGCCACAGAATCTCGCTGTCTACAGAGTCAAATGCTGCTTTTAAGTCAAGAAAGACCACCATTGTCGGACGCCGATAAGTATGCCTATGTTCTAGAACCTGACGAATGGTGAATATGTGGTCAATGCAGCCACGACCAGTTCTGAAGCCAGCTTGATTCTCTCATGTTTGCAGTTCACGAGTCTTAGTTAGGCGTCTGATAATTATCGAGGCTAGTATTTTAGATACTATATTAGTTAAACCCTCTCTTATATATTGGGACGATAAGTGATTGTGACCAGTCAGATGGAATAACGTCTAACTCCCAGATCTTAGCTAAAATATTAGTCAACCTAATCGCTAAAATTGGACCACCATCCTTAAATACCTCTGGAGCCGATCCATCTGAACCAGTTGCCCTTCCTCGTTTCAGATTAGCTATAGCCTTTTGAACTTCTGCTAGAGTTGGGGGGCCTACTTCAATGTTCTATTCACACTGTCTGGGAACAGAGGGTAGTTGTAGAGTAGCTGGAGGCCAGCTGAACTGTTCTCTGAAATGTTCCGCCCATCGTTCTAAACGTCTAGACTGAGAGCAGATGAGGGTGTCGTCTTTTTCCGAAATAGTCTGACTTACACTTGACTTATTAATTCCAGTTTCTTTTATTACTCTGTAGAGCTGTCTTGTGTTCCCTATAACCGCCGCCTTTTCCATCTCTTTTGCTTTCGTTGACCACCACTGCTCACGGTCGTTCCTTAGACTTTTGCTTAACCTAGATCTGATTTCTTTATGCTCTTCATCGTGTTCAGAGCCTGATGGGATGAGTTTACGAGAATCCATCAGTGCAATAGACCTTGAGGAAATCCATTGGTTCTTTGTAACCCTGTGGTTTAAATCACGGATAGATGTCACGGCTGTTTCCACAACTGTTTGTATGGCTTTCCAAGCAACAACTGGGTCAACCTCGTTTTCAGAACTACCTAGTCGTGACCTCAGTTGTTCCTGGAACCGACTTTTGGTTTCCTCGCTACTCAGTTCGGTTCTAATGGGTCTTTTTGCTGTGGCTTTTTTGCGTCCAGTGAGGCGCAAGCAGACGCGTGCCCGTATTAGGGCGTGGTCGGAGTCCAAGCAGGTACTTCAGAATGAGCGACAATCTTCTACCGACCCTCTCCAACGGTGACTGATGGCAATATAGTCTATTTGAGTCCATCGTTGGTTTGGTGTAGGGGGTCGCCATGTTAGATGATATCTCTCCTTATGCTTAAAATTTGTGTTTGCTAAAAATAAACGATTGTCTGAGCACAGTTGCAGCAGACGGTCACCATTATCTGTTCGCTGTGCCGGAATGCTAAAATATCCACCTAAATGCCTTTCTGTTTGGTTTAAGCTACCTATCTGAGCATTAAAGTCACCCCCTATGAGTACTATGTCTGAGCGTTTAGCTTTCTGAAGAAGTTCATATAGCTTTCTGTAAAATTCATCTTTCACATCATCTGAGCTGCAGTCAGTGGGAGCGTAGGCAGAAACGACGAAAAGGCAACGACGTGTGTCCCTATCCTTCCGAGTTCTTACGGAGCCGTTTAACCGAACAGCACATAGACGACCGTTGACGGGGATCCACTCTAGCAGTGCTTGTTCCGCCCTCATGCTTAGTGCTATGCCTACACCTGCCAGTCCACGAGAACTGGCCATCGGGTCACCAGATACACGGAGGGTGTATCTCGTCGGCTCTCCGTTTTGCCGAGTTGAGCTCAAGTGAATGACCACACTGAAATCCTGTATGCGTGTTTCAGAGACACAGCATACATCAATGGTACGAGATTCTAGGGTTCTAGCCAGGGAAGCCTTTTGACCGATTTGACATAGAGTGCGTACGTTGAAGGCTCCAATGTGTAGTTTGGAGCGAGGTTTCAGTAGACCTGGGACAGTGTTTTTAGCACTAGAATCGTTGGCTATGGTGACACTTGAGGGGGAAGCCGAAAAAGGAAGTTTAGATGTGAAAGTCGATGTAGGAGCAATAATAGGAAGTGAAGACGGAGGTTGATTATGAATACAGTGGTTTTGAGTGCTGTTAGAGGTATGAGGGCGGTTGTCATTTCCCGGTTGCCCACACCGTGGAAGGGTTCTTCTGGAGGTACCTGAAAAGGAAACTGGATTAGAGGTGGTCTTAGTGACCTGGGTGCGTGATCGCAGTGCTCAAGGGACAACTGCTTGAGGTCGGTCACACACGACCTTTTTATGGGCAATTTTTGTGTTAGCTCCGTACTTGTTGAGACCTTACCGCCGGAGACGGATATCCGTGGGGTAAGGCGAGGTGTGCATTCTTAGGGTCGACCTTTTCTAACCCCACCCCTCCTTGTGGGAAGGCAGCATCGCTGTCATGCTGGTTGTCTGGAGGAAACACCTTACTGCTGTCACACCTCTGTACAGTCAGCGGTACGACTTGGCCTTCGGACCTTGGTTTTGTTGCTTTTAGTCTTACCGCTCTTCAACCGACCTGTCTGACATGGTAGGACCTTGAGGAACGGTTGTTCCAGCCAGTATAGCTCGGTTGCTTCATCACGATAGGCAAGCCCGACCATCTCGTCAAGGTAGCAACAACGGTCGGGTTCCGGTCATGTAGAAGAAAATACCCCACATACACAAGGAGTTGCATCGACTCTGATAGGAGACCTAAATGCCAAGGTTGGGATGGACAACACCGGATACGAAGACATCATGGGACGACATGGACTGTGCCAAAGGAACGAAAATGGTGAGAGATTTGCAAATCTATGTGCCTTCAATAAGCTGGTCATAGGTGGAACCATATTCCCACATAAACGCATACACAAAACCAAATGGACTTCACCGGATCACACCACACAAAACCAAATCGACCATATTTGCATCAACAAAAAGTTCAGGAAGACGTTGGATGATGTGAGAACCAAGGGAGAAGCTTATATAGCATCAGATCATCACGTTTTGGTCGCCAAGAGAAAATCGAAACTTAAGAAGCTCTGGACAACGGGGCAGACAACATCGCAAAAGTTCAATACGGCTTTTCTTCGGGATACTAACAAACTCAACAAATTCAAGATAGCCCTCATCAATAGGCTCCAGGCCCTTCACGATCTACTCAATGGAGAGAAACTGGGAAGGGATAAAGGAGGCAATCATTTCAACATGTCATGAGGTTCTGGGCCACAATTAGCATCACCACAAGGATTAGATCACTGTTGATACATTGGATATGAACAAGAAGGCAGCAATCAGTACCAGCCGAACATGAGCAGAAAAAGCCAAGGCACAAGCTGAATACACAGAAGTAAACAATCAAGTGAAGAGAAGCATCAGAACCGATAAACTTAAATATGTGGAAGATTTAAGAGTGACGGCGGAAAAGTCTGCAAGAGAAGGAAACATGAGACAATTGTATGGTACAACAAAGAAACTCGCTGGGAGTTGTCGTAAACCAGAACGACCAGCGAAAAGTAAGGAAGTAAAAGTTATCACCAACATTGAAGAACAGCGAAACAGGTCAGTATAACACTTCAAAGAACTCCCGAATCGACCAGCCCCACTGAACCCACCCAACATCGAAGTAGCACCCATGAACCTCTCAATAGATGTTGGCCCATCGACAATTGAAGAGATGCAGGAGGGGGCGCCGAGTTCAGCAGCAGTAGGTCTCGACATACATAAAGAGAAAAGCAAGATTCTCCGATACAACACAGCATGCATCAATCGAATCACACTTGACGGTGAAGACTTGAAAGATGTAAAAACCTTTACATATCTGGGCAGCATAATCGATGAATATGGTGGAACTGATGCAAATGTGAAGGCGCAGATCGGTAAAACAAGAGCAGCATATTTACAACTGAAGAACATCTGGAACTCAAAACAACTGTCAACCAACACCAAGGCCAAGATTTTCAATACGAATGTCAAAACAGTTCTACTGTATAGGGCGGAAACTTAGAGAACTACGAAAGTCATCATCCAGAAGATACAAGTGTTTATTAACAGCTGTCTACGCAAAGTACTTCAGATCCGTTGACCAGACACTATTAGCAACAGCCAACTATGGGAGAGAACAGACCAGATCCCAGCGGAGGAAGAAATCAGGAAGAAGCTCTGGAAGTGGATAGGACACACATTGAGGAAAGCACCCGACTGCGTCACAAGACAAGCCCTCACATGGAACCCTCAAGGCCAGATCAGAAGAAGAAGACTAAAGAACACATTACGCCGAGAAATGGAGATAGACATGAGAAGAATGAACAACAATTAGATAGAACTAGATAGGAAGGCCCAGGACAGAGTGGGTTGTAGAATGCTGGTCGGCGGCCTATGCTCCATTGAGAGCAATAGGCGTAAGTAAGTAATACTTGAGATCAAACTCTCCAATTTACCTACTCTTCAGGCTCTTTCACGTATACTTCGTTTAATCAAGAGCAGATATAAAAATGTGATTAATCTTAACTCGACGCAAACATTGCATCACTTTGATGTAATTGATTTAGATATCTGTCATAAACTCTGATCGTAGTTGTTACTTTGACGTGGCAATCAGGGTTACCTATCGTGATGACTCGACCGATCTGTATTGGCTAGAATACATGTTCCTTCAGGTCCTACCATGACAAGGAGGTCAGCTAGATAACGTTATTAAGAACAGTAACTTGAGGACCGAAGGCAAAGTCATACTACTGGCTAGAGGGGTGTGACAGCACTAAATTGTTTTCCTCGAACAACCAGCATCTGCAGCGATGTAGTCTTATCACAACGGAAAGGAGTCAGAAAAGGTCGAGTCTTAAAATATCACACCCCACCTTACCCCACGGATTCCCGTACGACGATAAGACCTCTTGAAGAGCAAGGCTAGCACATCAAAAGCCTCCCATAAAAAGACTTTCCGCGACTAATTATATTTAGAAAATTGTGGTTTATGTTTATTATTCATACACACCTCATTAATGAACAATGTTTTATACCTCCCATTTTCCACTCAAACCTGTCATCCAATAACACTAATATTTTTGATGACAATAAAATTGGTTACTATTGTTTAAAGACGAACATAAAAGCCACTAATTTATACAGCGATTACCATTTTAGTAACAATAAACTCGAGTTATCATGTGGGCACTAGTTCAGATGCGATTTCTAACGTGTTTACAATCAGAGATAATTTATTTCTCAGCATACTACATCTTTTTATACATTTCGGTGAGTGGGAGTGTGCACTTAAACTTATTGTACAAATATTTCTCTAACACTACTTTTTTAATGTGGATGTTCATATGATCAGAATATGTCGGTAAAGGTGAAGGTAAAAAAGCCACAGTCGTCTTAATTCCAGCCGTGCGCGTCTGGCCTCAAGTATTTGTTCCTTGGGTTCTGCGGTCACGCTCACAGGTCGCTAAGACCACTACTAAATCAACTCCTTTTTCAGGTCCCCCAAGAAGAAACATCCTTCCACGGTGTGGGCAACCGGAGCTGACAACTGCCCTCATACTTCTATTAGCATTCGAGATCATCTTGTTAACGATCAAATCCCTCCCTCATCTCAGAATAATTCTTCTGTCCCTACGCCTAACCTCTCTCATATGTCTTTATTACCACGCCCCACCAATGCTAATGATTCGAGTAATTCCTGATCTCCTAAAATCACGCCCTAAATTACACGTTAGGGCTTTTAGTGTCCGAACCTTGTGTCAGATAGGAAAGTAGGCTTCTTTAGCCAGGACTCTAGAATCTCGCGCCATCAGTATATACTGTGTCAGGATTAGCTTGCATCATCGCCCGAATCAGTGATAGGGAGTGAAGTAGTTGAACACATCGACTGCTTCACTCATCTTGGGATGTCTCGTCAGTCCTGATGGTCTGGTGTCTGACAAAGTCTTGGCAACGGATTCAGAAGGCTCGATTGACTTTTTACAACTTGGGTCACTTGTGGCGTAGGAGAGCTATCCATCTACCAACCAGAGAACGAGTTTACTGCCCATCAGTTCGTTACGTTCTACTTTATGGATGTGAAACATGGCCATTTAGAACAGAGAATATTCGTAGGTTACTAGTATTCAATGATAGGTGTCTTCGAAGCATCGCTCCTGTATTTTGGGACCTGTCGAGACTGGAGAAGCTATTATTTACGCTCCCTAATGCTTCCTGTTGGTTATGACCTTATGTTGTAAATCTATCTTAATTTTTCAGTTATCTTGCATTATTTCGGCTGAAATAGTTGATGAGTTTGTGTACGTATGTATGTTTGCATCTTACTAGGTCTCTGAAAATCATACGAAAATGATCAGCGAATGGAGGAAGCGTAAGCGTATCGTGAGTTTCGGAACTTTTGTCTATCTTCTTTTATTTGGAGAGTGAATTAATGAATTCAAAAAATTAGTTTTTAATGACATACTTTTCAATAAAAAATAATCGGTGATAAAGCAGTATTAGACAGTTGCAAGTCTATCTTTATCCTGCAACTAAAATCAGTGTAAAATACGACTTGATTTACATAACAAAATTATCTAGTCCCTTATAATATCTTTAGAATGACTATTTGTTCACTATCTGATGAGTAAAAGTGGTGAATCAAAACAGTTTCTGAGATTAATGAATAGTTGTTTATAGTAGCAGTAGGAGTGTATAAGCCGTTGGAAAAGTTGCAATACCATGAGACCTATGATGTTTTTGGCACCCAAAAAGCGAGTCTTCGTTACTTTACCATTTAGAGTTGACTCAAATAGTCTCATGTTGAAGCGAAAACTTAAATTAGCTGTCAATAGGACATTTTATGCATCCCATTTTTCCATCATTGAAAAGTCAAGGTCCATGTTTCACCAAAAGCACAAACAGCATGTAAGCGATTGTGTCACATTACTTTGCGTGTATCAATTTATATGTATGTGCGGAAAAACATACATAGAGAGGAGCAATCGTGAGCTACAAGTAATTGTGGCTAAACACGTACTTAACTGGCTGCAAAAAACAAATGAATTCCGATGGTCAAATAAGATTACAGGATAAACAAATATCTTCCTCCATTACGAAACATTCGGTTGAGACTGGTCATAAGGTTGACATCGAGTCAGCCTTTGTGGTTTTGTACAAAAACATTCAACGACATATCCTAAGGTTTATTGAAACCTCGGTTATGCAGAAACCGAAACCCCTTTTATGTGTTCAAAAACAATTTGTTTCTACCGTAAGCCTACCTTGATAATACTGATTTGTTTCCACATTGTTTTGTATACTTTATTATTATCTTTGTTTCCGCTTACCTTTTGATTTGTCTAGTTGTTGATCTTTTCATATAAAATGTCTTAACAAGTATATATGTGGTTAGATTGTTCGAAGTGTATTGCACAAAGGTATCATATACCTCTGATAACCTTTATCTTCTCATTGCATTATCGACATTTATCAGACACTAAGTGTTTTAGAGTAGTTGATAAGTTTTCTATGGCGAAAACATCTATTGGGATCTAATGTATGGAGATAAAAATACATCTACCAAATAACTATCCGACGAAAAATACACTGGTAGTGTGTATTTGTCATAAACAAGTTTGTAATTTGGAATGAACGTTTATATCATTACTTCATATTCTACACATATTTAATTGCAGCTATGTTTTCATGAAGAAGCCACTCTTTGTTTAGCATCGAATTAATTCTGTAAAATTCTCACATTTTTTTAAAAATACTGTTGTCTGAATATCATTTACTGGGCTTACAACAATTATATTTGTATAGTTTGTCTTAGTTTTAATGCTCATTTCTTCGCTACCTGTCTTTTTTTCTGTTTCACACCATACTACGTAGTCATAGTAAGTAGTCTGCACAGTAATAACTTTTTTTTATAATTTGTACATATGAATGAGTAACAGCCTCTTACTTCTACTAGTCTCTTATCATATCTGTATTGGTCTATTATTCTATTTACAGTTGGAGTTTTTCCTCCTGTCTAGTTTGATTACCGTTATGTGCTACGTTTTGGAACTTTTTATCTTAAATGATTTGCCAACTTTATAAACATGGCTGCTAATTTTTTTTCTTTAGTCAATCATACCTACTGTCTGTGTTTTCTTACAATACATACTGAAATGTTATTTCTATACAGTTGTAATTTTATTTTGACAATGAACTGGACACTAATATTATCGTAATTTCTGGATGAACTATATAATTTCTCTATGATTTAATTTATTAAACATTGTTACTGATTCTTGCTCAATTATCAGGCAATGAATATTGTTGATGCTGTGGCTGAAAGTTATCCTTCCAGCAAGAAACAGTTAATGGTAAGTTGTGGGACGTTTCCTACTCATTCTTATCAATTAAAAATGTTTTGAAAGGTCTTTCCTATCTATCATATTTGATTGTCAAGTTTTATTTATTTATTTAAACACAGATATTGATACAAAGGGGGCACGGAATACATATGCGTCATAAAAGTCAATTGATTTGTGTGTGGGCTGTGATACTGCCCTCCGTGTCCACCAACCCGGGTAAACTGCCGGACATTCGTCCTCTCAATTTCGTAAACAACAGTAATGCCACGAGAAGGCAGTGAGTAGGACTTCTCTTGCAGTGGCTGGGAAGTCAAATTTTAACTTGTTTACACTCCTGTTCAGCTTGGCTGATTGATACAAAAGGCTGTTGAAGAGTTACTGACTGTGTAGGGATTGATTCTAACTCCAGTTTGTATTATTCTACCGTAGGATCTTAAACTTTACCTTCCCTATGAAACACTGCTGTTTTACATTAGTACTTAAATTAGTAAATATCCGTTCGTTTCAATGTTTTGTAGTTGACGGTTTGTAGGAACTGCCTCATTTAAACCATACTTTTATTCTTCTAGATCTTCAGTTGTAGTATTCCTTTCTCTTATGTGGACAGATGAACTACATGAAAACTGATGAGGTCACGTATGAATTCGAGTTATAAGGCGTTGACATTAGCTTTTAAAATGATCTCACTTTACTCGTGTTATGTTCTTATCTAAACTTTGATTTCTTTTGTTTTAAAACAAAGTTTCAAAGGAAATTTGGAGGAAACAACATAGATATTACTCTTTCAAATATATTTGCAAGTGAATTAAGGTGTAGATAAACTTCGGCAGGTTGTTATAGTTTTTTCTAAGACGATGGAATTCTTACAACGATTCTAGCCTAATGGGTGAACTAGATATCTCAAAACTAAATAATGGTACGACCAAGAAAGACAAAATAAACACTGTATTTACAACTCCTTGCTCGTTTAGCGTTAAGGTATCAGTCATAACATTAAAAGCGCAACCAATAAAAAGTTGTCCTTCAAGTTGCGTTTGGCTATATCTAACAATGACATCAATAATTATGACAGAGTAATTAAGGAGTACATTCCAAAGATGAGTTAGTAACTCAAGATAAAGAATGAGGAAAGAAATACCACTGTGAGTGGGAAAAATTTAAAACATTGAAATAATTTTGTAGCGGGATGGGTTCGCTTCGATAAAGAAATATCTTTGTTACACTTCGTGAGCTATGGAAATAATTATATATTACTTCAACTAATCATAATGGATAGGATTACGTAGCACGAAAAGGACAACCAAGTGAATGGAGTTATTGACATTTTGTTTTTGCTTGTTTGTTATCATATTGGTAGACTTGTGAGATATCTCCCCATGGCTGTTTATCTGTATGAATTGTTATCCACAATGAATTATTAGGATAAATTCGTATGTGGCTGTACATCAACATTTAATCAATTCTAATCTGCTTTATTTTTATTGCTTTAAATGAATAACACAGTGAATTACAGGTTTACTATTGAGGTAAAGTAAATATATCAGTACATTTATAGTTTCTAGTCGGAAACGTATACTTCAGTCATTCATTTTATTCCAGTCTGATATAGGTATAGAAACAGATGAAGACCGTGGGATTACAATACCAACATGAAATGAGAAGTTGGTTATCGGAAAGCCCAAGCCTATTTGCATTTGATATTTTCTTTATACATATTTTTTATTCCGTTTTCACTTCATATCGTTGTTTTTTTTCTAAGATAAAATTTTGGTCAAACATCGCTTAGCATTTTAAATATTTTTTTTCTTATAAAGTTAAGATTGTTTGAAGTCAGTAAATGTAGTCGTAGGTTCGAAAACTACATTACCAACTTCCGTTTTAAAATCTCAGTCTCACTAGCCTTCACACAACACGGTGTGGCTCAATGCAGAATACATTAATATGTACCTGATGAATAATTTGCACTGGATTGTCATTGTTAGTAGTAACATCATTCAGTCACAGTCAAAGTATGAACCAGCATCAGCACAAATTGTTACACCATATCAACACATTGAGATGAAAATAACGGCATGAATAACGAGTCGAAACAGTATTAGTATCGATGGTAGTGAGAAAAATAAAATTTAAAGGACACTGTTCGGAATGTGAATTAAGGTATGAGATTATATATGACCTAAATATTTACAAAAAAAAAGAAAACAAGTTTATCTGCGTTACTAACCGATTTCGACCCATACAATCCAGTTTTCCAACCTTTAATTGTAATTTATCCAAGCCTACAAACACGGAATGGAGCAACGGCCAATTATTTCATGAACTAATGCCATCGCTTTGTCTAGCCGTTCTCTCCTATAGTATGCAGTACTATGTTACGCCTACATGGATTATTCTAGCTTTTGAACACACCAGTCACTTCGATCTTACTGAGTCATTGTCAACTAAGTAGATCTTAGAAAAAACAGTAGGTCCATGTGTTTCGATAATAAAATCGTGAATGTGCGTTATAGAGTGTCTATTCGCAATTATTTAACTGTCTAATGCACGATAATCCCTCATGGTTGGATTCCTGCATTCTTCAGCACTATGTGCAAGAGTGAAGACAATAGGAATAATACGTCCTTCGGGCACTCCGGTATAAATCTAAGTTTTCTTGAGAGGCAGATATTTCCATGAGAAATAAATTTATTACGAAAATACTACAGTAATATAGCAATTAAGATGACGGAAAATGGTTGGGGAAAGTTGTTCCCAGCATCCAATATGCTTTGAATCCAGCTTTAAGTTCTGGTATATATGGCTTTGTTCTTGAGAGACCCTCATATGCTTCCTTAATTTTACGGACCAGTTGGCCATTTGTATTAGAGGCATTAGAGTTGGTGCTTGTCTCATTTGAGCCTTAAACATAATTTGAAGAAGTGAAACTAAGGCAGGGGGTCAGAGATCTAAAAATAAAGCCTTGTAAAATGAGAGTTTGCAGTCTACACTTCTTGAGTGTTCCTCAATGTTTTATCAGTTACTGAGGATCACTGCTATACATATGACCTTCCAGAAACTACCCTCTTTAGGTTAGTCTTGACTTCTGTTTTCGAAACCATACACCTATGTGAATTGAACCTAAGGTCCACTTTGGACAGCTGTTACGATAGAAGGATCTTGATCCTCTGCACAAAGCCATGACGTAGCTTACTTTTGTTCATTCGATTTTAGTTAAACCTGGCATTTTCATGATCATGTTTCGAAAATATAGGTATACTTTATCTGGATTTAAAAGCGATAGACTCAAGTTTCGAAATTAGGATTTGTCAAGTTAATTTAGACTGCACCGAGTATTCACAATGAACTTGTTAGTTAGCAGTCTTTTTTAATAAATTTGTGATAAGTCGTTTGGAATTGAAGAAGTGTAGTAGACTATCAGATTAGTAGTTAACTATTCAATGCACGGAGACTAATATATCAAAATAAGTATATCAAAGAACGAAATGATAAGATCCACTCACTATCATTTTCTATGCTTATACTTAGCAAGAAACTTTGGGAAACAGAAAATGTATGGTTCTGAAACTTTGTTGAACGATGTGCAGAACTTCTACCGCCTTCATTCAAGTGATTGCCAGTTCCCTGTAGAAGTGTACATTATTAATCGTCCGAAAGTGATCAGTTATGGATTTTAATCATCAATGTGGATAAAATTGCATAAACTAGTGTGACTGAGTTAAAATAAAAACCGATCTAATCTATGATATATGATAATAGTGTCAGTTAAATGTGCTGTAATTTGTTCTTGCAAATGTTCTATAAAATATCGCGAAAAGCCAAATTTAATTATTGGATTCATCGTTTCATGTATTACATACCTTGTGATAAACGATTGTTTATATAAATTTAGGAACCGCTAATTTTACACATTACAATTTGAAGTATCAAGATTCATTGTGCTGGACATAACGATTAAACTACTAAAACATCTACATTGTTTACACTCAGCGAATATGTACGTGATAAATCAATGAGCGTTTATCTACCTAGTGATAGGTTATTACTTTAAATTACGTATCAAAATTTTCGGTTTCTAGATCATGGTGAAATGGTTATTTTTACCAAATTAGTAAAATTAATGTAGTTACTGTGTCTAATAATCTTCGGCTATACCTAGTTATCGATCAGCTACCCACGCATAACTACTGACGAAGTATTTTGGGTTTTTTTATTCAAGCGGATATTTCGATAAGGTAATCGATAGCTAATTAGAGAATCAACCGGAAACGAGTAATATTAGTACAGTTTTACTTTGTGAGCTCTCGTTATTTGTCTATTTAATCACAATCTAGTATCGAAATGAACTAAAATGGAGCAAAGAAAGCGGCAACACAAATTTATTAAAATCACTAGACAAATGATGGTACAGTGATCCTTTAATTTGGTGTACGTATTTAACTGAAAAGAAAAAAGTAATGGGAAAATTAATAGTGGTAATAATTTGCCAAAAATGAAAGATTGATATCTTGTTGTCATGAAATCTTTAAGGTTTCCAAGTAACCATTAAAAGGTGAGAGTAGATAAATATGCAGATTTTCTCAAATCCGTTGTCTTTTAGCGAAGTTCACTAAGCCTATTTCCTCGTTTTAGATGGGTTGCTGGAATAAGTGAAAGTCTGAAACACTTGTTATTGTTATAGTTTCTGATAGCTAATTTATTGATGCTAAACTACGTATAACAGAACAATAAACAGTAGTTCACGTGTGTATTTCTGGGTATATTTCGAAAGATCTATGATGTAAGTAGTTGAGTCAATTATTGGATTCGCTAGTTATTCATTTGACTTTGCACAAAATTTATATTTCATTAAATCACCTAAAGACAGACGAACTGTATTTGGCATTTCACGTGAACAAGATGCTTTTCAAATTCTTGGACAGTATTAGCTGTCATGTTCACCGTGACATAACAGCTATGACGTGCTGCATAACACAAACTTTGGTCACCAAAGAATTATTTCAAAATACTCAAGGT
Organism: Schistosoma haematobium; assembly: GCF_000699445.3. Lineage (NCBI taxonomy): Eukaryota > Metazoa > Platyhelminthes > Trematoda > Strigeidida > Schistosomatidae > Schistosoma > Schistosoma haematobium. The sequence continues at coordinate 57,617,925 of NC_067195.1, read as the reverse complement.
AATCAGTCTTCTTTACTTTTATATTACTTGATATTTGTGATAATACGCTAAGCCCACCTCCATTTCCACTGTTTTAACCATTTCTGTTACTCCTCTCATATCAAACAATTCAAATGCCTCATTTTCTGGGACTGAGTATTTGGACGATTTCCTTAAATTCATTTCGTGTATCTGGAATAGAAAAACAGTAAACTTCACACGCTTTATGTTTTCGTCAAAAGTGTTGGTCAATGGTCATTTTGGCCTGGAATCATTCATTAAGTAATCACATCCCTCGTTGAAGTGCCTGATCCACTTATCAATAGCTATTCCATTCCTGTAAGATCGAGATGTTAACAATCAGAGTTAACCAATTGTTATAACAGTCGAGTTTTGTTCGTCTACACGAATGAGACATTAATTTACCTTAGACGAATATCTATACTAGATTCTATCCCAGTGTCTATTCAACACAATTGAGATCAAGAACACGTGATTAGTCTGACTAGAACGTAAATATTTTTCCACACTAAAAACCGACAACAAGCCTACACAACCCAAAAACAATAATAATAAAGATAGGAGAGTATATAAATCATCTAACGCTTGTCAGACTATCTACAAGTCTGACTAAGGAAACAACCAATCATTATCATTCTAACCCACACATCACCAAAGTTCTACCTAGTTTCGCCACTTTGGTAACTGAAATCTGTCAATCAGTTTAGTATTAATGTTAAGTTATTTTGTATAAACAAAGTTGACATTAATACAGCTTTTAAAACGTTTCAAAGAAATTGTCAAGGACAAATACTCAGATTTATTGAAGCCTTAGCTATTCGTAAATTTAAATAGAATAAAATTTAGCCGATATTTTAAAAAATGATTATGATTTATATCAGAATGGGTTGTGTGGATATTATAGTAATTTTAAGCTTGAGATCATGAGTCAGTTGAAGCTAGACCACCATGGGAAACCTGGAAGCACTGGATGGCTGTTTCGTCCTACTGTGAGACTCCTCGGCAGTGCGCATCCACGATCCCGCCCTGTGAGATTCGAACCCAGGACCTATCAGTTTGGTTTATTTATATTTTTAATGTCCATCAATCAAACAAATTTAATACAAAATCTTTACATGGATTTATAAAAATACTTATCTATTCACAATTATATTTTGATGTAATTATTATGAATAAATTAAAATGTTACTTGTGAAAGAGAAAAAGCAACAAAAATTTCATAGTTATCTTTTTAAGATATAGTTGAAATCAATACGAACATAGGGTATTATTGTGATAATCTACAATTATAAAATTTCGTTTAGAATTTATAAAATTTTTCAAATCAGAAATAATGAAAATTAGTAGTTTCATTTATGAAACTATTTCAGTGTTACTATAGTGAATGAGAACACAAGTGAGGACAATCGAATGTATTACAGAACATAGTAAAATCTAAGAATCATACAGTAAGTAATGCATTTGCAAAATGTCAATGAAGTGTCTCAAACTTGTTGAAAAGAGATTTCTTTGCTGAACTTCGCGCTTTTAATATTTAATTGAGAATTACTTTCCAATTTATCATTCAGTCAAATCGAAGTTGTTAAGCAAAGTTGGATAGTGGCTAGCAGTAGAATTCAGGACGCGCGTTTCGTCTTATTTGGGACTTGTCAGCTGAGTGTACCTGCATCCCAGACATAAGTAAAACAACACCAAGTGAATTTAAATCGAAGTTGTTTTTATGGAATGTTATCAGCGTTGTCAAATTTTAATAACAAACATTATTCAAATTAATTAGTTTGTCATAGAAAATGCTTTTTACTGAGTATTTATAGAAAAAATTCTATATTGCAAAAGTCACACAATTAAAAATTTCTTTAACAAGTTGAGATAAATGATAGATGGGTAATAATGGTAAATTTGTTGAAAATATTATCTTAATGAGATATACTGTCACATAATTATTCGACTCATTGAGTAAAATTTCGCTTTCATTCTTTAAAACTGTATTGTGCCCATTTTCATGATAAGATTTATTTGTAATTCTGAAGAGATTGTGGTGTATGCTACTTATGTCGACAAAAGTAGTATATAAAACCAATCAGAAATGGAATGCCTGAGAGTAGAAGGTTGGGAAGATTGAATCAAAGAAAATGGGGACAGAGAGCAATTTTTATGGCAACGAAGGAATGAAGAAGTTAAAGACAACCGATGGGGAATTTGCAAATCAGGTATTGAATGTTCCCATATTACGAAAGAATTCAGTAATTTTATATCGAAATACAATTAGTCGTCCCTACCTATGTTCTCGTTCACTACAAGATCACTTCATGAAAATAGTACACATTTCCCTTAATAATGTTTAACGTGGACAAAATGTCCATCGCGAACAACACAAAATATCGTATACAACTACTTTTTGTATATATTAGATTGTTGAAATCACTCACTTTTATGAATAGTTTTTTTTAGTAAATACTATTTCTCCTAATAGATTTTATAGTTAAAAGAGTCAATAAGTTATTTATTCAATTAGTTTGTTTTCCTTTGATGTTTCCTGTATTTATGACACTAGAAAGTATACATGCATCGGCTCTTTTGATGTGAAAATTATTCACATAGTTGTTGTTTGTATGGTGTTAGGCTAATATATTTATGTTTATTGTTTTTAGATGATGAAATTGAGATGTAATTGTGTTAATGCATAACTTTTTCAGTTTATTTATGGATAGTAAAAAAAGAATCAAAGCTTAAACTATAAGTTGTACAGTATATAATTCATATCAATTAAGCATAACAAATAAATTACACATTGAATCTCATTACTATTGTCTATCTAGTCTGGAACTAAATCACTTTCAACATCAAGAAATTTTATAATGATTATTTACTTGGAATATTATTGTCAAAAAGGGAAAAGTTGTAATGAAAACTGACATTTATGACTTTGATATTTATTTCATACCTGATATTTAAAATATTTCAAGGATAAATAGATAGAAATTCGTTTAAAACTACGTAAATTACATAGCCCACTGATTCGTATAGATTGTTTTTCCTAAGTTACAAAAAATAACCAGATTTATTAAAATCATACTACTAATTCATTTTTAAATAATAAGCTCTATTTAAATTCTAAATTTTGATAAACAGTAACAGTAATGGACTAAGAAAAAGTTTTGTATTTAGTCAAATATTGTAAAGAAAATATTTTATTATGAGAAAATTACATAATGGTTAACACAATGTTTATAATTAATTTAACCACAACTTCAATGTTAAATAGTTAAAAGCTTTTGATAGAAAGCCAGGGACCTAACTTTTATGTCATCTATCTGATAAGTCTTGCTAATTGAACGCTATATTAGGTTCCTAAGCTATTCTCATAACTCCCAAGCTAGAACTACACAGCGACCTAAACTCGAGAGAAAAGGCGCAAAATATGCGAGAAGCACTATACTCCAAAGGTTCGTTTTAGTACAGAAAATGGAAGGTGCTTACAGCATTTTAGATATCCTTGGGTTTCCTGAAGATTCTGGAATGCTACTAAACATAGAAGCAGTATAGTAATCAGCCAATCAGAAACTCCGCGTGTGACTTTCCACTTTCTTGATGTTTCTGGCTAAAACTTTATGTGATTGCTGATTGGATGAAATGTTTCTTAGTGTTTCCTGAGCCTTTCTTGTCTATTGTGAGAAGTTTTCTGGATCACCTCAACACTATCATTTATTAGATAGGAGTATGTACAGTCTAGTTAGAACTAAAGCTCCCCGTACCTTTCAATTCTTCGTCACTCACAATTAACCCAGTGACTTAGTTGTTGTAAAAGAAAACGAGTTTAAAATCTAATTTAAGAGATTTGGCCATTTGAAGTGATTAATATTTTAGGGGATTTTAATGATTGTTGAATTTCGTTGAAATTATAAATCGATCAATAATGGTCTACCTTAGATCGGTTCATGATTTTAATCACATTAATATTTTATTAATGTACAATAATATAGTTGCCAATCTAACTCACTTTTCATCAGAATATGCTGTTAGTCATGAAATTGAAATATAAATATCCTAAAGGTGTTATAACTTGTGGCCTTGTGCCCTAATGATACCGCCAATTAGAAAACGGTGATTTTTCGACCGGACCAATGACGCATAAAACCCGTACGAGCAGCCTAAAGTTCTTATCGATCCTGCTTCCTGCCTAGCCCTGCCTGTTGAGTTCAGAACACCAATTCCAGCCTCCGCGATAAGAACCATGTATATCAAACATACTGAGTTTATTATTAGAAGGGGGCTTTTGTGGAGATTGTAGAAATTTTTAATAGTTGGATTTATGAGTCGATTAAAGCCAGACCACCTTGGAAAACCTGGAAGCATCGAATGGCCGTTTCATCCTAGTATGAGATAGTGGCGCAATTTTGTGGATTGGTTGAAATTAGACAATTACACTGTTGGATGCCAGTCGGCCCAGTGGTATAGAGGTTAGGCATTCACGTGTGCAACCGGAGGTCCTGGGTTCGAAACCTGCGTGTGGGATCGTGGATGCGCACTGATGAAGAGTCCCATACTAGGACGGAACGGCCGTCCAGTGCTTCCAGGTTTTCCATGGTGGTCTAACATTACTTGATACTGGGTTTATATACAAGCTAAACAGACCACATTGTACCACAATATAGAAAATAACATTTGTACAAGATCAAGCCAAAAGTGGCTGTGAATTTGGGAGACTGTAGTTAATAGACTGAGCATAACTCAAGAATCATAAATCGTACAATAGTACTCTATGGGTCAAAATAGAGCTTATGATAAGAGGAACATGAATATGCATAGTTTAGCTACCTAACAAATATACAATAAAAATATATGTATTGTATTAATTCGTAAATAGTTCTCATGAGTTACCATTCATAATTCTCATCGAGATATAACAAAAGGAAGATAGTTTAGATTCAGATTAAAAACATCAAAACTCTGGAAATCAAATGATGAAATTATTTCTCACTAGCTGCTGACTATTTAAAATTACATTGATCATTTGAGTTAATAAATACATTAGTTTATCTAATAAAGTTTAATCTACTTCTCACGTTGAACTATTAAATAAAACCTTTATTATTCTTATTACTATTTGTACACCTGCTTTCTTACTATTAATTTGTACTTTTAACCTATTATATGTTGTTATTCAATCTTTTCTATTACGTTCATTGAATCAGAAAGTACCTTAATCAGTTTAATGTTTTCATGTATCTCCATTAGAGTAAAGTCTGATGAGGATCTAATTGAAAACATTATTGTTCACTTATTTGTGTTTTTCAAATAAATTAGTTCATATATTTTGTCTATTGAATATGCGATATGGTTCAAGGTCAAATGAGTCGATGAAATACAGGAATATTCAACATAATGAATTATTTTTCTCTTTTGTATTTTTCTTTTAAAACAAAAAGGTCCAGTTGACATTTATGAATGCATTGTTTTTATTCTATTTGATATTGTCTAACAGTACCCCTAAAATTCATGTTTTCTTTTATCAGCTGCATGTTTATGCATTTGTTATCAGTTTTCCATTTAAAAGTAAGTTCACCAAACATGATTCTAATATTAAATTGGGAGTTTGTATTCTTACCTGTGATGAAAACTAAATTGAAATAATTTCGTATGTTACTGTATAATCTAGTCGACACAGTGATAATTATCGTCTATTATATGAAGAGTATTATTTGTCTTTTAAATACCACAGTTTCTGGAGTTTATTTCCTACGTTTATGTTGTTGTATGCGCTTCTGTACATGTTTTTACACAATCATGGTATAATGTTTTGGATTATTTGAATTATAGCACGAACGTAGAATCCCAGAATTAACGCAATTGAATTAAGAAGTAAGACACAAGCACAAGCGAATGTATTGTATTTGGAATTCGAAATCGAGCATTCAACAAGTACAAAGGTATTATTAGTTCGTTCAAACACCACACATGGTCAACATACACTTAATGGTGAAGTATCGATGCAAGCATATGTACTACTTGAAAACCCCAATGTGTATCAGTACCATTACTATTTAACAACATACTTATTTCGTAAATCTAATCCAGTGTTTAGTAAGTAGCTTGAAACTAATCCATATAAGTTTTGGATGAGACCAATACTATTGTAGTGAACGAGAACACAAGTAGGAACAATCGAATGTATTTGAACACATTACAGAACATCTTAGTAAAATCTGAGAACCATACAGTAAATACTTCATTTGCAAAATGTCAATCAATCGTCTCACACTTCACTGTTCTTTCGATTCTACATCAATCATTCTTTATTCTCATTCTTCTTTGATCTTTTTAACTTTCTGCCTCCAGGTATTTCACTTTCGACTAATGATACATACCATTTATATCTGTCAACTTTAGTAGCACACACCACACTATATCAACGAACTGAGTGTGCTTTTAATTCACTCTCTAATCCTTTCAGTGTTATTTCTTAATTTATATCTAAGAATTGCCGAATAAATCCTAAGAAGCTGAATTTTGAAGAAACTGTTTATTGGTTTGCAATAGCTAGTTTCTAAAGAATATCCTTATACTTCTTCCAATCTATTTAATTTGTTCAAAATAAACTCTTTTCATTTTGGGAACTTTGATCTCTTTAGATAATTCCAAAAAAGATTGATTCATTACTATAATTAAATAGGAAAGAATTAGATTTGTACTATGTAATAACTGGTGTATTTTCTGGTATATTGAATACTTTCAATCTACATATTTAATTGTGTGGATAATGAAAGGTTGTTTTTTTTTTACTAAGAATAGACTTCTTGAGAAATGGTGGTGGTCGATTTTTCCTTGATTCGTATGATGCTAAATAGTAATAGTGTGGTGTATGCTACTTATGCTGACCGATATAAATAGTATATAGCACCAATCGGAAATGGAATGCCTGGCAGTAGAAGATTCAAATGAAAAGAACATGAGGGAAATCGTAGACCAATCAAAATAACAACAGAATTTGAGGAATAATTGGGTATGTAAAGGACAAAGCAAAAAAGATGCGCAGATGATGTAGTTAATGTACGATTTTCATATTTTATGAAGGCACTGTACAGTTTCGCTTTAAACCATAGATTTATTTCCCCACCTAAGTCCTCGTTTGCTACAACAGTAATAACATTCAGTTAGTTTACGCATACATAAAATAAGGTATAAAGAGCGATTGCCCGCAGTATTGATAATATGTGAACACTTGAATCAATGTTCGATAAGACAGTTTAGTTCCAATTCAAAATTATGCTTTAAGAAAGGTTGATGTCATTTGTTTAGACTAGTCAATTTTATCATCTAAAAATGTAATTAATAATCAAAAAACTTTAATTGAACCGAGTGATTTAACTCATCTTTTGTATGTGTATTTATCTAATTCGGAGATGGTAGGTTTTTACCTCAGTCAAATCTAGACATTAAATCTCCCGTATTTCCATATTTTCTTCACAAATTTAGCATAAACATTTGAGGATAGAATGGCTGTTTACAAAATATCACTTTCATTTCACATTTTTAGGGTTATGCTAGAGATAATTACCGGACCCAGGTTCGTACACTACAGAATAAACAATAACGCTAATAGTCTTACAATAAGCTACTACTTTTGTTATCACGTTAGTGTTTAGTTCAATTGTATTAATTCATTCCCAGAAGCTCAAGAAAATGCCAGTTTGTCAAAGTGATCATTCATTGTAAAAAATAGATAGGGATATCATAGAAATGAGCAAAGGAAAGGAAGATTTCGAAATACCAGACGAACAAAATTACCGTCCATATTTTGTGGAAGAAAATGTAGTACATACCGTAAACCAACTACTTTTAGAAAACTATGGCTTTGATTTACATTCACATTCGAACATGCAATTGACATTTGCACCAGTGCATATATGAATTACAACGAATTCCACTTATATGAAATCTAGTTATGAGGATATACGTAATAGATACTACTTTGAATATTTTTCATTTAAAAACAGACAATAACCATGATCATTCTATCTTAAATGCGTTTTCACTTTTATTGAGATTTTAACTTTAGATATCAAGTGGCTAAAATCCCATATGTTTCAGCACTTATGCAAAGCTAATTGTAGGAAAATGTAAATCTTATAATCAACCATCCTATTAACTCTCTCTGGTAATATCTGGTGAACACGGTTTTGTTTGATTCTCAAACACTGCATAAAACGTATATTATCTCAACTAAAATCAATCAAAGAAGAGAATATGATTTTAGACATTATTATCTAAAGTATTTTACAATATAACTAACCAGAATGCTAAATAAAAGCTCAGTTTTGAAGATCAGATTTTTTAAATGACAATAGTAAAATCTATTTCAAAAAAATTTAAGTCCTGCCAAAACATTAACGATTCAGACAATTAATAGTAATAGGCAACGATGTCTAATGCTCATTTATTGAATGAAAATAAATCCTATTTTAAAAGACTTTACAGAATAAAAAGCATTTAAATATAGTTTCGTGTTAGCTATTATGTCGTTTTAAACAGTCTGTAAATTAATGATTTTTAATGGATAAGTTATGTTTTTATAGACAAATTAACACTAAAACTGTTACTTTAGACTCACCTATCTTGGTAAAGATAGTATACAAATGCTGCATGATCATCATTTTTGCCAGTATACAATCCATTAAAATAAACAAATATGGTAAAATGTACGATCATAACATACTCTGTTTCCAGTTTCCATGGCATCTGTGATAACGCTTTACACAAAAAAGTACATTTTTGGAATTTAAACTTTGTAAAATAGTTTTGAATAATAATAACTTTCAGAATTTGGGGTTTGCCAAGATATTTTCACTTTAAAGACTAGATATAATTAGATAACCATCTGGTACCATGAAGTACTGGACAGCCATTTTGACCCAATCTAGGGTTTCTCAATAGTAAAAACCTAGCTTATTGTAATATAGGATAGTGTAGACAAATGTTCGACTAAAATGTATTTACTTCGATTTTTTGTGTCGCCTTAACAAATAATTGTAGTTGAATGCTTGAACATGGCTAAAATGAATGAATAATAATTTGAATCAACCTAATAATTAATATTTTAATAGTTTTCGAATAGATAAGACATGTAATAGACTATGTTAAGCAATTGACAGAATGAGTTGGGCCTTTATGTCTTTATCTTTTTGTGTTCTTTTAAAATGTCCTTTTTTAGCTATCTTTGAATTTGTTAGTTCTGATGAAATCAGACCTGTATTGATTCACTGTGTCAGTCGAATTGTATTAAAGCTTTATTATGCTTCTCTTTCCAACGTTTTATGAAAATTATTTGCTTAGTTTATTCGTATTACCAAAGTTTTATTTACACATGTTGACAGTCGGTAGCTATATATTATTGGCTGTGTTTCCTCTCCCCTATTAAATGGATCGAAATATAGAAATGAGAACTATGCATAATGCGAATCGATTAAAGTTGTTTGTTTACGGTAGATTTGTGAATTGAAAAATATAAAAAGTAATAGAATATATGATAATTAAAATAAACTGAATTACAATTATCCGTATAAACTGAAAACAACATTGCGTACAGGTTGTTATTTAGAAATGAGAAAGTTATATAATTTCTTATCTTTACCTTTTACTATAACTAAGATTCACTCAGACACAACAATAACTAATGTTGTGTTTTACTATAAAGGTATACAAAAAAACAGACTATAAAGTGGCAAATATCATGATATTGTATACATTTAGAGGTCACATATAAGTACCTCCTTAGTTACCGTCAAGGTCAGCTTACACTCAACTCATTTACATATCCCTTAACAAGATTAAAATGAATATGATCAATTAAATTTTAATTCTATTGTTCTAGTTTTTTTTTAAATTTAGACAACTTGTTTTCACTGTGAATTAAAGTTGAGAACAAACAACTATTGAAACAGAACATTATAAATTCACTATGTTTAGCGTATTTATTTACAAATGTGATTGAAGTTAGGAAAGGTGTTGAATAAAATGAAAGATATTACATCATTGCGCAATCAAAACTGTTAATCGTAAATAATTAAGTGTTAGAGATCTATTAACAGCGTTATATGTACATATGATATGTATGTAGAAGGACTAGATAGATGCTTTGGACAGTACAAAATATTGATCATATAATAGAGACCAGAAATTACAAACAAGAAGCTTGATATATGATGTTGCATGATCATTTACAGGTAAATATAATAAAAAATCGGATAGCCATAGAGGATACCATGATTCAACACTAAAGAAAACGTTCTACACAAAAACTGATATGGTAAAGGTATATTAGGTGCTGATTTTATGAATATACGAATTTAGTCATAATTGTTTAGTATCTACTCCTTCAGTAAACTGAAAACCATTTGTACATCTGTAATACTTAATGTTTTAAAGAAGTCTGCACTATGTCAACTATCATTTATATAACATTTATTATCGTTAAAGTTTACGAAGCCTAGTGAGAGGAGGTGAATGTCTAAGTTTAGTCAATTCAACGTATGACAGTTAACATCAGTGGTCATGGATCGTTATCATTCATTATCTCAATTTATCTGTAGTTAAAACAGTTAGTTGCTGGATATTTAGTGTTAAATAAATGACTTCTTCAGACCATTCCATATGAAGTAATTTTGAACATAGTTTCTTGTCAAACTATTCAACATTATATTTTAAATACGGATATCTGGATTGATCCATTTCAGAATCTTAATGCAAATAATTGTTATATCAATATTACATTTCGTCGTAATAATCAAGCCAACTAAAGCAATTTTCTGTTACTTTATAGTTCACTTGAAATGCAAACGTTTCTTGGGTTTAAAAAAACGCACTATCGAATCATGTTTATATTTAAAACTTTGAATGAAGCAGTTTGGTCAGATCATAAGGATCAATTACGATTCTGTTTATGTTAAGTCTGTTTATTAAAATAAACATTATTTTTATTATTGTTATGCAATATTTACAAAATACCATTTCAGTAACTAGATTGTAGATAGGGGAAAATCGATAAGTAATGTTTATCAAACATAAATAACCTTGGGAGCGAATTTATAATACCATATATATACGAGTGCATCATGTATTTAGTGAATTTCAATGAACTTTGGATAAATAATAGAATAATAACTGGTTTTGTGAAGATTGTAAAAATTTAACAATTGAATTCATGAGTCAACTGAGGATTGACTACCATGAAAAACCTGGAATCACTGGACGGCTGTTTCATCCTAGTATAGGACTCCTTAGTATCCATGATCCTGCCCCGCGAGATTCGAGCCCAGGACCTATCAGTCTCTGATTTTTATATTTTATTGTTGAGTAAAATAAAATTTAGTTTATTCATATCCTGTATTTCCCAAAGTATAAAGGGTGTAAGAAGTTAATCTTTTAGTTAACGTTTTATCGTTTCTAAATAATTCCATTAAAAGTAGTAACGGTTACTTTATTTTGTAAAAAACTTTACAAATTTTCTGTATGTTAAACATTTTTTGTAAATCACTGAAGAGTTACTTATTTAGTTTGAAAAGTAGATATCTTCATCATTTTTACTTCACATTTCAGTAAAATGTGTGTACCATTTTGTTTAGTAGTATCATTATAATAAGCAAAAAAATTCAGGTCGAATGTCATTGAGAAATGAAATGACTCAAGAACTGATATCATATGATTGTACATGATAATGAATGACGTTTGATTTCCTGTTGACAATTTGTATATTACTTTATTATTCTAAAAAATGAAAATATTTGTTCTTTTAGAGAGTCATGCTGTTCTTGAAAAAGGTTCATTCGGTTTATTCATTAATTCAGTAGTCTAGTATCATAAGCAGCTATCACGACTATATTGTCAACTATCGTACATCATACTATTCATTCACCTTAATATTACAAAACTTGTTTGTTATTCAAACTGTTTCTTTTTTCATTATAATTTTCGAAGCAATTGTAACAGTAAATTAACATTAACTTGATAATAGACTGATATCTATTGATATTCAGTAACTGTATTGTTTGAATTTTGACACACATTATACATTCATCATCGCTCTATTCTGTCTAAATTTAAAATTTCCGGTCTAATATTCATGATTTCACCAGTGATATATTAATTAACCATATATATTTTAGCAGCTCATAATGATATCAGTTGTTACTAATTTAGATTATGGCTGAGCCTTGATACTATGAAATAAGAAGAGGCTCAAATATTTTTTTCTTTTCTATCTGTTACTTATCAGAGATTAAATGAAATTTCATATTTCTACACGTTACTCATTTATTGGTTTAAATGAACCTCAATGAATAAAATGAATTATGGTAATCGCATCTATAAATCTCCAAAGCAAGAAATCTTGTTTTAAAAGAACACACAACTGTTAGATTATTTTAAGACAGTTTGTTAAAATCTCTAACGTAATAATCAACGATACCTTACTTTTCATCACAAAGTAGACTAGGGTCCTAGGCACAATACAAATGATCTTAATTAGCATAGATATGTTAGTAATTCTGCATCCCTTATGTTTATTTTTATGCACTAATCTAATTAAATAACTTTAAGTAAATATTTTATCAAATATCACAAAGGAGCAAATCGATTGCATCCAATGTAATACATTTTCAATGAATATAGCATGAGAAAAAAAAATTAACCACTGGTTCTCATGTTCACATTTTTTTGACAATTTAGTTGACATTTAGTTTAATATTTTCAGATTGATGAAAATTGTAGTTTTTTTTTTAAATTTGGGTAAATAATGATGAAATAAATTATTCATAGAATAAATATCTGTCAAAGATATGCAGCTATGCCATAAACAATCGAGTGTATATCAAAGTAATCAACTTGACGTTAAAAGTGTGTTTCATTATGATGATACAAGTGTAGCTCAATAGATTTACATAAATAGTAGTATAGTATAAACTCTATCGATATTAAAATATTTAAATCAATACCTAGTTGTTTTAGAGTAATGAAGATTTTCTAAACTATTTACTTATATTATTTCATTATACTTTGTTGTAATAAAGAGTAATAATAGGAAGTAAATGAGCTTATAAACTAACAATTTCTGTCTATTTGTTTCAACAATAAAGACTGTAGATTTGTGGTAAACTGTTTATATTATTTTCATAAGTACTGTTATGTATAAAACTTTCCAGTTATTGTATTCATAAGGAATACATAAATTTGATATATTAAAAGAATGATGATAATAATAAGGGATTTCCATTATCAGAATGGGTTTTGTGGAGATTTTTAGAAATTTCACTGGTTGAAATCATGAGTCAATTGAAGCTAGACCACCATGGAAAACCTGAAAGCACTGGACGGCCGTTTTGTTCTAGTATGGGACTCCTCAGCAGTGCACATCCACGGTCCCGCTAGCGGGATTCAAACCTAGGACCTATCAATCTCGCGCGCGAAGGCTTAACCACTAGACCACTGAGCTGAAGGTTCTTGTTTTACATATACATCTACAGTTCAAAAACGATTTCAACTTTTTACTTATACTTTTATTTTTACTTCATCTAAAAACGAATTAACCCTGAATATCCACTATTAATACCTCAAACTTACATTCACACACAATTCATTCATACATCTGTCTTCGCACTGTGAACTTTTCGCATGATTCACATACAACTAACTCATAGTGCCCTACTTACTAAAGTCAACATGTGAATATGGTTGGATATGAACAGTATACATTTGATTTGATTGTTAAACATTATATATTCTTTGATAATTTCGATTTTTAATTATTACCCTGAAGACGTTTAGACAAGTTTACTTGAAGAAATGTTGGGATTATTTAAATTTCAATCACTGAGATTATTTTACAGATAATTTTCACAAAGAATGTCTTCTTTATACTCGGCGCCCGATTTCTGTCAAACTATTCGTTTTAATATTGACAAATATTCGTATAAACTTAAATTTGTAGTAAAATTGATTCGGATTGTTTTTTAGACGAACAAATTTAATTTCTTGTAAAGAATAAATGTGAACAACCAAATGCACTTTAGTACGAAATTATAGACTCTTTTGATAAAATATGAGGACCATACATTGAATACTTCATTTGCGAAATTCCATCACTTGTCCTTCACATTCTGCATGATTCTTCCATGTCGCAATTCCTTTCTATTTCCCTTTCTGCTTTCTTTTCAACTTGATCTTCTTAGCCTTCTGCTGCCATGGTTTTCATTTCCGACTGGTGTTACATACTACTTATATCTGTCAATATAAGTAGCTATTATAAAATATATTACAAGCTATTACAAATATCTTTTTTTCCTATTAAATGTTTAAATGAACTGTTTTTAAATAAGAGGAAGCTAAAATATGTAAAATAATAAAGTGAAGACTGTTTTATTACTATAGATCAAGCTCATTTTCTACATTTTAACATCACGAGGTTAATTATTACCATACGGTAGTATTATCAATTTATTATATGAATAAATACTAGTGGTTTTCTTGTTAGACAATATCAATTATCAAATATGTCATAAAAAGCTTGAACTAGATTGCCAGACGAAACGTTAGATTTACTTTGAATTCATCCACTGAGATTTCACAAATACATTCTTCCTTTTTTTATATCATGGTAAGTTGATAAATGTTACAAATTTTTAATACAGTCATGACTATCATAATTTATTCGTTCATTGAAAAAAATCCTTTACTGATAAAACAACTTTATTTAACATCAAATTTTGGCAGTGAAAAACGAAAGAATTGACGATACATTTAAAAGATGTCATGAATATGTTCGTTTAAGACTGTTTATCAGTTCACAAGTACGATCTTTGGTTCTATGATCATGATCGCGATATTTCTGAGTGAACAGATTAAGTTGTCATTGCCTTGATATGACTTGTTTAGAATGCATATCGTTTTTCAGTATATTTGATAACATTGTTTATTTTCAAAGTTTCTTTGAGTTGAATTTTCAGTTTCTTATAAATATTCATATTCTTATTGTAGTGTATGCTACTTACATTGACGGACATACGTAGTGTTTAACACCAGTCGAACGTGAAATGGCAATCAAAAGAAGGTTGAGAAGATTGAACTGAAGAAAACAGAAAGGGATACATAAATGAATTGAGACTTGAAAGAACCATGAAGGATGTAAAGGACAGTTATTGGAAGATTTTCAAGTGGAGTATTTAATGTATGGTTTTCACATTTTACGAAAGAACTCTGTAATTTTGCACTGAATGATAAGGTGTTCCTTACCACCTGAGTGTTCCTTTAGTACAAAATGAATAATGAGAAGACTATGTTTTGTTTGACTTCATTGTTATCTACTAAGGTAGTCAACATCTATATGAGTTTTTGATCCAGTTATTTTGAAACAGACAACCATTTTAAGTCAACAGATAAAATCCTCATGGTGTCAATCTTGGTTTGATTGTTAGTGAAATTTTCAAAAAGTTACAACCAATTACAATCATTAATTATATATTTATTGGCGATGAAATTTCATAATATTCATTGTTTTTATGGAACGATTAACGACCGTAGGGAAAGTTAACATTTTTCTAACACAAAAGTTTAATTTGCAAAATAATCTTACGTTACAATTGGTCTGAAGTTATTAACATCATATGATCCGATAATAATGGATTATGATGGAACTATAGAAGTAAAGTTGATTTCACTAGTTTTATGTAAAACAGAAGTTCCTATTAATATATAACAATTACTGACTAATTAATATAAAAATTTTTCTGAATCCTCCAGGTACTATTTTTTCATGTTAGTAAATCAGACCATTATTTACGATTATATTAAAATTGATTAATCGTCACTATCACTCCTTTATAACGCTTCAACATATATAAGGGAAAAAGTAAGATGCTCAAATACAACGCGGAGAACACCATATCAATCACACTTGATGGAGAAAATCTGAGAGATGTGGAATTTTATGCGTATCTGGACAGTAGCATCATCGATGAACGTGAAGGATCTAATGAAGATGTGAAGGCGAGGATTGGC
This sequence comes from Schistosoma haematobium, assembly GCF_000699445.3. Taxonomy (NCBI): domain Eukaryota; kingdom Metazoa; phylum Platyhelminthes; class Trematoda; order Strigeidida; family Schistosomatidae; genus Schistosoma; species Schistosoma haematobium. The sequence goes on along the minus strand of NC_067195.1, from coordinate 57,601,878 downwards.
AAAGCAAGGACAGTATTCCCACCGTTGAAGAACATATGGAACTCAAAACAACTCTCAACCAATATTAAAGTCACAATCTTGAATACCAACGTCAAGACAGCTCTACTGCACGGAGCTGAAACTTGGAGAACTACCTCAACCATCATCAAGAAGGTACAAGTATTTATAAATAGTTGTCTACGCAAGATACTCAATATCCGTTAGCTGGACATCATCAGCAACAGCCTTCTGTGAGAGAGAAGAAACCAGCCTCCATCTGAAGAGTGAATTAGGAAAAGACTTTGGAGGTGAATGTGATATACACTGCAGAAACTATCAAGCTGCGTCACAATGTAAGCACTAACTTGGAATGTTGAAGGTAAACGGAAAAGTGGAAGACCAAGGAATACACTGAGTCGGGAGTCGGAAGCAGATACGAAAAGAATAAATAGCAACTGGGAGCGACTGAGAAGGATTGCCGAGGACAGAGTTCGATGTGGAATCCTGGTGAGCATCTTATGCTCTTTCACGAGGGGTAACAGGAATTAGTAGGTTTATAACGCTATTTAGGTACTTCACATTTTCTAACAGCATCGTGAAAACATGTATTATTCATAGAAATGAAACTAATTAAAAAATGAGTGCAATATTTGGACAAAGAATATTCTTTTCGAGAAATTCTTTTCAGGTTCTACAATTAAATGTCAAAATTAATAATTCGAAAAATGACCGGTTTAAGGGCAATGTGCATCGTTTAAAACATGTAAATTTGGGATTGTCAAACAAGATAGAATCAAATTGCTAATGCTGAGATGACTCATATAGAATGTTAACTTGAATCAGGTAGGTTTCGCCAGCTTCCTGAAGAGCAGAAACAGCAGAGCTTTGGAAACCAAGGTCAGTCTTGAAGTCTCGGGCAATCTCCCTCATCAAACGCTGGAAGGGCAGTTTACGTATCAGTAGTTCGGTTGATTTTTGATAACGACGAATCTCACGTAGGACAACTAGTCCAGGTCGATAACGATGAGGTTTCTCAACACCACCCGTTGCTGGTGCACTTTTACGTGCCGCTTTGGTAGTTAACTGCCTTCGTGGAGCCTTCCCACCTGTACTCTTGCGGGCAGTCTGCTTCGCTCGTGCCATGACTGTGAACATTCAAGATCCATGATCAGAATAAATATGGGTTTGATAGGGTGAGAGAAATAATAGTGCAATTACACTTCGATCAATTGTTTAATGGAAGACTATATTGTGCAAAAATGAGGTGGGATGAATGGGGAGTAAATGAATCATGTATTGGGGAGATTAATAATAATGTTTAACCAGTAATAACAATAATGATAATAATAATAATAATGTAAAGATTAGTGAATAAAGGTAACAGAGACAATTACATTTGACAACAGAAGGTTGTAAGTACAATAGTCAAAGTAAGTTATTCAATAGCTAAAAGTACTATTGATTAATTGGCCTTGAGGCTGGCCAGAGGAGAAGAAGCGGTTGAAGATATTTTTTGTGCGCGTAGTTCCGGTTTCTGCTTCAGCTATTTGAAAGACTTTAAGTCTGACAAGCGTTGGCAAAAAATTACTGACCTGATAAATGATTGAAAAGGATTGGTTTATACTGACACTATCACCAGTTTGCACTAAATGGGCCAAAATCGAGCTGTTGCCTTTCTTCACCAGACCTTTGCTTAGCCACCCTGGGAGGTGTTCGCGAGCACGAAAATATAAATTCCTTGAACTTCGACCAATATAACTTGCTCCACAGGAGCAATCGAACTGATAAATACAGAATGAAATTGTTATTCTGGGTAATTAATTTTTTAGCCTAAGTGTCACCATCAAGCGCGTAGAAAACACTAATCGTAGTTTTCCGGCGTTGAAAGATTTTTGGGTTGTTCTGAGTAATCTCTGAGTTAACATTTCTCTAGCCGCATCCCTTCTGAATTGTAGGCGCATGGACAGGGATATCTTATTCACCATTTGTATTTCGCCTATTCGCACTTTCGCGATCATATACTTACTTATAAACTTTCTAGGGTAACCATTCCTACTAAGAGTATTACTCAAGGTGTTTAACTCTACTTGAACTATATCCGTAGAACAGTGCTTATTCGGTAACTAAAAGTTTTGATCAGGTTTCTTTTATACTGTAGAAGTACAAAGCTAAGGAAATGTGTATAATGTCTCGTCCAGGTATTTCTTCTGTTTCCTTTTATTTAACAGACATATTTCAGATCCATTATACAGTTCCAATCGTTTTCTCAACCAGTTAACCCATAGAAAAATGGAATTCTGGATACATAATTAATTAATTTTATAAGCACACATTGTGATGCAAAAAGAATAACTATTATATAGAAGATTCTTAAAATTTTATTTTTTCCATAATTTAATCAACATATTCAAAATGGTTGTTACTGTCGATAGATAAGTTAGGTCTCCTGTGCTTAGTGTATGTGTTTTATCAAATACCACCGAGAGGTGAGGATGTTGAATAAGTGACAACGACAATGAATGGTGAAGAATCAATGACTAGGTTCGTAAAACTACAGAGTTGTCATTTTTCAAAATACGGTTGTACAGCATAAACTTAGATGAATAAAAACAAAATTATATGCTTTTATTGTTAGTTGAAGCTAGTTAAACTTCATTATCGTAGAAAATACAAATAACTGCTCCTGTCATAAAATATCACCATTATATAGAGATCGAAAGCATGGACTACTGAACACGTCATTATAAAACAGTTGACAGAACCTTGAAAATGCTTTACTGAGTAAATAAGAATATTTACTCTTTTCAAATGTATAACCTGATTGAAACCTCAGCGAATGACACATGGAAATATAAATCACTTTTTCCTGATAAATGAACTTCAAGAAAACCATTTGTGTCATTTTTCTGTCAAAATATCTTTAGACCAATGAAACTCAACTTTCAATATAAAACTTCCATTCAAAGTCACCTTTGTTTTAAGTCAGATAAATTGACATTGTTAATTTAACTTAGAAAGGTTTATTACCTTCGACAGAATTGTTATTCTGTAGGAAGAATAGTTTTTAATTTCTGTTAATTGATTCCAGGTGATTATCTGTTAGTCCATATATTTGTCACTATCGTATACATTCATTTTTGTAGAAACATGTGTATCCTTTATTTTTATTTAAGGTGGCACAACACGGTGTGAAATTCAGAGACTTTACCCTTAAGTTATTTGGGTAGATATTAATGCTTTAGATTGTTAAAGATTATCCATATTGGAATAACAGTTAGTTAAAGAATTGCGGGAAGCACCGGGTATCATGTGATTGTGTTTGGAACCATAATCTTATCTATTGTAGAGTGAAAAGTCATTGCCAATAAATAATACTATGTAAGTTATTATGAAATTTCAACTGAAAAAGCAATGTACAGTGGCATGGTGACATCTTATTGTTTTATGAATTTCATTACCCCGTATCATAAACTATTAACAATTTAACGACTTAACTATACAGGAGTATACGACCTCTAGTGACAAATGCATGGTTTGATAAGTAATTGATGAAAATTCGCATTGAAACAAAATAACATTTGGATGTATACAATGCATCTGTTAAGTGAGATTAATTTATAGCAACACTAAGTGGATATAACATTACTAATCTAATTTTATATTAATGAAACTAGAGTTGAACATAGTCTAGTGATACAATGAGTGCAATTTTTAGGTCATGTGGGCAGTAACATATCTCATTACAATCTGTTGTGATATCTCATAAAGATTCCGAGCCTTCACATGAACTCAGTATTTACCAGAGAAATAATTTCCAATTTTTTCCCCATCTATTATTAGATTGTACGTGATGTATTTAATGTTCAAAAAAGCATTATCACATCGGTTGTTTGGTTTTCCGTAATTGTTTTTTCTTTTAGTGGCCCTAAATCTGACTCCAATTTGGTCGTATGAATGTTATTGAAATAGATAATGTCGCCTATCTTCGTATATAGTTATCGACTTAGACTGCGTTAGTGAATAACGGAATTAAATAAGTCAAATACGAGAATGGATTTCCCAATACTTATATTTTTTGCAATCGTTGATTGGAATAGATAATCAGAGAGCCGTAGCGAAGGAAGCGAGGAAGAGAGAGTGAAGCGACACGCAGTGGAGCAGGAATGTGAGCCAACTCCATTCAGTCAGGCGTTAATCAATATTTAGTCACACAAAAATAAGCGACAGACATGTGATGAACAGGATAATAAATGTACACACACATATGTTCATATAAAAACAGTCAAGGTTGGTAAGCGAAAGGTCAAAACATGACTCAAGTAGAATGAATAAATTGGCCTGTTCGAAATCTAGAATAAGGTATATGAGCTTAGCATAATAATCGACACTACATTTTCCTCTTTGAAAAATTCTCGGAACTTATTTCTTGTGATTCTTCATCAGGATTTGAAAATCCATTCTTATTCCAGTGTTTAGTTCTGTTGACACAGTAACTAAAGTTATTTTGCTACGATATATATATATTACGTATGATATATCGTTTGGATCCACAAAAGATAACCTTTCAAAAGACTTATTTCCACAGTATTTTATCCTGTGCTACAAAATGACTAACTGTAAAAGTGGTAAGTATTTTTTACTGTGACATTGATAATGTTTTCTTAAGTCACTGAACATTCAATTATTGAATTAATTTACCAAACATAACTTCAACTGAAAAGAATCACCCTAGTACATTTGTATCAAAATTCATATCAGTCCAGTTTACCATATGTACATTATATATGGACCAGATGTGTAATATGATAACGGTGTATGACACACACGTTTATCTACTACTAAGAAATCATATGATTTTCAAATTACACATTTACACTATTTGTAAGAATGTTTTTAGTAAAACCACGTATCTGGATTCCAAACTACATAGATTTCTCATACAATTTTTTCAAGAATATGGAGAAATTTATTGTTAGTTACTAAATTTTCACTGAATAATGTTCAAGTGTAGCTTAGTTTAAACATGAATGGTTAGGATTCTAAGTAGTTAATTTGTAATTGTATCCGTCTGTTCAATCTATTTACTAAGACTGAAATAATTGCATTTTACTGCTATACATTATCAATAAATGTAACATATGCCGTTAATTATGAGGCTGGATTTTGTTGAAAGTAGTATGAAGAATTTTTAACCATTAAACTTGAAACATTGTCATATAAATCGAGTTAGTCGTATTCTTTACAACTTGATAAAAGTTATTTGAAGTTACTTTGTCAAAGGAGATGCATTGATCTAGTTAAACCGTAGCACTTAACAGACAAATGGATTTAGATAAATGATAAAAAGGATTAGCAATTTAATTTCCTACAAAAATTGAACTATTCAATATTTTTAAACCAGAAGCCAGTTAGAAATTTAAATCATATTGAATGTCGACCCAATTTATTTGATCCACCTGACAAACGTTTGTTGTAAATAGCTTCTCCAATAATAAACTGATGTTTATTTATATTTGCACAGCACAATTCAGAGTAGATTTCATCAAAAACCGACAATAGTAGCGAAATGAAGGAATAATCCATATCTCCCCCATTTTATATTTCCCTACGACGCCTTACGGAATGAACTTCAGACTTTCAGCCTTCAAGTTTACAATAATACATTTGAGTTGGCGTATCAAAACCCTGTTTTCAACATTTTTTAACTACAATCAACTTTCAAGAAGAATCGAGAATGTCTGGATCGTCAGGTGACCGGAAAATCATGACATCAATTTTGCTTATTATCGTGGTATTTCACTTCCTAAGAGACTCCGATAAAAACAATTTGAATACTTCGTGATAATTCCCCAGTTCGTGCTAGTTCGTTATAAAACTATTTTCCCACTCATAAAATCGTCGTTATTTAATGAGACTTAGAAGTTTCTTATAAAAACATCTACTTATAGTGATCACTTGTATGTTTTTTATTTCAGCTCATAATTGAAATATATATATATTTGTACATCGTTTGAGATACTATTAAAAAATTAGCTAATTCAGAAGAGGTCTTTTAAGGTCATTTCTAACGAATTTTGACCTTTGATTAAAACAGTATTTTTGTTTATAAACACAAAAGGTTATCAGTTAAAATATTATCATTCAAACTTGAAATAGAACTAAAATTTCTGTCATCCCGATGTCAATGTATTCTAAAATGTTGAATTATGTATGCCTATGTAAAATTTGATGAATTGCTACCAAAACATGTATCATATTATATATATATATATATATATGACGGTATGCAGTGTTGAAAATAAATGTTCAACTTCATCATAGACCGACTGCTGGAGATAACGTTCTCGTTGACTGAATTTTCGGGCATTGATCTCCTACCAGGAGGTCAACTTATCGACTTAGAATACATAGATGACATAGTCCTGTTTGGTAAAGACGCTGATAAAATGCAGAGTTTTTGGCAGCACTGAGTATATATATATATATATATATATATATATATATATGAGACCATTTGAAGCTGAGAACCTCGTCTCACATTTATAAAACGCTGACTAAAAATGGCTTTTGTGCTTCACACTAGTACACCGCTATGCTTTCGTCGTATTTCTTCTGAATTCATGTTTAGAAGCTTGGGGAACATTCCTCATGCGATGGACGTATGTAACCATTTGTGAATACAGTGATGATAGATATCAGTAAAAAAATTTTGTTCGGAAGTTTGACTGTTGAATCATTTCCCATCACTGTGCTAACTTATTTCCATAGCTAATTGAATTATATACGCTTACAAGCAATCTGAGCATTTAAATGTAGAAATAAACTGTTTGATCATTTTTCGTTTTAACCTGATCTTCAGAAATGTTTAAAACTTACTGTATAAAAGAAAATCGAATCCAGCAGAAACTACAAAACAATCAGTGTTTCATGTCGATACTACATAGAGAAAATTCCTTTGATATATTTGATGTCCATGGTAGATAAATTAATTGGATAACTATTCTATGAATGGATTAACGAATATATGTCTTGAGATTTAAATACTTTCAACGTTTTGTACTAATCATTAAAAATTTATTTCCAAGTACCAATCGATTTCCAATTTAGTGAAAGAGCAATTTTAACCCTTGGGATTAATTTATTATATTTAGATGCCGTATGATTTTGGCAAATATTAAAACTGATGAAAAAATTTAGTTCTTTCCTTTTCTGTTTAAAATTCTTTATGAAAAACAAAACTAATCAGAAACGTGATAGGAAAGAGAAGGAAAACAATTTAATTAAAATGTTTATATTCTTTTAAATATCAAAACCATATTTAAATATAAAGGATTTTTATCTATTGTATATTTAAGGATTCAAAATGTTTCGATTTCTTTTTCCATTTTTGATATAGAACAAATTGTATAGAAATTAATTTACCTTCTAAAAGCTTTTGTTTTTGTTCAGCTAAACACGTATCATTATTAAGGTTGATAAAATTATCAATCACCAGATGATAATATCCGATTTATCATTTATTGATTTCTAATTTTTTTTCTTCTTTTATAGCTATAAGTTACATTTTCAATGTTGAACTTAGCGGTCTACCATAAACTGCAAGAAATTAATAATAACAGACACTTAATTCAATTTTAAATGATTTTTATCATCCGATTGTTGATATTTTTGACTGAAACTTGATCAGTCCTGGTTTGCAAATGAGCATCTTGTGCACATTATACAAGCGAGCGACTATTTGGACTCAGTAGCTGAGTGGATAATTCGATAGTATTTGAGGTAAATGGTTATTAATTCAAGTCTCGGAGTGGAAACCGATTTTTAGTTTTAGAGACATCCAGTTGACGAGTCCCAGATAGGACAAAATGCTCGTCCTGAATTCTAATATAAGTCACATTTCATCCGTTCTGTAATAAAAGACATTCTTATTTACTCTTTTTATTTAAAAAGTGTTTATTCACAGTTATCATCTTATAAGAACTAATAAATCAATTTGACATGGTGAGACTATTCTTTGGGTAACATGGGCAAAAATATTTTATATGCAATAACATAAAATCTGCTTAAGAGTTGAATAATTAAAAAAACATTAAGGGAATTCCAAGTGAATATGTGACAGCTCTCCAATAAGCCTTTTATTCAGTAGTATTTCAGCTCTTAACAGTTAAAAATATGTCTGATGGAAAGAATAACTATGAAATCTGTACCTCGACAAAGATAATGATACCACCTAGTGACTAAATTCCATGTAGATTCGTAAAGTTTCAATAAAAGTCATGAAATATGAGGTAAAGCACTGATTAACAGATGATTTCGGAAAGAGATCACAATTTGGTAAAAGCTGACTGAATTCCGTCACTTTAGTATAAAATCATTGTAAATACCATAAGACATGAATATTCTAAGCAAAATTTGGTCTAAGTTCGTTTGTTTATCATAATGAGTCTCAAATAAAACTTTGCTGCCTAGTGTTTAGCAAAATAAGTGGATTGGAAAATGTAGTTCGAGAACTGACAGATTACATAATATTGAACATGAGAATGCAAAAGTTTGTTAAGAAAATATCCAATAACTGTTATGTAAGAGTGAGGAGAAAAATGACAAAGTGAATGAAAAAACCTGAATTCTTTAACAATAAAAGTGCAATGGAATAAGATATTTTATTCTTCTCTAGTGTCAGCTATGTTTACCTTCATATGTTGGTCGTCAAGGTTGAGAGTGCAATTGTATAAAATGCTTATGAATTCAGTGGTTTGATTTTTTAATATGGATTCTGACGTCTTCTACTGTTTGTTCAGTGTATAACTAAACTATGTGGTAAATTTAACAGAATACGATAGATAATTTCGAATGCATTGTTTTTTGTTCACTTGTTATTGATTGAGTGAGAGCGTTTATAAAAACTTAATCAATCCTCATTGCCATTCGTTCAATCAAGTAGGATGACTCGGTTTTCAACGAAGATGAAATCTGTATTCACTAATAACGATATTTTAACAGCTGATTTGATATGATGAAATAACGAAATTCAGTTTAAATAAATAATATATTTCTTTGAAGTGAACTAATTTAATTTGTAGGTAGCAATCTTCATAGATCGATCTTGGATCACCACTGATAACCACAGAACACTGGACAGCTGTTTCATCCTTATATCCGACTCTTTGGCAATATGAATCGAATTCATTGTCAGAGAGTCAAACTGTTTTCATCCAAAGTGGCAAACGATCATCGGGCCATAAAGTGAATCGAAATAAACTTTAATTACGACAATGAATTCGTCTTGCGTTTGAAAGGTCCGAGTTCCAATCCTTTAAATGAGACCTGTCCATGCCAAATGCAATCTACAAGTCACATACTTTAATCTAGATTTTATTTATTCTGTAATAACTAAAATAAAATTATTATAGCTCATTTCTTTTGAGACTTCTAACTAGCGTTTACAATCTAAATTTATTAACCTGTGTCAAATAAAAACAATATACTGAGATAACTTGAAAACACATAAGTTTAATTTCTATGCTATTTTTACTTTTAATTGACAAATTGCATGTACACAGAATCTTGTATAAGTAGTTTAAATCATGTTGATGTACGCTAAGTATTCCATAGTAATGGCAGCGTCAACTCTGGCACCATTTAGAAACCGATTGATAATGAATAATGGATCAGTAAACTAGTAAGTACTGTGTTTGATCAAGACTTCGATACTATACAAATAAAAATTAATCTATGAATTCAATGTATGTACCATTATACTTTAACCATGATGATTTTCTGCTTTTTTTCCAACATCTTCAAACTCCATGTGGTTTACTTATTTCTTCAAAACGATGAAGTAACACTATGTTGTAAAATACTATTCATTTATGCTAAGCGATTAATTTTACTTTCTAATTTTCATAATAATCTTATCAATAAACAATTCTGATTGGTACCTTTTATTTTATCAGGTGATAATTTTCTCTTATTTTTACTGAAATGATCCTAGAAAAATTAATGAAATGAATACGAGATTGTTGTGCGAGTCATATGACCAAAGCGTTAATCAAAAATTTTAGGTACTTGTTGAAAATATTCAAGAATAAAATAAAATCGAATACCTATGTGGTAAACAAGAATTTGAATGGGAGAGAGCAATTTATTGGTGAACACGAAATTACAGAGTGTCTACCTAAAATATGGAAATTATACTTTAAATATATAATTTGCACCTCTTCCATAGGTTTTTCTTCACATGCTTCATGATTCTTTCAATTGTGTTGTCACAATGAATAATTTCTGTTTCCATTTCTGTTCTTTTCAATCGAATTATTTCAATCTTCTTCTGGGATATATCCCAATTTCCATACTACTTATATCCACTGACACCAAATCCACACTTTTGTTGTTAGACTATCACTTATCTAACCCAAACAAACTGACAATGTTTTGGTGCATTGCTTTCAACTTGGAACATCTCTCCTTCATTTCATTACTTTTATACTTTCTAACTATCTTTCTATATTTAATAAACTGGCTTACTCTTCATACTTGTTCTGATAAAAAGATTGATTCCATAAACTACTGGATAACTGATCATTTATCTAGGGGACTTTTACGTGAACTTCAGACATATAGCTCTCAAAGGAAAGACCTAACAGTCAAAAACTATACATAACTGTAATAGTATATATAGATAATATATTATATAATATGAACATAATAAATTATATGTATGTCTATATATTAAAACAACTCGGTTGGCATTTTTAATCCGAAATTCAAGGTCAAGACCTTACTGTCGACTAAGGTACAGGTTGATGCGCAGTCAGATGCCTTAGGGTTCTACAGTACTGTTCTTCAAGATTCTCCTAAGAAAATGATTCTGAAGTCGGTACGAGAGGAAAAAGAAGACTAAGTGAGAAGATATATTTGGAAGAAATTCGAACTTATCGTGATGTATGAACTTAAGCTGGCATAATATATTGGAGGAGAGGCATTCTACGCTATACTGATTTAAAGTGAACGCTGAACTGAACTCCTTCATTAAGTGTCGTGTTCAGTACAATTGAGATGGTTAATGCCAATGTCAGATGTTCATTTGCCATTACTATGAGGAACTGTTTAGCGCTACAATATTAAAATACTTTTCTAAGGCAAAAAATTAATAAGACCAACGATGTATAAACTAATTCTTGAAAAAAAATTAAAATAATTGTTTGTTAGAATTCATTACTTTTGGTTATTTAAAACAAAACAAAAAAAGTTACATTTTTAACATTAACATACAAACCAACAATTTCAGATGACCCGTATATGCATTTTAAGTTAGTAGCGTGAATTGATGATAAGTGAACCAAATACATATATATATATATAATGTATATATATATATATATATATATATATATATAGCGCAAGCTTCTTTCAAAGTCAATCCACTTGTCCAATAGATTATTGAAAAAAATATCAAAACAATTTCACGAATTTCACATAATATAAATGACCTTGTGTAAAGCGAAAAATGGTATTTTTCATCAAAGGTTATCGTTTATGAACATCCACTAGATACCTCATCTTTTCATCACATAACAATCTTTCTCATGGTATAAACGTAAGAATGAGTGTAATTAGTCTAAGTATTGATGAATAAGGTTCATTAAAGCACTGTTTATAACATATACGTTACATCTATCTTATCAATTATACTTAATTTGAATAGTAATATGAACATTGTCACTAACACAGAAACATGTAGCTGATATTACCAAATCGGAATAAAACCACAGTAACTGCCGAATATATAATCAAACTTCCTTTTCTTCATCTTCTTCATTAGACTTATTATAAAACAGTTCCTAATTTTGATCATTTAAGTAAAACATTGTCATTATTAGATATCTAATTAGCGTATCTGGCATTTAAACAATCTTCACTGGGTAAAACGTCTATAATTGCTTTTAACCACCATTATATAACTGTGATAAATTTCAATTTCAGTAAATAATTTGTCATGACTTTTGTTTAAACGTTTTAACTTGAGTTCGTTCAGGCTTAATAAGATTGTTTGAAATAATTCTCTTCGACTCAAATTATTTTTGTCGACTATTTTCCTACGGTAGATGTTTAATTCCTCTTTGAGAAAACTATAGACAAGTTTTGCTATAAACAAATAGTATATATCAGAAGGGATTTTGTGGCTATTATAGTAGTTTTAGTTGTTGAGATCACGAGTCATTAAGTTAGACATCAACACCGTTGGATGCCGGCTCAGTGATCTTAAGGTTAAGCGTTCGCGCGCGAGACCGTTAGGTCCTGGGATCGAATCTCGTGAGGCGGGATCGTGGATGAGCACTGCCAAGGCCGTCCAGTGCTTCTAGGTTTTTCATGGTGGTCTGGCTTTAACTGACTCATGATCTCAACTATTAAAATATTATATACTTAAATTGTTTCAAAAACTTAATAATTGTATTCTGGAGAAAATATTTTTTTATTTTGTTCGTAGAAGATGATTTTAGAAAACTACACAATTGGAAATCACGGAAATAAAGTTACTTCATGAAAATAAAATAATGAAAACTATTATATTGCGAAGTATTTTTACATCCCTCGTCATTTAGTTGTTCAGTTTAGTTACTACTGTTGTCGGAAAATTTATTCGATAAGTTATTGGGGAGAATGAGGTAGGCGTATAAAATGAGAACTGATGGTAACGACTCCTGAAAACAAACTGAATACAGTTCAAAAGAAAAAATCTATAACTGAATAAACTCATTGTAGTATAATATGGAATGAAATATATTATTTGTATATGAAGTAATTAACTGGTAATTTCTTCATGAAAACGATTAACGGCTTTTTGCTTAGCTGATTTCATGTGAAAAAATTGTTAATCACGTAGCTTGATCTTCAGTTTTGTGGTATGACTGTGAGTTATTTATCAGATAATAAATGATCAAATAAAAATAACATTTAGGTCATAAAAATGAATTCCAAATATACCCATTTTAACTGTTACTGCCAACGTGTTGATTTTGTTGTATACGTTTTGCTGATAATCCCTTTTTTATTTTGGTAATCATACTAACTGATTTGATAAGATACTTGAAATGACATGAAGATTTTCTCTCATTGTATTAAGGCTTTGGATATTGACCAAATAGACTTCAGGAAAACAGACTCATTATCTAACAGACAAAATATTTAGATATACATTAATGTAGTACAAATTTTGGGTGTGAGCGAACTTAGAAACTTGTTTACCAGTAAATCGTTCATTAACGAGTCAACAATCAAATATAATAACCTAGACCTTAAAACAATTTGGAATGTACACTTTAAACTGTCTTCATTATTAGTTTATTTATATGGTTAGGTAGATTTTTTCAGTTCCTTTAGCGTTTGAATTTAGTCTAGTGGTGATCATCTACCAGGAGGTACTTGAAATTACAATATGAGGATTGAGATTTGTACCGACAGTGCACTCATTATGAAGTATCTTACCAAAACTACGATTTTGTGATCAGTGTGTTCTTGCCAGGCAAACTACCGTGGCTTAGGTAGGATGGAAAGACGATTTATCACAACAAACATCTTTCATTCAGTCCTGTGATTGACAAAACTAAATAGTTGTAAAAGATCTTGTTGACTCAATTCACGTTTTTATCCCACACCTTGTAATATACTACGGAGTGAGGCCTGGAAAGGGCTATCATACAGCAAACAAAAGGAACAGCATATATTATTTAGATGTAAGAATGCATTATTTAATAAGGACAAAGTACACAGCTTTTAACTTGTACGTTGACAAGGTGCAATTCAAGACCAGCCTAACTTCTTGAAAAAATCCTATTAGTGAATATTTAATAAACTGTGGCGTGATATTATGACAGAAAGGTGGACAAGAAAGACAAACCATGAATCACGCTGTTATGAGAAAGGAAATGCTGACTCCCTAAGTGAAATTACCACGTTCAATATAGATTGAACAACCGGAAAAGCAAGACATTTCTCTCATTGTGCTAGTGAAGATTTCAAACTGATTCTTTTAAATAAAGAATAAATGGCACGACAACGAAATGAATTTATTGAGGATATAAATAAACAGCATGACAGTTCATGATTCACTTGCAGAATAGTTCTCAAAATTTGTGGTTATAACTTTGTGGAAGGATTTTCGCTAAGAATATCCACTAGTTCATTTATCATAATCATGCCTTCTATATTTATTTGATTAGCAAATAACCTAGTTCATCCAAGTATTATGTAAATAGTATTCAACAAATTAAATAACAATAGGAAGATGAAGTAATTCATACTTTAAATATTTCAAACTTGTTGCACAATCTATATATTGTGTTTTGTTCGATAAGATCATCTTGTTGAGTTCCATTACCAGAGTTCAAAAATTAGCCTTGATATGAATAACAAAGAACAGAAGGATTGTTTAAATTAAATTTTCATTAATGTTACTTGAAAACATTTTTCATGGCCTAAATTTTACAAGTAGTAAGGAAAACGAATTAATATATCAGGTTAAATATACTTTCTGTACAAAATTAAGAAATACATTATGATTCAGATTCAGAAATTATAGACTTATGGTTATTATTGATCATTTTCATATGGATTCATAGACACGGTCGATAAACAATTTAAGGGAGGAGAGAAATTTGTTCAATATTAGCATATATTATGAAAAGTTCTTCTCAATATGTATTGCAACTGATACCATAAGACAAGGATAAGTTACTGTTGTCAAAATCTCGATTATCTTCTCTTCATGACTGACCTTCAATTCAGCCAATCATATTTAAGTTAGCTATGATTGGTTGATTTGTTCAATCTGTAATAGTAAAAATGGTAATGCATTTCGATCAAAGATGCACTGGTGTTAATTACGATGGTGAATACCTTAGTGTATAAACTATAAGCAAAACGGGAAGTAAGTCATGAAAAATTTGATGTTTTTATTACAAACACCGATTTAATTTATTATTTTATATATCAGTATGGACTCTTGCTTAGAGTGAGTCACTGGCCTGCATGTAATTTTAACCACGTATGATATATATTGTCAGATATAATATAGTCATTAAAAAATATTTTTCATCTTATTCATCACACTCGAAACATAACACGTCTTCTGAAGTGTATATGCAGCTTAAAATAGGTCTGTTATTATCAAGTTTAGTGTGAATTGTTAACCTTTATTTTCAAACTAATAACTACTTTGAAACTAAATGACGATTACTAATTTGATTAGGGTTCTATCGTTGTTTCAGTTTGGTTTTTATAACCATGATTCTGAAAGTTATCAGAATTCGGATTCGGTTTAAATTTTATAAACGCTTATCAACAATCCTTACTGCATTTTCTCTTGACTATCGAATAGCTTGACAGTCAAACAGAAATATTAATAATTTCGTATACTGATAGGTACTAGCATATATGTACGGCTTCATTTACTTTTCCATAACTATGACCAACGGGGTAGAGACAGGTATCAATCTCAGACAGTGGAAGGTGATCGCACAATTTCATAGATTGGTTGGAGTTAGACATTAACACCGTTGTACGCAGGTGCAGTGGTCTAGAGGTTAAGCGTTAGTGCGTGAGACCAAAGGTCCTGGGTTCTGACACAGCCTGCGGGATCGTTGGTGCGCACTAATAAGGAATCGCGTACTAGGACGAGACGGCCGTCCAGTGTTTCCAGGTTTTCAATGGTAGTCTAAAATTCATTGATTCATGATCTCAATCAAAAACCTAACAATCTCCACAACCACACACTGATAATGTATTCTAAGCTGTTTTGTTAGGAATATTTAACCAAAATGTTTATTCAAGTTGTTACTTTCAGAGTCTCAAATAAACGAGATCAGTTCAGGAAAATGTTAACATTTACATTGATTTGCTTTATTTAGAATCACTTGTCCATCTTAAAATAGACTGAACTGTATTTAACTGTTGGTTTTACATAGAAACGAGGAATTAGAATTGATCTAATTCAAAGAATTTTTAAATGTGCATAAATCATATATCAACACTTTTCAGATAGTTGAACTATTATTTAGAAAACTACATTTAGAATTAATAGGTTAATCATCAATTGATAACTTCTGGAATAATTTTGACCTGATTACACTAAATTATTAGAAGTTGATATATATCTAGTATGTTTGAAGTTGAAGTGTTAGTGCTTTTTTAAGCACAAATAAACTGAAGCAACTTTTATTTTGTAAAGTTGGTAGTGTTTCAGTGTTAATGATTTGGCATCTTTATAAGGCATTTTATAAAAATCTGTATTTATTATTTATCATTCATATGAACTTCAATTCACATGTGATTACATCTTAGTAATAAACATAAAGTGGTCACATGTATCTGCGTAATTTGAATTTTCACCAATAAACCATCATTAACATCTTAGCTAATTAAAAACCAGTTTTTTTCTAGATATTTGTTTATGATTGTAACTTTAGGATTTACTCTGCAAAACTATATAACTTTACTGTTCTTCATAACATTCATTTAAATTTTTCTACTGTTATAATTTGGATGTCCTCACAGTTAGTTGTTTATCAAGCTGCGTGATTTAGAAGTAGATTAGAAAAAACTAATGGTGGTCAAACCATTACTTCATATCAGTTCGTAAAGTCATGCACTGTTGGACCAAGCCGTGTTAATACATATACCCCACATGATATCGACGATCGGTTGTTGAAGACGTTGAGTCACATGGCTAAGAGTTTATCAAAGTGACCCAGGTGTATCTAACCTTCGTCTTTCTCTACATCTTGTTGTTTCAGTTTTCCGTCATACATATAAACTTTCATGTATTCTCTTCTAACTATTTGTTTATTGTTTATTATTTCGGATTATTTATCGCCCTGTTACTGTTTAAGTTTATTGGTCTGTTGATAACCTAAAATATGTTGAGATAAACTAAACTTGTTCCAGTTTTTGTGTTGATTATGATTTAGTTTACGTTTTTCACTGGTTTCATTAAACTGCATGAACGCAAAATCTTCTAATTGATAAAATATGACCTCACTGTACAGATCCCTATACAGGTAACTGTTTTTGGAAATTTTCTGCATTATTTCAGATCAAATCTTTAAATTGTTTAAAGTTTCACGATAAAAATTATATATAATATATATATAATTTTGTTGTTCGGTTATGTTTTCCTTGAAAAAGCTTGAACCAGATTGCCAGGCGAAACGTTGGATTTACTTCAAATTCTTTCGCTGAGATTTTCCAAATACATTCTTCCTCTTTATTCTAGATTAAAATAATTTAATGTAATAAGGAACTTCTTAAATTGAATTTGAAATTCCAAATGATGGTGGAAATTTTCTCATAATATATATCATGTATGTAGACATAATTAGATAAGGGTTAGTAACTACAGAAAAAAGAAAACTGGATACGTGTAAACATCGTCAACATCATACGAAATTCACACGACGGACTACAGTACAAAGTCATGAACGGAGAACAGCTGACAGATGCATTCAAATGGAGAACCGGAGTCAGAAAAGGCTGCTGACTCTCCCCTTCCCGTTTTCTTCTGGTGATTGACCGAATTATGAAGACCTCCTTATCTGAAGGGAAGCACGGAATACAATGAACAGCTCAAAATCAATCAGATGATTTGGCCTTCGTAGATGACCTGGCAAATCCATCCCATACACACGAACAAATACAGATGAAGACAAGTAGTGTAGCAGCAGTCTCAATACACAAGGGAAAACCAATGTCCTCAAATACAACACGGAGAACAATAACCCAATCACACTTGATGGCAAAACACTGGAAGATGTTGAATCCTTCACGCACCTGGGAAGCACCATCGATGAACAGAGAGGGTCTGATACAGATGTGAAGTCAAGGATTGGCAAAACAGTAGCTGAATTCCTACAGTTGAAGAACATGTGGAACTCAAAACAACTCTCAATCAATATCAAAGTCACAATCTTCAATACCAACGTCAACACAGTTCTACTGTATGGAGCTGAAACTTGAAGAACTACTACAATCATCATCAAGAAGGTACAATTATTTGTAAATAGTTGTCTACGCAAGATACTGAACATCCATTGACCGGATACCATCAGCAACAGCGTTCTGTGGGAGAGAACAAATCAGCTTCCAGTTGAAGAGGAAATTAGGAAAAGACGATGGAAATGGATAGAAAATACTTTACGGAAATCACCATATTGCATCACGAGGCAAGCCCCAATTTGGATTCCTGAAGCAAAGCGGAAAAGTGGGAGACCGATGAACACATTACATTGGAAAATAGAAGCAGATATGAAAAGGATGAATAACAACTGGAAAGAGCTGGAAAGGATTGCCCATTGAAACGTAGAATAACTGGTTAACATGGGTTTGATTCAAAAATACTGTTGTTATATTTTCCAGTTTACAAGACTAACTTAATTTAAAAGATTCTAAAAAGGATTTTGTTTTTCGAGCATATTCATGAGAATTCTGATCCCAGTGATTTGAAATAGAAATTGATTTATCGTAAAATTGAACACCTTTTGAATTAAAATAAACACATTTTACTATTGTACATTTTCCCTATAGTGATTTATTGATTTCTGAGTTTACAATCTGAAAAGATAACTGATATATGTACTGATTTTTCTTACGAACGAATTATATAAGTGCTAATTTTGAATTCTGAGTGAAAGAGTAAATGTTTGAAAGTTTTTAATAAAGGGGCCAATGAACACACAGTTGATAGTTGGAAACAGACATAAAAAGAATGAATAGCATCTGGAAAGGATTACCCAAACAGGGTTGGACGGAGAGTGCTTGTGGGCGGCCTCCACGAAGCGTAACAGACGTCAGTAAGTATAAAACTATGTAGATGTCCTAATAACTATCCGAAATCATTGGTCCTATTATGTTCGAATCCTAATGGAAAAAGTGTTGTACGGATGCTGATAAATCTATTATTTGATGAAGAAAACCAAGCTACCAAACATCAGAATCACTATTGCTTAGGAAAGTTGTGCTGTACCATATCGTTTAAGTAGCAGTATGTTAGACCTTCGAAGTCATGAGTCCAACTTACAGATCTCAAATATGACGAAATATAGTTTGAATTTAACCATTACCTAATGGTAATTGGGATGACCATCATTTGAAGACATCCTACTGACTTAAAAGTGTAAACAATGTTGAAAACAAAATTCCTTTTTTCGACTACTAATTGGATTATTCATGTAAGTAATAATAATTTCCATATGTCGCTAAGACAACTGAAAAATTTAGATAACAATGTCCACATTTGAGTGCAAGCAAATTTATCATATTTAAAACCTTTAACAAAAAGCTAGATACTTAAATTCTAAAATTTTCTTGCTCATTCAATCGACTAGCTTGCTCAATACATGGGTTAGTTTCTACAACTAACATTGACAAACATGAGTAATTGTTACGGTAGACTGAATCATATGTGTCACCATGACGTAAATCAGACATTTCAGTCTTCCAACTTATATATATACCGCATGAGTCAGCTAATCACTTAATTTATGTCTGGTAATTAGGCTAGTGCCCGACAGAACTAAATGTTTAATTGATTGAAGTTGCTGTTTTATTTTTCTGACTATTCCTTAGGATAACTATGGCTAGAATATTTGTGTATTGCCCTATATATTGTAGTTTTTCTAAAGGGACCATTCAGTAACTGTCCGATCAAAAGTTAATATCTTAAATTGATGATTGTAGGACGAATTTGTCCAAAATGGTATATTAAATTCGCTACTTTACCATGATGCAGTCAGTCGTAAATCATATTTGTAGTGAGTATCCCATAGTTCTTATTTATAACTATTAGTTTAATGATTTAATGAAATAAAGTCCCACCCTAAATATTTCACATCGATTTAAACATGAATTTAATGTTGACATAGAATAAATGGAATGAGGCTAGTTACAGGATACTCATATCCCGAAGCAAGACTGATCGAATATCAGTCAAAAATATCAAAATAAATGATGATGCGAATCATTTGTAATCGAGTAAATTTAATGTATTATTGAAGATTTCCCAAGACAGATTTAAAATGTTATTCTTAAGCTCATGTTATCAGGATATTCGGCTGTATGAAAATAATATAGTTTTACTTCTACGTCAATTTGTTTCTTATGGTATTTTCAAATGCCTTGACAACATGTAGAATATCCGAAGCTGATTTAAATCATAACTTATTCTGAATATCTCCAGTATCCCATCAAATCTATTTATGAAAAATCAGGTTTTGTTTTTACCAATTTATTTTCTGCAATAATAATAAAGCCTAATAAAATAATGTAGAGATAGAAGTAGAAGAAAAACAACATTTTTTCTAAAAAAAGGTTACATTTTTACTTTTTTTGTATGATATTTACAATACCATTTGATCAATTCCGGTCTTTTATTCTACTTTATTGTTCGTATTAAATTAATAAAATATACTTCATCTCTTCTAATAGATACAATTAAAATAATCCATTCATAATAGCAATTATAAAACATTTCAATTTTAAAATGTAAATTTCTTTGACTATTTTTTTTCTTGATTGAGATCATGAACTGATTGATGTTAGACTACCATTGAAAACCTGAAAGCACTGGTCAGCCGTTTCGTCCTATTTCAGGACTCCTCAGCAGTGCGCATCAACTGTCCCGCTCGCGGGATTCAAACCCACAAGTCCTACAATAAGATGAAATGACCGTCCAGCGCTTCCAGGTTATCAATGGTAGCCTAATATCAATCACTTCATGATCTCAGTCAAAAACTTAATAATCTCTACGATCCTATACTGATATATTTTTCTTCCTAAAATCAAAATTGATGGAAAGTTTTTAAAAATACTTAATTTTCTATTTCAATTTGACATTCAAATACGATGTATATTTTTCTTTTTTTTCCTTCTTTAATATTCCAGAAAGATAGACATGAATAAATGACTAAACTTAAAATGTTTTACAATCAGACAATAACATTTGTCTTTTGAAATGCACAGACGTACACTTTTGAATTTAAAAATTGTATAGGCGTTTATCATTAAGATGATGATTTTTGTTACTAACCGATATCAACTAATGAATCATAGAAAATTAGGCAGCTTTGAACAACTATTTCTTTGTAATATATAGAAATTATTTTAAGTAATTGTAAACTAAACTAATGATTTGTTTGATTGTTAGTTCTCATTACATTTTTAAATTGTGATATTGTCATATCACATCAAAACATGTCTCTCAATAATTTACTCATTATATCCTGTAATTTATTCGAAATATCTCATTTCTCTAGCTAGAAAAAGTAACGAAACCATTGATTATGTAATACATCATGTCACCTAAAGTAAATTGTAAACGTATTCATTCATGAATAAAAGCTAAGTCATCATAAGTTTACAATTTTTTGCCAGTTATTTATAATTTTCTAACTTATTATTTTTCGAAGTCCAACTACTTGATGTTAAATATCCATGATATATGGGATCATTACGTCAATTATATTAGGAATGTAGAAATGAACATGAATTCACTGTCCATAATTTAAAAAAAATACTTTTTGTTTGCTTATTGACTACTGAGAGTAAACAATTTAGAGTTTACAATAAATTTACTAATCCAATAAAAAGTAGATGTATTATTAATTATTTATTTTTAAATTTTCATTAATTTTAACGGTTGAATTCACGAGTGTATCTAAGTTAGACCATCATTGTAAACATGGAAGGACTAGACGGTCATTTCGTCCTAGTGTGAGACTCCTCAATGGCAGTGCATATACACGATCTTGCACTCGGAACTGGAATCTAAGATCTTTTGTCTCGCGCTCAAACGCTTAACCTCATTAACATTTAGAAAGCGTATTATTGAAGTAGCTTTTATGATATTTTTTACAATATCATCTACAGTTTAACTATTGACAATCATGATTACTTACTAAAATCAAAATAAATTAGATTTATATGAACTTATTGGTTTACAAATGAGTGATTTTCGAATACTCTAGTCATTAGGTCAATCAAATATGCAACATAAACTATAATTATTCATAAAATAAATTCAAAAGAAATGTAAATAAATAGCACTAGTTTATGTTCATTTTTATGTAGTCTTGTATTGTACTGCATTCTATTTACATTACATAAATTCATTCTGATCATGAATTGCAACATGCATTTAAACAAATAAATGCCTGAAAAACTTCGGCTTTTTTATTTGTTTTAAGCTCTTCATCAATCCAATATAACACTGACACGATTGAGATAGCAAGAATGATAAATAGGTCAAAAATGTTTTTTCAAAAATCATTATCTGGCTATATTTTGAATCATTCACTGAAGAATGGAATATGTAAATATCGAAGAAAATAAAATCGATTATTTATTTACGGAGTATCCTAACAGATGTTTGTTACTTCGTAATTAGCAAGTAGTCACATATATTAATTCCGTAAACATCATGACAAATCATGCTACAGAATCTAAATAACATGGCACTAACAAGATTGGACTTGTTCTGTGATAAGTCTTGTGGATTGAAAGCTATATTCGTCTCCTAAGCTACTCTGTAATCCCCAAGCTAGAACCAGACAGCGACCTGAACACGAGAGAGAAGACTCAAAGTACGCGAGAAGTAGTTTACTCCAAGGTTCATTTTAATACAGAAAATACAGGGTTTTTATAATATTTTAAATGTTCTTGGGTTGCTAGAAGATTCTGTAATGCTACTTAACATAGTAGCAGTGTAACAATCAGCCAATCAGAGCCTCTGCATGTGACGTTTCACTTCCTTGATATTTTTGGCTAAAACTTCAAGTGAACACTGATTGGACGAAACGCATCTTGGTGATTCCTGATGCTTGCTTGTCTTTTGCAAGCAATTTTCTGGATCACTCCAACATTCTGGACGTACTAAGTATTTGAAGTCATTTATTGATTGTACCATTTAAAGTTTTATAAATTTGAAGTTGGTTTATTTATTCACTAAAAAAGAAACTTATACTGTTACAAATAAAATGAAAATTCACTTTTTGACTCATTGCGATACTGCTAGTATGTTATTATTATATTGTATAAACAGTTGCTTTTCAGTCAGCAGTCACCAACAACGTAGAACTTCGTACGTACATACAACAGTTCCAGTTGCCATACCTACATTAGCACAGAGATACAATTGTCGATTCAATTCCCATAGTGGTAGAGGTAGTATGAGTATAAACAGTAATCGAAAAGATTAGGGTTTGAAGATGTTATTCAAGGAGTATTATCCGGTGAAATAAATTTGGAAAGAGAAAAAAGGGACATGATGAATTCAGAAGTTTAGAATTTGGGACAAATAGTTGCTTTTACTGTTTTTTTGTATTTCTAAAATAATAATACTGTAGATCTGCCATACTGATCTATCTTAAACTCCTTTCCTTAATGGTTGAAAACTTTTTACGGGGTACTGATAATCCATTATAAACACTTTACTGCCATCACAACTCAATAAAGGAACTGTACAACTTTGCTTACGGGTTTGCTAAGATTAGAGTATTATGGAATGTACACTGAACGTGTGATCAATCCAACCACGTCTGTTGAGCGGCACATGAAACTTAATTTCTAAGAAAACTCTTCATGAACATTGAGCTCAAGAAAGATACCGCTGCAGAAATTTTGAAAAGTCGTCTAACGAAATCTTTGGGGTAAAAATTTATGTGTCCAAGTTTTGATTCACCTTTTCCAGCTGCTCTAATATTCGTGGGTGTGTGAAAGACAAACTCTCACATCGGGCTACATCAATGTGTGCTTATTAGTTCCCTTGCTCTAATAGAACAGGTTATGTAGGCCGCACAAGGTAAAGTTTTGTTAAATGATTTCAATTTTCGTACCATGAAAAATCAATCACAATATTGGAAGGGTTGATCATTAATTGTGGAAGGAAATAATTTAATAATTAGTAGCAAAAATAATTATGTATTTGTAACATCCTAAATTAAAATTAATTTATTGTAAAAAGGCAACTTATACTATGTCGTGATATCTCAGAAACTCAATCTTCTACATGTTCGGATATCACAAGAACATCACCAGCTTAATTATTAACAATCTACATAGTGGTCAATTTATCTACAATTATCAGGGCAAACCTTGGTAACGATACAAATTTAAGAGTACATTCACTTTATTTTTGAAGATCAGGACAGATACACTAACTTTAATGATGAAGAAATATTGATGAATAGACATTATTTGAAAGACTTGGTGTTTATTTTGTAGTATTATAAACTCTCTCTTATTAGTGTTTCTTCATCATATTACTTACGCTTATTACTCGTGAAGGAGCATAAGCATATATATATATCACTAAAACTGTTATTATTAGAAATATCTGGATTGCACCAATCAATGATTATTTATCTGAGTTAGATTTAGGCAGTTTTACGCAATTTATGTATGATTCCTATTATCAGACGATAGGGGAAACACGTATTTGCTCAAGATAAGGATTTCGATGGTGATATGTTTACTAATTTGATTTTTTTAATCGTACAGATTCACCTCTCCTCCTGGTCAACATTATCAACGCATAACTCATTGAATATGGCCGGGGTAACGTTCCCCTACAATGAGACTATCAACTTGTTCTTTCAATAAATTCTAAACATGAATTGTTTACAATTTCAAAGAACTTAACACTTACACAATTTGTGTAGTTTGAGTAATGATTAGAAATCAAAATCTGTGCATTATTTCATATTTGCACTCTGATATTTTAAAGTCTACTTTGTTTAATATCAGAAGGGGTTTTTTGTGGATATTATAGTAATATTAATAGTTGAAATCATCGTTGAATGCCGGCTCAGTGGTCTAGTGGTTAAGCGCTCGCGCGCGAGACTGATAGTTTCTGAGTCCGAATCTAACGAGGCGGGGTCTTGGATGCACACTGCTGAGGAGTCGCATAATAGGACGAAACGACCGTCTAGTGCTTCCAGATTTTCCATGGTGGTCTATCTTCAATTAACTCATTATCTCATCTACTTTGCTTGTTAACAAACTGAATGTTTTGAAAAAGATTTTCCCTCTTTAATTTATCATTATTAATTCACTAGAATTTATATATTGAATAAATGCCAAACAAGTTCATAATTATTAACAGCAATGAAAAGCCATTCTTTTCACCCCTTTTCTTATCTATTTTCATAAGTTTTTTGCAGTTATTGACACGAAGTAAATTCGAAAATTTTATTTTTCACATTTGGTTATGACGTATATCATATAAGTAGGATATTTTTTCCAAGTTATTTCAATCACATGTCATACATTATGTTTCTTACAGAAATTATCAGTAACTAAGTTGAATGTTTCATTCAAAATATGTCAAAATTATAAGAATCATATTTAGATTATGACAATTGTCGTAATCGTTATCATCATTATCATCATCATCGTCATGTTTAAATATTGCGCTTTTCAACTAGTATTGATTTTCTTTGCAAACCAGATATTTTATAATATATATATGTATATAGTGTTTGAAGTGAATGGTACGGGGTTTGGTGCTTGGAGTAAACATCAATTCTGGGATGCAGGTACATCCAGCTGACGAATCCCAAATAAGGCGAAGCATGCATCCTGAATTCCATTGTCAACTACCATCTCTGCTTGTAATGCTTGTAATTAATGGCAATCCATACAGGATGCACATATGCCAATAATAGACTGATCAATTACAGTCCTAAATTTCAGTGGAAAGATTCAAACAACCAATACAAAAATGAACTGTTCATTAGCGTTGTGAGATTCTTTTCAAACTGTTCTCATTGTAAACAATAGTTTTCTTTATACAATAAAACAATAGTGAAATAACATAGTTAAAGATGACTGATGATTCAAAAATAAAAAAAAAGGAAAATAGAGGTTCAAACAATACAGGAACTTTATTTTAAGTAATCATTATACACACATGTGTTTTCCTTGATTCTTATTGAATTTTTACTTTCATTACAACTTGAATGATTACAATCTTTCTGAATACTCATATTCTTGGTTTTGTCCTTAATTGGTATGATTTATGCTTCACCTAATTATGAATTGATTCATAAATTTATTCATTATTTCATCAGATCACTTTTATTCCATGTGCTACAAATACAACAATAATACAAAAATAACTGAGGTTAAATAGTTGACTAACACTCTTCACTTATAGTGTTTTCCATT
This sequence comes from Schistosoma haematobium, assembly GCF_000699445.3. Lineage (NCBI taxonomy): Eukaryota > Metazoa > Platyhelminthes > Trematoda > Strigeidida > Schistosomatidae > Schistosoma > Schistosoma haematobium. Next base: position 57,575,688 of record NC_067195.1, on the reverse strand, counting down.
AAGATATTCGTTGAATCTAAGAAATGCAAAATGATTCAGAGATTATCATGAGTCAATGGACAACAAAATGTCCAACAAACAACTAGAGCAAAAGTTCCGTTCATTCAGAACATAAGAACACAAATAATTACAATCAAATTTACTCAAGTCTCGGTAATTGATAAGAATTAAATGGTAACCAATTAGAAATATATGGGATTTTATTAAAAAATAAATACCTTGGAACAGTATTCATGGCACGATGAAAAAAGACATTTATCAGAAAGGATGGAAAGGACAGTAACATCGATGAATGAGCAGAACATATTCAGGACATACATTCATGGTGGATAGGTGGTTCTGCATTTTACATACTAAACAGGATGAATTTTCATCGCAAGCATAACAAGTGACTTGTTGAAACAAACGGATTGACCTAATTACTGTTCGTCACATAAAATTGTAACTTTTCATGTAATTTATGATGTTAACTGTTAGACATCACTTGGTTTAAATCAGACAAAGAGGGATAATAAATCTTTATTAACTACTTAAGTGTTCTTTTATGTGATAACCCTGTGATTGTGTAGATATTCATTTCATATGGTATATAAGTATTATTAGTAAAAATGATTATTCTTAATAATTAGTATCGGTTAACATTCTTATTTAAACGGATGCTAATAATGATTACCATGACCTGGATTTTGTTTGTTCAAGTTGTATAAATATTCACCTTCAAATCAAAATAACTGTACATCACGTGCTATAAAGTTGATGCAAAGCAACGGCTTATGTTTAGTGTTTTTCTTTTTGTGATAAATTTAAACTTTTTAAAAGTTTTATCACTATTTCGAAATTGTTTTACAACTAAAATTTGTGAATATATCCCATTCAGTTTATTAACTTATTCAACAGTGTATTAGTTCAATAAAACTTGACAGTAACGACCAGTTTTTCATTTTATCATCTAGTATTATGGTAACTGTGATTTTATAAATTATTCAAAATGTTTCCAGGTTTTTGATGGTAATCTAATATTGATTGGTTCATGTTATCACTAAAAGCTTAACAATCTCTACAACCCTATACTGATAATTATAATGTGTCCATTAGTAACTAGCTCCAAGATGTAATTCTCGGAGTTCTAGTGAGAAGTCATCGCCAATGGAGTTCGACCGTTTCGGGTGTGAAGCAATTAGCCACTAAGGACAATAAATGGTCATGGGTTGATCAAAGTTAGACATTAACTCCATTGAATCCCGCCTCATTGGTCCTAGATTTATGCGTTCGCACAAGTCTAGGTTCGGATCTCACGTGTAAGATTGTGGATGTGCACTACCATTGAGGAGTCCCCTACTAGGACAAAACAGCCGTCCAGTGCTTCCAGGTTTTCAATGGTGGTCTAATATTGGTCGGTTCATGATCTCAATAAAGTGAAATATAATAATAGCTTATATTCATTCATAATTATTACCTTAAACTGTCGGGTGAACTTTTAGATTTTACTCAATTTAACATTTAGCCTATAATCTATAAATTAAATCCTAAGCGAAATTTCCATAATATTTTCAGTTTTAATTTTCATAATAAATAAAATTCACTTATTGAAGATAATTCTACTGTTTATTAATTGTTATTCATTGAATGGTAGTTTGTTATTAATCAGAGTTCGCTTAACTGAATTAGGTTTAATCACTAGTCAGTCAGCTATTAATTATGGTCAACATAGAGCCTGGCACCACATAAAAACAATGAGGTTAACTTGTAAAGATGATCAGGAAAGAATCAAATTATTGTAGTAGCAATGGTAATAAGAAAGAATAAAAAAATTAATAACGCGGTCTAAAAGTTCAGGATATAATGATATGTACCAAAAAGTATTGAAATAAATGACTTCGAGAAATATAGAGAGATGATGCATCAACGTCACTACGAATGGTTGTGAACCATATCACTCAACGCAGTTATCACAGAATTCCTTACCAGATAGACTGTTTCAATCAACATGACTTAAACTAACAGTCAATCATTAATAAGTTGATTTCATGTCTTCGTTTTACCAATTCTAGTTTTTTTCCAAACTTGCTCCTACACAAACAAAAATTGCTACTCTAGACAGACGATGAATAAGTGAACATAATACAAATGTCAATCACTTCAACTAGTAATAGTTTATAAATTCATTAGTCAATATGGCATCTTTGTCTAGCATTCTGCGTTTAACATCACTGTTGTTCTCTCGATCGTTCCATGACACTCGAGTAATGCTTTGATCAAAAATCTGAAGCCTATATTATGTCGTCTAAATTCAAATGTGGACTACAGGAACAGAAATCTTGATAACTAATGAAAGTTAATTTGGGATTATAACAAACAGTCAAAATTATTATTTCGTTCCCATTTTATATTTATCTAAATTTTATTTAATAATAATAACTTATCAGCCAAATTATATTCTAGACTGGTGAGTCACTGATATTTATTATTCATTTACGGTATTGGTACATTCCTAATTATAGTATAATTCCTTAGTATTAAATATGCAAATGATAGATCAGTATCTAACTTGTCCGTAACCACCATCATAGAAAAAATATAGCAAAACAAATCTTTAATGTTCATTATTTCAATCAGTGATTCGTTTATTTCTTACAATGAACAAAATTATACGCTATTGATTAATTATTCATTACAATGAATAATCATTTGGTATTTATTGTTTTTGTAAAAAGAAATCGCCTTTCTTCATTTACATTAACATTAATATCTAATTGTCTTTATATTCATAGAACATAATTAGCAGAGATGATTTTGTTGCGATATATTTAATCATATACTGGTGTGTTATTTCCCCTGTTTTTATCACTACATACATAATTTTAGGTTTATCGAGCTGTTTGCAATAATTTCCAGTCATATGGATAGTAGTATCAGTTTACTGATTGACGTCAGGTAGATAAACACTGAATACTGTAGACTATTGTGTACGAGTTTTTAACTAAGTTTAAAGCTATTCAGTTAAAGAACATTATGAAACTTTGGTTAAACTGATTTTAGAAACTTTTACTGTTTAACATTACTCAGGTAGTTACTACTGTGATTCATTGTGATGGATATTTTGAAATGCTGATTGAAACCATGACTAGATCAGTTAAATCCGCATTAAAAACAAGGTCATTAGTATATAGTATCTTACTCGCCACTATTCTTTAGTAACACTGATTGATCCTACAATACGATTGATGATGTATATTATTGAACATTACAAAAATACTATGAGCAAGTTCTATGGTGCACTGAAATATTCAAATTAATTTTGTTGATATTTAATGTAATCTTTATTTAAGAAACAAGCATAGGTGTTCCGAGAGCAACTAAAAAAGAATAAATCCATTAGTTAGAATCAATTATATAAGTGAATAATAATTTTTCCAGTCAAATATTCACCGTTCTTCACACTAATACACAGCAAAATCTGTGTCCGTTTATGAAAGTATAAAACAAATCAAGGCAATCAATAGGTCAATAAGAACGTATCTAATCATAATAAATATAAAGTACAAATTGGTGGTAGGAAGACAGGTTTATCAGCAGTTATATTCAAATTAGAACTGGGATATCTATTTTAACACAGGAATTAAGTCAAAACTTGAGAAAACTACGTAAAAATATGTGCGAATATTCTGTTTGAATAGATAATTAGTGAAACAGAAATTTGAATAGGTCGAACAGGATCAAGGCAAGTAGAATTAGTGAAGTCGTTTAAATGGTTTTCTTTAACCTAGGAAAAGATAATGGTACTACAAATGTTCATTAGGTGCAAAGGCTAAAGCTTTTAGTTCGAGTTCTTGTAGCCACAGCTAAATGTCATAATTAGCTTTAAATCTTTCATATGTGAATATAGATTTTATTATATATAAAAGTATAGCTTGATTAAGATGTGGTCAGAAAACAGTATTATTCACAGATGGATTCTTTTAATCCTCCTTTAGGTCTAATGTTACTGTATTCTCTCAATAATAACTTTTCATTCTGTATTTTAAACATTATCTACGATCTTTATTCTTCTTATCCGTTTTCTATTCATCTTTGTAAATTTGTCCCGTCGTGCTAATGTGGTATAGAAGCTTCGGTCAACTCACATGAACCTTCCAACACTAAGATTTATGATTACAAATACTATATTTCTAAAACATAACAACACTCAACTGTTGGACTTTCCATGGCGTAAATATCTGAACACAACAAGCTTAAGGTAATTCATAGGAAAAAACACGTACTGATGACCAATCAAGTAAAACATTTGAAATAAAACAATCTTGTAGATAGAAAGACTCTTCATAAAACTTACTAAAGGTTAAAATCCTGAACTTGGCTTCAGTAGTAATATATTAAGCAAATCAGTGAAGATTATTCGAAAATACAGTAAGAAATATATAGTTTAGGTGTAATGTTGATAACTAACAACGTATACTAGTTTTGCATCAATTACAACGAAAAAGGAGGATAAAAATGGACCAACGAATAAAACATGTAAGTTACACTAATTATAAATTACAAATCGAGTTAATTGACTAATGAGTGGAACATATTTATCACCAACATTAAAACAACTGATTTCATTTCTGGTGTATATACCCAAAATATGTTACTATAATTACAGATCCGTGCAAATAATTTAATGAGTGCTAATGTAAATAAAAAAATATTCCCGAAGCAGTTGACATGTTTCACCTAGTATTGAAATATTTTGATGTTTCAACGAGAAAAAAACAGTATAGCGCACCGCACTTTTTTTTCTGAAATAAGCCTGTTATGTTTTAGAAGTATAAGTGAGAAATCGTAACTATTTGCTTGAACCTCATTAGATTTATAAAAGCCGACATATTTATTCAAGCTATTTAAAACGGTTTTCAAAAACAAAACATCCGTTAACAAGATGGATTATATATTCTACATTGATTATCATTGATAACTGAATGAATTTACAGATAAAAATTAGTTGTAAACATTTGGTTCAGGTGGAATAGGTAGTCAATAGATACAGTTTTTTTTGAAGTTTGATTTATACATATATTTAGTTACTAATATCCACAAATATGTAAACTATGGGTAAACCGTTTATTATGCTGTGAAACCTCACCAATTTAAAGTCGCTTCACATCACTGTGGTGCAAAAATTCAATTTCGTGTTGTTGATATTTTATTAATAAAAATAATGTTTATTTGATTTTGTCGACTGAATAATCACTCATAGTTTTATTGTTTAGTTATTTAGTCACCCAAAATCGATACACAATAAAGGTTATTTACGATTGACCTCAGTGAGTAAAAACAATTAAAGGTTAACATATTTGTTGTTTAAACTAAATTGCTTCTATAAACTGTGTATAAAATTTCATATTAATGTCAGGCTACCTACTGATTTATTAGAAACAATAAAATTATGGAATCACTTATCTGGTTATCATAGAAGTGTTGTAAGATGGAATTAGACATGTTCTGCTCTCAGGGAATGGAGTACAAGACTACATGTTTTGATTTTAGCATTAAAATGATTGTCCAACTGCTGTGATTATCAGCCTGAATTTAATTAATTCATTATGGTTCGCTACTTTCCTTAAATTATTTCTAAAATATAGGTGCATTATCCTAGTGTTAATGGAAACTATCTACATTCATCAAGTATAATATGGTATTTCCTAGTATTTTGATCTCATATGTCGTGATGAGTGTATATTGTCGATTTATATTTTCTAAACTACTATGAACCAGTTCAATACTTTTTAATCTTTCGATAGCTTCTTAGTTGATGGCATTTTGTAATGTAAACAATTTAGGAATCGGATGAATTTTCATTGATCTTTCAAAATAATAATAATAAGCTTATTACTAAATAACTTTAAAATAAATTTGCCTAAGTTCCATGAGGAGGAATCTGTAATCTACGTCATCAAAAAAGCCAAGTATGCGGGAATTTATCTACCAATGATGCACAGCACGTAAATCAAACCATATTTAAGATTTGCTGAACTTGGAAACCGTAACTACTAAATTCAGATGCAACAGTCACTATTCACATGTCCTGAACTCAATTTACCGTGTAATCAAAAGCTCATACTTCAGTGATGTCTTGAACCTTGAATCATTTTTCACTGGTTTGTGATTTTAAGTTACTGCTTGGTAAATGTTAATTCGTGCCGAATTTATCCTCAAATTTAATAATTACCAAAACTAAATCTAGATAATTTAATGTTCTGAAGTTTATTCAGGCTAGCAAAATATAACAGCAGGATATCACTGTGAACTGTATCGGTTTTACGACAATACTTCATACGAAATGGGCTAATTCTGGTTATTTTTTAATAAAGAAAACTCATATTAGCATTAATCTCACGCTGGGTATATTAGATAATATTATCTGAAATAAATGTCAAAATACTTAAGAACTTGATTTACTTAGCATTAAATGATAATGAAATCTCTAAGTTGAATTTCAGTTTATTGACTGATGGTTCACTAGTAAAACGGAAAAATAATTGATGTCCTCTAGATAAATGAAAGTCGACAAGTGGAGTAATCGGTGTTTTTATTTAGGTCAATTGTACATGATTTTTCCCTTAAAACATAGTTTCACTTAAACTTTATTGTCAATCGCCGTGACTGATCTAGCTAAAATTACAATAAACATTAATTCAATTAGGAATAGTCATGATGAAATAGATGGTTAGCATAAATAACCAATGTAAATTACTGATATTTTCAAAACAAATATTGGTACCATAAAATTATCTTTTTACATCAGTATAAGGTTGTGAGGATTGTTGAATTTTAATTGATATCATGAATGGATGAATTTTAGACTGCCGTTATAAACCTGGAAGCACTGGACGTCCATTTCGTCCTTGTATGGGACACCTGAGCAGCGCGCATTCACGATCCCGCACGCGGGACTCGAACCCTGCATCTTCAGTCTCGCGGGCGAACGCTTAACCTCTAGACCATTGAGTTGGTACCCAATAGTGTTAATATTTAACTTCACTCAATCCAGGAAATTGCATCAATATACTTTGTTTATGTTTATCGCTTGTTTTTTTCCTGTTGTAATCGTTTACTTTACAGTCCGTAACTTTGACTGAAATTAGTGTAATACCTACCATGTCTCTCTTTTCCCCTTGTTTATAACTTAATTAATATTTTTAAATTCTTTAGTACAACTAGATTTTACTGAATTTAATAACCAAGAAAAAAGACTATGATACAGTAAAACATTTCTTACATTATTCACAGTTTAGATTAGTCAGCTTCAAATATTTTAGTCTTCAGATGTAACTGACATCTTTAATCCTGTTGTAAAAACCGTTGAGAACAAATAGACAGATTTCTGATAGGTCTTTTATATCCATTTACTAATTATCATTGATTTTAATTACAATCACAGTTGTTCCACATTTATTTGTTGGGTATACGTTGGTTAATCGATTTGTTTTCAAGTCAAGAATTTTGTTTGACTAATCGTTTTATTCATATAATATATATAGTGATTTGTCCATTGAATTTTCTGAGTAACCATATTTCTTATAGATTAGTTAAAGTCAAAGAAGAGTAGAAGTAGTTGTATGAGTTTAGTATTGAAGGGGGTTCAGACCGAAGGTGGTTTGCTGGATAACTTAGACCCATTATTCTTAATTATTTTGACAAAATATTAGAAAATTTTCCAAACTCACTTTTGAGTAAGGAAAAAACTAATTAAATTCATTTACAGTTATACGCTGAGTAATATTTTATTAGAATTGTATTGCAGCGGTTTAAAAATGTGAATATATATATATAAATTAATGCGTGTGAATTTTAAACTGACTTGTTATACACAAATAAACACCATGTTTACTGTTTATAATTAAGTTGAATATCAAAACACTGTTGTCATGGAGCTGCTTTATCAATATCCTATCTATTCAGTTCTCATGAAAAAATGTTATATTGTTTTCACATTGACCATAAACTTAGTTTTCCTATCTTCATGATTTTGTTCAGAGAAAGTTTTGTTGCTTAAGGGAATCAATTATAATCTATGAGATTAGGGAATAGTCTATGAAAAAAGTTTTTTTACATTAATCACCGAATCACCTCTTCACAATTGAAAAGTATTGTATAAATTTATTTATTTTTACAAATATTATGAAATGTTATATTTATATTCTTATAACAACTATTTATATATGAGGGGATTTATTCAATTTTTATTGTTTGAAAGTGAATATGTTAGGCATAGATAGCAACATAAAGCTTAAGTGTCAAGTAAGAAATTCATCAGCGTGTGTGAATAACCCACTAAACTTAAATCTTCTAATCGATTCTGTTTTAGTCATGTTTATTTTTTTTATTTAATATCATTTCATAGGTAAACATTTGATTTTACTAGTGGTAAAATGCTCTTCTGACTAGCTTTTATTTAGCCTCTTAAAAAACGTTCTATTATAACAGGATTAATGGTGTAAATATTAGAAATCGTTTTTCAAATTATTGGTAATTATGGTTTCGCTGTATAATTACTAATTAACTACATTATATATATATATATATTCCATTTATCAAAAGCTTTTGGCTGACCCAATAACTGCTGTAGTACGACTTTCTAGTCCTAATTTCTTGCCTGTCTGTTACATGCAATCCCACTTTTCACAGGAACTTTCGGGTTGTCTATGAACATTTGTTGTTTTCCATCTTGTGGCGTGATACGGTTTGATATATCAATAGATAAATATTACCTGTTTGAAATATACGATATAGTGGAGGCTGGCTGCTGACTTTTAGACTCCAGGCAGGGCATAGTGAAAAGATTGCGATTAACGAACAAATAGGAACTTAGCTCTCGAGGTAAGGTCAGTAGTATTAGTCGGGTGTGTTTTTGGACACGTCAGAGACACTAAGCTGTAAAGTTAATAGGATATCAATTTAAGATTCTTATTGGGCACGTGATATTGGTAAGCGGGTTTTATGGCTTAACAGGTTCATGTTAGAAAAATGAGTCTATATAATTCCCTCTCGTGAGCATATATCACATGGCAGCATTGTCTCAATCTGCAGTATTTATCGACTAGCATTATGTTAATTGTTTTAACTGACTTAAAATGTGTTTAGGATCACAAATCTATAGATCTGTATAACATTAGATTAGTAATCTATAAAAAGGCTTTCTTTTAAAAATTTTGTATTTTATGTTCAGAGTAAAGTAACTGTGATAAAAATTTTAAGCCCAATAAACTTTACGCTCAATACTGGATTCAAGAATATTATCAAAGATCGGTTTAAATTAAAACCACATTCTAGTTTGTGTAATATTAATCGAGGAATCTGATATATGTGTTTAGACAGATCAATAATCTAATGTTCTCAATCTTTGATGTGGTATGAATTTTCGTGACTATGTTACTACACTTCATCAATCACCGATTATTGTAAAATCACACTCACGTTATCCTGAATATTAATCTCAAGTATAGTTATACGGCAATGTTGTATAATCTAATCTAGTTAGCCGAAGATAAAAATTTTGGACTAATGTATCTTTATTAGTATTATTAACTAACCTATTACACTTGAAAACTGTTTTGTATAATTTCGTTTATGCTGTTGGTTAAATTAAATGTCAGCACTTAATTATGTTATGTAATTAAGAGGAATACATTTTTCACACTTATCATAATCAGATATAACAGTCAATTGGAATGATTAATGATTTATTATACTCTTATACTTCAAAGTAATATTTTTTAATAATTAAGATTAATTGTATCTGTATTAAAAAAGAAACAATTAAATACATTTTATTTAGAAAGTCAGCAATAGTCTTGGAAAATATCGTGGATTGGTTGAAGTTAGACATTAACACCATTGTACGCCGGCTGGCTTCGTGGTCTATAGGTTAAACGTTCACTAGCGAGACTGAAGGTCTGAGTTCGAGCCCCTTGTGCGTGGTCGTGAATGCGCACTTTTGTGGAGTGCCATACTATTGAAAATTACTATAATATCCACAAAACCCCGTTCTGAAAATAAAAAATGTTATGCAATAGCAGTAACTTCGGCTATTATATTGGTTAGTCTAGTGCAGGATTAAAGACATTATTTGTAGTTAGTGTACCGTTATTAAAAGTTAATGTTTGTGTAGTTATGATGCAGAATAGTACCAATAAAACTATACATGAATAACCAATAATATAATGGAAATTAAGGATTCTACATAAATAATTCAGTCAATACAATAAATTTACTATAAGTTGTATGTGTACATTTCTTTTCATATATACATAAATGCATAAGAATGATTGTTTTAAATTTATTGTCTAAACGGTAACATTACTACAGAATGTATTCCCTTTTAATTTTTCCATTAAGATTTACAAAGCTTTAAGACCATTAGTTTGTTTATAGTAATACTTATTTTTTTTCCTTTTATAGAATATTACATATTTACATGGGAATGATTTAGTATTTTTATTGTATACATTTCGCGGAAGAGTGAAATCATCCGATCATATTAATGAATTTTTAAATAAACATAAAAAAAAGTAGTATATACCTCGAAGTTATTCCCTTTTATCTCGATTGTTTATTATTGAGAGAATTAGCGACATCGATATGCCGATGTCAATGATGCTGTTTGCAACCAATACTGGAATACATTGAATGATTAATGTCGGTTTCAATCAAATGTGTGTCGTTATTTAAAAAAAAGAGAACTAAACCATGTTGTAGAAATTTCACGGATATCATTAGAATAACATTAGATAACACCAGTTGTATTTAGAATGTCATTTTTATTAAATTAGATAAAATTATTATATCTTGATAATCAAAAGTTGAAAGCAAATTAAAAGAGAAGACTAAATTCACTTATTGTTGTTTACTTGTATCTTCTTATTGTTGTTTAGGCCTGCAATTGATCAATCTCTGTTAGCCACTATCCATCTTTGCTTAGAAATTAAAAACTGATTTATAATATCGTATCTATATATATGTATATATATATATCCTTGATGTCATAAAAAGATTGTCCATTTTGTAATTCAGTTGTCAAATCAAAATAAGATTATTCGCATAATTACGAACAGCTTTTGATTTAACCTAATGGAGTTTATAGTTTGACAGGACTTCCAATTTTTCGTTATTTTAAAAGAATGATATATATTTACGTCTTCACAAATTCAAGCGCAGATACATTGTTTGTTTTTCATTATAATTTTTTGAATTAAGCCCGTTAAATTATCTTTATATATTCTAAATCATGGAAAGTCATATTGTTAGATAATGCATGATAATTTATTATTTGTCATTACTGATGAAAAGCGTTCGCTGATAGGATTCTAAATTGGTCATGGTATGGTATGGGTTACTTATATCCACATAAGTAGTATATAACAGTGGTCAGGCATAAAATGTATTTCAGTAGAAGATCGAGAAGGAAAGAACGCGGACGGAACTCAGGTGATATGCATGAACAATGAAATCTGAGACAATGGACTGATATTTGCAAATGGAACAGTCAATTTTGAGACAATTGATTGACATTTTGCAAATTAACTATTTACTATATGGTTCTCAGATTTTATTGAGATGCTCTTCGATTGTCCCCACTCGTGTTCTGTTCACTACAGTAGTGTCATTTATGTATTCATTCCTTATCTGGGTCTTTATATTATTTAGTGCATTTCTCACTTCATGAATTCATTCTTTATCTTCAAACCATGCTCTCTTTATATATATATATATATATATATATATATATATATATATATATATATATATATATATATATATATATATATACGATGCATTCTCTCCAATTAATGCAATCATGCTGATGCAGTATGACGAATTGAACTGATGAACATTTGTCTCAGGTCCTACTTTATGTCAACCTATTCTTTAGTGTTTATCATTATTTTACTTTCATCCATTTGTGATGTAAATAATCTTTAACAAATCACTATGAATTTTGATGTGATATAACTTCAAACTTTTTTCTTATCAGACAGATGAACAAGTAAAGATGAAATGCTTGTTTGACCTATAACCACTATTATTCATCAAGAACATTTTAACAAAAAAATGATTTAGGTCATACACAACAGTAACATTTAATGTTTACAAATTGTACATTAGGTATCATGGATACGATGTCATTTTAAAGGGTAAACATAGTCATTGTTTTAGAATGTTTTCTGTAAAGAAATCAATGTTGTCCGACTTCAATTATCTTGTCAAATCCCTTCACCTTTTCTATTATTCCACAAACAACTAAATTTTAAAAAATCAAATGATTAAAACAAGGTTATCATCGGATATTACAGATAATGTGAATTTAATGATGAAATTTTATTTTCATTTCAATTCTTAATGAGTTCGCTGTATGGGATTATAATAACGTTAACAGTGTAAATTTAATTGACCTATATCTCGGATCCTAATGATTTCAGTAGAGAACACATAGAAAGGTCATTTCGTTATTTAATATCAATATCAGTAATCCCCGATCATGGTTGATGATCTATTGTTTATGTAATATATTTGTGGTGGTAGTATATAACGACAGTCACGGATAGGATATATTTCAGTAGAAGATCGAGAAGGAAAGAACGGGGACGGAAAGCAATCGGTACGAAAATGCACGAACAATGAAATCTGAGACAATGGACTGATGTTTGCTAAAGGAGCAGTCAAGTTTGAGACAAATGATTGATATTTTGCAAATTATGCATTAATTGTATGGTTCTCAGATTTTAGTGAGATGTTCTGTAACTTTATGTTTCTATTGTTCGCACACATGTTTTTGTTCACTACATATATACTACAAAAATCATCGGTACAAAAACCAAAAAGGCAAAAAACATGTAATTGTCGCGTTGGTCATGATCGTTACGTGTTGAATGTGAAGAGATTAACTAACCGATCACATTCATTTGTAGTTAACTAGCATATCCTTCACTTGACAACGGATATGCTTCGAAAATAATTATATCGGTCTTCATAGAAAATAGAAATGAATCTGTTAAATAATATTATTGTTTCGCTCAAACTTCATTATCAATATTGGCTCGTAACATTGAATAGAGTTACTTTACAAAACTGCATGTCTTTACTGCGTGTACTATCCCTTTAGGTAAGAGGATTTGAATAAATTAGTTTAGTGTGATTCCTATGAATTTGTAGTTTTCATAGTCTGTTTGCACGTCAAATGCACTACTTTTTATGTAAAGAATGAAAAGATGTTAAAATCACTTTTAGAGTGAGAAATGACTTATGAATATTTGTTTACCATATTTTGAAATATAACAAATTCACCGTTTATGAATAAGGTGGAGTTTTGTTATCTGAGCTGGATGGTTTAGTCGAGGAGCTTTCATTGCTCATCTGAACATCATCAGCACAAACTTCAAGGAGGAGTGAAGTGTTCGAATTTCTCCACATGTGTCTCAGAGCTTGTCCTGTCGACCTCGATCTTGATTAATTTTTGTTGGCCTTTAACCTGTAAATGTCTACTTGTTTACTTGTATCTTTGATTGATTTGACTCTTGGTCCTATATTTGGGCATGACTTTTCTGATTGGTTGATAGTTTGGATCGATTTCAATGCGTTTGTTGATTGCTGATTGACCTGAGAGTTAAGCTTTTAAAATTTCTCTATTGCTTTTAATATTCCTTCGATCCGAGATCTCAGCATTTTAACAGTCGAATATGAAATGATGAGCTTGACTTTCTATCAAACCACTTATTTTCAATCCTGCAAATTATTTATTTATTTTAACATATAGATATTGGTACAAGGAGGCACCAAATACATGTGTGCCACGCAAATCTCATTTGATATGTGTGAGGGCTGTGATACTGCTCGGGTTCCCAAACCGAAGCAGGTGGTTTTCTTAGGGGGCCACTCCCCGAGCCTTTGACCTGAAGGTCTGATCCACAAGGCAGTGGGGCATCGTGAGGAGATGCAGTCTCATGGTAGCCGGTGACCAACGATTGGTTCGTGCGCCATTTGTTACTTCAGGATACTGGAGCCCATGTGCACCATTGGTTTCGAGTCAGGGTTTTCCAACTCCCCTAGGTGGACTCTCCATGTCCACGAACCCGGTTAAAGCACTGGACATTCGCTTTTCGTCCTCTCAATTTCGTAAACAACACCCCTGCCACGAGAAAGCAATGAGTAGGACTTTCCTGGCAGAGGCTATATACGCGTGGCCATGTGAGAGCATTTGGAGAGGGAGAGCGAACTCTACCCACTCTCGGCCGTACCAGGGTATTTGGGAGCATCCTACAAATTGTAAGAAATTATTTTTTAAAATCTTTCAAACATTTACTCTTTCACTCAGAATTCAAAATTAGCACTTATATAATTCGTTCGTAAGAAAAATCAGTACATATATCAGTTATCTTTTCAGATTGTAAACTCAGAAATCAATAAATCACTATAGGGAAAATGTACAATAGTAAAATGTGTTTATTTTAATTCAAAAGGTGTTCAATTTTACGATAACTCAATTTCTATTTCAAATCACTGGGATCAGAATTCTCATGAATATGCTCGAAAAACAAAATCCTTTTTAGAATCTTTTAAATTAAGTTAGTCTTGTAAACTGGAAAATATAACAACAGTATTTTTGAATCAAACCCATGTTAACCAGTTATTCTACGTTTCAATGGGCAATCCTTTCCAGCTCTTTCCAGTTGTTATTCATCCTTTTCATATCTGCTTCTATTTTCCAATGTAATGTGTTCATCGGTCTCCCACTTTTCCGCTTTGCTTCAGGAATCCAAATTGGGGCTTGCCTCGTGATGCAATGTGGTGATTTCCGTAAAGTATTTTCTATCCATTTCCATCGTCTTTTCCTAATTTCCTCTTCAACTGGAAGCTGATTTGTTCTCTCCCACAGAACGCTGTTGCTGATGGTATCCGGTCAATGGATGTTCAGTATCTTGCGTAGACAACTATTTACAAATAATTGTACCTTCTTGATGATGATTGTAGTAGTTCTTCAAGTTTCAGCTCCATACAGCAGAACTGTGTTTACGTTGGTATTGAAGATTGTGACTTTGATATTGATTGAGAGTTGTTTTGAGTTCCACGTGTTCTTCAACTGTAGGAATTCAGCTACTGTTTTGCCAATCCTTGACTTCACATTTGTATCAGATCCTCTCTGTTCATCGATGGTGCTTCCCAGGTGCGTGAAGGATTCAACATCTTCCAGTGTTTTGCCATCAAGTGTGATTGGGTTGTTGTTCTCCGTGTTGTATTTGAGGACCTTTGTTTTCCCCTTGTGTATGTTGAGGTTAACTGATGCAGAGACTGCCGCTACACTGACTGTCTTTATCTGCATTTTTCCGTGTGTATGGGATAGGAATGCTCAGTATAATTATTCGTAATTATTTAAAATAGATCGTTAGTTTCTAGTTCTGTGATCCTTTTTTCTTCTTAATCTCATGGTATTGAAAATTTGTTTTGTTTTTTCTTTCAATGAAACCGATTCGATTGTTTTAAAACACAAATTAAAACTGTAACTTTTTTCAAATATAAAATTTGGTCACGTGAATGATAGATGGAAACACTTGGTAGAAATTTATAAAAAAAGTATGGAATGATCAAGGGAAACTGTGGTAGAAATCAATTTATGATAATTATTGCTAGTAATAAATAAAAAACTATTTTTATGGTATCTCAATTAGTAGAAATTTGTATTTCTAATTTTACGGTACTTGGTGTTAGTTATTTCTTCAGGATGGTTATTTTCTATGTTATCGATGTTTCATTTATTAACTAACTAAATAAATATGATTAGATTTAGGAACAGCGTTTTCAATTGTTGTCACTTGAATTGAATTTTTATTACGAACGTCCAGACAGTCCTACTGTATGGAGCTGAAACTTAGAGAACTACTACAACCATCATCAAAAGAGTACAAGTATATATAAACAATTGTCTACGCAAGACACTCAATATCCGTTGGCTGGATACCATCAGCAACAGCCTACTGTTGGAGAGATGAAACCAGCCTACACCTGAAGAGTGAATTAGGAAAAGACTTTGGAGGTGGACATAACATATATTGCAGAAACTATCAAGCTGCATCACAATGTAAGCACTAACATGGAATACTGAAGGTAAACGGAAAAGTGGAAGACCAAGGAATACACTGAGTCTGGAGTTGGAAGCAAACACGAAAAGAATAAATAGCAACTGGAGACGACTGCAAAGGGTTGACGAGGACAGACTTCAATGTAGAACCCTGGTGAGCAGGCTATGCTCATCCACGAGGGGTAACAGTTGAAACTTAAATGCGTAAAGTTAAATTGAGGATCGTAGTGTATTTCCGCTTACTTTTGTATTCTAAAATGTAAATTGATAGTGTTGTTATAAATATGGAATAGAGGAATCCGTGTGCAAAAATTATGGAAATGACTATATTTTACCTGATTTTACATAAAATGATGTGTTTCATTTTAGTTATATTAGCGCATTAACTGGGAAATAGTTAGTAGTATTATGTCCAATTATTGTTGACCACAGAATTTTACAAATGAACGTCATGCTAGCAATAAAATAATCTACCCATGATATAGATTACTGCTAACTTTGTCTGCTTGCAACTGAGCGGTGGGCAAATCCAAGTCAAATTACTGGTCATCGTTGGATTGGTGAACTCAAGCGAGTCATCACTGGCCTGAAAGGCTTATTCTTAATACTACGTTTAGTGTTTGATATAGAGTCAGCTTCCTGTAAAATGCTGTATCAATAAACACATCCAGTGAATAACTAAAACTTCTTTAAATCAAAGATTATATTTACTTCCCATTTATAATACTTAGAATGATAATTTTGAAATATATATTCAATTGGTTATGACAAAATTTATTTAGTTTATAAATTTGTATCGTTTCGTTTAGATTGTAAACGAGTTTACTTCTGGATTGCGATTAGCTTCAGATCCATTGTAAACCAAAATTTTCGTTCTAGTGTGTTAACTTTTTAAAGTGCTAGTCCCCACAAATTTAGAAAAAGATAGAGTCTAGAAAATTTTATACCTAGTATTGATCATGTAACCATCAAACTAATAAACACTTGATGACATTAAGTAATGATCATTCTGTTTAGTAAATTTACAAGCTATAAATTAATTGATCCTGAATCATTAGTAAAATGTTATTATACTTGACATTAAATACAAAAGATCCCGAGTTTCAATTTCGTTTAGTTTGTAAATGAACACAACTAAAGAGTTCTTATCAGAATGGGTTTTGTGGAGATTTTTAGAAATTTCACCGGTCGAAATCATGAGTCAATTGATGCTAGACCACCGTGGAAAACGTGGAGACTGATAGGTCCTGGGTTCGAATCTCATGGGGGGGGCGGGATCGTGGATGCGCACTGTTGAGGAGTCCCATACTAAAACGGAACGGCCGTCCAGTGCTTCCAGGTTTCCCATGGTGGTCTAACCTCAATGGACTCATGATTTCAACCAGTAAAGAGTTCTTAGTGACAACAAAATATCATTCAATCAATGGATGAATGAATTTTCGATTAAAATAAATTTCAATCTATTAAATATTTTATTTTAATTAATATAATTTACTTTTTGCTGTTTTTTTTATTTTCTTACGTGATTTAAAATGAAAGTATGAATAGCAACTGATGACATGTTTGTTCTGTGTGTACTATGTTATTACTATTATTAGTATTGCGTAATCTGTTAAAGAAAAGAACTGAAATACATTTTTGGTTGTTTAGGTTACATAATATACAGATGAAATCAATAGTTTTTTCTTTAAAAATTTTCTTAGTTCATATAATGCAAACATTTCATGACTAGGATTAATTATATGAAATAATCAACTTATCATAGATAATTAGTATATTTGTAATATCCCAATGAGTAGAAAAATTAGACTTTCTGACCTTGCGTGGCTTAGTTTAAGTCACTTCTTCAGAGAATAAATAACCGACTTTGGTTATTTGGATTGTAAACGAGTTTACTCCTGGATTGCGATTAGCTTCAGATCCATTGTAAACCAAAAATTTTGTTCTAGTGTGTGTTAACCAAATTTGGTTATTTATTCTCTGAAGAAGTGACTTACATTAAGCCACGAAACGTCAGAAAATCTAGTTTTCCTACTCATTGGGATATTACAAATATACTATTTATTTATAACAACCTACCCGATGCTCAATTTATTCGAAATTATCAAATTAAACCTTGGTAATGATACCTACAAAATCAACTTATCATTTCATCTAATAGATTTTCTAAAAAAAAAGTGAGAAACTAAGTTTTTTATAAATGTATGCATAGTTCAACTACACATATATTAATCTCATATTGGTACTGTTTTTATCATAATGTAATGGTTGTTAACATAGAATATTTTGTACGACGTACAATATATGTAGGCATAATGTTTACTTTTTGTCAATACCGGGTTTTACTAATATCTTGGTTTCAAACAATTATTCTTTAATAATACCATTCAGTAATCATCACTAATCACCAAGAGGAGGAAGAAATCATTTTCATAATATTTCCCATTAAAATATATTTTTTTAATTGGTGAAATTGTTTTTAAACAGGTCACATGTATTTGTTTTTTTCAGTCAGAAGAGAGTACTTCTATCTGTAATATCATATCACTGACCTTGACACTTTGACTATTTGCTGGAAAAATCATTCAGAATCATCTAAACACATATTTGATCATCGAAATATCTAAGAATAGAATAACAGAGGCAATATTATGTAAACAATAGTTAAATTGATTTAGTCATACATCAAATCTGATTTATTTAAAATTTCTTTATAGGTTTATGTATCGAGGAATTTACAGAAAGCATTATTGATCGTTACATAAGTCTACTGAATGAAAGCAAATTCTTCAAGCTAGACCACCATGGAAAACCCTTCTGATAATAATAATCTGCTCACTAGTGACTGACTTCAAGAGACATTTCCTGGAGTTCTAGTGAGAAGCCGTAACCAGTGGAGTTCAACCAGGTCTGTTATGAGATATTAGCTCACTGAAGACAACGGTGTACGGTGGCACAATTTCGTGGATTGGTTGAAGTTAGACATTAACACCGTTGGATGCTAGCCAGTACAGTAGTCTAGTGGGTAAACACTCGCGCGTGAGACCGATATGTCCTGGGTTTGAGTCTCACGGAGGGGGTGTTCGTGGATGCACACTGCTGAGGAGTCCCATAGTTGGACGAAACGGCCATCCAGTAGTGCTTCCATGTTTTCCATGGTGATCTAGCTTCAATTGGCTCATGATTTCAACTATTGTAATAGGATTTTATTAAAAATGAATATTTCCTTCATTTACTTAAGTGATTTATTACTATTTTAGTAAATTTTTTCAACTAAAGTCAGTTTAAGATGAAAGATTTTTGTTATGGTTTCCTGAAAAAAAAAATCCACATTTTTTTAAAAATTGAATTTGTTGCTAATTCAAAAACAAATAAATAAAATTTACACATGATTCTGATTCTGATAGAATAGTGAAATTATCAAGAAATTAGATGCTCAATCATATGATAATGATTGTACCGATAGTACTACAGGTAAAGATAGTGATTTTGTGAAGATCATTGAATTTTGAAACAAGATAAACAGTTCTTGTCTTACAGGTATTTGTTATTGTTAAGAATTTGAACTTCAAGTTGTTAATCAATTCAAGATTGAATAAACCGATTTTTTGCTGCATAGTATTCCTAGAGGAAAGCAGATGCAAAGAAGTATGTTAGAATTTGTTGCTGAGGATTGAAATGTAATACAGTTTCTCAATGAAGTTTATGTAAGCTATTTCAGTAAAATTTATTGTATTGGGTTTTATGATGTCTAAAATTCCTACCATCACTTTCTAACTTATCAAGTGCTTACATATTGAAGATTAATTTTTCCATAAAACTTAATAAAATATGATAATTACTCTGTTATTCTTTATAACTCTCCGGAATACTCTTGAGAAAAGATATATGAAGACCGTATTTTCTTTGATGACAACATATTCAAGCTACTGTCATTTATTTTGATTGACATATGTATTTTTTCGTGTACAGTTTATTTAATCAGATAAAAAAACTTCAATTTATTCAAAATCATGCTGAGTTATATACATAAACAATCAACAGTTCACTTCATGTTGAATGAACTTTTTCAATCATATAATATTCATGTACACGAAGTAAAATAGATATTTTACAACGTATTAGGGAATTAATTATGTATGTTTCTTTACCGAACTCAATAGCTATATAAATACTTTCATTACGAAAGCGTAAAGCATGTGAAAATTGCATGAAAATTTTCTAAAATAAATAAATGACTATTTACATAATTGATTAATATAGGCGATCATATTCATTTGTTTTTCGTAGTCGAATTAAATAAAATTACAGTCCAAATGTCTGAAAATGTTTACATTTAATCTGAATATAAAAAAATGTTAGATATTACAAACATAATATACCGTTAATAATGAGAAGCGTTAAATGAAATTACAGTTTTATGTAAAATATTGTTTACTACAACAATGTTAAAAGCTGCTTGGATCACTTAGGGTTTCCGATGAATAATTTTAAAGTTAAAATAGAAGAGTTCTATAAAAAACACATCAATCTCAGTTTTGTTTAATTATCCAATGAACAGTTTATGTATAATAAATACTCGGCAAATAAGTTCCGATAAGAATGTAATATGAGTCTAGGATTTCTTGACAATTGAACTTAATTACTTAATATTGAAAATAAATTAACTAAAATTGCATCATTATACAAGTCATTTTGATTTCATTCACACTCTTTTTTCAATATAAAAACTGTTATATCCGAGCGAAGAATAAATCACGAGTAACTTCTGAGACATATTAACTGACTAATATTATCTATACATTCTTATGGTATAACTATTGAATAATTAGATTATGTATATTTATATTCCTCTTATTATGAGCTTTATTTTGACCTGTAATTTATTATTGTACGATTTACTGTTCTTAAGCTATGTTCAGTTTATTGACTACTGCCTCTCATGTTCATAGTCACTTTTTGGCTTTATTGTGTACAAATGCTATTTCTTATTTTATGGTTCGTTGCGGTCTGTTTGATTGATATATAAACCCAGTATGTCTGAAATAAATGATTCGATTCGATTCCCATATTGGAAGCTGGTATTTGTGTTCTGGACTCAAGTGGACGTGCTAGGCGGACATAGGACAAATGAGGACGCTAGGCTGCTCACACCTGTTGAACGTGATTGATTTGGCAGCGATAAGATTGTATAAGTCGTATTTTGATTGGTGGATAAATCACGTGATAAAAAGCTGGACATAAACTCAACAAAAACCATAAATTGTAGAGAAGTCAAGATATGACAAGTCTCATATGTTTAGTGTCATTGACGTACAATGATACTGGTCTTATTTTATCTGATATTAAAAAGAATATTCAATTTAGAACGGTTTATTTTCCGACATTCTCAAAGACTATAAATCAATACTACCTTCATTGTATAGATAAACATTTCGAGAAAATAATATTTTTCTTCTTCTAAATTGTAAATTACAAACTAATGAAAGGGATTAATTTTTATTGTTCTATTATAAATTAGTCAATGTTAGGTGTATAAGTTCTATTAAGATGTTGTACGTACTAAAGTTTCAATGGACTTTTATATATCATGTGAATTTTTATGGACTTTGAAAATTTAAGCATAAGTATGGATGAGAATATTTGAGAATAAATTCTATTGTTGAAGACAGGCTTTAAAAAATTAGTGAAAAATGATCTAAATGGTTCTTTTGTTAGTCTTTGTAGGGCACTTTAATTAATTAATTAATTAATAATAATAATAATAATATTCTGTCGAATTTAAATAAATCACTAAATTGTCGGTTTATGTTCATTTTATTCTATGTTAACTGTAGACTTGATATCTATGTAAGTGGTGAGACTTTGCCTTATGAACGACTTGTGATGAATGATATATGAGCGACGTTAAAGTAACCTTGTGAAAATTCACTTTCTGACTAAGGTCAAAAAAAGTTCTAATTTAGTATGGATAGTCAGGGTTTTCATCACGAACTGACATCAGCTTCAAACACAAAATGTGATTGAGTTTGTGTTCTCCATGTTGTATTTGAGGATCTTGGTTATCTTATTGTGTGTGTTGTGGCCTACTGATGTAGAGGCTGCTGCTACACTGGCTGTCTTTATCTGCATTTATTCGTGTATATAGGATAGGAGGGCTATGTCATCTACGAAGCCAAAATCGTCTAATTGATTTTGAACTGTCCATTGTATGCCGTGTTTCCCCTCAGATGTCGAGGTCCTCATAATCCAAAATTCAATACTTGCTATATATAATTTTCTTGCTTCGTCCATAAATTATATTCTCGTCGCAAAAACTTATTTTGATAGTTTTAAACGTGTTACTGAAAGCAATTATCGGAATCTAAAATAATTTTTTTGCTATAAATCTACAAAATATAAATCTTTATATTTTCCTCTAATAATTTTGTTAATCTGTGGTAAGATCACATGTTAACTAATTTTATGCTCACGTTCTAAGAGTTGTTCAAAGTTTATCAATCAAGGAATGGTGGATGTAATCGATAGCAGAATAAATTCTCGGTAGTCACATATGTGGATACTGAATTAAGGTGACACGTACTTAAACAGTAGACTCACAACCAGTTTCATCACGTTTGTAGGCATTCATTTTCAGTTGTTGCCAGCAATCATGAGGCTGAAATATAAAGTTTAATAGAAAAACTACATAAAATATCGGACAACAAAATGCCATGAATCCTGAGCTACTAACAGTAACCACAGCTAACGAATAATATGACCGAATCTAATCAGAATTTATTTATAAAAGGTAAATAAAACAAATTTTCCTGAAAATTATCTTGCTCTTACACATGCAATATCAGTGTTACCACGGCAAACTTAATCAGTTAACGAACTATGATTTTCGTTAGTTTACAATTGATGAATTGCTGGATAGTAGCTTGAGATAAATAACATTGGTCACTCTGCAGTGATCAGTTAGTTGTAAATAAATTTCATTCTTACTGAAAGTTAGTCGTGATCTAGATAGCTCAGTGATACCGCCTCTCACAGTGAAGCCAGGTGATGCGAGATCGAATCTTGCAGGTTCATCCTCCTGACGAGCGTCAAATAGCACGAAATTTAGATCCAGGGTTTCTTGTCGACTAATTCCATCTTTTAGCATTAGCATTTGATTTCATTGCGTAATCACGTTTAATCTGTTCTTTAACAGATGAATAACATTCATACTGTTATTCTAGAATTAAAAATATTGACGAAGTTCTCATTATTTAGTTCAATTATAATTGAAATAGAATGAAGATGGGTAGAAGAAAAGATAACTTCTCGAGAGTATGTTAACTGATCAATATCTCATTAAATAGTTATTTTCATTTCGTTATATTCAAGTATACTTTTCTGAAAATAAAACATTAGTTGAAATATTTTCCCTGATGAGTTTTATAACGATAACTGTCTGAAATAATGCAATTTGTATAAATGTAGAACATATTTCAAGATTACGATGAATGTGCTTGTTATAAGATTACACTTGAATAGCTCTTATATATACATATATATCATGAAGATTACACAATAAATTTTTGAGCAATATTATATATCTAGGTCACTTATGGTGATTTCTACCTGTTACTGTCACTCAATTCCGGACAAAGACTATATTTTGCACTTCTGCAAATTACTGCTAAACGTGTTATTTTCTCAAGTTTAGATTTAAATGGGGTAGTTATTCAATATATGAATGGTATTTGCGCATGCGTATTATTGCATAAAGATAAATATAAGAAGGTGAAACTTATTATGTATGATTGAGTTGTATGCACATTCCTATTCAGTCTGTATCATATATATATATATATATATATATATATATATATATATATATATATATATATATATATATATATATGAATAATGTGAATTTATTACTCTTGAATTAGTTAATAATTAGTTTTATTATCTCCTTGATAAATTTTATTGATGTTTGAAACCAGATCAGTTGTAAAATGAATTTAATCTACGTACTTTTTAGCCAATCCAATTCCATTTCTTATAAGTTTGTGGAAATTGTTTATTGTAGATATGAATGTTTCATTATGGAGGTTTTATTGAGACCACGAATTGATCTCCGTTAGATAACGAATGGGAACCTGGGAGTACTGGACTTCGTTTCATCTTAGTGTAAGAGTTCTCAGCAGTGCGCATCCATTACTCCACTACTGGCTATTGAGTTCTTGTAAGTGCGCTTCTGAAGAGTCTCACACTCAAACAAAATGACAAACAAGCTCTTCCAGGTTTTCAGTGATTGTTTAACAGATCGGTTTTTGGTCATAATAAATGTAAACAATCTCTAAAACTTCATACTGATAATCATTTTAGTTAGAAAATCAATGAAACTTATGGTATTGTTTTATCCTAATTTGGGACTCCTCACCGAAGCTCATTTTACTAATCCTTCAGGGATCAAAATTGTAAACTTGAGGTTCACTAACGTGCAGATAACATTCAGACTATCAGATTACGGATTGACAGTTTATACTAATACATAATGTCTATTTATCAAAATTATTGTGTACGATGTAAAAACTTCAAATTTAACAATCTTTACAATACAATAAATCATAGAAATAAGTCATAAACTAGTTCTTTTCAATTTCAAACTTAATTCCTTCTTATTATTGATAGAAATAGATCATCTTAATTAATTTTTTTCTTCCCATTATCTTTATTTATCCATCGAATAATGTATTATTTACTAAAGTAATCTGTTGATTATAATGATGGAACTTTTTTTCAATAAAAAATAAATAATAGACATTAACACTGTTGGATGCTGGCCGGCTCAATGGTCTAATGGTTAAGTGCTCACGCGTGAGACTGACAGGTTCTGGGTTCGAATTTCTCGGGGGGCGGGATTGTGGATACACACTGCTGAGGAGTCCCATAGTCGGACGAAACGGCCATCCAGTAGTGATTTCATGTTTTCCATGGTGATCTAGCTTCAATTGGCTCATGATTTCAACTAGTGAAATTTCTAAAATCTTCACAAAACCCTCTCTGAAAACAAATAAATAGTTTTATTAACTTTCCAATATTTAGATTAACTAACATCGGTAAATATTTTCGGTAAAAAAGAAAAAAAACGTTGCGCATTACCGATCTGTACAAAACTTATTTTCATTAGAATTTCTTTTAAAAGACTGACATTATTTTATGTATTATGTAATAAATAACTGATTCATTTATGAATTATATTTTACAGTATAAACACTGACTAATAAAATTGAAATGAATATAGTATAATATAATGTCCAAATTATAGTTGTTTCTATATGAAAACAAATAAGAATGGATAAGCCGATAGGATGATTGTTAAAAATATGGTACTGATTGTAAAATTGTTATGACATTTATTAATTCTAAGTTAAAAACACATTAGACATTGAATAAAAAGAAACTTTGAAAAAAAATGAACCCAATAAATCTATTTTGGTAAATAAACCAAAAGTTTATTACAAAAAAGAAAAGAAAATGTATCTGGAATTTGTTATATCCTAGTGAAGGTTACATTACTAGTAACTACAGGAACTAATAATGCACTAATGTTATATATATATATATAATACTTACTTACTTACTTACGCCTATTACTCTCAATGGAGCATAGGCCGCCGACCAACATTCTCCAACCCACTCTGTCCTGGGCCTTCCTTTCTAATTCCATCCAATTCTTGTTCGTTTTTCTCATGTCTATCTCCATTTCCTGGCGTAATGTGTTCTTTGATCTTCCTCTTTTCCTTTGGCCTTGAGGATTCCATGTGAGGGATTGCCTTGTGACTCAGTTGGGTGCTTTCCTCAATGTATGTTCTATCCACTTCCAGAGCTTCTTCCTGATTTCTTCCTCCAGTGCGATCTGGTTTGTTCTTACCCACAGTTGGTTATTGCTGATAGTGTCCGGCGAACGGATCCGTAGTATTTTGCGTAGACTATATATATTCCTATTGTATAATTATTCAGTGACTAGATTGTGTTTATCTATATTAATCTTATTATAAGCTTCATTTTGACCTATAGTATTATATCCTAGCGAAGATTAAATTACGAGTAACTTCTGAGACCTAATAATGGACTAATATTATTTGTATATTCCTATGATATAATTGTTTAGCGATTAGATTATGTATATCTATATTCTCCCGTATTATAAGCTTCATCTTGATCTATAGATCATTATTGTACGATTCACTGTTCTTATGTTATACTCAGTTTTTTAATCACTATCTCCCACGTTCACAGCCACCTTTGGCTATATTTTGTACAAGTATTATTTCCTATTTTATGGTGTGACGCGGTCTGTCTGGCTGATATATAAACCAAGTATGTTTGAAATAAAGGATCCACATAGTGGAATCTGTTATTGGTGTTCTAGACTCAACTGGACGAGCTAGGGGAGCAATCGACTAATAAAGACGCTCGGCTGCTCATACCGCTCGAACGTCATTGGTTTAGCACAGTATAAGAGTGAATATGTCGTTTTTCGATGGGCGAATAAATCACGTGATAAAAAAGCCGGGCTTAAAGTCACAATAGGATTATTTTAAAAATCAAAATAATGGCTGATTGTTTTTCTTATAAGTGAAAAAATATTGGATTCTTCTTTAATTCATTATAGAATTCGGCTTGGTTTTATGAGAAAATATTGTACTCAGTACCTTAAACATACGATTACATCATCTTTGGGTATTTATTCTGTAGTTTTTTTTAATGAATGCTGTTTACGAACAAATATCAGTTAGAACAAACAATTGAAAACTAGGTGGCACTGAATTGTGGTTGTATTCTAATTTCCGGTTCTTCAGCGGAATCCACTTATGATCTCGGATGGCATCAAGCATATGACTTTGAGTTTTTGTTGTGAGCATGATACGTTTAGATCAGCTAGACAAGATAAAATATTCAATAATTCTAACTTGAGTCAATTTGTAATGATGGTCAATTTAAGAGCGTAGTATTTGAAATGGATATGTTTTTTTAATACTTATTATGTTGTTAATCATTTCATGTTGTGAAAAACGTTTCAGTTGTTAGTATGTTCTCGAATAGTTTCACCTACTTCATAACTTCTCCTTGATTTGTATCCATTATTCTGTAAGCTGAATAAACAGTTTCACAGAATATGATCCTTCTACTATACAGAAAAGATTTAGATTATATGAATATTTGTCTTTTTCTAAATTCCTTAGCTTTGTAGTGGCTTTGCTTTGTTAATCAATCACTTTGATAACCGTTATTATATAAATTTCAACGGCGTTTATAATCAAAAGGCAATGAGAAGCGTCAATTACAGTTCATTAGCGGATAGCGCAGATCACAAAGCTATAGGATCTTGATGTAACAAATTGTGTATGAACCTATTGTTCGTCACCAGCCACTATGGGACTGCATCTATAACGTCGCCCTACTATCTTGTGGATTAAACCTCTAGGTCGAAGGCTTGGATCGGGGAGTAACCCACTAAGAAAACCACCAGCTTCGATTTAGGCACCCGGGCAGTATCCTAGATCTTACACATATCGAATGATTTGTGTGGTGCACATATATTTTATGCCTCCTCATGCCAATGTTTATGTGCTGAAATAAATAAAATGGTGTCTTCATCACAGCAAAATAGTTCAACTTTATTCTAAATAATAGTAACATCATATTAATTTCTAATCTAATAAATTATTGAATAGTCGGTTCAACACAGTTGCTGAAAAATTCTTAGGCAAGTCTAATCAGTTTTTCAAATGATATTCAATACCTAACGTAGTATTGGATAATACAACTTTTCAATGAAAACTCTTTAATACTCAAGGAATCCGCTCAGTGATTCCTCTCATCATTTGTTAATCCTTTGATTTCGATACTCAAATGTATCTTTTCAATTCTATTTTTCAGAACTTAATTCATACATTGACAGTTTATTTACTAACCACTTCAGTTAACATTTCCATTTGTTTTTTCTTGATTTTAGCAAAATAACAACATTTGTTTCTTTATGGATAAAAACTTGAAATTTCATATGATTGATTCAGACAGTATAGAATTATTAAATTCATTATCACCAACCAAAAGTAGATCAACTGAAAAGAATAAACTTAAAAATAGTACATTTGGAAAAGATCACAATTCAATAGATCAACTGATTACAAGTAGTAACGCTAGTAGTGGATACTGGGAAGATTGTGATTCACTTGTTACAAGTGAATATGATGTTTTTGGATTGAATTGGGTAAGTAGTCTTCACCTTATGAAATTTATGAATATCAAGTAAACGTCTGTGTCATTATATAATATCAAAGATAATTTTTTATACTAAATAAAGTACTCTGATTTCTTTTGTATTAAACTAACGTTTGTTATTTTCTTAGTAAACATTTCAATTTAGTGACTGAACGTTCCGAAATAATTTTGACAGATTATACATATCACTAGCCTTGACGCCAAGATATTGTTTACAATTTGTTGCATTAGTGACAAAGTATTTCTCGATTTGTCGCTAATTATTTCGGCCAAAAGTTCTCCATAAATACAAAGGTAATTTGAATTGTTTGAAATCCGAATCTCTTAACTGGCTTTTGAAAGCCTGAGTTCATGAGCTTTGTAATAACTTCGCCTGTCGTTTATAATCTTAAGGTAATTTATGCACTACGATATAATACATACCTTAGTGATCAAGTACAGTACATCTATTATTGTCAAATTCATATCATTATTACATTGTTGACTAAAAACTAGTCGACCGAATCACCTATATGAATTGGATTTTCTAATGTATTTTTTTTGCTGACTTTCATTTGTTCTTTAATTTAGACAACTTGTCATCAAAACGCTAGAATAAAATGCAACAAATTGAAACATCGACCACTTCCAGATGCGAATAATCATTCATCACTAGTTAGAACTCGAAGTTTCCATGTAAAACCAAACGATTACATCAATAAAAATTCATATGAACAGTATACAAGAGATCATTATTCAGATTCAATTCTCAATACTTACTGTGAAGATATACAACTTACAACAAACTCTCAAAATAAAGCAGCTAATAATATACGTCAGTCATCGTTAGAAGATAATAATCATCTATGTATACCAAATGATTCACTGGTAAATTATTTTATATATATTTACTCGATGAACTTCATTTGATTTCTTTTATGGTAACACCATAAGACCTAGTTGTTATTTTTCTCTAAATTAACATCATGACATAAAGCAAAATTAACAGTCATGTTCAGTTATTTTGAATGACATGAGTTCATTACATTTTCCTTCCACTTTGAATATTTCATATCAGCTTAGTACATCTTATAAAGTATATATTGGAATGATTCAATTCTAAAAAAAAAACTTATCAAAGGGAGAATATCTTTATGATAAAAAATTAGGAAAAAAACCACCTAACAATTACTGTTTTATACTGTTATTTAGATTTAAGAATAGAAAAGTCATGATATAAACCTCTTGTCAAGGTTGAATCAAAACTGACGAATGGTAATCAGCTTTTATTGTTTAAACAATAAATTTTATTTCAACATTATTTAACCATTTGTTACATTTCGCTTACAGTGTATCTTAATTCTGTCTACTGATTTACTTGTCTGTTGAATTGTTCAATTCATCATTTTACATTTTTGTATACCATTTTGAATATATATAGGGATTAAACATGATCTCTGTTAGATACCAATTTTTTTGTAATATTCACATGAAATATAACTCCAATCTAATTTTCTATACCAAATTAGTCCAATATAAATTTGTCAAGTACATAGGATAAAATCATTTTGGTGTCATTTCTTGAATTTTCCCCCAAACCTGGATGTCTTCCTTTGGAACTGTAAATTTAGCAAAAAAGAATCAAATCAAGAACAGATTATTTATTTGTTTTCTTTAAATAATCATTAAAAGAAATCACAGGAAATAACGGTAAGACTATAAATTATGGTCGACCTTCAAGCAATGTTAAAATGATCTTGAAATGTTCACCTACTTATCAGAATTAAATGAGGGTTATAGATTAGTATGAAGGAGTTAAGATTAGAATTTACAGTTGAATGTTAGGGTTAGGAATTAGATTTAATGTTTTCATCACGAACTGACATCAGTTATAATGCCAAAATAGTATTTAAACAAATGATTGAATGGGTTTCGTGCCAAAATCCAAGATTTGCTATCTTAAATGTAATTGGTTCATCCATTAATTATAGTCTTACCAAAATAACTGATCTTACTTTAAAAAAAACTATCATCAGTTTAATATTAACTTGTTAATTTATTTACGAAATATTATTTATGTATTGAAGAATGAATCTGATTCAGTAAGCAGGAAACCATTGTCTTCATGTTTACATAGTTTGATCTATAAATGTTTTATCTAGAAAAACACCATTAAAAAGAAAGTCACTTCACATCACTTTTTCCATTTTGTTTCCATTTGTACTTTTGATATCAGAAATAAAATTTATCATGGAATTTATTCAAATGATCAAATACTTTATCAATTTGTCCCACTTTTTGTGAAACCAAAGGACATATTATTTAAATAACAGTGAATTATCAGAAATTCATTTGATATGTATTTAACTTGACGTTAAAAACATTATGAAATATGATTATAAATGTTATCAGGTATCCCATTTATGTGATAAACTTTCTTGTTACTTTAAATATCTAATCTCCCTTCAACAATATTGTCAATATTCTCATTAGATAATATATATGTGACTATAACCCAACTACTACACTGAATATATATGTGTGGAGATTTTCAGAAGCTTACGAGATGCATAATTAGCCTGATGATTTTGTCTCACTATACTTGATGTGGTTTAGCATGTTAGACCGTTTTATGCTACTTACAGCCGACTACAATTGACGAACAGATTATCTTTTTTCTTAGTGTTAAAATGATATTATATGTTTAAAAATTAATTTCTCACATAAACTGATATCGAATGGAAAAGAATTAATTGACTTTATTTCAGAAAGCTTTGAGTGGTAAAGTTGACTATCTAAAATAAAACATTCTGAGGATGTTATGTTGTGGTGTATGCGACTTATGTTTTCAGGTATAAGTAGTATGTAACACCAGTAGTTATATTATGGGCTTTGTTTGTTAGAAATGAAGATGTATTGCTTATTAAAGCTTCTACTAATCAGTTTGTCATTAGCACATGTGCTATTTACAATACATCTTTGATTCAAGAAACTATAAGTACAAAAAAACCAAAATCAGAAAGGGGAAATGAAGTAGATTAGATATTTTATTAATTTTTTTATGGGTGTACAGCCGTACAATTTTGTCTGATTAGTGTGACTATTTATCATGAGTATAATAACATAAGCATAATGACATACATACTGTAGATATTTCACACTCGAATAATAATCTGTTAAAATCCACGTTACTGTTGATCAATGAGGTGAAACTTTGATTTCTAACTTTATAGGGCATGCAACGTTCTGAATAACAAATAAATCAGGTTATTCATTGTTTCAGTTTAGAAGATATTTGAAAAGATCTATTCAAACTACAAGGTTTTTGTGGAAATAAAGTTGTATTAATGACAATTTGAATATACCTGAGTCTGATATTGACAATATTAATTGATTCACTAAAACAAATAAAATATTTACTGTATTTTAATTGCAATGGTTTCAATAATTTGTTGATATCTTTTAGTATTTTTTTTCGAAAAGTGTTTCTATTCATCCTAAAGTAGATGGAACAGCTTATATTAAACATTACTAAAAGATGAATCTCGGATACGAATGTTTCGCTAGTAGTACAACTTCCGTCTGATAATTAAATAAATACAATGAATATACGTATAATTATTCCTTAATTCCTGTTAAAATTGAATGCTTAGGCAACTCACAGTTAGTTAGACTGTACTAGATGTTACCAAATTTACCGTTGATTGATCACTAAGTGATGATCAATATCATGTTTATCTATCCCTTTCGTACTTATTGAATTACGGCTAATTTTCAAACATGATACGTGATTTAATTAAATAAATTAAATCCCCCCCGTTATCAATATATTATACGTTATGCGATTTTCAGCATGTATTAGGAGAAAAAGTGTTATTCGACTCTACAAACGAAATTACACATGATGTAATAATACAATACCTTTTAACCGATGGTCATAAGATAAGAATTGAACGTCAATTTTCTTACAAACAGCTATTTTTCCGACAACTTCTATGTGTCAAATGAAACTGTTTTTAACTGTCCAATTAGTAGAGTATAGTGTCGCTGTATATACATTTTGTGAACAACACTTGTTCAAGGAATGTTTTTATTTATTAGCTATTTGTTTTTGTGCATAAACATTATGTACGAATTTATATACACACTATTTCGCTTTATGTCTACTATGTATGAAAGTGTAGTTATCAGGTATATGTTTGTGTTTTTTGCCTACAGATTTTTCAAGTTAGACAATTAGTCTAAATAAATTGAATGTCTGTGAGAAAAGTCTGTATTGTTCTCGTTACTATTACCTAGATGGAACTAGTTTACATTGATCTAAATTCTAGTGTTGAAAGTGTAATTACTCGGCATCATGTTTACTTTGATATATATATGTATGTTTATAATAGCAAAATGTAGAAATATATAAATCATATGAATTAATTTAGAGTTTATTACAGTCCTATAATTAAAATTCAATTACAATAGAGTAGTACTATGTTGAAATTAAAGTTAAAAATGGTAATCACAGGCCGAAGAAGTGGGTCATTTAATATTATGTAATCTCAATTTTTGAAACAAATTGGGTGACATACCTATGGGATTTGAATAATAAATACATATTACCACTGACATATTAGAACTCTTCATTTTATTATCATACTAAATTTATATTAACGCAAACTTTATGTTTTGATGTTATTCTGTCACTATAATATTTTATTGTGTCTTTGGTCGACTGGGCATACTGAGTTCCATTGTGATCATTTCTCCCGTGGTTATTACAAAAAAACAACCAAATAATATAAACTAATGAAGACAAATATCACTTTTGTTGCTTTGAGCTGTTATGTTATCGTTAAATTTTAACAGTAGTATATTGTTGTTGTCATAAATGCTTAGTCCTACAATATATACTTGAAAAGGAAAGAAGGTTTTTGGTCAATCATTTCTCCTATTCGGACCATCTACTATACATAGACCACTTGTAATAGGAATTTCTTCATAAATAAATTGTTTAAAATAGTTGGTTTTACTATAGCTGAAAATTGGTGAGTTGTAGGCCGATATTTCGTTCACAGGTGAAAATCCTAAAATTCTAATGTTCGTAATCTATGCATAAATATTAAATTATTGGAAGGAATTTTAGTTTGGGCGTAAAGTTAATGGTGTAAATTAGACGACTCATCTTTATATGATTTTCGAAAGACTACACAAATATTACAAGAACCCTAAGTCACATGGTTTGATTGAGTAATATTTTAAGTTGACTAATGTTTTTATAAACGAAGTTACCATAAACCGAGTACTCAATACTAAGGTAAATTTGACTAGTGTGCCAAACAATATATCTGTGAAGCTAAGTTGAATTCCGAAATCTTACATCACTTTTTCGTCGATAAAAGTTTGAGTATCTGAGAACCATAATTGACATGCAATTATGAGAAGTTACTACTGAGTGTACTTACTTACTTACTTACGCCTGTTATTCCTAATGAGTGTAGTTACGCTGAAATGTTCCGGCCACTTGATTTCAGTTTATAACATCATTCATACTTAAACCTTTATTTTTTTGGGATAGTCTGTTCATTCCAAATAAAGTTTTACTTTTGTTATTATTGTTCTGACGAAATTAATCATAGTTTTGGAATCCGATGAGTCGAGAATTTCACATTTTTATTGTTAGACCCCATAATAGGTCACTGTTGATATATTTGGATGTTGTCTTAAAAAAGTGTTCTTTGTCACTAAAAAAAGCATTTTCTACCTCTACGTACTAAAATCTTCATGTTTATTACATCTTCAACATGCAAATGACTTGCATATGGTGGATTTTTTGCACTTCTTTCAAATGTTCATCCTTTACTACAGCACTTGAAAATATCACATTGGAATATCAGATTAATTTTCCTGGTATTCAGAATTTAACTATAAACTATGGACGATAAATTTTGTTTTCTATCCGATAAGACTTACTAACAAGCCTATCAGACGAAAGAATATAGATGTTTCAATTTCCCTGTATTCGCTAATTTTCCTTTAATTTCTAACTGTTATATACTGTGGCAGTATAGTTACACATTACTTACGCCTATTACTCTCAATGGAGCATAGACCGCCGACCAACATTCTCCAACCCACTCTGTCCTGGGCCTTCCTTTCTAATTCCATCCAATTCTTGTTCGTTTTTCTCATGTCTATCTCCATTTCCTGGCGTAATGTGTTCTTTGGTCTTCCTCTTTTCCTTTGGCCTTGAGGATTCCATGTGAGGGATTGTCTTGTGACTCAGTTGGGTGCTTTCCTCAATGTGTGTTCTATCCACTTCCTGATTTTACATTAGATGATTAAGACTTCTCATTTACTACAACGATATGTTTCTTTCACAAATAATTCTAATTTTAACATCTAGCAATCACCCGGACTGTATTATTGGTTAAAATGTCATTAGTCTGAAAATAAATTATCATATATTCCTAAGTATATGAATGGTTTTTCGAGCTAATTTATACAACTAATGGAGAAGTGATGCGAGTATAATAACAAATAAATGATGATTGACTGATCATCTTCAATTTGTTTCTTTTTTCTTTAATATTCAATTTTTGCAGAGTGGACTTGATTCGATTGAATCAGATTTTCTATTTTGTCAAAACAGTTGTTCATCTGTAAATCATACTCAGTCATGTCAACATATTTCCTCTGAAGTACAGAATGTTGAAGAGAAAACGTTTAAATACTTGAATGAATGGGATGATAGTGGAGTTGAAGATATTATAAAAGGAGCAGAACCAAAAACTAAATTTGAGGCTGCGTTAAGAAGAGCTGAAGAGAAAAATAAAAAACGAATGGTATGTCTTTAGTTATATAAAGAGTTAACGATACAAATTTGTAATTTGCTGTGAGTAACTCAGTTGGTTTTTAGTCAAATATTCATCGAAGAAGAATCCATTATGAATTCTATGTTTATTACTGTTGGTTATACACTAATTTATATTTTCATTTATTAAGTCACGAACTGGCTTAGGTTGAACCACCATTGAAAACTAAGCAGAACTTTTCTGTCGTTTCGCCCTGGTGTTTAGCTCCTTATCAGTATGCGCGCACAAGTCTGGATCAAAGAGTTGGATTTAGAATTTATGATTTCGCTATTTGGCTTCTAGACCCTTGAGCTGGCATCTAATGGTGTACTTGGACATTAATTACTTCTGGAAAGCAACCACGCTGCTTATTTTAGATTCGCAGTTAGATTAATAGTTCGTTGTACTCTTGTAATATTCTAATCACTATGTAGTCATATCTAAAATATATGTGTTAATTCTATCGAAGCGTCCAAGTAACCCCGATTGAGATACGCGCAAAATCGAAGTCCCAAAACAACGATTTGTCTACAAAAGCGGTTCTTTATTAAATAATACACAAAATTTAGTTACAAACCTCAACTTGTGAGGTGTCTAGGCGTTTAAACGCGTCGTTCAAGAATGAAAATAACAAAGGCTTCCTGTAAGAGTAACATAAAGAATGATTACAACATACAATAGTCCAAAGACAGCCGATAGCTGTGTCTAAATTTGATAACAGTTTATGAACAACCGAAACTCGAACCAAGAGCAAGCAATATGGAAACTGTTGCGTTTAAACAAATGCATAAAACTGTGGATAACCGTTACAGCAATTAAATTACAGTGATTATAATGATAAATACAATGATAAGTAAAATAAACGTTAAAGATATATGTGAACATTCCAGAATGTTACAGCACAACTTGAGTTACAACGTAAGTTTGAAAATTGTTGGGCATACAGCTGCCTACTGAATATAAATAAGTAGTATAAAACAACATACAAAAGAGTAGAAAAGGAACATGTAGGAACAATGTAAGACAAACTTAACAATATGTAAATAAACTATATCAACTGAACTCTATTTTCAGAAGGGGTTTTGTGGAGATTTTAATAATTTCAATAGTTGAACTCATGAGTCAATTGAAGATAGACCATCATGGAAAACCTGGAAGCATTGGACGGCTGTTTCGTCTTTGTATGGGACTCCCCAGCAGTGAGCATCGACGACCTCGCCCCCAGCGAGGAGGCATTTCCTGGAGTTTTAGTGAGAAGCCGTGACCAGTGGAGTTCAACCAGGTCTGTTGTGAAATATCAGCTCAGTGGTCTAATGGTTAAGCTCTCACGCGCGAGACTGATAGGACCTGGATTTTAATCTCGCGGGGGGGCGAGACCGTGGATGTACGCTGCTGAGAAGTCGCACAATAGGACGAAACGGCCGTCCAGTGCTTCCATGTTTTCCATGGTTATCTGGCTTCAACTGACTCATGATTTCAACTATTGAACTCCATTTACCAATAATGTAATGATGCTTCGCTACGATTTGGTAAAAGATAGTTTGCTGTGACAAAGAGTTTGACTACTGATAAGTAGTATATTCATTTCCAATTAGTATCTCTCGGGTTAAAATTAGTATTGTTCCCAGATTCATAGAATCTCCACTTACGAGGACTTGATGTATTTGAATTATCCAAATCAATTTTGAATGTTGAATTCTCAAAGTTGTCTGCAAGTAACAAATAATTTGTCACTAAACAGCTAAATGCATTATAATCCATACGTGACAGATTTTATTATGCGGGCGTCCAAAGAAGAGGGGTATTTTATTGGTCATATTTTATACATATGTCTTTTATTAGTTTAGTCCAAAACATTCTGTTTAAGTTATAATCAAGCTAAGGAATCAGTTTAATAAATTACTGTAGGCTGTCTTTCTACCAACCGACGGACGAATATATCGCCCATTAGTAATCATATTTGTATTGTTCCATCAATGTGAGACATAATCACTAAAAGTAGAAGATATTTATGGACTGAAGTTTTTTGACTGAGGTGATCAGAACAAGTGTCACGGATGACTAGACACTGACTACCTCAAGGCATGGAGTTTTCTGGTGCAGAAGTGGTCTGGAAGAAAATTAGAGACTGCCAAACCGAGACATGGCATCACTCCAAGAAATCATTGACTATTGTTCTAAGTGACTGTCACTAGATGGAGCATAATTGGTCAGGAACCCCATGATAACTGTGATCAGTGGTTGAAGACTTTAGCTGCAATGACTCAGAATCATTTAATTTTAAGTTCTTTAAATCAGGATTGAATGGTTAAGTATTCGCTAAAACTAAAAAATCATGAAATGTATTCAATAGCATGTATCGCTGGAATTAAATACTTGTGTTTTCTTCTGTTTAAGATTCAACAATAAGATTTATTCCAATGCTCCAAATTCAATCTGTTTTAAAATAATCCAGACTTAATTACAAGCAGGCATCACAACTCAATCCTTTGATGAATAGAGATCTATTTCTCAAGCGATTGATGGTGAATTTGAATCTTAGAACAACTGTCACCACTTACTATGATGAATAGATATGTTTCAAATAAGAAGTTTTTAAATTATTCTATTAGCTTCCGGTTTATTTGGAATTATCGACCATTATATACTGACTAGAGCATTAAGTTCTTTAGTCAAAATTATCAAAATAATGTTTGAAGAATTTGATAAATCTACTTTAAAATAATATTTTTCTATTT
Organism: Schistosoma haematobium; assembly: GCF_000699445.3. NCBI lineage: Eukaryota > Metazoa > Platyhelminthes > Trematoda > Strigeidida > Schistosomatidae > Schistosoma > Schistosoma haematobium. The sequence goes on along the minus strand of NC_067195.1, from coordinate 57,537,748 downwards.
ACAGGAACTGATAACTTCTAAAGACTTTTCAACATCAGATAATAAAAAGATGCCTGAATGGGGTTCACCTATCCAAATAAGGAAGAATGCTGATCAAAGTAGATTTATGGAATGTTCTCTTTCATTAGATATTGTAAGTTTTGTGAAATACGTTTTGCATGACAAATATTTGAAGTCTCATTGATAAACGAATAGTTCCCTTTATCATTTTGAAAAGAGCAGGAATAAAGATTCTAGCAGAATAGTATGAATTCATTTTATTTCGTTGGTTCTCGCCAGCTGTTTACAATCTGTGATATTTAAAAATCATAATTACATAATAGGTTTAAATCACTTACTTGCAAGGGTTTGGTTGGAAGTTATATTGAAGACACATTAGTTATAGTATAGCAAGGGTGTAAATAAATTTAATTGACTGAATATTGTAAATATATAACTTATGTAAAAGTACATTCTACAATATTGATTATGACAACAGATCAAATTGCCAGAAACAAGTGATTACATAATGAGTAAACGCTGATAGGAATAAAATGAGAAGAGCTCGGCTGATAAAATAAGAATAATTCCGAAGATAGTTGAAACAAAACTCAATGATGTTAATAAATACAAGAAAGAGATTTTTAAAAAAGTTTAAGACGCAACGAAGAAACATTTGTCACCAAGGCAAGGGAAGATTAATAACCATCTGCTTTTGACTCCTGATAGCAACGGATTCAGCAAACGTAAGAAGACTGGAATTTGTCTGCTTACTAATCACCTTGAAAGATTAAAAGGTGTAGAGCAGATACCCTGTATCAAGGTGTTTGGTGATTGCACTGCTTAGAATCTTTCTATTGTTATAAGGCTTTTTGGAACATGTTTAAAAAATTTAAGATATGCCTTGCTTTCTGTTCTGCCAATGTAGCTGCTTTGGCACGTAAATTTATAAATACAGTTGGCAGTAACATGAAACGGGTACTTGTCAACCTTTGATTGAGTTATTGAAAGATTACAAGGTATCACAGGTTATAAGCAGTTGACGAGAACTAACGAAATAAAATGAATTCATACTATTCTGTTAGAATCGTTGTTCTTGCTCTTTTCAAGATAAACGAATAAATGAATTTTTAATGTTGTATGTTGCAACATATAAGCACAATAATCAGTCATGAAGTAATTATAATGATTGTTACTTTTTCTGGAATAAAAAATAGTATGTCCAAGTTGTTAATCTAACCATAAAGTGGTATTTGGTTCTATCTATTCATATAGCTGAGTAAGAATATAAAGTATTGAGTTCACTCGGATTGATGATGAATTATGTGAATGAAATATAGATCCTTATCTAACCTCGTAAATATTATGTAAAAGTTTGAATAAGGGTTGTGTTTTAGATATCTTTCTTTCAAATATACATATAAACAGAAAACAGAATATAGGTGAATAGCATTGAGGATTGGCAATACACTAACTCGTCAACTAATCTAGTGACTCATCTTATATAGTTTAAATAAAAAGAAATGTAAGCCAGTAAATAGACAACAAATAGAGTAAATAATAAGCATATATACATAAAGAGATTTATGCTTAAGTCTGTCGAGGTATAATATGTACAAGTGGATAGTCATATCGCATGAAAGTAAATACATATAATCGATGAAGACAAACATAAAAGGCATAAATGTATAGAAGACCAGTCCTGCTTAAAATGGATAGAATATCATTAGCAAGGTAAAAATGACGCATTAGTTCCACACTGTATGGTTTAGTAGTATTAGTCTAAAGTTCATATAAGACATTCTAGAGTCACTACGGCTATTAATAATATTAATAATAATAATAATAAGAGATATAATATAACAATAAGTATAATCGGATATTATTTTTCTGGTTTCGTCTAATAAGAAAACATATCGTAAATTATTATAATTATGATGCAGAACTGAATGAAGAGCTGATTCAGCAGAATTCATTATTGTGTTTCAGACTGTAAAACTCTTTAAATATATTTTATTACCCATAATATTTTAGCTTGTTAAATTTTTTTAAACGGAACAGTTCAATGGTATGAAAAAAATACTGAAAAATAATATCAGATGGGTTTTGTGGATATTATGGTAATTTCAATGGTTAACACCGTTGGATGCTGGCTCAGTGGTCTAATGGTTAAGTGCTCGCGCGCAAAACCAGTGGGTATTGAGTTCCGATCTCGCAGGAGGCGAGGTCGTGGATGCGCACTGCTGAGGAGTCCCACAATAGAACGAAACGGCCGCCCAGTGCTTCCAGGTTTTCCATGGTGGTCTAGCTTCAACTGACTCATGATCTTAACCATTGAAAAATAATACTTAAATAATTTTAATAGTTGAGATCATGAGTCAATTGAACCTAGACCACCATGGAAAACCTGGAAGCACTGAACGACTGTTTCATCCTACTGTGGGACTCCTCAGTAGTGTGCATCCACGATCCCGCTTCGTGAGATTCGAACCCAGAACCTATCAGTTTCGCATGCGAGCACTTAACCACTAAATAATTAGTGATGAAAATCTACTCATAAAATTAATCTCTGAATTAAAAATCGATAGATTTTGCAAGAAAATAATTACTAGATAATGAAAACAATTATTTATATACAAAATTATTTTACTAGAATGATATAACATACATATGACTTACCTGTTGTTAACAAATGAATAATCAATGATCAAATCGAAAATATTGAAATCATAATTAATGATTCACTAAATTTTCTATTTCTTATCATTTATGCATTTCTATGATTGTTTACATATTATCAGTCAGTCAGTAACAACGCAGAACTTCGTACGGACGTACAACAGTTCGAGTTGTCGATTCAAATCCCGTAGTGGTAAAGGTGGTAAGAGTATAAGCAGTAATCGGAAAGATTAGGGTTTGAAGATGTTATTACAGGAGTATAATCCAGTGAAATAAATTCAGAAAGAGAAAAAAGGGACATGAAGAATTCAGAGGATTAGAATTTGAGAGAACACAAGGAGTGGATACACCTGCTTCATTGTAAACTATTTTCAGTCATGTCACTCAGGGTCTCTTACCATCGGTTGCTATCATCTCGCAGATCCCAACCAGGTAGTCTACACCTACCAATATGGCTCAAACCACTTGTCACTGACTTCATGGACTTGTGCCATGTTTTGGTCTGGCCACTCCTAGCTTTCTCCCAACCTACTCCTACACCATGAAACGTCGCATTTCGGGGCAGTCGGTGGTTGGGCATACGTAACACATGTTCCAGCCATCTCAACTGATGAAGTTTCACTACGTCATCTATTGATTTGCCATCCTTACCTAGTACCCGTTTCCTAACAACTGTGTTACTTACTCGATGGTCCCAGGGTATACGAGCAATATTTCGAAGACACCTATGGTCAAATACTAGTAACCTACGGATATCCTCTACTCTTACCGGCCATGTTTCACTGCCTACATATTATAAACAATTATTTATGGAATTGTAATGAACGAGAACTCAGGCGAGGGTAATCGAATGTATTTGAAAAAAAATACAGGTCTTAATAAAATCTGATTACCATACAGTAAATACTTGATTTTCAAAATGTTAATTAGTCGTCTCAGACTTGATTGTTCCTTTTTTTCCACACAAATCATTCACTATTCTCGTTCTCTTCTCTTCGATCTTCTTAACCTTGTGCCTCCAGGCATTGATGATAAATACTACTTATATTTGTCGAAATCAGTAGCACATATCACAGAATATCTAAATTAGCTTGTTAATTCAGAGTTGAAATATAATCTTTGCGTTTTGTAAATTAGACTATTTATTGATAGAATATATTTAACCGATATCATAAGTGGTTAACTTAACTGGAAACAGATTATCAGTATAGGGTTCTCGAATTTGTTGAGTTTAGATTGATATCATGGATGGAACAAGGTTAGACCACGACCCTATACTGAAAATTATCATGTGCTCACTAGTGACTGGGTTTAAGAAGGATTTCCTGGAGTAATAAAGAGAAGCCATAACCAGTGGAGTTCAACCGTGTCTGTTGTGAGGCAGTTACTCGCTGAAAACAATGGTGGATGGTTGAAGTTAGACATTAACACCGTTGGATACTGGCTCAGTGGTCTAGAACTTATGCCTTCGCTCGTGAGACGGAAAGTCCTGGTTCCGAGTCATGAGTGCGGGATCGTGGATGTACACTGCCATGGATGAGTCCCATACCAGAACAAAACGGTCGTCCAGGGCTCCCAGGTTTTCAATAGTGGAAACAGTTTATCAATAAAAAAGAACGTCAGTGAAGACAATTTTACTTCATTAAACAAATATCATTCACAATATCTTTAATCCTAACAACAATAACATTTGTAATGGGTCGTATTTTCCTGTTCTTTACGTTAAGGATCGATCATTATCCTTTTGTGCACCGTCAGAGGAAAATCTTGATATTCCTAGTTACAAGATTAAATAATGTTGAGTAATGGCTAGCAGGGAAATCCAGGAGGCGCGCTCTTTGCTTTTCTATTCGTGAACATTAACATTGACATGCAAGTTTATTCAGCTGACCATTCGGTTACGTTATTGATGTCCTGAGCAATTTCGGTCAATAAGATGAACTACTGAATATAAAACTAGTAGTAAGAGTTAAATTCATATTATTTGGGACCATTCAAAAATTGAATCTAAATATCTGGCTGTGAAAGCAAAGCGATTGTTTCTTATTGATTTTAATTCGAAATATTCCCACACTTTTGGCTTAGTTCCCATTTAAAGTCAACTAATAATTCGATTGTGTTCAGCAGAACACTATATGATTGGTGATAGTAATAATTAATCATTTAAACTAATCAACACAGGAAACATTAACCCCGGTATTTTTTGTGATTTGTAGCGTGTATACACTTGGCTCGAGCAAATGGTGCAAATTTTCTCTCAGGACCAGTTAATGGACTTTTCTTAACAACTTTTGTTATATAAGTTAATACAAACATTTAATAACTTGATGTTTGACTGGCATAAGTTTAGTTGTGTTATTTGAAATAATCGATATTATCAGTTAGAAGCGCTTTCGAAATACATATTTTTTGGTGTATATAATAGTCTTGCCGGTATTTCATAGAGAGCGTTGACCAAATCATTAAATCGAATGATAGGAAAACTATGAATGAATATCATCAGTTAAAACAATACTAAACATAGTTGTGTAGAATATTTTCTTATTTTATCATGTTGTCTTTTGTATCTGTCTCTTCATGATTTAAATAATAAAACATAATTGCCGAAATAAAATGAATCACTATGTCACCATGTTTGTTAGATAATTTGCTGAGTCTTGACTCGAAGTTTTAAAGTGAAATTCGATTGGTGAACCCATAAACTGTAAAATCAGGAAGTTAGGAAATGTTCAACAAATACATATGAGGTCAGATACTGCTAGTTGGCATTAGGGTTGGCTGAATAGACGCTAGGAGTGAGGAAATGAAGATATCGACTGGATAAATGATCCAAAATGGTGTATGCAGACTTCTAAGCTAAGGCGTACATGAATAGTGTTGGTTAAAGGTGTTGGATAACATACCCCAAATTATATCGCAGTGGTACAGTCATATTCATTCCTTATCTTTATTTAGTGTTTTTCACGCTTCGATCCCATTCGTTTCTCTGAAACTATATCTACAGGGTTTAACTATCCACTTTGATGAATATTATTTATTATTCTTATCATCTAACTTTGTCAATATTTATACTTAATAGACTGATCTAATGGATAGCAAGCAGGATTAATAAACACTTATATCAAGTTCAACATAGTCAGCAACTGACTGACATGTATCATTAAAATTTTAGCCTTCGCAGTCGTGTAAGTAGAGTGAATTCTGTTGTTTATGTCACAGCAAACATGAGTTTCACCAGTACTATGAATTTATAATTAGTGACGATGAGATGCTAAACTGATGCTAAACTGACCAGACTGTTTTTGAGGTTCAATGTTTTCATAATTGAGGAGCGAAATCCCTATGTAGAAAATGAAATGATCCGTTTAATTGCTGGTCACTTCTTCAGTTCATTCGCTTGTTTTTGTTCTGCTCGTATACTATCACAATGTGGTTTTTGTTACAAGCCTACATTCAGAGTATCGTTTCCTGTAGATAATTTTACAGAGATTATTTACTTCAATCTCCGTCTTATTGTTATTGTATGGTACTCATTTTCGATAACTGATTTCATAAACTAGACATTTTTTCTCTAAATCTTCCAGTAAACCCGTATGTTGTTCATTATATGACCTGAGCTCCATTATGGCTGCATAATTTTTCTCGTGGTCTAATTGTTTACAGTCACATTTATGTAACAGATCGGTAATATCTTCGCTTTTGCTCAATTTCAGCCGGTGTGCAACAGCAGTTCTCCGAAAATAAGTAGACCTTCTGATCTTTGTCGCGAAGTTGAAGAATGGTTGGAATCAAGACCATCATGGATTGATCAAAAACATCAGGTGAGCTTCTAGTCTTATGCTTACATATGGGCTTAAATGATTGTGCTTAAGATTAAAATGATACCTAACAATTTGTCCAAAAAATAAAGTTTTAAAAGAGTGACATTATTTATTTTTTAGTCCCACGCTTAGAATACAAACTGGTAGAGAACCAATCAAGTATCCACTTCAAGTCTTAGTAGTGCTCTTTTCTTTTTGTAATTTACTTTGACGAGACTGAAGTTTCAATATTTTTTGGCACTCATCTTTAGCTAGTACAAAGTTAATATAGTCCATCCCCTATATTTATTTTTTGACTAGGATGTTTTCATATATTTGGTTTATTTTCTGATACAAGTTTATGTTAATGATAGTGTTAATCGATTAAATTTGAAATATTATTTAAAAATACATGTTAGCAAAGTTTTAAGCCGCGTTGGTGGTTACTGCTCTTGATCACTAAGTCGTAATCATATTAACAGTGATTTATGTTTCACACGTCAGTTTTAATTTGTTTTTATATTTCACTGGTGTTCTGAGTATTTATTGTTGTCTTATTAAAATTTTCCTTATTAAACACATCTTATTTCGATTATTGTCCCTCGTAATTAGCACCTTTCGTGTTTTATTCTATAGCCTTTTTCCTGTACTGATGTTGGTTTTTGTGACTCAGACTACTAAATCACGACTTTTAGAATTTTCGTATTTATGATACAAGAATACTAAATTAATCTTAGTGTCCAAAACCCTAATTGATAGGCTGATAAGTCAGCTTTCGTTAAAGTACACTGTGTGAAGGATACATTAAGAAAAACCTATTCACTGAGCAAATAACAAGTCCAAAATCTTCCTTCAATTACATATATGATACATAAAATAGTTTTGTTGTTTTTAATCTACATAAGACTGTAGTGAGACTAATTTATGGATGACCTCTGATGGACACTAGTGACCTTGAGAAAATTCGCCACCTTACTAAGGTCAAAAGAGAGTTATTGAGTTAGAAGTTAGGGTTACGAATAAGAGTTGGAGTTAGGGTCAGGATTTTTATCACTAACTGACATCAGCTACAACACCAAAATTCCATTTAACCTTATAGATGAATGAATTTATCTCCATAATCCTATACTTACTATCTTCAATTTCATTTATTCGTTCATGAATTATAGTCTCGCCGTTATACATATTTATTTATTTTATTTTTCCTACAAAATCAACTCCGGGATGCAGGTATTATCCATCTAGGGATGAAATGGGCGTCCTGAATTCCACTGCCAACTACATTCCATCTATTCTTATTTTGCTGACTACAATACTGAGAAAGACTAGTCAAGCTTGCCAACAATTAAGTGTTTCTTGTTGGCAGGATGAGATAACTTTTAGTAAACTTCACAAATCACTCAATCTTTGAAATATCCACCTACACAAGATTTGCTATTATCAGTCTATGGTAAGACCTGTCCTCCGATTTAAAAAAAACAAAACAAAATCTACACAAATCTTCAAGCTAAGCTAAAAACGTGTTTACATTATTAATATAATTTATAGGTCAGACTGAAACAGTCTCATTCGTAATCACTTATATTATTGTGTGAGATGTTGTCTACTGATGAAATCATAAATATGCGAGATAATTAGCTACGAATCAAGTGCCCTGCAGAAATTAGAATATTAATGACTTAGGTTAATTTATCTTAGTTAGTGTCATGATGACAAACGTTTGCTAATGATCAATAACTTAGTTATAGAACGACATAATCTTTTCCAATTAAGTCTTATTATTAGTATGGTATGTGAAAAATTAAATCAAAGACTAATCTAAGTTAAGCAGTCATTGGAAAACTGGAAGAACTTTATAGCCGTTTCGTTCTAGTGTAGGACTCTTCACTAGTGAGAATTCATGACTCTGAAAAACGAGGATCTAACCCTCTACAGATCTCATATGCGCGAACATCTAACCTCTGAACCATTGAACCGGGGTGCAACCATTCTTTCATATTTCGTGACTATTTTCCACTGTGTTCAGTAGCTGCCTTCCATATATTTGACACACTTTATCTTCATTGGTTGCAACTTATCACTAAATATCTGGGTGTTTCCTCTCGAAGCTAGTTATTAGTGTGCATTTGATGATTATCAGTTTGTAGTGTCCGTTACTATGTCAAGCCCACATAACTTATTCTACCTTCAGGACAGGTAAATTTATCCATTCTTCTTGAGTCACATTTTGATCATGCTAATTATTCACTTATCAACCCTGACTTTTTATATGAGCGTATGTGTGTGTACACTTCTGATCCTATTCATCATATGTCTGTAACTTATTTTATCTGGCTACAAATATTAACGCTTGATTAAATGGAGTTGGCTCACGCGCCTTTTCCATTGCTCGTCCTTTCGTTTCACTTCGCCTTCTCTTTGCTCCATTCGCTGCGATTCTCTGATTATCTGTTCGGGTCAACGACTATACAAAATATATGTATTCAAACATTCATTCTCGTATTTGACTTATTTAAATTCTATTATTCACCAACGCACGTTAATTCTATAAAAATAAACGAGGATAGCCAGGAAGTATATTTTGACAACAATCATTTATACGATTTCGTTGGAGTCAGATAATAGGGCCACTAAAAGTACACGTTTGTGGATTGATTAAAGTTAAGCTGATACACCATTTAAACCCGATTCATTAGTCTAAATGTTAAGGATTCATTTGTGAGACCAAAAGTCTCAAGTTCAACTCCTCTAAGGAGGGTCATGGATGTTTATTATCAAAGAATCTCATCCTAAGTCAACATGACCGTTCATTCCTTCCAGGTTTTCAATAATAATCTAACTTAAATCGATTCATGATTTCGAATAAATTTAATGATTATTTATAAGTATAACCATTCATTAAATTACCAGAATAAAGTGTGAATGTAAAAGAGTAATAGTTAAGCACACAAAAAAATCAATTTTTCTTTCTGTATGAATAATTAACCACTCAACACAATAAATCGATGCATTTTCTTTAGTTGTTGTTGTTTTCTCTTCTTTCCTTTTTTTCTTCTTTCATGTATTATTCTATGATCATTTAATAATGAATTAAAATTATGTTTGTATATCAATATTTGCTAATAATGGTGGTATATAACACATTTTTAATAGTATACTTAATTCAGAATGATTGATAGATCTTTTTATTAATTATATCGGAATACTTTATTTGTTTTAATAATATAAATATTTAGGCTTGTGAATTATTCATTCATTCATTCGTTATATTATCAAAGCAAATGAATGTATTTCATTGAAAGTAATTAGTAATTTCATTAAAGTAAATATTGGCTCATCTGAAAGAAAAAAGAAATGGAATTATTTGACACCTGACAATTATTGGTAATAGGATCATTAGATTAGAAAAAGTGGAGAGACACTAATTTATATACGACCTTTGAACGAATCTTAAGTGACCTTGATGAATATTAGCCAATCAGCAAACAGTCAGTATAAAGTAAAAATATGTTATCCAAAACCAAGGAAATAAAGTGGATACACTTCTTATACATGGTTCAAAAAATTGTCAAGGTTAGAAAGAGGTTCTGAGGTTCTAAAATCGTAATGCATGCAGTAGAAGAAATCATCCATACGGTTACAGAATAGTCAGCCTCTGGAGCCATGATAAAGTCTCAAAAACTCTTTCAGCCTTGACCACATAGCTTCAATATTGTGTATGTGCACACCGGTTGACAAAAACATTTTTATTCATTTTAATCATCTTATTATATTCACTAAATCTATTGTTATTATTCGTATTACGTAATCTAGTATTATAACCTTTTTTATTAACTGTGTTCACATTTCCTCACGGAATTAGTACTTTTACAAAAACAAAATTATCATATATATACGATTGTACAGCTTGATAATAAGTTCGCTGAAAAGAGATCCCTTCATTGAACTTCGTGTTTTAATTTTAATGTTTAAATGGGAATTATCTGTCAATAGTCAGGTTAGTCATTTATTTATTTATGTACACTTTTAGACTAATATGAAATCAGTAACCAAATCAGAATTGGGAATAAATTGAGTAGTGTTCCAGTTGACTTGTCTTCTCTTACTTGCGCGCTTGTCAGCCAATCAGGTGATAGAATAGTTTTCGTTTCTCTACTCCACTTCGAACTCACGCATACTAGCCTCAAGATTAAGCTGGTCAGCCTATCGCGTCAAGGTCTTAATCTAGATTAGTCAAGTATCCTCTGTACAAAAGTGGGTAGACAGATCAAGGACGTAACAAATATATTCCATAAAATTCGAGGCCCGATTGGCATCATATTAGTTGAGAGTGATGAAATGGTAAATTACCATTAAAACATAGTAAGGTTTATGCTTTATTATAAACTCATAAAAGTTTTATATGTAAATTGTTAAATTGTCACATTGGGTAAATGATATTATGATTACCTGGAGATTTTATTACAATGGTATCAATCTTTTATGGCACTTTATGTAGATATTTTTAAGCAATTGTAGACAGGCAGATCGTTGAATTGTGAACTTTTCTTTTTCATCCTATCACGTCATCAACGTTTATTTTATTTAAATTTTTTTGTGAGTGAAATTCCACAAGCGTTAAGTCAGTTCGTTCTATTGGTCTTGTCTTTGATTGGTTGTTTTCTCAGGCTTCATTGTTTTTATTTATCCTTGTATTCAAGCTTACCATCTTGTTCGTTTGACCATTGATCATGTGATTGATTAACTTTCTCCGTATTGGTTAATAGATTCGGTTAATTGTTCTATATGGAATATTTATAGAAATTCTTCAGCATTTTTAAAATACTCTTAACTAAGAATTTTGACATTTTCATTGTTCATACGCATGAAAAATTTCAATTAAAGATTTAACAACTCTTCAATACTGACTCTCTTCTGATTTTAAAACTAGCATACTAAGAATTCATTTTAAAGTGTTTCTCTTCATTTTAAATAGTCAATGCTTAGAATGTCAGGTGAATACGAACTATTTTGTAGACATCAGTAGACAGCTTATGTTATCTCATATCTGTCTCCATTTCTCGATGTAATGTGTTCTTCGGTCTTCCTCTTCCCCTTTGGTCTTGAAGATTTCATGTGAAGGCTTGCCTTATGGCGCAGTTGTGTGCTTTCCTCAATATGTTTCCTATACGCTTTCAGAGCTTCTTCTTGATTTCTTCGTCCTCTGGGATCTGGTTTGTTCTCTTCCACAATAGGTTGTTGCTGATGATGTCTGGCCAACAGATCCGAAGTATTTCGCGTAGGCAACTCCTAATAAACACTTATATCCTCTGAATGACTGCTTTCGTAGTTCTCTAGGTTTCCGCCCCATACAGTAGAAATGTTTTAACATTTGTATTGATAATTCTGGCTTTAATGTTAGTTGACAGTTATTTTTAGTTCCAGATGTTTTTCAACGCCAACTGGAAAAAATATCACTGGAAATTCTTGAAGAAAAGTATTTCATTGTCATATTGTTCTTTTTATTCTAACAATTAAAGTCGTTTTGTTAATAAACACTAAATATTCATAAATATATGAAATATATCTGCATTTTGATGTGTTGTTTACTTACATTCATAAAGATGTCAACACTGATAACAATCCATTTTATGTATAATATTATTGTAATCTAAGACTATTTAAAGTATTATTTACAAATTATAATTAATTATTTTATATTGTAAATTAATCTATTACTAATTTTAAAATAACCTTGAAATGCATAATTATCCAATCATATGCAAGTTGTGTTTCTATTGGTTGATTGATTGATTATTTCATTATGATTGTACACAATTCCATTTATTTATTTATTAATTAAAATTAAAGATCTAGTTAGATCTGATTTTATTATTTTAACTTGTAAACTGTCAGTCAGGATGTAAATCTAATTATTGAATGCTGTAAAAAAGTGATTATAATTCTCTAAATAATAAAATGACACCAATTTAAATCAAATGGATTGGTATTTCATTTACAAATTAATGTAAGTTATAAACATTAGATTTTTCTCCCTTATTTTTTCTTTTTTTCATTATTCAAATCACTAAAATATGAGTAATTTATAAACATACAATTCATCCATTGTTTTGTTGTTGTTGTTTTCTCTTTTTTATTCTTAGAAAAATAATCCAGCGTTACAAATTTGCTTTTTAAATATATCTGAACAAAATTTGTTCTCTTCCATGGAAGCAATAGTTGCTGAACCTTATTTGGACAATAATGATTATAGAACTGGACAAAATAATATAGAAACTAATTTATTTTCAACTGTTAACTGTATTAAAACAAATGATAGTATTCAAACAATTAACTCGTTGAATGACAATGAAATTAGTTTGAATAGTATTGAAGATTATGATGATAATAATTCACAGAGACTAACATTGAATGGTAATTCATCTTTTGTAAATCATAAAAATGAAAAGAACCGTACAAGTTCATCAATATCTGGAAGATCATCTTTATTATTAGCTTTTGAATCTTCGGTTAATTTAATTGATTTATTGAATGAGGTCTGTCAAATCATGTGTATTTAACTTATTTTTCTTATGACATTTTTATAATATGAATAATGATAATTTTAGGATTGTTTTAATATGATCTATCACATCATATTTGATATTTAACTGGATATATCTCAACACTATCAAGAAGTTCCGCAATAGGATTAAACAATTGTCCAATATGTTCCCTGGATTTTCAATGGCTCACGAGTTGAAGTCAATTCATAATGAAAACTTCTCTATATAGGACAGTTTCAACCATATATTTTAGTACCTAATCACTTTGAGAAAAATAATACACAAATTCAAAACTAACCAATATTTGTTGAAAGTCATCAAATCACTTTAATCTTAGCTATTATGTTATTTGCTGGTAAATCACATCAAGGTTAGATTAACAAATTAGTTTATTTATTTATTTTAAAACATAGATATTGGTACAAGGAGGCATCAAATACATATGCGCCATAAAAATCTCATTTGACATGTGTGAGGGCTGTGATACTGCCCGGGTGCCCAAAGCGAAGCAGGTGGTCTTCTTAGGGGGCCACTCCCCGAGCCTTCGACCTGAAGGTCTAATCCACAAGGCAGTGGAGCATCGTAAGGAGATGCAGTCCCATGGAAGCCGGTGACCAACGATTGGTTCATACGCCATTTGTTCCCACAGGATACTGGAGCCCATGTGCACCATTGTTTTGGAATCCCGTTAAAGCGCCGGACATTCGCTTTTCGTCCTCTCATTTTCGTAAACAACAACCCCGCCACGATAAAGCAGTGAGTAGGACTTCCCTGACAGAGGCTGTATACGCGTGGCCATGTGAGAGCATTTGGAGAGGGAGAGCGGACTCTCCCCACTCTCGGCCGTACCAGGGCATTTGGGGGCCAACACATTAATTGGTTATAACTAATGATATTTTGTAAACAATAAATTATTTCTAAAATCATTATTCAGTAGGATTTTAGTTTTTTTTCGTTTCGTAAATAGTCAAGTTAAAATTTAAAGTTAGTTTTCTACGCCCTTAACAATTAATCTACCAAATGCGTTGCTGTATTTTGTTTTAGACAATCAATAAGCCTTGAATATTTCTGTCTTTTTGCAATATCTAGTTGGAAAAATATAAGCCTAGATGAATTCTATATATATATGAGTATTGTTGTTATTTTAATTGATAACCCATATGATAGTGTTAACTAAATACCAGATCACGACATAAAACGATTTATAAACCTTAATAGATCTATAACTAGGACCAAACTGAAAAACTCATTTACGTCTAACTAAATCGTTAAACAGTTTATAGTTAAAATTATACAAAAATATGATAGAATAACTTACCAAAATTATACTGATTCATTTATTAGAGAATAATCATACATTTCTTATTACATTCTTGTTTCTATCAGTAACTTAATAATAATTGTCTTAGCTTAATATGATATGCAAAAGTATGGCTGAAGGTCATTTGTGACATTTCACCAAGTGTCATATTCAAAGTTTCCGACCATTTTTTTTCCGTTTATTTACTGGTTGGTTGTCGATATTTGCATTCATTCTCACTATTATAATAACTTCAATTATGTCAATAGTTTTAAACAATTAGAAATAACAAATAACTTTAAAGATATCATTCAGATAACAGTCAACTGCTCACTAGTGACTGACTTCAGGGGGTACTTCTGGAGTTCTAGTGACAAGCCTTTACCAGTGGAGTTCAACCAGGTCTGTTGTGAGATATCAGCTCATTGAAGACAATGGCGTACGGTGGCGCAACTTCGTGGATTGGTTGAAGTTAGACATTAACACCGTTGAGTGCCGGCTCAGTGGTCTAGTGGTTAAGTGCTCGCGCGCGAAACCAATAGGTCCTGGGTTCGGATCCCGCGGGGGGCGAGATCATAGATGCGCACTGCTGAGGAGTTCCATACTAGGACGAAACGGCCGTCCGGTGCTCTCAGGTTTTCAATGGTGGTCTAGCTTCAATCGACTCATGATTACAACCTGTGAAATTTGTAAAAGATTTTGTTTAAATGTAATTTTAATTCATCAAATTACAATTTACGATAGAAAATAAAACATTCAAAAAGTAATTAAGTGTTTAATCACTATATCCATAGTAAAACCACAGTTAGTATTTCTAGATTGATTTTATGATGTGTATACCTTTTCTAAACACAAAGTTGTCTTTTCATTAAAATAAGCGTGATAATACACTGGGAGGCCTAACAATAGTATTAATAAAGTATAATAAAACGTTTTAAAAACATTCATTGATTCAGTATTAGAATTGATGAAATGTGAATAAATTAGAAATTTAAGCAGACTGATTTGATATGTGAATCGGTTGTATTTCAATTACATATTATCATTATGAGATTTTAAATGGAAATCAATGAGGTAGGTGTTTTTTTTCTTCACAAAAGCTTATAACTGTACTTTTGAACATTCAACAAACAAAATAATAAAGGAAATAAATGTGGTATTGACCGTCAAGGGAAATCGCCAGTCAATAATGACCACAGAAATATACCCAGTTTTCAACAATTATCTATAACTCATACTATATTTTCTATTTGATTGAATCAAAATATTTAATGAAATGTGGTTAAACCAAGGATAATTACCGGATTCTATTCTTTGTCAGGCCGTGCACACTTATGAGAAGTGTCATACTAGGACACAACAACTATCCATTTCTCTTTCATTTTCACTGGTCACTGCACTGTAATGAATGACACTTACAAATTAAACAAATTGTCAATAAACTCAATGAATGTTCACTAGCTTCAGTTCTATATTCTTCCAATAATTACTTTACTGTTATGCAACGAATAAAGTTTCACTTTAGATTTTGTTATTCAGTTAACTTGTTGGATATATTTGTCACCGTATTCACATTCATAGATTTCTCAATGAAATCCTAACACCGTCATTAGTTCAGTGAATAATGGTTTACAAGTTAGAAATCTGCTACATTCAGAAGATATTAACTGATTATTATTGTATATACTATTAATTTTAGATCAATATGTATTATGAACGATTATTAGATCAATGTAGACAAGATTGTTTTGATGCACGATCTGTTGTTTATTTACAAGAACTAATAAAGAATCATAAACGATTTCAAACAGAAACACAAATTGCTATTATCCAGGTAAGATGATTAATTTACTTTGTATTCGTTTTTCTTAGTTGAACCTTATATAAATTATATAGATAATTATTTGTTACTGAATTATTTAATAGGCGGCTATAAATAGTACCTTCCAACATGGCGATTATATTAAACGTATTATCTTAGGAAACTTTCCAAGATTAACCGAATTGTTTCTTTGAATATGCTCACTTTCTTTAATAACGAAACATTTGAGAAATAATGATTGAATAATGTACATATTTATTAGTTAAATTAAAATGCATCCAAATATCATATTATTCCTATCATACCATTGATTAGTATCACAATCTGTTATGCCATAGTCATATCTTATAGTTTATTATTATAGGATAGTTATCTTAAATTTTATTGTCAAGTGAATCATCACATAAACTGACATTAAACTGAATGATAAGACTAGTTTCTCTGAAGCAATTACTTTCTATTAGATAAGTATTTCTTAGCTGGTTTATGAAATCATTAAAATCCGATTGAATTCAAATCCGGAATATTAGACTTCACGTGTGACCTTGAGTTCATTTGTTTTCTAATTTGACCACTGCGAATATATCAATATAGTATCTTCAGTGCATACGGGCTGTAAATGATATATTCAAAAGTAATTTTAATTGAATATATATATATATATATATATATATATATATATCATTCTTTTAAAGAAAATTTTAATGATCATTTACGTTTACCGAGAATTGTTCACAAAACTGCATTACTTAATGGAAGGTAGGATAATGTGAAATTCCACTGAAGGCGTATTATTTAAATTATGTTAATTAATGCGAAACGACGTTTTTGTTATGCTGAAACATAGTTAAAATTTTCTTGGCTTCCAAATATCTGGAGTTTAAAATTCAGTTCGATGAGTTCTCAACTTTACCAATAATATTTTTTAGCTTATCAATATAGGGTTGTGGAGATTGTTGAGTTTCAATCGATATCGTAAATGGATGAATGTTAGACCACCATTGAAAACCTAGAATTACTTGACGGCCGTTTCGTCCTAATATGAGACTCAGCAGTTCGCATGTACGATCCCACACGCGATACATCAACTCAGGGCTCTCGGTCTCTCAGGCGAACGCTTATCCCTTAGACCACTGAGTTAGCTGGCATCCAACGATGGTAATGTCTGACTTCAATCAATTGTGCAACCGTCTATCATTGTCTCCAATGAGGAATTACCTCTACAACAGACACAGATGAACTTTACTAGCCACGGCTTCTTGCTAGAACTCCAGAAGACTTATCTTGAAGCCAGTCACTAGTGAGCACATAATAATGTCGTTGATTGGTTGAAGTTAGACATCAACACTGTTGGATGCCGGCTCAGTAGTGTAGACGTTAAGCGTTCTCCAGCGAGGCCGAAGGTCCTGGGTTCTAGTTCCTCATGCGAGATCATGGATACTCACTACTGAAGAGTCCCGTACTAGGACGGAATGGCCGTCCAGTGTTTCCAAGTTTGCAATGGTGGTCTAATATTTATCCAATCGTAATATTTAAGCTTGTTTACAAACAATAAACCTAACTCGTCTGTTTGTAATTAAATTAAGATCTGAAATTCCGTATGCTAGTTAGTTTTGATGAATTCAGTAGACCTTAAGCTTTTTCATAATTGTTTAATAGAACTCTTAAAACATGACTAATCACAATTTTAGTTATTTCTTAGAATATATGGTGTACTGACTACTTACTAGCTAGTTTGCTTGAAAGTTATCAAGTAGTTAATGGGTATCTGGATTTGCTAGCTCAGTGGATAATACGTTGGGTATTGAAAACAAATGATGTTCAGTTAGAGCTTAAATGCGAACGTCAACATTAGGATCCAAGTATATTCAGCTGACGCGTCCTAAGTCAAACGAAACGCGCGTTCTGTATCGATATGGTAAACTTAAAATTACTGAAAGGTCTGGATTTTCATCAAAAATGTATTTTTACACTAAAGATTTACTTAATTATTTACTTCATTACGTCTGTCCTATGAAAGAAATGGGCCTTAATAATTTTCGTAAGATTACCTAGTGCGCATAAGTATTTGATATGACAGTAGGTAGTCGATAGGAAACTTTAGACCTCGGTTTTGTGCTCTTTGGGGTTCTTCAGCAGAGTGTTATAGTGACCTCAAGGGATCTAATGTTTCCTAACAGATTCTGTGCCGTGTTTCTCAGTTTCACAGTCAGAGATGTTATTACTGAGCTATCAGGATGACAAGTGATATGGTGTATCATGACAGCGTATTTAACTATGAAGCTAGGTGAAACGGGACAGAATCATCCGGGAAGTGCCAATTCCCCCCACACATTACTAACGAGTGTATGTAGCCCAAATCCAAGGTTCCTTACCGACCATCTCCAACTACCTTATATCTCAACATATTGGTTACTATGTAGAATCCCTCAGACTAGTGAGTAGAATGCTGGATCGGATCAGTATTAAGAACATTATGATATACATGGCATTGGTCACTACTAGTTAATCAATCAATTGTAAATATGTTAAACATAGTAGTGGTTTGTTCGAACTGGAATGATTATGGAGTTTGATATGATTCATAAAATCATATTTTATTCAACAATTGACGAATAATCAGTCGAAGATAGTTAGTAACTGATAAGTTAGTCTACTAAACAGCACTGTTTTGGTTATCTTATCAAAGGTAGGTTAATTTAAGTTTGTAATATTAGATTTACAGTTGGTTGACATTCTCCTATACCATGGAATCGTATCTGGTTAAGTTTTTTACCAATCAATCAATAATTTGGATTAATTTGATTATCAGTTGTCTTAAAAGATCGTAATTGGCAACCTAAATAATATATTGTTTTTGTTATTTGAATGGTTTTATTACCTGTATTTAGATCATTTGAACAGTTTTTTTCACTTATCTTCTAATTACTAGGGTGTGGTATCCATAAACTAAAAGGACAACCATCATTATGGGTTTTGATCACATCAATACCACTGAAATCAATGAAAATATAGCGGTAATTATAATCATGAAGAAAATTAACTAGATGACTGAATCTAGATGAGAATGAGGCTAGAGGATAAACAAAAAAAATTTTTTGCCTCCTTCACCACATTGATTTTTTTATATTGTCATGACAACATTGTTAGGGCTGAAAAATACACATAGTTTAAATATTTTCTTTGTCTCTGACTGGAAATAGTCAGAGTTTTGAGGTGACAAGTAATAAAATGATTATCGATGAATATATATTGAATATTGGATCGACAAATAATTTTGAATAGAATATATTTAACAGATTCGTATTTCTCTGTTTTACTATAATCTCTTTAACATAACAAAAGTATTTCGTTTTTAATGAAAAGTTTGTGATGACTGTACTTAATGTAAATGATTGTGTATTACAGCAATTCAGTCATACTTTGGAAAGTTATCTAATTGAATGTATGAATTAGTATCTGTGTATGTTAGTCTAAATCAATTATACTGATACCACATATATGTTGTAAGAGTTACTTTACCTTGCTTAATATTTGTAATAATAATATCTGTAATAATTTAAGTGTTTGACGGAATGAGAATTGTGTTTATCTCAATATTTAGAGTGATTAGATTTCTTTTTAATAGCTGAATAACAGATTAATCCATTTTTGATCAATAATAATCCGTTCGATTGTCCAATTTCATTAGTCTACACTACTCTGTTAGATAATCTGTAGTACATGCCAAATAACGTTATATTGCTTTCAGATAAGCAAGTTTTCTAAATATGTATTTTTTCTATATTTTAAGATATTATTAAGTAATAAATTAATAAAATAGTGTTTTTAAAATTGAAACAATCATCTTATATATTTTGATCATTTAAGATTTATCTATTAACCGTTCGTCACAGCCAAAATTTCGATTTACAAATGAACGTTAAGCTAATGTACGTTCAATTTGGAGCAAAATACATAATATGGTGCATTAGTTACCATAAAAGTTCAAAATATTATCGTTTAGGGTGAGAAAAAAAACTATCGATAAGGTTATAATTGATATAATTTAAACTACTTGAAATATAAATGTTGTATTCCATCCTGAAGATGATATCCAGTTGATGTTATATTCAAAAACAATGTTCTGAATGTATTTTTTTGACCATCTGAATAAATAAGTACAAATGATTGAAACATTTAAGAGAGCGAGACCATAATTTATGGATGAACCAATAGGATATAAGGTAACAGGTCTTGGATTTTGGTGCGAAATTCAATCATCCATTCGGCTAAATAGCGTTTTGGAATTTTTGTGATAAAAAGACTAAATCTAATTCCTAACCCTGACCATCGACTGTTAATTCTAATTGTAATTCCTCACACTGATTTATAACCCACATTTATTACTAGTTAATAGGTGAACATTTTCAATGTTCACTTTGGCGTCACTCAAAGGCCGTCCATAAATTATAGTCTCACCGTTAGGAGAATAAAATATGATCAAATAATTTATACGTACTGTAGAGGTATTAATTGAATAATTTCATTATAGTCTGAGTCAAGAGGCTTCTTAGTTTTTCAGTAGGTGTATTGTTTATCAATGCTCTTGTTGTGATTCCTTAATATTTAGCTACATACAAATGTGACCGTTTAGAAACTTCAGCTTATATGTCTAGATTTTATGTGAATAATGTGAAATCGCTCTATATTTTCTACATTTTCATTTCACTAATTAATTCTTTGAATAATTTATTTCGTACTTGAAAATAACTTTTAGTGGCCCGGGATCTGACTC
Organism: Schistosoma haematobium; assembly: GCF_000699445.3. Taxonomy (NCBI): domain Eukaryota; kingdom Metazoa; phylum Platyhelminthes; class Trematoda; order Strigeidida; family Schistosomatidae; genus Schistosoma; species Schistosoma haematobium. The sequence continues at coordinate 57,516,846 of NC_067195.1, read as the reverse complement.
CAATTAGATTGTATGAATGTTCGTCATTGAATGATTTCTGTCGAAATATATATGTCACCTATCCTCGTATATTTCATCGACTTAAATCGCGTTATTCAATAACTGAATAAAATAAGCCAAATACGCGGATGAATTTCAAATACTTATATTTGATACAATCGTTGATCCAGAAAAAATATCGAAGGAGAAGCGAAGCGATATGACAAGAGGTGGAGTAAACATGATTATATACGAAGATTGACGGTATGTATATCTCAATAGCGATCACAAACGATTTTACTTGGAGTCTGATCCCGGTCCACTGAAAACTGTAATATTTTAGTTAGATTTAATGATATTAAATCACTGACTAAGATTGGTCAAGAATTCATATTAAGTTAGTTTAAATTCACTAATAAAGATTTTTGTCAAAGATTTTCTGTTATTCATATTTCATTAACTAGAAAGATACCATTAAAGTCAATTTTTGTTATGATTTGTCATTATTATCTAAGCTTTGTCAAAACTTATGAACAATATTTAACGGGAACTTTCAAATAATAATAAACCATTTTCTTCTATTGAATTTATAATAAACCACCTTAAGTGTACTTAGTTTACCAAATTTAGTAATATAACATTGAAATATATAATTAAAATTTACAATTTAATTCTAATCCCGAGTCGTTTTTGTTAAAATTTACTTTAAATATTCACTTGATTACATGCATTTGGATACATACAAATGAATTCATGATTATGTAATCAGTGTTTTAGTAATGTTGATTCATTGAAATTTTCTTTATTGAAGGTTCCAAAAATATCCGCAATGCAAGCAGAAGTTGAACGTACAAAGATTTCATCGATAACTCCAAATATAGCAACATTAGTGAGTCAACTATTTTATGATTACATTAAGGAGGTTTATTTTTATTTTAATTGTTAAACATATTGATATTCTGATATATATTGGTTGTTTAGTTCTCCTCATTGATATAGATTGATGTACATTCAGTTGATGAGCTCCGTATAGGAAAAAACGCGTGTCCATGATTACAGCCACCATACTTCATTTCCTAAAATATTGGTACTCCATTTTCCTATCTCGAAAATGTTATTATTTCGATTTTGGGTTTCTTCTGAATAAAATTGTTAACTTAAACGTTTTCGTCAATTTCAATGGGATTATTGTTTAAATATTTATAGGTTGTTCAGTAGTACCTGATGAGTTAAGATTCACCGAAGTATAAGATATGATTCAGGCATGAAGTTATGGTTAACAACAAACCTTCACTTAGCTAATTGTCTTCATAATCATGTATAGGGTTTCCAAAAGGAAAGATGAAAATCTCTAGTACTTTTGGTTCAGAAATGTACTTTTTTCGTAAAATATTAAACGAAGAAGATTGAATTCAGTGAGGTAACTGTGACTGACTAAAAAAACTGTAAAGAATTTTTTTCTGTAATAGAACTTATCAATGTGATAATGTGTTGATTGTAGTGTTAAATAATCAAAAAATTGACTATTGGGCTAAAGAGTTAACTGTGATGTGAAATAACGTTAAGTTGATAATAATTGTAATCTGAAAAAACGGACTAAATATACGGGAACAGTAAAATGAAGTTGGATAGAATTTCATATGATGTACTGAAAAGTTACAAATGAATAAATAGTTTTATCCTTCTGTTCATTTACAAACACGTTAGGATAGAAATGTAGTTAAGTCACAAAATGTATTCGACCAAATGTGAAGTAAATGATTATTCATACTGACTTTATATTTTAGGGGTGATAAATACTCCATGAAATTTCTTCTCACACCTTAGATCACTTTACAAATACACACAATCTGTTATTTAACACAATTTTCGTTGCACATCAGATGGTCTCATACATGCTACAGTAAATACTTACTTTCAACATTTTTAACATGATTGGATGACCAATTTAGTATACGATTAACCGGAGAACCATGTACTTCAAATTCAGTGTCTGAGATTCTATAAATATATTTTTCATCCTTGATGTTTTATGTTGACTGTTAGTCCACACTCAGACGAAAGTTCTTATATATGACTTTGTATTTGTTTGAGTTAGACTGTATATTGGTCGATCACTAGTTCTCTAACGTCAATTAGAGTAGAATTATTATTTTCTTAATTATTTATCGTAGTTAAATGGTTAAAGGATGCCTGTTGGACTTTCCATATTCATTACATTTTATTATCGTTCGAGACAATTTATAATTTTTAGTTGCCTAAATAATTGACGAAAAATGAATCGTTCTAACATGTTAGAAGGATTGGGTGGATAAATTCTTAACTTTTTGACACGCTTTTGTATTTCAAGTTATGGTTAACGTATAAGGAAATTCGTTATGTATATTATATTTATGGAAATCTAGTTCTCAATGTTGATCTGTCTAATCTGATCAATCGTAGCATATTTATATTTATCACATAGATAATTTTTATCACAGACAAACATTTGGATGTGAAGTCGCTCTATTTTAAAGACTACATTTCATATAAATTCACTTGGTATTGTTTACTTGAATCTTCGTATTGATGTTTAGGACTGTAATTGATCAGTCCCTTATTGGCATATAGGCACACTGTGCGTATTCCCTCGATATTGCCTTAAGTCACGATCATTATAGGCAAAGATGGATGGTGGCTATCAGTGGAAGCGCGTTTCGTCCTATTTAGGACTCGTCAGCTGGATATACTTGCATCTCAGAGTGAACATCAACTCTGAGATGCAGGTACATCCAGCTGAAGAGTCCTAAATAGGACGAAACACGCCTCCTAGATTCCACTGATAGCCACAATCCATATTTGCTTAATTTCATATATCTTATAACTGTTGCGTAATACATTGAAATACATATCGAATGATTACCCATTAGGGTATAATGATATTTTAAAAAATCGAATATTAGATAGAAAATGGTTGTTAAACTATTAAGTAGTTAAAATTTAATTTAGATAAAAGTATTTTTAGTGTGAATGCATATTACTTTTATAAACTTGTGATTTATTTATGCATCTTTATTTACACTCTCGAAAGTGGAAAGATGTAAGAAAGCGTGTTCAAGAGTTACATGTCGTCTACTTAAACAATAATAATCATTTTTCTGTTACGAATATTTATGCAATTGTTTTTTGTTATAGTTAAGTATAATTGACTTGGGAAGAAAAGATTTTCTGAATAGATAAGTTAATTTTACAGAATTTTAGACTAATGTTTCTGTTTTTACTGGGATATTTCAATATTTTGATTATTTACTAGATAAATGAATCCCAAAATCTCTACTTTTGTATCTGGTTTGCCTCTTAAAAATACTACTAAACTAATTTTATTTCAATTGAGATCATGAACCGATTGATGTTAGACCACCATTGAAAACCTGGAAACACTGGATACTAGTTTCATCCTAGTATGGGACTCCTCAACAGTGTTCATGCAAGACCCCACACGCGAGACTCGAAATCTAGGACCTATAGTCTCGCGAGTGAACGCTTAACCTCTAGACCACTAAGTCGGCGTCTAACGATGTTAATGTCTAACTTCAACTAATCCACAACTTTATTTCTTTGCCTACTTTTCTGGGAATGTTTATCAGGTTTATTTATAGAATATTTTTTTGTAACGATATAAGATTAATGATTGTTTTCAGATTTCTATTTAGTACATATTGATTCTTGTATAAAATCTTCATCAGGATTTATTTAATCCACGCCTAATTAATCGATAATCGGGTGGAACTGATTACTAAGAAGTATTTCTTGTGTGTGGTTATTTTTTCTTTACGAAAAGAATACGTCATGTTTTAGACTTATTATTTCACTCAATACTTTGTAATATTTATATTGCCTATGTTATTATTGTAATATAATCATCATCATTCAAATATCTGCTCAAAATAAATATTGAAATTGTTCTTTTGAGGGTTCATTAAATAAGCAATAAATTTTTGGAAACTTAAAATCATGGATTTTTTGTGTGATTAAAGTTTTCCTATTTCTGATATTAAGGAATAAATTCTGATCATTCTCTACTGGTTAATGTGTATCCTATGCGTAATCCCTTGGTACCACCATTTGTATTGTTTATTGAAGCAAAAGACTATTATTTCCAAGTCCCTGTATAAACATCATTGTTGTTATGCAGGGACATATGACTGGCAAGTCTCAACAGGATAAAACACATGTCCTGCATTCCATTGCTATAAACAATCCATCAATCTAATAAACCTTATGAATTTTTGGGATTTTTTGGTAACATAATAATTAAAGGTTAAATTACAATAACACTGCTCTTTGTAGTATCAAATTATATATATATATATATATATATATATATATATATATATATATAATTTGATACTATAAAGAGCAACTGTACCATAAGTAGTTTGTATTTGAATTTATATTCATATTTGTGGTAACTTGTGGGTTTGTGCCCCATTAATGTATAACGTAATGATATCGCCAATTAAAGAACAGTGAATTATCGACTGGATCAATGACGCATAAAACCGGTACAAGCAGTCTGGAGTCTTTATCGGTCCTCCTTCCTGCCTAGCTTTGCCTGTTGAGTCCAGAACACTGATCTCATCCTCTACGATATGAATCTGTGTTTCAAACATACTGGGTTTATATACAAACCAAACAGACCATATCGTACTATAAAATAAAAAAATAACATTTGTACAAGATTTAGCCAAAAAAAGGCTGTGAATGTGGGAGATAGTAATTGATAGACTGGGCATAACTCAAGAGTGGTAAATTGTATAATAATAGTTAAAAGGTCAAAATAATGCCTTATAATAAGAGGAACACGAATATGGATAGCTTAGTTACTTAAAAATTATACAATAAAAATATACGTTTAGTATTAGTCTAGAAATAAATCTTAACAGTTACTATTCCTTATTGTCATCGGGATATAACAATAATGTGTGATGAATTTTATTATCATACATTGAGAACACTTCATCCATTACATATCCATCATGAATTATAACATCAAACAAATATTCTTAATAGTTTTGTGATGTTAACCATCTTTATACTGAATAATGATCAACATTATACTGACTATAAAAAAACCTATGTGATTCTAACATTCCTACTAGTTTCCAATTACATTTCTTAAAATATGAATTTAAGCAAACCGAAAAGATGAAAAAAAATCTTTCCATGTACTTTATTCTATTAAAATCTTCTTTTAAAAGTAGTATAATCTGTTGTTAGTTGACATAGTGAATTGGGTACACTTTAAAAAGACAGTAATGTTAAAGAATGTAGAAAAAAAAGTTAAGGAATGAATTTTAGTTACCTTATTTTTACGCAATAGGCGTTAACAAGGATGTATATTGTTTTTTTCTTGCCAATTAGTTCATACATGTTCATTGTGTTCAGTGAGATAATGTAGATTCATAAGTATATGTGAGAAATGTAGATTAAATATTGGTGGAAATTGTTAAATTAATTAATTCACTTTATCAGTAATAGTGTTACACACAAAAAACCATTAAAGATTGATGAAGCCTAACCACTAGTCATATTAATAACTAGCAGGCTAATTGAAAATCGTTTAGTAATTCTTGTAATTGATAGAATAATGGGTTCGCTTTAAAAAATCTCAACGTTTTTTTATTTCCCATGCTTTGTTTATTTGATTACTTACTTACTTACGCCTGTTGCCCCTCGTTGAAGAGCATAGGCCCCCAACCAGGATTCTCTATCGAACTCTAAACATTGAGCTTCTGATTGTTAATCTTATATTCTCACGATCACTCCATTCTAGCTTGTAATCAATTAAACCCTACTTAGCTCTACTCAGTGAATTTCATCAGTTTATGTTATGCTCATCTTAAATACAATCGTAAATCAGAAGATTTCTCTAACTTCAATGATCATTAAACTGCATATATTTTGGTTCCATCAAATTGATCGTTATTTTTTGTACTAATATTTATTTTATGGTTCTAGTAAATATTCACAGTAAAGTAAAAAGTCTTAGACCATTACGTGTTTTGAATGAGTTTCTTATTGACCCCGATTAAAATTATTCTTCATTATGTAAGTAATTAAGTTTAACATCTCTACATTTCACTCAAAGAATATGTAGTATCTTTTACAATTCTACTATAAAATTTATTATATAACCTTTTATTCAGTTAAGATAATATCAGTGTTTTTGAGCATTTTAATGAAATGGATCTTTGGTACGTCTGTAATTTATGGAAAACCTTTGAGTCATGGTAAAGTGGCCTTGAGAAACGTGGACCACCTACTAGGGTGAAAATAGTGTTATAAATTAGTGTAAGGAATTAGAACTAAGAGTTAGAGAAGTTAGAGTTTGGAATTTAAGTTTTAATTTTCATCACAAACTGGCAGCAAGAATGTCAAAATATCATTTAACCCAAATCCAGAAGTCACTATCTTGAATCTAATTGATTCGTCTATAAATTATAGTCCTGCCGAATTTTCTAGTCCTTATTTGCATATGACTTACTAAATATTTAACACATCCTGAAGACTTCACATCTATATTTGTTTATTGACTACTGGATCCAACTAAATTTCTGTTCACTAGAAAATATACATTACTAAAAAGGATATTTTTATCCATGTTTTATTTACAGTTAATTTATAATTTTCCATGCAAGATGATGTCATATATTCCAATACTCCAAAGTAAATTGATAATACTTTCCCCTATTTATTTCCTTCAATCTATCAGCTTCGAGTTGACTATAGGAAGTTTCAAATATCCAAAGAAGAATTAATTCAATTCTCTATTTTTCAATTGAAAGTTATCATGAATGATTTGCATTCTAGAATCGAAAGTGAGAATAATAGTCTTGATTGTATTTATTCTCGTTTTGAATATTGTATAACAGACTGGAATTCAGTAGTCTAAATTGTTGAAAAAATTATTATGAAGAACTATCTTCACATCGAATAAACATTCTTAATCACATTGTTGGTACATTAAGTCGATATTGGAAAATATCTAGGAAAAATAATATCAGATTTTATAAGTTTGTAATGATCCATAACATTTTATGGTCGGATAAAACTGGTCAGACTTTATTAATTACTAATTTATAAATTTCAAATTAATTAATTTGTTAACTGATTAATTAGTATTTTTGTATGCATTGTATATTGATGTTATATCTAGAACTTGAATTTTTGCTATACTGCCCACAACTTGAGCACTCGAACGCTTGAACCCTCCAAGTCTCAAGTTAGAAGACAAAAGACAAGTGAAAAGGAATCTTATTCCAACCAGAGTCAAATATCGTACAAAACACTTGGGTATTTATATTTTTAGTAAAGACAAAATCATCATTACAATCGTCCAGTCCATATGCAGTGGTTTTTAGCATTTGTCCAATCGGGAAGCTACGGGCCGAGATTCTGAAATAACCTTCCAAACGATGACTGGATAGAATGTCCTCAGTTCTTCCAGAGCTCCTTAGAGCTTCATTGAGTTCACTGGGAGCCGTTTCCATGACTAGCGAACGAATTTCAGAGAATAAGGCTGATTCTATCAGGGTGTATGAATAATTTATAATTAGCAGTAGATTTTGTTTGATTTAGTAGCTAAATTTAAGCAGTAATTATTTCAATAACACTGTGACACATCTGATGAATTCCAGCTTAGAATTTAGTAAATCAGTTTGTAAAACAGTATGATAGATTCGAGTCAGGTTGAAAAAAATTGGATTGTTGCCAGCAAAAAGTTTGCCATCAATGTTTTGTGTATCTTAGTAATAAAAATGACCACGAGGTAAATACTTCAAATCGATCTCAAGCTGTTCAAATTAAATTGTTGTGAATGAATCCTTTATTTTATTTTGTATTATTGTCTTGTATTATTGATAAAATATTCCTGATCCTACTATTCTATTATTTCAGGTCTAAACAATTCTCTCATGTTGTCATTAGTCGAAAGAGATGAGTTGCATCTAGAACAAGGTGGTAAATTAATTGCTTTAGAAGATATCAAGTCGTAAGTTATTTTCAATCTTGTTTTGTATATTGACTTTCAATTAAATGATTTTAATAGTTGAATTCCTGAGCTGATCTAAGCTAGACCACCATAGAAAACCTAGAACTAGGACGAAACGGATGTCCAGTGCTTCCAGGTTTTCAATGGTGACCTAGTTTAGATCGACTCATGAATTTAAAGATTAAAATTACTACAATCTCCGCAGTTTTTCATTCTGAAAATCAAATAATTGATAAGAATTAGAAACAGTATAGTTTTATGGTTCATAATATCAATAATGGAAAGTTACTAGCCATTACTAATACCATCATAGCTACTGAACAAGGTAATGGCTATCTAGAGTCAGTATCCTCAATGGATAACATGCTAGTATTTTTAGCAAGAGACACTGAGTTCGAACGTCAGTGTTAATATCAACAATAAAATTAGTCAAAACGCGCATCCTGGACTCCCTTGCTAGTTACATATGAAATTCGCTGAACAGAATTTTGTTTAGTTAGCTTTAAGTCACACATTTTGTCAGTGGAAGGATTCGAACTTGCAGCTCAAATTTTAGGGTTCGAGTACTTTGACTAATAGTTCACCTCTACATATTGACTTTTACATTTGGGTTACTTGACAGAAACGTTAAGTATGTATTATGCCTTGTGATGGCTGACCCAGATTACGATCAGAATTCTAATATGGTCTACTTCGCATCTACTATTTTCTTGAAAGTCTAGTGTCCGCGAATTGACAAACTATACTCCAGATTAGTACTACTAACCTTTGCCGCACAGCTAAGACCCTATTGGTCTAGTGTCTGCTAACTTTTTTCTATGTCCTGCCTTGAGTCTAAAAGTCAGCAACCAGCTGTTACTATATCTTATGATGTTTCCGTACCGCATCATACTATAAAATATAAAATAACAATTATACACAAACAAGCCCAAATTTTCTGTGAGTAGGAAAGATTTTAAATAATAGACCGGTAAGAAGTCAGGACTAGTAAACTGTAAAACAGTAATTAGTGGGCCAACTAAAAGCTTATGATAAATGGAGTGTACATTCATAATCTGGTTACTTGATAATTATACAAAAAAATAAATAATAATTTGGAAAACCAGTTCTAGCTTTTATAATATTCGTTCTATCATAAAATTATACAATATAAGATTTGATGGTTGTAACTGTTGAAATCTGTGTAGAAGCATCAACGAATGAAAACTGATAGTAAGATTTAACAATTTTTACATACGCTTTTCGTGGATGATCATTGAAGTTAGTTGAAAATAGAAATAAATGTTTACAGTGTAACCGGTATATCTGTAACATGACTGACACTAGACTGTAAATGCCTAAGTAAACTTCACTCCTTTTACAATTATTTTCAGTTACCAAGCTCAAGTTCAGTTTACAAGAGATGTCACCTGATTAGTGTAATAAGACCGCACATTTATGACATAGCTAAGTAAGATGCTGCATAAAAAGCATCGGGTCTAAGTGTAACTGTTTACTGTTCATTTAACTTTTGTATTCAGTTTGGAAGTCGGAAAAAAGTGTGTTCAAATTAATTGGATTTCAGTAAAGTAACATTATCGATCTCCAAATCTACTTGTCAATATAAATGTCTTTCAAATGATGTCGAAAAATAGTTAGATGTGTTATTGAGAACTTGTTTTGTTAGTGATAAAGATTCCTAAGTGAGTAGTTTTTTTGATCAAATAATCTAAAAGCACCCCAGTAATTTGGAACGCCCGGAGGAATCGAGAAGAAATGTATACATGTTTCTCAATGACTTAGAATGTTTGGTCCTCTCTGTTAACTGTTTCACTAGTTTACATTTTTATTTATCCACACTGTTGTGTCTGTAAGGTAATGTTATGAGAATTCCATATTTGGCGTTATTCAATCACTGGTCAGTCGGTCAACAGAAACGTAGAAGATGGTATATATATGTAAACTCGTTCAAGTTGCCATACCCCATTAGCAGTCGGTCAGGCCAAATCACAGAACAGTAGAAATAGTAATAGTATGATTAGTGACTGAAAAGATTAGGCATCAAAGATACGATCCAAGAAGCAAATATAAATTACTAAAATAAAAACACAAAAATATTTATGAGGAGTTTAGAAGGTCAATATTTAGGGGAAGACAGAAAATGGATGCATCTGCGTCAACGCAAACTATTTCGGGCCGTTTCATTCAAAGTTTTTAACCATTGATTACGATAATTATTCAGCCCCCAACCAAGTAATCTACACCTGCTAACACAGCTCAGTTCAATTGTCAGTGACTTCATGAACTGATGCCTTGTTTTCGTTTGCCCACCCCTAGCTTTCTTCCAGCCTACCCCTCACCGGACAGCATTATCCGTCAAGGTAGACGTTAACACATTTTACATACACATACACACGTAGCACATGTTTTAACCATCTTAGTTGGTAAAGATTTACTAACTCACCTATTAATTTACCATCCTTACTTAGTACCTTATTCCAATGGCTGGTGAACAAAATGCAGATTCAATTCATTGTCCTTTTCTTGCATGTTTTGATCTTAATCAGCACACTTCTTAATGGCAGTTAAAACATGTCTCAGTTTTTACATCTCACTGCCTATTCTACAAAAGGCAGAGTAAAAACATTCAATAAATAAACAAACACGTTTTTTGAGTCGTTTATTATACTTATAATACAAACTGGAAAGCTATAACACCGTTTTTAAAATAGTTAACTGTCATTGTTGGACAGGGCAAACATTTGATTATTATTGAATAGTAAATATGTAAAATAAGTATAGACTATACACATTTTAACAATCACCACTTTTAAACAACAATTAAATCAAAGTACACTTCAAAATGTCGGTCATTTATAAAGTATTGAGGTAATTCAAAGATTTTTCTTAATTCACTTGTGCAGATTTCTATTTCAATAATCATAGTAATAATTGATCAATCAGTAGTAAATTGATTGTATTAAATGATATGCAAGCACTTTTAGTTTTGCATGAACGGATTGATGGAAAATTATCAAATTCAATAATTTTCATAAATTCCTCCTATACTATAAAATAGTTTTACGACATTATTATCTTGAAATTACTAATGGAAGGTTACTGAAAATTCTAAGTCTCACTTTATGTTTTTAGTTAACAAGCTGTAAATGTATAATATATTGAAACACTTCAGTCGACCAATTGGAATTGAGATTGTGGTATGTGCTACCGATATCGACAGATATTAGTAGTATGTATCACCAATCGAAAGTAAAATGCCTGGCGACAGAAGGTTAATAAGTTTGAAGAGAAGAGAGCGAGAGCAGAGAGTGATTGATGTAGAGACGAAGGGACAACAAAGTCTGCGACGATTGATTGTTATTTTTCAAATGAAGTTTTTTTCTGTATCGTCCCAAGATTTTTCTGAGAGATTCTGTATTTTTGTATTTATACATCTGGTTGTGCCCACTGGTGTTCTCAGTCATTACAGGATAACACTTCATGTATTTTACGCGAAGTTTAAAGTGAAGTGATACATAACATGTATGTCGTTATTCACCAAATTAACAGTATTTGGTTCGTAAAATATTTAAAATCAATGAAAATATCTATTGTACAACCAAAATCTTAATTTTAGATGGGGCTTAAGCTAAATAACATAAAATGCATACTCTTAAGAAACATCATGTTAATGTACGTGATCTAGTTCAAATATTCAACTTTTCATAATCTTACTCTCAAACCCAACCCTAAGTTTCTCAAGGTTGTACACAGTATGGTGATAAAGCAATAGATTATAGCTCATTTCAGTTCGTGTTGAAAACCCAGACCCCATTTTCTAAACGTAACTCAAAACTCCAATTAAACTATTATTACCTAACCCTAACTTTTTCGCATTATAAATGATTTTTAGTTGGTTATGAAAACCTCAACTTACAATATTAAATTCACTCCTATATATATATATATATATATATATATATATATATATATATATATATAATGTGAATTTGTCTTTTTTCGTTACTACGAGGTATAATTTGACTTGTGAGGGTTAATTATCACGATTAAATCTGTTATTCCACTGTTATTACTCTCCATTGTTAACTAATTTATAACTAGGTAGCGTTTCCTAATTTGCTGATAAGTCACCCATGGTCGTCTGTATATTATAGTTTAACCTAACAAACTTGATTCGAGGAGTGAGTCAATTTTTTTAAGTGTATATTTTTTATTACTGGGGATTGTAGTTTACTGGCTTTTTAGAAATTAAAGATTCTGAGGCTGTGGTTTATTTGTTCATAGACAGATATAAATTCTTTACCATTTTCTACTAAATTTGATGTAAATCTATTTTGGTTCACGAAATATCAAAACAGTAGTCTAATTTGAATGTATCTTATGGATTTGACGAAATCGACATGTTAACTGTACTGAAAATTTTCATTTATATGGCACGTAATTTCTCTTCATCATTTAGGGTAACTTTAGCTTCGTTTTTAATAAGTGTAACATAAGATTTTTTTTTATCTATTTAAGCTTATCAATATCTAATTTCTTTTTTCTATTTAGCTGGATTAAAGAACTCAGTATTCGTTCATCAATTCCTCAAGTTAGGCGACAATTATTTCTCAATCTTTCAAGTAATTTATCAAATAACACATACAGTAATGATATTTTTCCTAAACCTCAAACTAAACATAACACTTTACCAAAAAGACCTCAATGGATGACATCCTTATTTGGTCGAGCATCACAGCGACATACTCTCTCATTATAAGATTATATACTAATTTTCTTTTTGTATATCTCAGATTTCATATATTTCCCTAATTGAAAAATTTATGGTCTTCATAAATATGTCTTGTTCATTCCTAAATCCTTCTTCTATTTAACTTGTCTAATTCCCATCCTAAATTGATCAGTACTTGTGCAGCTAATCATTTTTCTTCAATTATCTAACAGAGTAATTGATATATGACAGGATCTAAAATAATCTGTTAAAAACAAAGTCAGATGAAACGTCGAATTTATCGATCAGAAACTTCTTTTTGTTTTGCCATCATAATGTTTATTTCTATGCTAAGATATATGATGATTCGTCTATTTACTTTTTCTACAATATTTGAAACTCATTGTTGAAACTACTATTAATAATAAATAAATAAAGTTTGTTAATATGTTACAACACAATACTTTTCATTAGAATTGTCTTTATTCTCTTTATATGTGTACGTTGATTTTATGTCAAAAGTACAGTAAAGATGAAGAAAACACAAGGACAACCATTCAACCGAACAGATAATCATGTATGTTCACTAGTCATTAGTTTGTTAATGGATTTCGTTAGTATTTTTTTATGAGAAGTCATTACTGGTATCGTTTAATCATATGAAGATTAAGACAGATATATTTAATGATCGTCGTTTTTTTTAAGTTATGAGTTAAAATACTCTTAAAATGTTAACCATTGAATTTTAACTATATGGTCGGGAAATATTTTTCTTGTCGTTAAGATACCTGAAATCTAAAGTGCACACCGTTAAAGAGTTCACTAAATTAAAAAGAAACTATTTCTCATTACTCCTTGTTTATTAACAGTTCTTTAGCTAATGACAATCAGCCATAACTAATGTAGAATTGAATGCATATATATATCAGTCCCACTTGTCGCATTACATCAGCATAGTGGTATGAAGGTATCAAGATAAATGTGAGAATAATTAAAACAGTAACAATATTGATGGTAAAAAAACGCACTTGGAATAGACATTATGATTCGAGTAGAATGAAGAAATTCATAGAACAAGACAGTATAAGGTGATTTTATAACTTAAGATCTCAGGAAAGATAATGACTGAATGTATTTGTGCTATTTTGAGCTATTCTAAGTCACATCACCCGACGTTTCTAGCCATTAATTATGAGCTAATGACAAGTTATGGTTAAAATTATTCAAAATCATTTTTGAAGGTTAAAAAAATAGTACATATCCAAAATATGATTGTACGGAGTTCAAAATGACTTCACTTAATAGACAGGTTTCATGATTCATTATGAAATGATTTCTGATTAATATCAGTGTACAAATGTAAGACATATACATTTTATTCTTAGTGATAATAAGGTTGTACATTTTGGTTTCCTTGTTAACCTTTTATTATTGATTTTTATGTTGATTAGTATCAATTTATCAAAAACTAACTTCAAATAGGTAGCATACGAATTATTCCTAATAGTGGAAGTAGATTTAAAAAAACTCGGATTTACACTACAAAATAATGATTTAAAACTATTTCACCTCAAACTAGAAGCATGAAGAGCCATCAATCATATAAATTGCAATGATGTTATTCAATAATGTGAAACACTAGTATAGAGTCACAATTGATTGATCACTGGGTGGTGATCAATCTCATGCTTGTCTAGTCCTTATTAGTGCAGATCGAATGCTATCGGTCATGTTGCAATGTGGCCACCAGTCTAGGTGACTCGACACTGCGGGCACTATGTAATGACATTAGATGGTGGTTGGAGGTAGTCAACGGGAAACCCTGGACCCGGGTTTCGTGCTACTTGGCACTCGTCAGCAAGGTGTACCTGTAATCTTGAGGGAACTGGTGCTCCCTGGCGGATTCGATCTCGTGTCACCCAGCTTCACAGTCAGAGGCGTTACCACTGAGCTATCCGAGCCGTGACTAACCTCCTGTAGGACTGAGATGTAATCACAATTGATTGATCACTGGGTGGTGATCAATCTCATGCTTGTCTAGTCCCAGAGAATCCCACGTCGTGCGTTACTTTCCGATTCTCAGGCCGATTAGAAAAAGCGGAAAAGTGATGAGTATACGATATGGTGTCGTGGTATGAAAGAAATCTGTACAGGACTGGCTTCACGTGGTCCTTCATGACTCCCTGGTTGAGGTCCTGGAGATGGTGCAACACAGTGATTTGAGACGTTATCAGACATGGCTCAGAGTAGAAGCGATTGACCATTCTTCAGTAACTTTCTTCATAAATGTGAACGTAAGCTTCTTGAACTGAAAGAATTCTTTCTGGTTGTATTTTTATAACTGAACTGTTTTTCCCATTATTATTATTATTACTATTATTATTATTATTTCACTCTCATACACTAATTTCTGTTCGTTTTAGTCCTCCCTTTTCTTGTGCTCACTTTACATTCTCTATTTCTTCACAGCCCCTCATTCCTATTGTGCGGCACACAAGTATTTGGTGTCCCTTCGTATCAATATTTATGTGTTCAAATAAGTAGATATTTCTTATTTAGCAATATCTTCATCGTTTGGGTTATTCTTTTGATTATTATTTGTCAAGTCCTTCGATCGCTTTTGTGGACACAGATTGATAACAGAGATTTTCAATTAATGTCTTATATTAATTTCTGCATTCATGAAACAGGGAAAAATAGCCTTTTCAAAACGTATGATTTCAAAGACACCTAATCAATTTGTTTGGTGATATAAAAAAGTCATATATAAAATATTTATAACATCTAGTTACTTAGTGGTACAACTGTGGTCATCTACATATAATCGTTTGTTTTATTACAGTCAAGGATTTCTGTTGTTTACATTTTGATAATAATATGTTTTTAAGACAATTCAGAATCCAGTTTTGATAATAGCTTGAAATAATAACAATCCAAACTCGAATTGCTATTATGATATGTGATTCTTCTGTCATATTTCATGTTTATATGTGTGTTGCTAACTAATCTTCAGAGTGCAAAAGCTTATCCAAAGTATATTGTGCTTTACGAAGACACTCTATTATGACAACTACAGAGGACGTGGTGTTTAGACCTTGGAATTCCATTTTGAATATTAAGAACCCAACCGATACTAATTTACTGTGATAAGATAATATTATTGGTGTGTGACACTAGGTATCTTCGTCACAATCTGTAAGTAGTCTGCTTTTAATAACAGCTTAGCTCACTTGTGGACTACCTAGAATGCTACTATATTTTGTTAATCAGTAAATTTGAAATGTTTCCTTATTTTCTGTTTTCATATAGACATAGTCAATTTTAAAATGAACTAGATTTCGTGATCGATCTCGTCCATAGAAATTGTTGAGCAATCTATCCTGCCATCATTAATTTTTAAATAAAGTCATATCTGATTACAGATGCTTTCTAAACAGTTTCACGAATGACTTTTTGACCGATCATTAGAATATTCAAAGACTTGAAAAGAAACTCTAGTTATCGTTGAAGTAGCTATAAACGACCATTTTCATTGATCTAAATTCTTCATAATAAAAATCCTGTATAAATTATTGTCGGTGTCGTATTTCAAATGCATCGAAAGAACAATATTCTATATGTATACCGTAATTTTTTTTCTTACTTCTCAGTACTCATGGCTTAAACAATAATCACCAACTAGTTAAATAATTTCCACAACTAAATATAATGAACATTCTTGATCAAGATAACAAAAAAGTAGTCTAATACTATTTGGCATTAATTCATACTTATTCCCACGAATATTAAATATCTTAAGTAGTTTTCATATTTAATAGTTTGGTTTCAAAAAACAATATTTTTTTCTGTTACCAATCTTGTTTAGACTCCCTAATTTAACGTGGAAAAATATTTGTATTCATAAGTTAAATAACACGAAATTTATTCAGATAAATATACGATCTGTTTCTGGTATTGGACATTTGATGCATAACGCATAACATGAATCTGAGTTGCTTTCTGGTTGCATATCTACTTCTAATATTTCTTAAGAAGGTGAAACTGGATCAATTTTACAAACAATGAAGATGATTGATACTATATGAGGACATGATAACATAAGTTCGCCTATACCAAGCTAAATTTTGGCTATCTATATTGGATATAGAGAAGTTGTAGATCTAGAAAAGTCCGAAGGTTCTGGGTTCGGATCCCGTGTGCAGGATCGTGGATGCACACTGCCGTTAAGCAGTCCCATACTAGGATGAAATGGCCGTCCAGTGCTTTCAGGCTTTCAATGACGGTTTAACATTGATCGATTTATGATCTCAACCAAAGCTTGACAATCTCCACAACCCTTTACTGATAATAATATTATGGTTTAACTACCCTCTTATTTGTAAACAAATTATTTTATTTACCTAATTCTGTTCGGTTAACTAATAATTGTTTTCCCTTATATCCCTATTGACAAACATTTAAAATCTTATAACATTTTTTTCTTAGGATTTAGCTTTGTAGTACTTGTGTAATTTTCAAAATTAAAATGTTGCCGCCCATGTTTATTTTATTACATTCTTTCTTCTTTTTTGGGGGGAAAGTTACCGTCCTGTTGTTGTTTCTGTCGATTATTCATTTTGTAGAAATTAAACTTTACGATTATTTATTTTGAGTGTTGTTTGATAAATCGTTTAACATTGATTATTGTTATTTCTGTGAAAAATCATGTCAAATTAAAAACCAAAATCTTTAAACCAATAAACTACTGAATTTCAAGGTTTCTCGTGTAAATTGTCCTTTATACACTTAATTTCAAATAGTTTTATCATTCCCTTTGAATCCGTTTATACTACTTGATTTCTCATTTATTGTTATTTAAATAATTTTAGAGACTTACGTTATGTATGTAGCTCTAAATTTCATTTGATTGTAGTATAAGCAGAATGTTATAAATCCAAGGTTCAGACTTATCAGTTTATTGAGTCTATATTCTTAAAATGATCCGTATTCGTCCCACGATGTTCACATACCAGTATTGTTTCCACTGTAATATGTTTAGATCAGAAATGTTGAAATAAACCAATTGATTGTTGATATGATTGATAATACTAAGTTAGTTAAATTAAAAGCTTATTCAAAGAACCTATCTTTAAATTTCAAATGAATAAATCAGAAAAGTTAGAACTACTGACTAACTAAATAAATATTTGTGTTTGTTTAGTAGTTCAAACAATTATGTATTTTTTAATGTACGTATTAGATATATAACTACTGATAATCAGGAAGGAATAAACAACTATTTCATCCTATTATTCAACTCAAAATTGAACAACTCAACTGATAATCGAACTCATAACCTCCAAGTTTTCCACGCTACGAGGTCTGAAGGTTCTGTACTCAACCCTCTATGGGATCTTAGATGTCCTCTCCCGAGGAATCTTGTACTTTATTGAAATAACTCCCTGGTGTTCCCTGGTTTTCAACGACTGTTCATAATATAAAATGAAAATTCACCAATCTTCAAAATTCTTTTATGAATAATTATTTGTACGTACGTGTTCAATCCAAATAATTTGACCATGAGATATTTGTCCATCAGTTAATAAATCAATATTGAAGAATATAAATGAGGAGTACAAAGTGATTAATGAGAATTCGCCCGGCGTAACAAAGTAGAAACTGCTCTTTTTGTCTATTTCAGATATGCTGAAACGCTGTTCTCAGTTTTTTTTTAAAAAGATACAACAGAATAATTGAGTCAAAAGTAAAAAATGGTAACTGTTCATGAATAACATTGAAGTTTATGCAAATGAAAAATATTCGGAGCACTGAAAAATTTATGTGTGGCTTATTTCAGTGTTTCTTTCACTTTAAGTGAGGATAGTAACAATACTTCCTCGTGAGTAAATAACAAACAGGGAACTACTGAAAAACGGAAATCATTGGACAAATATTTTGTCCTTGTTCGAAATTACTGAGAACTGTAAACCAAAAACATTATGCGACTTTGAGAAAAGAAACTTTCTAGTCTGTTTGTAATCGATTCCTCATACTGTTAAAATTAAATCCAATGGTCTGTATATTAAACTTGAGTCAGTTTGAACGGATTCATTGAAAGTCAATAATTAGGTCTGTGTACATTATTCAAAAGTAAACTAATGAATATATCCAGGAAATATCAATAATATTTCTCTTAGTTATAATGTTATGTTGGTTGAAAATATTTTTCTTGTAAAACTTTATTCAGCGTATGTCAGTTTTCTTCTGTTTACATTTCTATTACCGTAAATCTTTCATGTGGTTTTGAAAACAATGGCTATTTTCATTGATTTCTTTCTTTCTTTCTTTCTGATGAGGTTTGATTATTTTGACGAAATTGTTTTGTTAGAATTTAGCTGCTTATCACTCACATTATTATTCTCGAGTTTTGACAATACCACCTTGTATGTTTTCAATGATTGAGACAAAACAAAAGTAAATCGTTTTACAAAATAAACTTTAGGTTAGATACTTATTTATTTGTAGTCACATTCTCATAATGTTAATAATTTCTGTAATTTAGTATTATATAAACGTTCTCTGCGAAATCATAAAATAAGTTGATACGTTTAGGAGGATAGTTTCTATATGCTTCTGTGATGAATCACGTAGATTGAACATAAGGTTAATAAGGACAACCAATACAACATTATAACTAAGAGAATTATTATCCATACTTCCTCGATATATTCATTAGTGATGTTTACTTTTGAATATTGTACACAGACCTAATTATTGACTTTTTCATCCATAAATGATACAACATCCAATCTTAATTATCTCTTCAATTCGATAAACATTTACAGTAAGAAAGTTCGAATTCATAAGCTGTACAAAATTAACAATTCTCCACTCATTGACAGGCTTTTTACCATTTAAATGTTGTAATGTAGCATAGGAATATTGATTTTTCAATATAAAACATTATGGTAACTTATTTATCAGTAAGGGATTGTGGAGATTATTAAGCTTTTTTGATTGAGATCATAAACCGATTGGCGTAGGACCACCATAGAAAACTTGAAAGTACTGAACGACCGTTTCGTCCCATTGTGGGACTTCTCATCATTGTACATCCGGGATCCCGCTCGCAGGATTTTATATTCAGTTTTTCTGTCATTCACATTGTTTACAGAATTGACGACCACATTATTTACTTAAGATTTTATATAATAATAAGCATGTGAAACTAATAATTTGGACAAATTTTACATCAAAATATCTAGTGAGGATAACAACTAAAATTAAAAATCTTTCCTTACAAGAAAATATTACAAAACGTTTCACAAAACAACGACTATATTCCGTAATAAATCAATAGTAATTCAATGAAATAATAAGTTTACCTTATACTTGTTCGTAATACTGATTGGCATCTAGCTAGATATATCATTTGATTTATATAATCATTATGTATTACAGCGTATTCTGTGTATAAATTTATTTGACAAGTGAATATTTGATATAAGAGTTTTTAAAATAAATTAGTCAGAATAGCCACAAGTTCACATGGAAATGTTAAAGATAATTTCTCGTTTTTTTTCCAGCCAATCATTTAGTTTACTAACTTCCTTACGCCTGTTACTCCTCGTGAAGGAGCATAGGCAGCTCACCAGCATTCTCCATCCAACCCTGTCCTAGGCAATCCTTGCCAACTCCTTCCATTTGTGATTCGTCCTTTCCATATCTGCTTCTATTATCCGACGTAATGTGTTCTTTGGTCTTCCACTTTTCCGCTTCTCTTCAGGCTTCCAAGTTAGAGCTTGCCTCGTGATACAGTCTGATGATTTGCGTAATGTATGTCCCATCCATTTCCATCGTCTTTTATTAATTTCTTCTTCAGCTGGAAGCTGATTTGTTCTCTCCCACAAAAGGCTGTTGCTGTTGGTATCCAGCTAATGGATGTTGAGTATCTTGCGTAGACAACCATTTATAACTACTTGCATCTTCTTGACGATGGTTGTTGTAGTTCTCCAAGTTTCAGCGCCGTACAGTAGAACTGTGTTGACATTCGTATTGAATATTGTGACTTTGATATTGGTTGAAAGTTGTTTTGAGTTCCATATGTTCTTCAATTGTAGGAATGCGACCCTTGCTTTGCAAATCCTTGCCTTTACGTCTGCATCTGAAATTCATTGTCCATCGATGATGCTTCCCAGGTATGTGAAGGATTCTACATCTTCCAGAGTTTCGCCATCAAGAGTGATTGGATTGCTGTTCTCCGTTTTGAATTTGAGGACCTTCGTTTTCCCCTTGAATCATTTAGTTTAACTCAAAAAAAAAAGGTCTTTTAACAGTCGATAAACTTTGGAATTGACTTGATTGTATGACAATTTTTTACTTGTAGTATTTGTTTGCTCTTTTTCTTTGAGCTGTATAACTTTCATTCAATGAGAATATGTAATGAATGACAGGATATTTTCATGCCACATATAGTTTTGACTTAATTATGTGACATTTCCAGCACTTAAATTTCTAAATAAAAAATGACTCTTAATAAATACATTTTCTTCAACTAATTTAAGCGCGATAAACGGATGCTTTGGTCCACTTGCTTAACGAGAATCTATTTATCGAGTTATAAAAGAATCTGGAAGGTGGAAAACAGAAGCCAAAGTCAACCAAAGCTCACGATCTTATGTATATGTTCTTATCGATGTCATCATATCTGAAAATGTTAATCTGATTTAGTGGTTTTTAGTCAGAGATATTTCAGAGGAAGGTTCAAAGTGAATTAGAATTTCGAGGGTTATTTTGTTTGAAGGATAGAATGTATTTAATTTCATTTAGACATGTCATTTTGTTCATGATAAAATAGTCTTGTATTATTAACTACTTCCAAAAATTAAGTAGTTTATTTATCCCAGTGTGTTTTTTCAAGTGTCGTTGAGTCCATGTTAAATTCATAGAACATCTGCCAAGCAATATTACTTACTTACTTACACCTGTTACTCCTCGTGAAGGAGCATAGGTCGCTCACCAGCATTCTCCATCCAACCCTGTCCTGGGCAATCCTTTCCAGCTCCTTCCAGTTGTAATTCATCCTTTTCATATCTGCTTCTATTATCCGACGTAATGTGTTCTTTGGCCTTCCTCTTTTCGCTTCTCTTCAGGATTCCACGTTAGGGCTTGCCTCGTGATGCAGTTTGACGATTTGCGTAATGTATGTCCTATCCATTTCCATCGTCTTTTCCTAATTTCTTCTTCAGCTGGAAGTTGGTTTGTTCTCTCCCACAGAAGGCTATTGCTGATGGTATCCGGCCAATGGATGTTGAGTATCTTGCGTAGACAGCTATTTATAAATACTTGTACTTTCTTGATTGTGGTTGTTGTAGTTCTCCAAGTTTCAGCTCCATACAGTAGAATTGCCTTGACGTTCGTATTGAAGATTCTCACTTTGATATTGGTTGAAAGTTGTTTTGAGTTCCATATGTTCTTCAATTGTAGGAATGCGGCCCTTGCTTTGCCAATCCTCGCCTTTACGTCTGCATCTGAACCTCCATGTCTATCGACGATGCTTCCCAGATATGTGAAGGATTCTACATCTTCCAGAGTTTCGCCATCAAGAGTGATTGGATTGCTGTTCTCCGTTTTGAATTTGAGGACCTTCGTTTTCCCTTGAATCATTTAGTTTAACTCAAAAAAAAGGTCTTTTAACAGTCGATAAACTTTGGAATTGACTTGATTGTATGACAATTTTTTACTTGTAGTATTTGTTTGCTCTTTTTCTTTGAGCTGTATAACTTTCATTCAATGAGAATATGTAATGAATGACAGGATATTTTCATGCCACATATAGTTTTGACTTAATTATGTGACATTTCCAGCACTTAAATTTCTAAATAAAAAATGACTCTTAATAAATACATTTTCTTCAACTAATTTAAGCGCGATAAACGGATGCTTTGGTCCACTTGCTTAACGAGAATCTATTTATCGAGTAATAAAAGAATCTGGAAGGTGGAAAACAGAAGCCAAAGTCAACCAAAGCTCACGATCTTATGTATATGTTCTTATCGATGTCATCATATCTGAAAATGTTAATCTGATTTAGTGGTTTTTAGTCAGAGATATTTCAGAGGAAGGTTCAAAGTGAATTAGAATTTCGAGGGTTATTTTGTTTGAAGGATAGAATGTATTTAATTTCATTTAGACATGTCATTTTGTTCATGATAAAATAGTCTTGTATAATTAACTACTTCCAAAAATTAAGTAGTTTATTTATCCCAGTGTGTTTTTTCAAGTGTCGTTGAGTCCATGTTAAATTCATAGAACATCTGCCAAGCAATATTACTTACTTACTTACACCTGTTACTCCTCGTGAAGGAGCATAGGTCGCTCACCAGCATTCTCCATCCAACCCTGTCCTGGGCAATCCTTTCCAGCTCCTTCCAGTTGTAATTCATCCTTTTCATATCTGCTTCTATTATCCGACGTAATGTGTTCTTTGGCCTTCCTCTTTTCGCTTCTCTTCAGGATTCCACGTTAGGGCTTGCCTCGTGATGCAGTTTGACGATTTGCGTAATGTATGTCCTATCCATTTCCATCGTCTTTTCCTAATTTCCTCTTCAGCTGGAAGTTGGTTTGTTCTCTCCCACAGAAGGCTATTGCTGATGGTATCCGGCCAATGGATGTTGAGTATCTTGCGTAGACAGCTATTTATAAATACTTGTACTTTCTTGATTGTGGTTGTTGTAGTTCTCCAAGTTTCAGCTCCATACAGTAGAATTGCCTTGACGTTCGTATTGAAGATTCTCACTTTGATATTGGTTGAAAGTTGTTTTGAGTTCCATATGTTCTTCAATTGTAGGAATGCGGCCCTTGCTTTGCCAATCCTCGCCTTTACGTCTGCATCTGAACCTCCATGTCTATCGACGATGCTTCCCAGATATGTGAAGGATTCTACATCTTCCAGAGTTTCGCCATCAAGGGTTATTGGATTGCTGTTCTCCGTTTTGAATTCGAGGACCTTCGTTTTCCCCTTGAATCATTTAGTTTAACTCAAAAAAAAAGGTCTTTTAACAGTCGATAAACTTTGGAATTGACTTGATTGTATGACAATTTTTTACTTGTAGTATTTGTTTGCTCTTTTTCTTTGAGCTGTATAACTTTCATTCAATGAGAATATGTAATGAATGACAGGATATTTTCATGCCACATATAGTTTTGACTTAATTATGTGACATTTCCAGCACTTAAATTTCTAAATAAAAAATGACTCTTAATAAATACATTTTCTTCAACTAATTTAAGCGCGATAAACGGATGCTTTGGTCCACTTGCTTAACGAGAATCTATTTATCGAGTTATAAAAGAATCTGGAAGGTGGAAAACAGAAGCCAAAGTCAACCAAAGCTCACGATCTTATGTATATGTTCTTATCGATGTCATCATATCTGAAAATGTTAATCTGATTTAGTGGTTTTTAGTCAGAGATATTTCAGAGGAAGGTTCAAAGTGAATTAGAATTTCGAGGGTTATTTTGTTTGAAGGATAGAATGTATTTAATTTCATTTAGACATGTCATTTTGTTCATGATAAAATAGTCTTGTATTATTAACTACTTCCAAAAATTAAGTAGTTTATTTATCCCAGTGTGTTTTTTCAAGTGTCGTTGAGTCCATGTTAAATTCATAGAACATCTGCCAAGCAATATTACTTACTTACTTACACCTGTTACTCCTCGTGAAGGAGCATAGGTCGCTCACCAGCATTCTCCATCCAACCCTGTCCTGGGCAATCCTTTCCAGCTCCTTCCAGTTGTAATTCATCCTTTTCATATCTGCTTCTATTATCCGACGTAATGTGTTCTTTGGCCTTCCTCTTTTCGCTTCTCTTCAGGATTCCACGTTAGGGCTTGCCTCGTGATGCAGTTTGACGATTTGCGTAATGTATGTCCTATCCATTTCCATCGTCTTTTCCTAATTTCCTCTTCAGCTGGAAGTTGGTTTGTTCTCTCCCACAGAAGGCTATTGCTGATGGTATCCGGCCAATGGATGTTGAGTATCTTGCGTAGACAGCTATTTATAAATACTTGTACTTTCTTGATTGTGGTTGTTGTAGTTCTCCAAGTTTCAGCTCCATACAGTAGAATTGCCTTGACGTTCGTATTGAAGATTCTCACTTTGATATTGGTTGAAAGTTGTTTTGAGTTCCATATGTTCTTCAATTGTAGGAATGCGGCCCTTGCTTTGCCAATCCTCGCCTTTACGTCTGCATCTGAACCTCCATGTCTATCGACGATGCTTCCCAGATATGTGAAGGATTCTACATCTTCCAGAGTTTCGCCATCAAGGGTGATTGGATTGCTGTTGTCCGTTTTGAATTTGAGGACCTTGGTTTTCCCTTTGTGTATGCTGAGGCCTACTGATGCAGAGACTCCTGCTACATTGGCTGTCTTTATCTGAATCTGTTCACGTGTACGTGATAGGAGGGCTAGGTCATCTGCGAAGTCCAGATCGTCTAATTGGTTCTGAGCTGTCCATTGTATTCCGTGTTTTCCTTCAGATGTCGAGGTCTTCATAATCCAGTCGACCATCAGAAGAAAGAGGAAGGGAGAGAGTAAACAGCCTTGTCTGACTCCGGTCCTTACTTGGAATGCATCTGTCAGCTGTCCTCCATGCACTACTTTGCACTGTAGTCCGTCGTATGAGTTCCGGATAATATTGACAATCTTCTCAGGAACTCCGTAGTGTCGAAGAACTTTCCATAATGTCCTCCTATCTACACTGTCGAATGCCTTTTCATAATCAATGAAGTTGATGTATAGTGACGAGTTCCACTCAACTGATTGTTCGACGATGATCCGTAGTGTTGCAATTTGGTCTGTGCACGACCGATCCTTTCGGAATCCAGCTTGTTGATCTCGAAGTTGGGCATCTAATGCATCCTTCATCCGGTTCAGCAACAATCCGTTGAAGACTTTCCCTGGTATTGACAGTAGTGTTATGCCTCTGTAGTTTTCACATTTGCTCAGATCTCCTTTCTTTGGAATCTTGATGAGGTGTCCTTCTTTCCAGTCCATTGGCACTCGCTAAAAAAAAAACGCCAAGCAATATACAAGCTGATAATTTTTCAACAGTCTTCAGAGTCAAACTTAACAACATTCCATACACGTACCAGGTTTAAATATTGGTAGTAGTTACTTCTGACGTACGCTGATTAGTAAGCATATGAAAAGACGACAGCGGTTTAAGAATAGTTTCTCTTCACTTACTTTTTGTTTGACAACTACATAACAGTAGTGAATTATGCAATACAAAAAAAATAAGGCAGGAAATATTATGTCGAATAAATACTGGGTTATGAATAGCGTATGAAAATGAGAAAGGTTATCATGTCTGTGAAGAAGATATACTTAAGATAATAAAATTTCATTATTAGCTAATTGAAAACTTTCTGCATCATAAAGAATACTAAGGAGTAATGTTTCTTATCCGAAGGTAACTGATATAATCTTCGCGATCTTATATTTAGCAGAAACCTCCATCAGTCATGAGAATTAATGTATGTCTGCCTTCGTGGTTTCCTCAGTCAACGTAATGTTATCAATAAAAACACTTTTAGTCGAAAACAATTCATCATCCATTTTTTATAACCAGTTTCATCATTAATTATTACTGTTCAAAAGCTACAAAGTGATATACTCATTCTCTTATTATAGTATGCAGTATATTCAAGTATGTCAAGTGCTATTCAATAGAGTTCCGAAAAATTAGATATCTAACAAGTATAGTAGTATATTGGGTGTGAAAATATCATAAACATGATTATTTATTCATTTATATATACATTTCGTTTGTGATTACTGAATTCCCTTAGTAACGACAATGATAAATGGTTTACTATTTTGTTGACCCTGAAAAAGATTAAGCATCCTCAAACATTTCATACTGCAATAATGTTGCAACTCAGATTTTAATGCAATGCTATTCTTAGACTATTTGGACTTTTCAGATGATCTAGTTCTTCTATCCTGTATACATCAACAAGTGCAGGTGAGGACAGTCAGTACTGAAGTAGGCCTCAATATGCACAAGAGAAAAGCGAGATCTTCGAATACAACATGGAAAACATCAAGCCAATCACACTTGATGAGGGAACCCTGGAAGTGGTGGAAGCTTGATCGTATCTGGGCAGTACCATCGATGAATGAGGAGGATCTGATGCAGACGTAAATGCAAGGATTGGCAAAGCAAGGACAGCATTCCTACAATTGAAGGACATATGGAACTCAAAACAACTGACTGCAAACCAATCAATACTAACGTCACGACAGTCCCACTGTATGGGGCTGAAACTTCGAACATTACCGCAAGCATCATCAAAAATGTACAAGTATTTATAAGTAATTGTCTACGCAAGATCCTCAATGTCTGTTGTTGACCGGATACCATCACCAACAGCCTACTGTGGGAGAGAACATATCAGCTTCCAGTTGAAGAGGAAATTAGGATGGGACGTAAATTGCGGAAATCATCAGACTACATCACGAAGCAAGCGCTAATTTGGAATCCTGAAGGGAAACGAAAAAGAGGAAGACCAAAGAGCACATTTGGACGAGAGTTGGATACAGACATGAAAAGGATGAATAAAAGCTGGAAACAACTGGAAAGGATTGCCCAGGACAGAGTTGGATGGAGAATGCTGGTGAACGGCCTATGCTCTTCCATGAAGAGTAACAGGCGTAAGTAAGTAAGTATTCTTATTTTAACCACGTGAAAACCTATATCATCTATTTTCCTCAATATCAGTACACTAAGTGTCATTCATATATTTGAAATTTCCGAACATTTTTTAGTGATTCCTTAATAAGATTGGAGTTATAAGTTTCTACTAATCTCTAAAAATTCCTTCATCCTGACACAGTTTTACCGAACTTCCTTGAAAATTACTAATAGTTCTCCAATGGACTACTTTCTAAGCACCATGGAATAAGATTATATACTTGTTCTAAATGAGTAATTCTAATAGTGGTTGTTACAAGCAAGCCATAAAATACATCATCTTATTCAACTCCTTTACTTTACAGAAGTCAGTACTTAATATCCGTTATTCTATAAGTTTTACAGGGATATATTTCAACCTTGAAGTTTTAACTAAGCTGAATATATTTTGATTTAAAGTTATCAAAAAACTTTGTAAAATAATGTAAGTTATTTGAAATACTATATGTTAAAAGTTAGTTGTACTGTATTTATTACTTATATAAGTACTGGTTTCAATAGTAATTCACTTACTATCAACCACAAGCATTCAAGATACTTGGTATAACTTTTTAAACACTTTTTTATAATATAATTCACACAAATGTCAAAACAACTACATAATTTCATTCTTTGTTCTTGTTGATGAATTTAAACAAAGTTTAGTCATAGATGGGATACAACAGAGATTTTGCTTTCTATACCATTTGTGTTTTTTGTTGTTGTGAAAAACATAAGAAGAATATAAGTCAGACGTATGACAGGAACAATTTGTCAAGCTGTCCAAATTTATGTTTTCTGCTTGTACTCTTTATTTAACATAGACACTCACAGACACATGATACAACATAACGTCTTTGTGGAAAAAACATCTACAAACAGATACATATTATTTGAATCTTAATGGTTTTGTTTTTATTCTTCTTCCTCTTACGAATATATCTACATACATACACACATTTTTACAGAAAAGTAAACGCGGATACCTAAGCCACATTTCGGAACATCTAAAGCATGAAAGTGAAATTTTATCAAAATGATCACTCACCATAAGGTATCACATTGATTTTTAACTAAATCTGAATTAAAACAATCTCCCTTAGTATCGTTATTATTGTGAAAAAAGAAAGTGACATAAAAGTTTTACTTTTCTAATAGTTTATTGTTAATACAAACAGTTATGTATTTCTCCAATTTTTGAATTAACGTAGAGACAAGTATACACGAAATGTATTTTTTTTACAAGTAACACTAAACTAGTAAATGACAATTTTCAACACCAAAAAAGGTGTGATTTCCCTATTTCTTTAGACCGGATAAGAGAAAGTATCTTGTTTTATATTTCTTCCTCTGGTTTCATCTGTCAGGTGAAAATAATTTTTAGTGAATAAAAGATGGGGTGGAAAAAAGGGAGAAAAAAAAAGACAAAACTTACAGCCAGACTACATTTTGCAGGAAGATTGATTTTGGTAATACTAATACGACAATAACAACTATTAATGTTACTAATACTACTATTACTTTTACCACCACCGTCTTTGCTATTGATAACATCAATATCATGGTCAGTAAATGAAGGTGATTCCGAAAAATGTAAAGACATTTGTTTTGTTTTCTCTCTCTATTTTATATGAAATATTTTACATTCTGTTTCTCGCTTTAATTGATACACCTAATGTAAGTGAATATATATATATATATATATATATATGTATATATAAATGAGTGTGTGTATCTGTGTGTATAAGAAAATGAATTTTCAAGTGTTACCAAATGTAGTTTATTTATCCGATGATATTGACTGTACTTTTGAAGAAAAAAAACAAATTAACACTTACAACTATTAAAGTAATATTAATTGAAAATCTTTAGAATTCCGAGAATTTTATTAATTCCAAAGCGTCTTTAATTCAGAAGGGGTTTTCTGGAGATTTTAGCAAGTTCAATAGTTGAAATCATGAATGAATTGAAGCTAGACCACCATGGAAAACCTGGAAGCACTGGACGGCCGTTTCATCCTAGTATGGGACTCCTCAGCAACGCCCATCTACAATCTAGCACCCCGCGAGATTCGAACCCAGGACCTATCAGTCTCGCATCAAGCTCTTAACCAACTAGAGTAAATTTTATCTTAAGTATCTGTCAATGAAATTTGATATGAAAGGATTAAGAAAGTTTGTATAACTGTGACAATGATGTTAATAGCATAGTGATAATTCTTAGTAATTTTACATACTAAGTGAGTAGTATATAAAAACTTAATTTCTAAGAAAAATGTCAATAACTTTGAATGTGAAAATTATATTTGAAATAATATCAACTAACTTCTCTGAACTTCTTCAGGGTAATAATAAAAATCAAAGTTATCAAAGAAATATATAACGTTTTAACAATCAAATCTATACTGTGCTATTACTGCATTTATTACCCTGAAGAAGTTCAAGGAGAAGTTTGCTGGATGAAACGTTGGAATTATTTTAAATTTAAATCACTGAGATTATTTCAAATATAATTTTCACATATAATGACTTCTGTATACTCGGCGCCCATTTATTGTCAAACTGTTCGTTTTAATCTTGACGAATATTCGTGTCAATAACTTTATTTGATAATCTGTTGTCAAAGAAGCAGAAAAACTATTATTTCCTGTTTTTATTTATCAGCAGATTATGAAATAAGAAGAGTGAATTTCATAGTAGTTCAAATGAACTTTTGGATTTAATTTTACCTCATTGAAAACAGTTGCATACCTTCTAATTAGAAAATGACAAACAAATAATTAGTTCACTATGTTGAAGGTTTTTTGTGAAGTTTATGTGTTACATTACTTAGTTTTTTGTTGATAGTTTTGGCAAGTTGGATTGATCGTGTTACTTGTCATCCTAATTTCTTTTTATTTTCTGTTTGTCTAACAACATATATATATTCAACTACATTATATTCCCTACCTAGGTATCTTTTGTGTAAGTATGATTTGGTAGAATGCCAGGCACAAATCCATGAAGACACTGACAAGTGGACTGAGCCATGTTAGTAGGTGCAGACTATCTGGTTGGTATCCGCTAGACGATAGCAACCAATGGTTAGAGACCTTGAATGATATGGCTCGAAATCGTTTGCAATGAGGCAGGAGCATCCACTATTTGTGTTCTCCCGAATTCTAATCTTCTGACTCCTTCATGTCCTTTTCGTCTTTCCAAATTTATTTAACTGAATTATACTCTTTGACTAACATCTTAAACCCTAATCTTTCCGTTTACTGTTTATACCTCTACCACCACCGGATTTGAATTGACAATTGTATCTCTGTGTTTATGTGGTATGGTAACTCAAAACAATGTACGTACGTACGAAGTTCTATGTTGTTACTGACTGACTGAGTGAGTGCATTACATTTCCTGCCTAGATCCCTTGTGTGTTAGTACGATTTGGCGGAATATTATGCTATCAAGATATTAGTATTCTCACTAATTTCAGTTGAGGAATTTTATGTTTTAAGTTAAATTAGTACAGGAAATATTTCTATTTATTTATAATTAAATGATTAGTTTTAATGATGATTCAGCCTGATATAAATAATAACGATAATTTGCTTCCAGTAGAAAATTCTCAGCACAAAGTATAAAATGTTTTAATAAGTCCCTGTTTATTTATCACCTTTATTTCTAAGATTCGAAAATTAACATAAATATAACTTTTCACAAGGTAAACATTAACCATTCGACCTCAACCACAAAAAAAGTTTAACACGATGTACTGTATATGTCTAATAAAGTATTTCACAGCATTTTTTGTTGTACTATACACATATGAATTGCAACGTCAATTCGTGTTGTTACTTCACATGGGTCTGAACGTTATGGTCTCTTTTTATACTTTACATTCATCAAAATAGAATGATGAGTCTATGTTGTAAGAATTATTATCACCTTCAGTTTATGTAGAAAAAGAGAAATTTTAGAATATTAACGTGTCAAATCATGTACATCACCTTAATATCATTCAGGATTAGAGAAATATCAATATCAATCAACAGTATACTATCTCCAATGTAACAAAACGTTTAAATTCCAATAAAAAAAATGTATACAATAAACTGTTATGATCACATATTGCTTAAAAACAAAATGTAACTATATTCAATAGAATCATATAACTTTCTATATTCCCGACTCATAAACCCATCATTCAACTGTTTTACATTCATTTTACAACGTGTCTAGAAAAGAAAGAAAAAGAAAAACACGAAAAATTCATTTCCCTCTCAAAAAAAAAACGTAAATGAAAAAGTAATTTAAACAATGAGTCAGTTTTAAAAAAAAGAGAAAAAGAAAAAAAAGAAGAATAAATGAAAATAAAATAAACAATGGATAATTAAATCATCACCTGTTTAATTTCACATGGAAATTAAAAAAGAAGAAAAAGAAACAATATAAGGATGATTTAAACAGAAACTTTCTTTACTTAATAAAATAAAAAAATGTAACTATGATGTATGTGAACAAGGTTAATTGGAATAGATACAGTTAACTGTTTATATGTATATTAGATAAATATTGTCTCTATTCATGTTGATTAACTAATTTGTACTGCTCATTATAATGTTGATTTACTTCTTGTAAACAATTTATCAAATCTAGAAAAAAGAAAAACTGAACACATTGTTTCCTTCATTACTATTTATATTCATTGTTATTATGTCCTTGTTATAATGGAATCTGTTCATTATTATTAATGATGAAGATATTGAAAGTTTTATAAACAGTATTATTCAGGTAAATAAATATATGGAAAAGAGTTAAGACTAGAATTATTTAATAATCAGAAAGGGTTTTTTGAAGATTTTAGTAATTTAGTAGTTGAATTCATGAGTCAATTGAAGCTAGATCACCATGGAAAACCTGGAAGCATTGGACGACCGTTACATCCTAGTATGAGACTTCTCACTGACAGTGCGCATCGACGATTCCGCCTCGCACGAGATTCGAACCCGTAACCAAGCAGTTTCCACAAAACCCCTTCTAATAATAATCATCATATGTTCACTAGTGACAGACTTCAAGAGGTATTTCTGGGAGTTCTCACGAGAAGTAGTGACAAGTGGAGTCCAACCAGGTCTGTTGTGAGATATTAGCTCACTGAACACAATAGTGGGTGGTGGCTCAATTTCGTGGATTAGTTGAAGTTGGACATTAACACCGTTGGATGTCGGCCGGTACAATGGTCTAATAGTTAAGCATTCGCGTGCGAGACTAATAGGTCCTGAGTTTGGACCTCGTGGGTGAGGGATCGTGGATGCCCACTGCCACTGAGATGTCCCACAGTAGGATGAAATGAGCTTTAGTGCTCCCAGGTTTTCCATGTTGGTCTAGCTTCAATTGACTAGTGAATTCGACTATAAAATTAATTAATTGTAAGAAAATAACAGTTATCACAACGAGAATGTGTGAGAAGAAAATAATGAAAATAAAAGATTATATGTAATTGTTGAATATATTAAATCAGTTTCTGAAAGGTAAATAAGAAACTAATTTTTTGCTTATTTCCATAATTTATCGCATGTACCATGTGTCTAAACTTCAGATCCCAACTCAATTCATATGAGTAGTTAGATAATACGTATCCTAATGTATTGTTCTACACTAGTCATAACGAAATATATAGCAATCTGGTCATATCTCATCTTTCATAGCTCAACATGATAAAATTAAACACTGAATAATTAAATCATGGTCAATCCAAGTTTATGATCATTTTAATTCGGATATTTGAAATTCTCTGCTGACAATTTTTTTTTAAAACCATGGATACTAACAATGACTGAAATACGCATTCTTCGTAGATACTACATAAACAATCTCATTAGTATAGTATATCGTTGACAAATCAATGTTCATTGATATTTTACTGCTACCTTGGACCAAAAATAACTAAAAGGTCTTTCCTAATTCCTTTCAAATAATCCAGCTAATCAAATTAATGACCTTAATCATGTTATAGAGAAATTTTATTTTCATTATATTTAAAGACTAGTATTTTCTTTAATAGTTGAATTCATGTGTCAATCTAGGCAAGACCATCATTGAAAACCTGGAATTCATCCTGGTATGAGACTCCTCAGCGACAGTGTGCATCCACGATCCGGGACACTGGACTCAAACTCTGAGCCTTTGTTCTCGCGTGCGAATGCTTAACCTCTAGAAATCTGAGCTGGCATTCATCGGTGTCAATGTCCAACTTCACCCGATCCATGAATGGTTGCAAAACCATTTATTGATTGTCTGATGTATATACCTGTCTCTATCCGACACGGGGTGAACTCTACTGGTCACGGCTTCACATTGAAACTCGAGAAAACATCTTGAAGCCAGTCACTGATGAGCAAATGATGATTCCGCATGAGGGATCGTGGAAGCGCATTGCCAGTGAGAAGTCCCATACTAGGACGAACCAATCGTCTGGTACTTCCAGGTTTTCCATAATGATCTAGCTTCAATTGACTCATGAATTCAACTATTAACTTACTAAAATCTCCACAAACCCCATTCTATTCATAAAACTTTGTTGGTATTATTTAGGCAAACATAAAGGAACCAGAATTTCCTATAAATAATTCACTAGACATTATGACAATACAAAAATTAAAGATCCGATTTATTCAAATAATAAAACAATTATTTAATTTACCAATAAAACAAAACATTGTGTTGATCAATGTTTGAAGAAGTTGAATAATAAATATCAATTGCAAGATTTTAGCAATGACATTTATTAATGATCCACTTTCAGATTTTTTTCATCAATTAGAATCGTCTACACACTACGTTCATGCTTTCTAATGTTATAGTTATAAGTTAAACTTTATATATATATATATATATATATATATATAACATGACATTGATCACCATCCAGTGATCAATCAATTGTGATTACATCTCAATCCTACAGGAGGTCGGTCGCGGCCCGGATAGCTCAGTGGTAACGCCTCTGACTGTGAAGCTGGGTGACACAGGATCGAATCTGCCGGGGCACCAGTTCCCTCAAGATTACAGGCACACCTTGCTGACGAGTGCCAAGTAGCACGAAATCCAGGTCCAGGGTTTCCTGTCGACCACCTCCAACCACCATCTAATATATGTCTATATAATATATTACTGATTGCCACCTTTATAAGTAAGCAGAAAAATATATCTATGTATAATCCTTAGTTATCTCTAAGTCTTTGTTAAGTATTTACATTCATTATGTCAAAATGTACATTTATAAATAACTTTCAACTATGAGTCATAGAAAGTTTTCAGAAAATTAATAGTTCTAATTCAACATATAAGTGGACCAATAAAGGTAACAACATATTTTTCGTTCAATTTTTTTAATATTTTGACCTAAAATCTAGTTATGTCATTTATTACAAAAGTTTAATAGAAATAAAATGTTATATGACACTTAAATAGAAATTTTAAATCAAAATGAAATTTGATATATCAAAGTAGTTGACTCTTGATAAAGGTAACAACAACAAGAAAACAGACAGCATTTCTTCATTATGATTACACTTCAAAAGTAACATTAAATTACATTTTGTATTTTTATAGTGAAAATAAAATTTTGTTTAGAAATGTGATATACTTAAAAAAAATACTGTTACACATGTATATATGTATCAAAGTGTTCAATTGTAGAGTTGATTTTTTTATATGTGAATAAACTAAAATCTCCACAAAACTCCTTCTGATAATAAACATCATATGTTCACTAGTGACGAACTTCAAGAGGTATTTCTGGGAGTTCTAGTCATAAGCTATGACCAGTGGAGTTCAATCACGTCTGTTGTGAGATAACAGCTCACTGAACACAATAGTAGGTGGTGGCTCAATTTCGTGGATTAGTTGAAGTTAGACAATAACATCGTTGGATGTCGGCCGGTACAATGGTCTAATAGTTAATCACTCGCGTGCGTGACTGATAGGTTCTGGGTTCAAAGCTCGTGGGGGATGAGATCGTGGGTGCACACTGCAGAGGAGTCCCATACTAGGACGAAATGGCCGTCCAGTGCTTCTAGGTTTTCCATATTGGTCGAGCTTTAATTGATTTATGATTTCAACTATTGAAACTAAAACATGTTTAAAGTTTTTCGTGTATGAAAAAGAAATCCATTAATTGTAATTTGTAATATAGATCGACATATTCCAATTCAGAGGTTTGAGTTTAATTCACCATCTACGAGATCAGAATGTTCTGGATTCAGTTCATGTTAGGATCATAGATATGTATTAAAGAGAAACTTCACACTAGAACAAATTAAATTTTAAGGTTAATTCGTAATCAATGGTTATTTAGTGACTGTTATTCCTTGTAGAACATTTTCAAATCAAGATAGTTTTGTTGTCAAGATAATGATTCATTAACTTTGAAACTTTGTGTTATTATACCGATTTAATGATTTTGTATTAATATGCAATTGGTATATCCCTGACTGTAATACTATTATTCTTCAATGTACAAAATGTAGCCTTAGTCAATTTCATACTCCTCAATGTACCCTTCATTTATGGAAAAACTCATGTCTGATCACTGATTCCATCTCTTAAAATGTCTCTGGAAGTCTTCAGTTATCAAGATTTTCAACCATTTCGTTGTTTAATATGTTTTTGTCTCCATAGATATTTTGTTAGAAGCTTGTGCAAAAACAATTCTTCCAAATGAACTTTCTCAGTAACCAATTGTAAAATAGGTGGAAAGTCATCCTAGTCTTGGATTGCTCTTATATTATTCATACCCTTTAATGGTATACCCTAAGTTTTTATAAATTTTGTTTTTTCCAAGTTTCAGCAAAAAACGTACATGGCTTACTTGGCGTGTTCATCCACGATAAAATGACATAACGTTCGAATGTACATTCCCATTACAGATAGTAGCTAAAATTTGCTTCACATGTACCACTGATTCGGAACCATGTTTATACAAACTTTGTAGATAAAATGTTATTATTCTGCATATTGGTTTACGTTGTAAATGTTCGACTTCGTTTTTTCTCTTCAATAAAATTATTCTTGGTTTATGGGAGTGATTAAGGCTTTATCAGATGTTACATATCCACCATTTTAAGAACGGAATTCTCTTATCCCCATTTATGAGCAATTATTTGAATGCATTCTTCACACAGTTATTTATCATAGTTCTGTAATTCAATATGTAATTTTTAGATAGATTAATTCCCAACACGAAAAGTGAAGACATTTAATGAGTCAATGATAATAATGAAATGGATTACATAACTGATTATAACAAGTAATAGGAATAACAAATACAAGGTGAATAAAAATTTACACATAGAAAGTTGGACAAAACTCATGAAGATAGATTACATGCAACTGTATTATTTGGAGCCAGTACTCCTCCCAGTCTCATATTCTTTGGAACCTACATGGAAATAAGAGCTCATACACACGTTTCTTTTTGTTCTTCTAATGTATGTGCTTTGGTACGTGCACGTAAGATACGTTATATCGTATTGGAGCATTTTACCCTGATTTATACATAATGTAAATCACAAAATTGAATAGCGGGGTCGTGAATGTGCACTGCTGAGGAGTCCCACAATAGGACGAAACGGCCGTCCAGTTCTTCCAGGTTTTTCATTTTGGTCCAGCTTCAATTGACTCATGCTCCCAACTGTTGGAAATATAATGATTTAGATATTTTAGAATTAAGCTAATCAAGAAAATATCATTGAATCCGTTGAAGATATTTTTATCTTCATTAGTCATTGATTGAAATGAATGAAATAGAGGTAAATATTTCTTGTATAAAGGGAATCTTGCTCTTTTTGGATAATATCACATATGAAATTTTTATTGAAACGTGTCAATGAATAAATGTATTCTCTCATTTATGTGATGTATAAGGGTTATGAATATTTTGGAGATTCTCATCGTTCAATGTTTTGTTGTAGGTCATATTCTATTATCAGTATGTACCTATGATTTCGCATTGGAGAAATACTAGGTAATTCAAACCTTGTGATTAGAGTATTATTATTCACTTCGTTTATTTCTCTCTAGTATAGTCATCAAAAAAAGAAGCGCTGTATTTTTCATATTCATTACAATATTTTTATCTTTAATTGTTTTCAAAGAATCCTAACTCTCATTTCTTACATATCACAATAAAAAAAATTTGATAAAAATAACACAGTATGAAATTTCGCAGTTCACATTACACCATCTTATCTCAACATAGTGCACGCAATATTGAGTGACCTAGACTAATGGCTACATTACAACTTGGTCGGTATCATTCGTTCTGTACTAAGAAAGATATAACACACATGACATTGATCACCCCTCAGTGATCAATAAATTGTGAACAACACACAATGTCAACCGAAAATGAGTAATTCAATTCAGCAATTTTAATTTTCATTCTGATCAATTATGATGATACCAATTATTATTACCATTATTATTATTTCTTTCATCAGTTAATGCAATCAAATCAATAACTTTCATGAAAACTATGTTTTAATAGAAGAATTTCTATGATCCCACAATTTACCAATTAAATTCAACATTAATCGCATATCTTACTTGTAAACAAGTAAAACATTCAGTCTTTTTTTTAAAAAAAAACAAACAAGGTTTCAATTATGATTGGTTCATTCAAATCACTGATAGACTGAAAAAAAGTTTTAACCAACAGTAAATTGGTGCGAGTGAATGAATACAAATATTCATAGTTCACACTTTCGCTGTTTTTCTTTTTATATATTAATTCATATGTTTGTCTATTTACATGTTTGTAATGATGTTTATATTTCACTTTATATTATATTTTGTTCATATTTATTAAGTTACATCAATGGGCATCTTGACATATTAAACTATAAGCCATACATATGCACATATATATATATATATATATACAAACAAATACATTGGGAATACCCCAAGGGAAAAGATTTCTATGTTCTACCTGTAGTCATGGTTTCATATTGGGTAATAAAATAAAAAAAAACATTATTACAGTTTATTACAAAACTACCAATAAAAAAATAAATATAATAATCATTTAAATAATTAAAAAATAATATTTGTTTTAAAAAAATTTTCTTTGTTGATAAGTCTACAATTATTAATTACACTTTTACCTGTAATACAATCATTCTGTATTCTTCTTCTTCCATGTAATTAAAACAAAAAATCAATTATTTAATAAATAATGACAATAATAATAACTATTATTATATATGGAATTCATTGTTTAAATTTGTTTATTATAAAAGTTTATATTGACAGTTGAACAATAAATATTTAATTAATTTTTTTACACCCATTATAATAATGGTATATTGTAACTAATAAATAAGATAAGTTCCACACCCTTGTCATGATTGTAATGAAATACATTATATTGTTTGCTTTTTTCTTTTCTTTAAAAACAAAAAAAGAATCAATATAAGGGAATATATTAATTTCCGGTTGTATTCCATGTGAAACTACTTGTTTTATCATTATTATTGTTTTACTGGGATACATAAATAAAAGTTTATCGGTACTCGCTTTTTTTTCACGGAAATTTCCTTGTGCTGTATTTAGATTATGATTTGCAATTAAGTCTAGAATATGTGGTTCGTTTCAATGGAGGTATGATAGATAGGTCATTTAACATGGCACAGTTAATTTTTTTTATAATGACTTCATTAGTA
The DNA here is from genome assembly GCF_000699445.3 of Schistosoma haematobium. NCBI lineage: Eukaryota > Metazoa > Platyhelminthes > Trematoda > Strigeidida > Schistosomatidae > Schistosoma > Schistosoma haematobium. The sequence goes on along the minus strand of NC_067195.1, from coordinate 57,477,691 downwards.
AACGTTACAAAAATATTTATTAGTAGTTATCCAACTATTGAATGAGTTTAGATGATTATTAATTGGTTTAGTGAATAGGTCTTTTATTGTTCTTAATGGTTTATGTATTTCCATTGTTGATATATGGGATTGAATCGCAATCAGTCACTGCTAGAATATGTATATCCTTATTGAAAAGGTTTTTCTTCATTAAATATGGCTTGCATAAGAAATGAACTGTTTTAATCAATCAATATCATTATCAGTTTATTCAAACAGGTTTCTGACAAAGAGATGCATGATACAACAGCTAAACAAGTTATATGGAACAGTTACAATGTTTTGAGTAAAGAAATTGGGATAAAAATGGCAGAGAGATGACGTTTAATTTGGTTAATTTAGAAGTAATCCTTATTTCAAAACGATCAATTATCTGACTACTTGTAAAGTAGATATGTGTTTTAAAGTGTGATATCAAATTTACAGGATTTTGATAAGATAAATAAGCCTTACATCTTATTCTCGTTTGTATGGTACTAATCAATTAATATGAACGCACGATGGAATATGATAATAGGCATGGATATACTGATTTATTATAGTTAGCAAAATATATATATCAAGATATTCTAAATTCTACCATCAACTTGAATGCTAACCAGCTACTGGTCTTTAAAATAACTGCAGCGTAGTTATTAGGCCTTTCAAACATTATCGTTGTCGTTATGTTTTACCAGTTATTTGACATCTTATAATGATTTGTTAGAAATGTAATACGATGGTTTGATAATCAAGTACACGTTTATGTACATGGATATGAGTTATGCATTTATATTAAATTTAATGGCAAATGATACTATCCAGATACCTGGATTGAAGTAGAGGAATCAGTGAATGAGGTTGTGTGTAGCTTTTTTCGGACACAATAACACCTACATATTTTATCTAGTAATTGTTCACTAATTAAACAGCTATTTAGCAATCAAAACAGTAGAACAATCTTTGTTTTTAAAAATATACATATAACAAGAAATAAAGAAATGATGTCCCAAGTATCCCAGTTTTTTTATACACATAGTTCCTTTATTATCTTATAGAGAGCAAGAACAAAGATTGGTGCAGAATAATATGAATTCATTTTATTTCGTTAGGATCTCATCATCTGCATTAACACCGTTGGATGGCGGTTCAGTGCTATAGAGATTAGACGTCCGCGCGTAAGACCGGAGTTCCTATGTTTGCTAGATGGTGAATACATACTACTGAGGAGTTCTATACTAGGAAGAAGCGGTTTCTAGAACCTTTAGGTTTTCAGTATTGGTCTAATTTAGATCAGTATGTGATTTCGACTAAAACGTTTTTATTTAAACCAATCGATTTTTCTTGAACTTTTTAAGTGAATAATTATTCAGTTGTTACCATTGGAGATTCATCGAGTTTACACCACCACTTACTCACTGAATATGATTAAAGTAAAATACTGACCGCTAACTACCAACTGCGAAACTCGGTTATTCAGTTCATCTTATATGTCAAACTATTAAAACTCAAAGCTTAAATGTTATAAACTATGATAGAAAGCAGTATACTTCTGTTTAGTTTCTGTTATTCACCATTCGGAACATTAGATGATATAATTTCAAATATATATATATATATATCATTATTATGATTTAAACATTTAAATTTTACTTTGAATTTATTATGGAATGTTTGAGTAAAATTTCATTATTTGACTTTATATTCTATTACTATTTAAGGCTACCTTATAATATGTAGTAGTCAGAACACCGTTTTCAACTTAACTATAAAGAAGACAATCTATTTCTTTGTTATTTAGGTCAAATTGAAACTTTAAAAAGAAATCAAACAATATTTCATATAATAAGGCTACATTATTTATTCCAAACATTGAACTATTCATTCATAACATGTAAGATAAATGTTTAACTCATTACATATTCATTGTTTGTTTTTTCTGTTGTGTTATTAGTTTAAGTTTAAATATTCGTTGTTTATTATTTCCATTGTGAATACCTGTCGTTGAATATAAATGTAATGATGCATAAGTATAAATGTCAGATAGTTAATATGAATAAATTACTTGAGTTATTTTGCATAATTAACTAAGCAATCCAAATAAAAATTTTAAAAAAAGAAGAAACGGTGAAGAACAAAGAAGGTAAAGTGTTTTCTTCTGTCCTATTGAATTATTTTCGTATTTTCTGAAATTACTTTTATTATCATACTTAAATGTTTCTATTCATAAAGATTAAAACAATACTGATACTACTACTACCACTACTACTAGTAATAATAATAATAATGAGCATTGACCTTACTACATAAGTTTGACTAACTTGTCAGTGGAGTGTGCTGCTATCTTTATTTTAACATTTGTTTTCGTTCATTAAAAAAATGAAAGAGAGAATATATTTTATAGGGCACGTGTTCATTCCCTCAACAACTGCTTTCGACATTATTTTTTCAAAAAAGAATACCCAACTAAAGATAACCTATAATTTGATAGATTGATGATACCTAGGTCATAAAGGAATTGTGATGACGATATCTGGAATTGATGAATTTATTACTTTTGAAATATTCAGTTTTTATTATATTCATGTTTGTTTGTTCTTTTTTTCTTTCTTTCAACATTGTTCTGTGTGATTGATACAAATATGAATTTTCGAAATTCACTCGATAGTACATGTCAATGATGGTGTATAAACTATTTATACCGTAATTTTAATGATATATCCAGATGTCTTACCTAGTAACTAATCTATTAAAATACTATTCGAAAGTTTATTGTTTATATATTGTGTTATGCGAGATTGTTGAAGAAAAAACTGTATTCAAGTGAAACTATAATTTTAATCTAATCTAATCTTGTTTGTGTAACAAAATATCTACTCTACACGTTTGTTCGATAAGAGTCTAATAAAATCCATTGTTTCCTTTCAAGATTTAAGCAAAAAGTCATTCAAAAACTTTACGATACTACAACAGATAATTGTTTGTAGTAGTATTGACATGCACATTAATCCTTCTATATAATTCAGCGATTATCGCGTATAACTATGTAAAATTGGAACCTTTGAATTCACTGTTAGTTTCTGCTATAAGTCTCAGAATTTCAGGCTTTGATCTTGTGAATGCTAGTTAGTATACACAGTGTTTAAAGATTGAAACCAAAATATTTGGGAGCCTTTTTTAATTTTAATAAAATGACATAGATACAACATAACTGTTTATATTATTCTGAAATATTATTCTTTACTTCATAGGTAGAGCACACTAAGTCTTTTCTTTACAAAACCAATTATGTCCAGTTGATATTTTACTAAAAAGGCTTTTACCGTGATAAATGTTTTAGGTGAATAAATTTTTGTTAATAATAATAGTTAAATTCATGAGTCGATGTAAACTAGACCACCATTAAAAACCTGGAAACACTGGTCGTCCATTTCGTCCTAGTATGGGACTCCTCAGCAGTGCGCATCCACGACCTCGTACGTGGGATTCGAATCCACGGTCTTCGATCTCGCAAGCGAGCGCTTTACCTCTAGACTAATGAGCAGGCATCCGACGGTATTAATGTCTAACTTCCACCGATCCATGATTGTTAATTAATTTCAACGGATGAATAACAACTATTTCTCGTTGTCTCTGAAAGTCATAAGAAGTGTTCTGTGAAACAAATTCTTCTATGGATAATAAACGAATGAAAAATTCGTTTATTTTTTTCATTAATTCTAGCCGATTATGGTTTGGGAAAATGAAGAAAGGGTGTAAATTCTTTTTAATTGCAGAGAACAATGCCTTATGATTTGTTGTTATAACTATTAAAGACCTGATATCACTTTTTAGTCTAAATCCATCTCACTTTTTATGTATTTCAGGTTAAAATCACACTTAACATTTTAAGAGTCTTGAACGATTTATAACCTACACTCACTTTAATCTCTCCATATAATCAGCTAACATTGACTTGATTTATGTCTTAACAATTCCGTAAATTATATTGATTGAATTTTAGTTGACTCTTTTGTTGATTGATTCGCGCTTATTCTATAACTGTACGACTTTTAACCAAAATTAGTAAGTAGTGTGAAACAAGGAACAGTACACTAAAAGTGATATATATATATCGTAAGATTACATAACAGTATGATATCGGAGGTTAACAATAATGTGAAGTTTTGAACCAACATTAAGAAATAATCGTGCATTCTTTGATTTTCTTCAACTGTTGTTATTTCATTACAGTTTAAAATATCATTTTCATATTATCAATGGCAGTTCGATTGGGAAGATCCGAAGGACCAATATAGATGAATTAAATTTGTCATAAATTTTGTTTATATAAAAAATGTCTTCTAGTTTCATTGTTGTTTTCCTTTTCAAGAACTATTTTTCTTATTTTAATTTGACAATCAAAATATTTGTAAATTGCCCTCCACCTTCCCGTTTAAACAAAAAATTTATAATAAATGTTCTTCTCGAAAAAAAATTCTTTGTCTCACTTTCAAACCGAATAAAGAAGTAAAAAAACAAACAAAGAAAGAAAACAAAACAGCGAATAACGAAAATTGAACAGCAATAAAAATGAATTAAACGTAGAAAATTGTCTGAATTGTTGAAATGATTGTTTCTTAGGGGAATATGTTTTCCATTTTCCTATCTAATTATTTTTATCTTTTTCTTTTTAAGAAACTTTCCTCCACCACGTCAACACTGACTACTTGAATGAAATAAACGAATTGAAGGGAACTGATAATAACAACAATAAAAATAATAATAATAATAATAATAATAGGCTTGAGGTGTGGTGAGATAGGAATGGGGTTAGAGAATGAATAAATTCTATCCATTTGAAAAAAGACTGAAATATGTACTAAGTAAATAATGTTTTATTTTTGATAAATAAATATTTATTTATCTTGTTTACTTGGTATATTCATTATTAATAACAAGGTAATAAATAATCTAATTATAAATAATTTTTTTTATCATAATTTTAATATTATGCTTAGAGTATGTGTATATCTCAATTGGGATTAGTTTTCACGGACGCTGGTAGGGGGGGAACGGATAGATTATAAATAATAAAAAGAAGATGGTCAATTCCTTGAAGTTAACTTTTATATGTATGAGTTCATATAACATTTTCTCTTTTTTTTGTTGTTGATGATTTACAAATAAGGATACAAATATAGTTTCATTATAACCATAAGGAAAGTATTGTTTGAATGAAATATAAGCGATTGAATCAGGTTTGTACGATTTATGATCTGTATGCTAGAGGTGTATTAAATTGAAACAAATTTATTTTGTACAATTTAAGTTGGAACTAAGATAAATGTCTGTTTGTTTGTAAACATTAGGTTTACCAATAAGTAGAACTTGTTTTTCAGTAATATAATAATAATGAAATATCATGTTAAAATCATTACTTTGTACATTAATAATAATATTTGATTGAAATATAAAACATCAATCATTTGAATACAAGTATATGGTTAATGAAAAGTAGATATTTTAATTGGTCAGTTGAATAAATGCACTGTTTTTATAGTTTCACATTGATATACCCGAGTATTGGACTAGTTAAAAGCAGTTGTTCATTATTGTCTGAGTTTATTGTATCAGATACATAAATAATAATATCAATTTATGATGAAAAGTTATTAAATAAATTTCGAAAACATTCCTCAGTTTCAAATCATCTTGATCATTTCAGTGATATTTTAATTCTTATCAAGTGTTTGAAATTGGATCTTAGCTATTATTTAAATGATGATGCTGTTCTTTAAAATATTACTATCCCTGATTATATGTTTTGTTTACTTCATATACTTGCTACGGTTGAAGCAATCACGAGTTCACTTAATCTGCGAACGAGAAACAAGACTTGGTGACCAAGGACGAGTAAGTTAGCTATTAATGCGTCACAGCCCCGTTAACTAGAGGGAAAAGTCCAAGCTTGGAATGAGAAGTATATTTTGCAAAACAGCCAGAAACGAGCGTTAACAACAAAACACAATTCAAAACGTACAAATACAGTACAAAATCGTCCTTGGGGAGATTTATCAAATAACACTAAAAGTCGCAACGGACCAATAGCATTTAAGATATTTCCCAGTGGGAAATACGACATGTAGGTGACAAGAGCGCCTTTGGCGCGAAAACAAAGAAATTCAAGTTTTATAAATAAAATTACAAAATTAGGTCTTTTCCCAAGTGAGTTCTGGGGATCTAACGTCCCCAACAATACTATACAGTATTGATATCATGGTGATAGATTTTTTAATCAACACAACTTATAAATCTCGTCTTTTCGAATTATATACCATTTTATTGAAACAATAAATATATCTTGCGTCGACCTCATTGTTCTTGTAAATTTCTATGTTTTGTTATTATTTTTGGGATATTCAATAATATTATTAATGGATGCATTTTTATATCCAGGTGATGTTTATCAAATAACTTTGTTCACTAAATATATGTATTGTTTTATAATTAGAATGGGCATTTGTAGAGATTGTACTAATTTTAATAGTTGTATTTATGAGTCGACCTAAGCTAGACACCGATTGAAAACATAGAAACACTGGATGGTTATCTCGTCATAGAATTGAACTCCTTAGTGACAATGCGCATCCATGGTCCCACACGCGAGACTCAAACCCTCGACCTTTGGTCTCGCGAACGAACATTTAACCTGTAGACCACTGAGCTGGCATTCATCGGTGTTAATGTCTAACTTCAATTAATCCATGATCTTGCATAACCCTTGATGCATTTACTGAAGTGAGTAACTATCTTCACGTGACACGAATTGGACTACACTGGTTACAGCTTTTCCATATTAGGACGAGACGGCCGTTCAGTGCTTCCAAGTTTTTAATGATAGTTTAGGTTAAATCGACTCATCAATTCAACAAAGTTTTACAACACAATATACATTAACATATTAATTTAAAGTATGGATGAGTCACAAAACCTTAATTCAAAATAAATAATGAGTAATTTTGTTTAAAATAGTTGAGTATGAATTCATTCATCAACTTGTAATTATTAGTGATTATTTTAGAACTTTTTGACTTTTGACATGTAACATATTCTGTTTTACTCCGAAAGTTTATATTTCAGTTTTTCATATATTTTATTACATAAAAGTCACGTATTTAACTACTTTCTTAATTAGTTTATAGATATTGTTGTGTATGCTACTTATATTGACATAAGTAGTATATGATATTAGTCGTGAACAGAAGGTCTGATAGCAGAGAGACAAGTGGATTGAACAGTAATGAATGGAACAGGATGCAATTTGTATGAAAATGCAAGAACAATGAAGTCTGCGTCATTTTGAAACAACTGGTGGACATTTTGCAAATTATTAACAAGTTCTGTAATTTTGTGTTACATACATTCGATTGTCCCCACTAGTGTTCTTGTTCACTACAATATCAATTATAAAATAACATATATTGACTACGTAACCTTTTGAAAAAAAGATAAGTTTCAGAAGGGATTTTGATGGAGATTGTAATAATTTCAGTAGTTGAGATCATGAATGGATTGAAGCTAGATCATCATGGGAAACCTGGAAGTACTGGATGGCTGTTTCGTCTTATTGCGGTTCACTTTCAAATCAATAATGATTTTTAGGTTATTTATAAGTGAAACTGTTATATAATTTATGTTTTTTCAATATAATTATTAAAAAAATAATCAATAGAGGATTCATAAATTTTATCCAATTGGTTGACCTATATTTTCTTTATCTTATGTTGAAATATGAATATGTTTACGAAATGTCAAGTAATATAGTAGTGTAGTGAACAGAACACGGGTGGGGACAATCGAATGTATATAGCACACAAATTACAGAGTTACTCCGTAAAATAGAAAAACCCAAATAGTAAATCGTTATTTTGCAAAATATTAATCCATCATATCAATCTGAACTATTCTTGTTGCAAACATCAATCCATTGTCTCACATTTCATCGTTCAGGCGTTTTCTTACAAATTGCATTGTGTTCCTTCACTTCCTTTCTTGATCTTCTCCCATCTTCTGCTGCCAAACATTACGTTTTATAACTCGCGTCACATACTACTTATATCAACATAAGCAGTACACACCACAGTAGTATTTATGAAAGCATGTATTATGATGCAATGAAAGATGATATAAATATACATAAGATTATTTGTATAAAATAGGTTAGATTTCAGGATTATTCTTTAATACAATGTGTTTAAATATGATAAATTCTGACGTTAATTCATGGTTGTATAAGTGATATGGTTGTTTCTGTTGATCATATATAAATTTATAGAGTATAGGTAAATTTATTAATTACATTACTGCCGATGCTTTAGATTGTTCATTAGAAACCCATAATGATCTTCGAATCATTTGAATGTACGTTTTACAGTTCTTCTATATAATCTAGTCTTACCGATTTATATTTGTAAACTGTAGAAAAAATGCTTCTTTGTATAGAAGTTATAAAGTTTCTAATAAATTACTATAATAATAAACATAGAGCTTGCTGTGTATAAACTACACGTGATTCATCAAGACATGCGAATTACATCAAGTTTTGAAATACGGTCATCTTAGTAATAAAGACCTACTAAAATTACTTAGTATAACTTATTGTACTAAATATGTATATGTGACCAGATTGTTCGAAATGTATAGCGCAAATACATCACATTTTTCAGATCAACTCCAGCTTCTCATTGTTCTATCACAACTAAACATATATGTTATATAAATTAGTTGCATAACGCAATCATAGTGATTTAATGATTAGCTTAAAAAGTTTATTCCTTTATTAAAATTATCAAAGGTTTCCAATAATTATAATCTAATTGACTCTTAACTTCATTATAGTTTATAAGTTATCAAACATATTGTTTATACTTTCAAAGACTACCTTATTCGATTATGATATAAAGGTAATATCAATGGAAAATGTTTCTTAAATAGATTTGAATTCACTTTACTGTATTTCTTTATTATTGTATAATTGTATGAGTATTCAACTTCAGTGCTTCGTTAAGTGATAGCTTTCATCTGCCATATATTTAATGAAACAGTGTTTAAACTATTTTACAAATTACATACACAAACATTTTTACCATTGAAGTGATTTACAAAATTGCCCCCACTAGTTTGATATTATATGAATAATAAGTCTGCTTAATGAACAATGAAGTTGATCTTATATATAGTTTTGATTATTTGAATCATTAGCTATTATTAATTAGTGTTATGTTCACTAGTTCAATAATAAAGTGAACATAGATTCTATGGATTAATTATAATGACGAAAAAGATGAGCAATCTGATGATTAACAGAGTATGAAAGATTTCCTAAATGCTACGATATAAAAAAAATAGTTTATTTGATAAGTTATTATTCCTATTATAGTTTTATTCGAATCCCAGGTCAACAGGAAACAACATACATATGTATATCTGATCGGGATTGAATGGTAATTAAAACTCTCTTAATTATTTTACATTCATTCTCAAACTGTTTGGCAATAACTAACAAATATCGATTCAAATCTATGTTTATATTAATTAATTGAGATGGGTATAAGAGACAAAGCTAATAAACGATAAATTCAACGCAATTTTCTGCAAAATAACAGTTCTTTTTGCGTTTTTTTTTAAATTAAGGAGAATGTGAATACTGCGTAAAAAACATTATGAAATTCTCTCTTTTAAACAAATGTGTTTTGCCAAAAACTCACTTTGTTTCAATTAGTGAAGTAATCAATGGACGCTTAAAATAATCACTGATAGAAAATTTGGAAGTGAACTTTTTTAAATAAAACGCACTATAAATTCACTTGATATTATTCACTTGAATCTTTCCATTGATGATTAAGACTGCGATTGATCAGTCTCTTATTGACATATGTGCATCCTGTGCGGATCACCTCGATATCGCCTTAATTTACAAACATTATAATCAAAGGTGGATAGAAAGCGCGTCCAGGATTCCACTGCTAGCCAGTATCCATCTTTGTGAATTAAGGCAATATCGAGGCGGTCTGCACAGGTTACACACATGCCAATGAGAGATTGATCAATTACAGCCCTAAATAACATTGGGAAGATACAAGTAAACAACACCGATTAAATTTAAAACTTCACCCCATTGCACAAGCAAGTGGCTATCAGTACCCAGCAACTAAGTGGATAACTGTGATGTTTGAATGAACTAGTGATTCCTTTGTACTTGTCGAATGTTTGATTTCGAATTCCAAATACAGTACATTCGTTCGTGCTTATCGAGTACTTCTTGATCCAATTGCGTTATTTCTGTGATTCTTAATTTGTACTATAATTCAAATACTCCTAATCATCATAATAACGCGATAGCGTTTTAAGTGAACGTACTGGGTTCGAGTCCCAGAGTGAACACTAATTGTGGGATGCAGGTACATCCAGCTGGCTAGTCTCACATAGGACGGAACACCAGTCCTGTATTCCAATGCTAGCCACTATCCATCTTTGCTTAAAACACACTATGTATTCAAATCGTACCAGTTAGATGAATTGTCTTCATGTCATAGTAGAAACTAAGTGAATTTATCGAAGAAAAAGTTTTAGTACACGAAGAAATATTAATTCGAGTTTCACAAAACTGATTCCTTTCTCATTATGTTTTTAACCGCATCAAACTGTTAAGCTTAGTTGATGTGGTGCATAGATGCCATGTTCGATAATGCTTATAGGATGATGTTAATGAACAACTGGTGACCAGACCTGTGCTTTCCATAATTATTGATAAAATGTGAGTTGTAAACTAAGTTATTTCATTCTCGCAAATCAGTCTTAATAAATATTTATTATTTTGAGTAATAATTTTGGTTTCTTGGATTTTTATTCCTTACCTGTTATTTAAATTATTTTCTGAATAGCAAACTGGTATTCACACAGCCTGTAGTAAAATTCCAACCTACAATTTAAATATGCCATATCTTTATCTACTTTACGCTTTATCCTTAAAAAGTCGTTTTGATGGCTGACGAAATATTATTAAACAGTTTCAATAAATCAATGTAGAGATCAGAAGAAAGGTATGATTTGCTCATTTTGTTGACAATTCACCACAGGTTGGTTTCTTATGAGGTACCTTCAAATATCAGCCAAAATTATTCAGCTATTTGGTCTTTTTATGAGAATTGCTAGCAGTATGCAGCCACAATGTCTCTAGAGGTCGGAACCGAAACCATCAAAACTCATGATCGTTAAACACTCTGTCAGTTTAGGGTGATTGATTTTGCCAGTTCTGAAAACGGCTCGATGTCCTAGCTGGAACATGGTCATAAACTGATGAAGAGTCTCATGCTACAACAAGCCATTTGTATAGTACCCCATAGTTTTTAAATGAGACTAAACTATGATGAGTAAAAGCTATAAATCAAACTACTTTCCAACAGACTCCTTTACCTAGATATATATTTTCTAAAGAAGGATATAGACTACCGTTAAGTCTTTCTTTCAATATAAAAATAAGTGGGGGGATTTGTGGAGGTTTTAGTAATTTAATAAATGAATTCATGAGTCAATTGAAGCTAAACCACCATAGAAAACCTGGAGGTACTGGACGGCGGTTTCGTCCCACTGTGGGACTCCTCAGCAGCGCATATAAACGATCCCGCCCCGCGAGATTCGAACCCAGAACTTATCAGTCTCGCACGCGAGTGCCTAACCGTTAGACCACTGAGCTGGCATCCAACGAAGTTAATGTCATGTACAAAAGACAGAATGTAAATCTTTCTTAAGGAAAACAAACAACGTGACATTCATTCACGAAACTATCATTTGAACGATGGTCTAAATTATTATTTCAATGATATCGTCCTAAGAAAAAGTAGAAGAAAACCAGTCACAACCCATATTTTGTCAGATATTCACTTTCCGTTTGAATTGTTGAGAATAAATTTTCTCACTTTTTACGTAAATTCGGAACTAGAAACATGCCATTAGATTAATTTATAAATGAAATTTGCACCTACCCTACACAGTATTAGTAATTCATTTCAAATATTAATATGTAGAAAATTTTATCTTCTGGTACTAGATCAAATACAGTATGTTTGGATCATATGGCGTTCACCATTTAATTGTGGTAGACTAAGATAATACTATAATACTAATGATAATTTTGATGAAGATGAGTTTACGTAGAAACGACTTAACAGTATGAAAACGACTGTTAATGAGTATGGATTTGATAAAATCTTCATTATTTTTACTGATTAAAAATTTATTCGTAGTGTGTATCATGATCATCCAGAACTATTTCGGTAAATTACAATAGTGTTTTCAATAATGTGACTAGTTTTATCACTGGATTCGAAAAGTCTTATTGAACGGTTGTCACTTGTGTAATTAACCAAGCTGGAAGTAATAAAGTAAATCACTGATGCATTTGAATAAGGACTGCTGTTTATATTAAACTGGAATATGTTTAAAACATGTGCCATTGGATTTTCGTTTAACAGATCAGTGATACCATGTTTACGTGAATCATGAATATCCTGTGTTCGATCCCATTAAATGACCAGGATTACATGCTACTAAGAAGTATTAAACGTAGATGAAAAATTATTTACTGTTTACAGTCATTCACTGGTTTTATCATGTGATATCAGCTTATGTCCTTCATAAAACTCCCTGAATACCTGGTATATTTTCCTGTGAGCAGTTGTTTTCTGTCATCTTCACTTACTTTCATTTGATAATCATTTTAAAAAGTGGAACATTTCAAATCATTCTTCCTATATTCCAAAGCAATAGTATTCATATTCATATTCAATTATAAATTGACTTAGTGACACAAAATAACAATCGTTTACATCAATTCTATTTACGAATGTACAGCTTAAGTAAATGATTTCGTCGAAAAGAAAATTTTCTTCGCTGAATTCTCTTTTTCTAATCCCATTTAGAAAAAAAACGTCATTCAGTTCCGAAGAACTTAAACAATTCCGATAAGAATAACATTCTATCATTGTAGTGAACAGAACACGGGTGGGGACAATCGAATGTATATAGCACACAAATTACAGAGTTACTCTGTAAAATAGAAAAACCGAAATAGTAAATCGTTAATTTGCAAAATATCATTCCATCATATCAAACCGGACTGTTCCTGTTGCAATCATCAATCCATTGTCTGACATTTCATGGTTCATGCGTTTTCTTACAAATTGCATTTTGTTCCCGCACTTCCTTTCTTGATTTTCCCCCATCTTCTGCTGCCAAACATTACGTTTTATAACTCGCGTCATATACTACTTATATCAATATAAGCAGCACCCACCACATCATCATTAAGAATCAAAATGATAATGAACTGAATAAACTATTGCTTTCATCATTCATGAATTAAAGTGACTGACAACAAATGAGTAACATGCATGTATATATGTATTAATTTTTGCTTTTGATAGAAGAAGTATCTAGACTTGAATAGTTTGTTTTATAAAGTAAACTATGAAGTACACTGAGATAGTTATGCTTATTATTATTATTTTAAATGTTAATTTCTACAATCATATGTGGGAAGAATGTCTACTAGAATATTGTTTAACTATAACTAAAGCTTATTTAGTCAAAATAATAAATAAATGGTAATTCTTAAAAAAATTCTTACCTTTTAACTTAAATTACTTATTTATTTATTTCTCATATACTTCATGATTGACATAAATTCAGTATAAAAAAGACGAAAAAAAATAGAATAATACAGTTGTACATGTGTGTAAGTTAAGGGGGGGGCAGGAACATAGTTGCATGACTATCAGTAAGTAGTCTTTCATATAATGAATGTAGTATAAAAATGAGTATATATATATTCATGTGATGAAATCACTTGAAAATGTCAATTTACTTTATAATTAAGACATTAAACCACGTTGTTTATATAATTGAAATAGAATTTTCTTGAAGAAAAATGAATTCCTTAAGTTAAGAGCCTTTATTTTTACTTAATATACCGTTGTTAAGTCCAGGTTAGAACATATGTCTTGTATAAATTGTTCACGCTATAAATATACCAGTGAAATACTTTTCTGTTGTATATTCTCTTGTTGATTTTTTTTCTGGGAAAAATTGTAATCAAGCATTAACTTAAGGGGGAACATGTATCATTACTTCTAATTTAACTTAAATTTTGTCATTTAGAATTTATCATTCAGTAACTAGTACTCATACTTCAATTAATCAATAAAATGCTGTTCATTTGACAAAATTACAAAAAATACATATTGACAACATGTAGAATAATAAGTACTATTAGGCACAATTGCTCCTGATAATCCATTGGCTTTACAATAAACAGTGAATCAGGATAAAACATAAGCTTGTAGATAAACACTTCTCATTAAAAGAAAAAACAAAAAAAGGTTAAAATGGTATGAAATACAGTTTCGAAGTAAAATTAGACTATTTATATAAATTTAAATAAATAAAAGATAAAAAATCGACTGAAGTTAGACATCAACACCGTTGGATATCGACCAGTTCAGTGGTCTAGAGGTTAAACGTTTGGGCGAAACCGAAGGTCCTGGGTTAGATTCCGCATGCTTGTCCGTGAATGTTCACTGCTGAGGAGTCTCATGCCATGATGAAATGGTCGTCCAGTGCTCCCAGGTTTTCTCTGGTGATCAAGCTTATATTGACACGTGAATTTAACTGTTAGAATTACATAACTGACATACATCATCTCAAGACTTTTGAATATATATTGAAGCATGAAGTGATTTATTTTGATATACGCTTTAAAACTCTAATGATTTTTATATGGTTATAGCTTGGAATAAGTGAATCTACTCAACTATTTGTATAGTAGAATACTTATCTACATCGTTCAAATATAATAAATATATGCTTAACATTCTGTTCAATCATAATGTACCCATTCTAAGAACTGGTAGTTGTGAACTCAGTTAAGAATGTGACTGAAATTGATTTTTATAATAATTTCAATACAAAGACAGGAAAAGGCTAAGAAATTAACCGGATCAAAAATCAGAAATATTGTATATCCTCAACCGTGTAAAAGGGATGCAGTTCATGTTGGGTTTTGGAGTGTTTGAGAAGTAAGCATTAACTCAAGCGGTTTCATTTAGTTCGGAATTAAATGAATAATAACATCTTCATTTTCTGAAACATAGATGTAAAATTCTTCACATAGTTACTAATGCCATGATGTTTGTCCGAGATCGATTAAATAGTCTGAAGGATAGAAGTGAATTCTAAAAGGTATTCAGAAACTAGTTGGAAATTCATGTAAACTAGATAGAATTTTCAAGTCTTTTCTTGGATAATTTCATTGACTATCAACAAACTGGTGTCAAAATTAAGATTCATTTTTAAAAAAAATGATACAAACTTGTTGTTACCTGATTATTTGGACTAATCATATCTCAACCTATATTACTGAATTTCTATATAAGCATAGAAATAAAAGAAAAACAGTATGTTACCAACTGAATATAGAACATTTAAATTCACCAAAGTATAGAAACTAATATACTTGTTTACCGTTTGACATTGATAAAATGTAACAAAATTGTTCACTGATTTGAAATTTTATTCATTAGAAATGTAATGCTGTGTTTTACAATTTCTTATTATTAGGCTTTGTCAAATTAGAACATATGTTTACTTCAAAGAATTAGACTCATAGTAGTGAAGTGATATATTTTTACATGAATCACTGTGTAAACAGATTCATATTTTCATTTTATAATGAAATCATTTGAAAACAAAAACTCGGTAAATTGAGACAAAACGAAAATCAATGGATACAAAATAAATAACATATGATGGTCGCACAGTTGCGTGGATTGTTTAAAGTTAGACGTTAACACCGTTGGATGCTTGCCAGTTCACTGGTCTGGAGGTTGAACTAGACTGAAAATCTTGTGTTCGAATCCCACATACTGGATCGTGGATGTGCACTTCTGAGGAGTCCCATACTAGGATGTTTACAGTGGTGGTCTAACATCGATCGGTTCATGATCTTAATAAAAAAATTATTACGTTTTCTTTAACTTTTAACAGTATGTTTTGATATGGAACGTAAGACGACTGAATTTAATTTCACGAATCAGTTTGGTTTTACTTTATTCAGATTCCAAATGTTATTCTGTTAATACATTTTATTCAGGTAGGAATGGACTAATTTTTTATAAATGCTATTCAAAAGACTGTATGATCTAAAGATAAGTAATGACATTTATGCTTTGATAATACGTGAATGCTTTTGGAATTTTTATGGATACCTTCAAAACACATAAATTTGATGAGCAAAACTTCTCCGTGTAAGAAATAACTTAATAGATCCATAAATTATCTGGTTATTAAATTAAAACTCCAATAGTTTATGCTTTAGAGTTCAAAGCCAGTTAACAGTTTAGACACACTTAATTTAATTCACCTAATAAGTAATCTAAATACTCAAACTAACCCTAGATATTCAGTGAATGGATAGGTCATATATTGTGTTATGTAACAGATCATTACCGTTCGACTAATAAGTCAAGTTCTTCCAAATGGTATGCATTGACAGTGACGATTAAACCTGGTTTTATTGAAAACTGTCATAACATTTACTGACTAGATAATCAAAAGGCTTACTTTTTGATGACGATAAGATGAATTCTGTTAGATGTTTTTGATGTCTGTACATCATCTGATCGTTCTTATAATTCTTAATCATATTAGTATATGGTTTACACAAGTAACAAAATTATGCTGGTGTTTCGGAACTTAGAAGTCAACAAAACAGGTAAGTTTGCAGTAATATTTAAACAATTACTAATGACATTACATTACATTAGTTGAATGCTAATATTTACTGTTGTCACTCTATCGAATAATTCATTACACATTCAATTTAGTTTACTTGAGTCTTTTGACTGATGCTATTATGACTTACTTGACACTGTTCCCAGAAATTAAGGGGGATTTTCTAAGTAACTGATCACAATACTTCGATAAATTCTACATTTACTGATTTCATTTATACAGGATTACCTTGGAAATTCAGTTTGGTGTTATGTAGTGAAGAAACGTGTATCTATTTCTCTCTCATTCTTGTATTACCAAAAGATATCGCATGGTCATTTTTGCTATTTTTCCCTTGCATAACTTTTCTATTTGAAACATGAGCCAATAAATTATACCGTTATTTTCCAGGCCAACGACTTAGGTCAACGGTGTTCAATCTGTTAAAATTAAAATGTGACTCACTCAACTGTAATAATCATTTAAATAAAGTAACCAATCAAAAGTTGGTTATTACCCTTCTTAAGTCACCTCCGAATTCAGATATGAATTTAAATGTATTTGTTGAAGCAAGTACACAGGAATGACTGGATGATGAACATCTAAACTTTGCTGAACATGTTTCTCAAAAGCTGTATTTGAAATGAAGTAAATTGCTTACAAGATCATCAGACATTTAATGGAAATTGAAGACAATATGGATATCACAACGATGTTTAAAATAACGATCAAACAGAAAACACCACTTTTACTCCACTTAGCAAAGTGAATCTTCATTGAGAGTTTAAAACCTGACTTTTATAAATAGAAAACAAATGTAGTGAAACTGTAATTATCACGGTAAAATAGTTATACTATTACAACGTTTGACAATTGCATTATCTCTTTATTGTTTTTTCTAACTTAAAATAAAATGTTCCCTTGACATTCACGCATGATGTTCATTTCCATTTTCTGTCAACCAGATGCCTTGATAATCACTCACTTGTCAGACATCCTTTTCCCATGGTTTGTTTTTTATCACATCTAACTTCATTCCTGTTTTAGATGACTTCATCTCTAATATATATACTAATCAATATAACCTATCACGTTAAATATGTTGTTTTCGCTGCTTGTTTCTCATTTTGTCTCGAAGTAAACTTCATTGATTACGGTGTTTAGTAATATGACTAATTTTATTATCATCATTTAATTAGAGTATTTAAAAACCAAATTTTTAGTTTAACTTTTTGTTCTAAAGGCTTTGTCCACCGTTGAAAAGTCTCATGATAAAGCAGAAGAGATAAAGAGTTCACATTGATTTGCAATGACTCAATCGTTAAAGTTACTTCAAGATTGTTCAACATCTTCACAGGACCTAGATATCCTTGACTAACGAATTTATTCATTGAACAAATTGGTGTATATACGAATCAGTTTTAATAACCCATTAATGTGATATGAAATATGTAGAAAAGTATTCTATACGGCAGTACTAACTCACATCTGGTTGATACTAATAAAGAAACACAACAATTATGTTGAAGACAAAAGGCGTCATAATAGTTTTTAATTAGGTCGTTTCCAACTGAATCTAGGTATTTTTATTTTCATTTCCAACATAGAAAATATCATTATTCAAAGATACCCAATAGTGGATTAATCATTTTTTGATAAGCTTATAATCATTCAACATCTGGTTGTTGTTTTTTCTTTAATATTTTGCTATTTGATAATCTATGAATAATCTTACATTAACTCTCAATGAACTGGGATAATTTGATACAGATTCATAATTACTTTATTAAATTGTGTAACTAACTGAATTATTTTCATAAATGATAAAAATTAGCTTAAAAAACTTACTTTATGTTGATTCTAAATTGAAGATAGACCTTAATATAGTGTTTTAATAATTGAATTCATCAGTCCATGGAAGCTAGACCACCATGAAAAATCTTGAAGCACTGGACGGTCGTTTCATCTTAGTATGGGACATCTCAGTAGTACGTATCCACGATCTCGCCTCGCGAGATTCTAACCCCGGACCTAACAGTCTCGAGCGCGGACACAACCTCCAAACCACTGGATCGGCTGGCATCCAACGGTGTTATTGTTTAACTTCAACCAATCCATGAAATCGAGCCACCGTCCACCATTGTCTTTAGTGAGTTGCCATTTAACAACAGACCCGGTTGAACTCCATTGGTTACTGCTTCTCACTAGAATTCCCGGAGATAAATTCTGGAGACAGTCATTAGTGAGCATATGATGATTATAATCAGAGAGATTATAATAATTTATTAATTGAATTAATGAATTAAGTGTTCTAAAGGTTGAGCGTTCGCGCTCAAGACTAACAGGTCCTGGGTTCGTGTCTCGCGGATGCGAACTGCTGAGAAGTCCGATACAAGGATGGAACGGCTGTGCAGTGCTTCTAGGTTTTCCATGGTGGTCTAGCATCCATTGACTCATGAATTCAATTACTAAATTACTACAATCTCCACAAAACCTCTATGATTATAGTCTTCATATAGTGAATTCCTAATCTTTTTATGAAGACAAGAGAGTCGTGTCGAAACTTTCAATAACAGAGTATAGCAATATACTATTGTTTGGTCAATCTAATTCAACATTCGTTTCTTTTGCACTTAAGTAACAAACAACTTACATAAATGTTTTTAACTAAATAATTATAATGGTGTAATACCAAACTGTAGTAAAAATTGTTGGTATTATCTAATTCAGCATGAATAGTACATTTCATTTTAACTAAACCATATAGTTTGAAAATATCTGTATTTCTCGTTGTCGATTATAAAAGACTGCAACCGGTCAGCCTTTATCATCATAAATGGAATTTACAGAGATATTCTCGATAATATAATATACGTTATCATTTCGAGTAGAAGGTATTGACTTCTAGTAATAGAAATTGTAAAGAAAATTTGAATAAATATTCTGGTATATAAGCAAAGATTGATAGTGGCTAGCGGTGGATTCCAAGAAGCGTGTTTCGTCCTATGTCGGACTCGTCAGCTGGATGTAACTGTACCTCAGAATTGATGTTCACCCTGGGACTCGAACCCAGTACCGTTCGCTTTAAAACGCCATCGTGTTATCCACTTAGATACTGATCAGTTGCAGTCCTAAATATCATCGGGAAGATTCAAGTAAACATTGCTAAGTGAGTTTTATTCTTGTATATATTTACCGGACTGAATAAATTCTCCATTATAAGTATTCAAAAAGCGTTATTAACTTATTGAACTAATATTTAGAAAGTGAATAGTTATTTCATATAATCTTATGCACTATTTACTTGATCTGCTAAACATCAAAGAACATAGATGATTGTATACTATTCCATTAAACATTGAAAACTAACTCAACTTGTCCAATTTTTATTGATGTGAATGAAATGAGATATTTAATGTGTTTGTATTTTTTTTGATAGAATACTCGATTGTGCAGCCTATATATAGAGTTTATTTATCTATAAATTGTTATTCCATAGATAAGTGTTTTGTATGGCATCAGTTAGCAGAATATAATTAATTTATTACATCAGTGTACATGATTGGTTTACATTGAATAGTACGGACGCCTTTAGTTTGCTAAACAAAGTGTTATTTGTGCTCGCATTATATTACTGATGTGATAGTATGTCTTCGAACTTTGAGTTATAAATATCTTAGTAGTCTGAATGATCTATGATACTTTAGATAAGTATTCTGATAAATTTTTTTATATAATTTAGTCATACCTGATTATTTGTTTTCAAGTGTAACCGGGGTAAATTAAACTCTATATAAATTTGTTACTACACAAATTGGTAATCAAAATGAACTATTAAAGTTAATTCAATAAGTTTTCTTGTTAACTTAGCTGTAAATAATTCACCTAGATTGCACGTAAGGTTTATGTTACACAATTACTTGCGCCTGTTACTTCAAATGTAGCATAGGCCGCCGACCAGCATTCTACAACCCACTCTGTCCTGGACCTTTCTTTCGAGTTCTACCTAATTGTGGTTCATTCTTGTCACGCCCGTCTCCATTTCTCGGCGTATTGTGTTCTTTGGTCTTCCTCTTTTCCTTTGGCCTTGAGGATTCCATGTGATGGCTTGCCTTGTGACGCAGTTAGGTGCTTTCCTCAATGTGTGTTCTATCCACTTCCAGCGATTCTTCCTGATTTCTTCCTCCGCTAGGATCTGGTTTGTTCTCTCCCACAGTAGGTTGTTGCTGATGATGTCTGGTCAACGGATCTGAAATACTTTGCGTAGACAGTTTTTAATAATCACGTGTACCTTCTGGATGATGGCTTTCGTAGTTCTCCAGGTTCCCGCCCCATACAGTAGAACTGTCATGACATTTGCATTGAAAATTCTGACCTTGATGTTAGTTGACAGTTGTTTCGAGTTCCAGATGTTCTTCAGTTGCAAATATGCTGCTCTTATTTTGCCGACGCGCGCCTTCATATTTGCATCAGTTTAACCCTATTCATCGATGATGCTGCCCGGCTATGTAAAGATTTTTACATTTTTCAAGTCTTCGCCGTCAAGTGTGATTCGATTGATGCATGCATGATGTCTTGTATTGGAGAATTTCGCATTTCTCTTTGTGTATGTTGAGACCTACTGCTGCTGAGGATGTTGCTACACTGGTAGTCTTCTCCTGCATTTGTTGTTACGTGTACAAGGTTTATGTTGTTGAGATCAATTATCATTTTTGAAATTTTAACCTCATCTATGCAACATAATGGTTAGTTATTTCTAAATGTCTCAGTGAAATAAAGATTTCAGTGTATTAAAAAAAACTGATAGTGACTATTTTGATTACAGCCATTGCCTGATTATATGATTAATCACTTCATATTTACCATTTTAACACTAAAATTATCCGAAAAATTACTTGGTTAGTTAAAGCATTAACTTTATTCAATAGCTTTTTATCATTATCATTAGTCATTTTT
This sequence comes from Schistosoma haematobium, assembly GCF_000699445.3. Classification (NCBI taxonomy): domain Eukaryota; kingdom Metazoa; phylum Platyhelminthes; class Trematoda; order Strigeidida; family Schistosomatidae; genus Schistosoma; species Schistosoma haematobium. The sequence goes on along the minus strand of NC_067195.1, from coordinate 57,455,908 downwards.
AATTAAACTTCATTTCATTTAATAATAGCTTGATTAGATAGATTTCTAGTCATTATATCAGATATTGTTAATAAACTTCTACTAAATAATTTTTGTTATCTAAATATTAAATATCTCATTTTATATCAAATTCATTATCTTTACTAGTTTAATCATTCAATGAATTCATTAATATTCCTTTAATGTTTTGGTGTATATTGTTTTATGATTAAGTATATGTTCGCATTAGATGATGTGGTTGATTCTAGGTATGTATCATTATGATATGTTTATACATATATATCGTTAGATATAAATGTTCTGGGAAAAAAGAAGAAAAAATATTAACTCATTAATATCCATAGATTCAATGAGACTTTCATTTGCTACCATGATGAAATGTGCATATTCATTTGTACATTTCACTATCAATGGTAAACCGACTATATATATATATATATATATATATATATATATATATATATATATATCACACTAGATATTATCAGTCTTATTTAACAGTGGTCCTTTTAGCATTAATAATAATAACAATAATAATAAAGGCTATTTCACATACAGATGATGGTCGCATGATTATTTTGATTATTTCAATTTAATACATTGAAAATATATTTAACAGTTGATATATGAAAAGTGACCGTTAGAGAATCATAAATTCTTAAATAAACAGTCAACAACATTCGCATTGTTTCTTTTCAAATTCTTATTAGATTTTATGTATATATATATATATATATATACATCGTGTTCATGTCTATCCTAACTTAACACTTGGTAATGGTTTATTCATATTCAATAGTATATTAAATAAAAGAATGAAAACAATCATACTATTTTAGGAATGATTCCAAAAACTTCATCATGAAAACTAATAATAAACAGTAATAAAGAAGTAGATAGTTTTTCAATGTGATGAATTATACAGAATTAATAATTTATTCAACCAATTATATACTATTTATATGACTCATTACTAACATTACCGACTTTGAAAACATGTCAAGCACAGAAACTAGGTCATCGGTGAATTGGTCAAATGTAAGCGTTAACATTCATAGAAAATAAATCTATTTCCATACTGGAAATAGATAAACAGACAAATTTGAAAAAAACAAACAAAACATATTGACACAATATGAAACATTGTTCATTTAATTTATTCAGTAAAACAAAGGTGTGAAGATCAATACAACTAATCTAATCAAACATCTAACTAACTATTTAACCAGCTGACTAATCAAATGAATTGGTATTAATTACATTGTACAAATGATGATTTATCTGTATTCATTTTTTCATATTAGAATTAATTGACAACTAGACGTGTGAATTTGGAGGCGGGTATTTAGTGACAGAATAAGAAAAGTTAAGGGTAGATAATAGAAAAATAGCGTACATTATATTTGTGTTTTGAAAGATATGACAGGTATGTAGTCTTTTTCTTTTTCTTTTGCTTGGTAAACGATTATATCCTTCGTTAATTGATTCTATTGTTTTTATAAAAGATAATATAGTATTCATTCATTTCCGCTTATAAATATTATGATGGGTTTGTCGACTTTAAAATGTATTATTTTACATTAACCATAGTTAACTTTATACTAATATCACCTTAGGCTATATTCAGTAAATGGAAACTACTTACATCAGAATAAGATATAGTTGAATGTCAAATACTAAATGTAAAGTGCTGAATAACTTTTCCATAAAACATTGGTTCATTTTTCTTCTGGAAAAATTGTTATTCTCTAACAATTAAATAAATATTTATAGAGGATATGAATGACTTCTAATCTCTCCGAATTAAAGTGTCTTATATTTTACATAGGGAAACTGAATAAAACTAAACAATGAACAGTACAATAATAAATGTATTACAAACAAGAGTCATCTACTACCTTTAGACAAATTAACAAAGAATAGCGACTGAAACATTGAAATTAAAATGGTCATATCATAATTAAGAAAGCTAGAACTTGTTGAGTTAATGATATAAGTTGACGAATTATTGAAAACAGTGGAGTTTTTTTTATAACTGTCTCATTCTAGTCTCGAATTACTCATTATCCCGTATGGAATCTAATTCGAGATTTTCAAATATTGCAGCAGTCTTATGTCTTTGGACCACTAGATCTGTAGTCGATTGTCTACATTTTCAACTCGATTCAATTTACTGTATGAAGCAATCCATATTCAGCCATCTAACTGAACGTAGGCTTAATTAATAGAAATTTACCAACTAGGTCATAAAACAAATCTAATGTCTAAATAAATCCTTTTCGAAGAGTTCAATTTGAAAACTGTACAACTAGAGATATTATGTGCCAAGTTTTAGGTCATTGAATAATTATAGGTTAGTTGGACTTTAATTATTTGTGATATCAAATTCAACGATATAATCATAAATATATAAATGGATATTGAACTAGGGGATCTATAAAACGTGAGAAACATAACATCTTTATGGTGAATAGAGCAATAATAAATGTAATTAAGCTGAAATTTAGGAAATGTATGAATGATAATTAAGGATTCTGGGTTGAAACGACCTTTATGATGATACTTATGAAAAATAATATATTAGGGAAATTTCGGTAAACAGATTTGAAACATGAGAAAAGAATCATAAGAGAAGTTTAAAGCGTAGAGATCTATTAAGCTGCTTTTGTATGCACAATTCGGGTTGGATAACTAATGTTTTTTTAAGGTAAAGTAAGTTAAAGCATAGACCTCGTGCAATCTTTAACTCAAACTTTTAAGCGATAGGAATATTTTAAAATGGAAAAAACATGATTAGTCTACAATGAACTTCGCTAGGCTTAACCAAACTATCATTTCGGATACAACAAACAAGTGACCTGGGTGTATGACCTACGTATTTAGGTTCACAGCAATTGATGATCTAAGCTACTCACAAAGAATTAGTCAGTTTTGTCAACTTATCATTTAAAAGAAGGTAAATAAGTGGAGGACAACTGTACGTTCTGAAAAGACTTGCCAAATGAATTTTTTTAAATCTATCTTTCTGAACAGCTGTCAAGTATATCATGAACATTATTCCCTTCAAACTCAAGATATATACATAGATCTTCTGTAATGTATTCATAACTTGTGAGAACTGTTACTTTTCTTATCTCGTCTTCCATATAAAGGGGATTCAGAATGATAATTCTGTTCTGTAGATAAGTCTTTATTACAAAATTTTGATCTGGAATTGATGATGAACTGCTTAATATATGTATATATGAAAGTCCCATAAAACAATGTTCCGAATAATAAAAGGGTTAAAATGTGTTAGTTGCCAGGTTTATACGTCTATCAGTTCATTTCGTCAATTAATTATTACAACACTGTATCACAACGATAGTTTATTTGGTTTATTGTTTAAAAAAATTAAATAAAAGATATTCTACAAACTATTAAGCATATAATGATGTCTTTTATTTGCTTTAACATGCGCTATAACACATGTTGTTTCAGTAGTATATTAGGGGCGGCTTCTGGGCTACCTGTTCCTGTCATCTAGATATTTCAACAAGTTATCTATTTTTGTTTGTTTTATTATATCATTATGTTTATTAATCGCATGATGTATTCTGCTGCGTTTCTGAAAAGTGTACAACCTTTCGTTGTCAAAGTTACAAAAAACTCAATAACAGACAATGTGGTTGCTGGCAATATAAAGCGAAAAGAATGCACATTATTCAAATGTTCATTTACTGAACTGCTAACATCTAGCTGGCGATCACTCAATATTTATCGCCAGGACCGACCAAGAAGAAAGAAACGGAAACTTGTTGAAATACTTTACGCTGAGAATTCTATATTGTACCAAAAATATAATATTGAATGAAGCTGATAATAATAATAACAATAATAATAATAATAATAGTAATAATAATAATATGAACCCAGGACTGTTCGCTTCAAACGCAAACGCAATATCCATTTAGCTAGTGAATCCTGAGAGCACATATGTCAACAAGAAACTGATCAATTGCAGCCTTAAATAACAATGGGAAGATACAAGTAAAACAACACCGAGTGAATTTATTACTATAATGTGTTTTTTTGCTTATGAGTTTGTATTCCAATTCTTTAATTGTTTACACATACCAGTTCATTATCATAAATTAATCAGTTTCATAATATTTCCAATACTACATCAAATTTGGTAGACAATCCCTCTAACCTCTTTTAGTTTCATAAGAACTATACTATTCATTTATAATGTTCTTTATACAACCCGTATATTTTCATGCATACAAAACACAAATTGTACATCCTATAAATATACAACTGCTTATTAGTCGTTTATATCAACATCTTTTATTCTAATCAATCTACTCTAAAACGTTCTGAAAAGAAAAAGAACTTATTTTCTAAACTTGACATAACACTTAAAATAATTCAATTTATATTATTTCTGTAATACTAATTAATAACTATTCACACCATTTGATCTTAAATAAATATACATATGAGATATGATTTCCCCAAGAGACAATTCACTTCAGAAAATAAACAAAACAAAACAAACAAAAAAGGGGGAAACTAATTGATGAAGAAGAAGAAGAAAAAAATAGTTGTGAAACTATTCATGAGTCTATGAATAATTAAATGAAATTGAATTTACTGAATATAGATTTTGATTGAAATTGACCTTGATGAACATTAATGATTCATCAATAAAGATAGTTGTACGTTAAGATTTATCATTTACATGACAGAATCTTTTTTTCTTTTTGTAGTTCTCTACATTGTTCTAGTGGACAAGAATACGAGTGTGGGGCAGTCGAATGTATTTGAACACGAAATTACAGAACATCTCACTAAAATCTGAGAATCATGCAATAAATCTTTAATTTGCAAAATATCAATCCATTTTCTTATATCCTGACTATTTCTTTTGTAAATATCAATCCATCGTCTTGGATTTCATTGTTTTTGCATTTTCACATGAATTGCTTTCTGTTCTCGTTCTTTCCTTCTTGATCTTCTATTGAAATACATTATATTCCTGACTTATGTGTATATAAGTAGCGCATAACACATAGTCTCGTTGAAACCACAATAGGACGAAACGGCCATCCAGTGCTTCCAGGTTTTCCATGGTGGTTTAGCTTCAACCGACTCATTATCTCAACTGTTTAAATTACTACAATCTCCAAAAACCCTTCTGACACTAATCAACATATGCTCACTAGTGACTGTCTCTGGAAGTTATTTCCTGGAGTTCTAGTGAGAAGCAGTGACCAGTGAAGTTCAACCGTTCAGTTGTGAGGTAGTAACTCACTGATGACAATGGTGGATTTGTCGCTCAATTTCGTGGATTAGTTGAAGTTAGACATTAACGCCGTTGGATGCCAGTCGGCTCCGTGGTCTAGTTGGTTAAGCGCCTGGCGCGAGACTGATGTATCCTGGGTTTGAATCCCGAGAGGCGGGGTCGTGGATGCGCACTGTTGAGGAGTCCCACAATAGGACGAAGCGGCCGTCCAGTGCTTCCAGGTTTTCCATGGTCGTCTAGCTTCAATTGACTCATGATCTCAACTGTTTATGAATTAGTTTTGATGAAAGATAAAATAAAGATTTATGGCAAATATCACAGTATTGCATAATGTCTTTATATAAAATCTGAGCTATTATTATAGACTGATTTATAAAATCTTGATTATAGGGCTTTCAATGTGTATTCTGAATAGATTTGTTTATTTAAAATTCTTTCATATGACTTATTTTAAATAAATCCTGGTGTGAATTTTTAGTCATAGTGCATTAATATTGATTCAGTCTGAAAAGTAAACAAAAGAAACTATACTAATCATTTAGTTAATTGTAACACTAATCTTCAGTAACAAATACTTGTTTTGATTATAAGTATTTTGACTATAAACTATAAGGTACCTATGCATTGATGATTGTATTACTCAGATTTCTTCAACTAATAGCCTAATATTCACTTGAATCTTCCTATTGATATTCACGATTGCAATTGATCAATATCTTATTAGCATATGTACATACTATGGGTATTGCTTCGATATTGTCTTAATTCACAAGCAGTTTAAGCAAAGATCGATAATGATTAGCAGTGGAATACACGTTCATACAGCTGAAGAGTCCCGAATAGAACGAAATGCGCATCCTGAATTGCACTGTTAGCTGCTATCCATATTTTCTCATGATAGTCTAATAGTTCCATCTTTACGGTAAATCATTAGACACAAAACTTTCTTGATGAAGCTATGATATATGACTTTTATCAAGACAAAATATCCATTTCATACAATTCAATGGGTGAATATTTATTAAATGGTTTTTAATTTGTATGTTTTGATTTATGTGTGTTAAAAATTCGGAGTTTTGGACCCAAAATAAATATGTTTGATTGGTTCTTGTACCTTAGCCAACTTCTGGCCTAATCAGTTAACAATCATTTTGATAATAATAAAATAACTGGATTAACGTATGTACAGTACTCGATTTTTTGTATTTTTATAGCTTAAACTTATCTTATTCACCTACCTCATTATTATTATTATTGTAACGCTTACAAACGTTTCCAGACGTTTATTTGGCACGCATCCCCATTTACTAATTTTTATCTAATATTATTCTATATATCATCCAACTCTTGACCAAACATTTATTTTGATTTTTAAGCCACACTTTTATCTCTCATGATCCATGTTACCTTATTTTGATCATTAGTCTAATTTCATTTACGTTATAAGCTTATTCACCTTTCATATTATTTAATTGGTTATATATAGCAGTAGAACTTAAGAGGATATATTCTTTGTTCATACATCTGTGTTCTAACATGATGGGAATTTTTCAGAGATTAAAATTATGAAAGTTAAAAGATGTCCATATGGTCAAACATTTATGCGTTAAATAATGTGAAAATTCAAGAAAACTATTTAATACTAATGGGAACAGGCGAATATTAAAAATTAGGTTATAACTACTGTGAAAAAGGAAATGATTACAAGATTGGGATGAATAAAGCTTATATAAAACTCAAGAACGAAAGAAAATAAGTTTATATTGGATAAACAAAATGAGATGGTTCTCAACCAAGTATTTTAAACGAACGTCATCAGGGAAGTGCAAGACTGATGATTGCATTATTCTGAATGAATACATATGGTTCAAGGCTTTTGATAGCAGTGGCTTTGGGAAGACAGTATGAGTTCAAAAACATTGGTTTGTCGATAATGTTGAGTGGTTTGGAAATGATCAAGTAGATGAGGGGCCATCGAGCTGTTGAAACCAAGTTGACCACTTAGTCTCAATTCATGAGGGTTGTGCTTGAAGATGGTAATAGTAGTTTATTTTCTTATTGTTACAATTTATATTCTTCAGCTTGTAAATTGGAACGAGTAAACACGACCTCAGGCAATGTTCTGCGAGCATCTGTCCACTTTTGAATATCTCTTAGAGCAATTATTTTTATATATTGGGTTCAGATTAAATGTTAAACAAGTCGTTCTTGACACGGTCGTCTTTCCTGGGTATTTCATGATCTTTGAGTCCAATACGCATTAAAACAGGTTTTTTCTTAATTATACCACACTACATTCCTTTATTTCTTGAATTCTCATATGTATTGATATGCGTTTGAAAATAACCATTATCTAACAGACAGCTTTCAACGATAATTAGCATCTCTTTCTTCTTTTCCCCTAAGCTGTATCCGATTAAATAAAGCTTATTGAACTAAAACAGTTAAAATTCAAGTTAAATTAATTTAGTGTCTTTTCTATGAATAAGTATTTGTATTTGACCATTTTCATTATATTAAATATCAAGATCTAAATTTAATTGCGTATTCGAAATTTTTTCGAAAGATGGACATCATTTTTTTTCACTTGGTGTTGTTTACTTGCATCCTCCCATTGTTATTTAGGACTGTAATTAATCAGTCTCTTGTTGACATATGTACATTCTATGCGGACTGCCTCGATATTACCTGAAGTCACAAGCTTTATAAACAAAAATGACTAGCGCCCAGTAGTGGAATCCAGGACGCGCTTTTCATTCTATTTGTGACTCGTCAGCTAGATGTGCCTGCATCTCAGTCACATCTTAGAGTCATCCAGCTGACGAGTCTCAAATGAAACGAAACGCGCTTCCTGGATTTCACTACTAGCCATCTTTGCTGATCATTTTTTAATTATATGAATAGACAGGAAATAACTATGTACCTAATTATCATATAAATATTAATAATAGGAATGATAAATCATTAATTTTTATCATTTAAAATACCGTCAGATTTATAAATAAATAAATAATCAACCGTTGATCGAATTCCCTTTCATGAGATAAACAAATATATTTTGATTAGAAATTAGAACTTCTTAATGTCTATATAAATTATTGATGAATTCATTTGTCTATGTGTTACCCTATAACTATAAGGATGTGAATAGATTATAAATGGCATCCAAGATATAAATATATATCTATATATCCCCATCGAACCTAAATGTACAACTTGAATTATTCAGTGGATTCTCTTTTCTAACATCAAAATGCACTAAACAAATACCAGAATAAATAATTGTTTTAACAGATCCAATAGAACAAGGAAAAGAATAGAAAAACAATATTTTGTTAGCTCAATATTCATTTATTATAAAGTTCATAGTAAGTTTGTATACTTGAATTATAATAAAATATAGTGAAGAAATGAATTCAAAATAAATAGTTAATTAAAACAAAATGTTTAGCTATCATCAGTTTATTTCAGCAAATAGAAGAATATAATCAGACAGGGGTTTTGTGGAGATTGTAGTAGAGATTGTGCGTTCGCACGCAAGACTGATAGGTCCTGGGTTCGAATCTCGTGAGGTGGGATCGTAGATACGCACTGTTGAGGAGTCCGATACTAAGATGAAACGGACGTCCAGTGCTTCCAGGTTCTTCATAATGGTCTAGCTTCAACTGACTCATGAATTCAATTATTAAATAGAAGAATGAAATGATTTATTTAGATTGAAGACAAAATGTAGTTTTTTTTCTACAATGAACAAATGGTTTACTATTAAATTCAAATTAATTCATCTTTATTATCATTTATAATAAAATATTACAAATAAAGCAATAATTGCTTATAGGATTCAACATGGATCTTCTGTTTTAGTTCGTTATATTAGGAACTGAACTGTAAATAGTATTTAGTTACCGTACATGTTTTATCGGTTAAAGGATTAATCGAATATTATGTTAACTTTCTAACATATTTCTTGTACTTTTTTTGTACTTCAGGTTCTTTTGTTTATGCACTAATTCTGTTTTTTATTGTACTTAACCAGTCAAACAAATGATTTGCATTTTTTTTTATCCTCTGTTATGTTCTCAGTAGTTGGATCAATCATTTATCCAGTATCTCTCCAGGTCAACATGTACAAGATTGTAGTGGCTTTGCTTCGTTAATCGATTACCTCGATAACTTTTATAATATAAGAAGGCAATATGTAGTGGCAACTACAGTTTATTAGCGGATAGTTCAGATCACAAAGCTATAAGTAAATCAAACGAATTTGAAGCAGAGAGGCGAATATGTGTATGCAAGTAAAGATAGGCGAATTTATAGTCAAATCTCATGAGGACGCAGCAAAGCAAAACTAAAGCTTATATATATACATGGGGACGAGAATGAATCATCAAGTGATATTTAAGCAATCCACAATTTAGCTAAAGTCTATCATGTGATCTAGTAATCATAATTGTACAAAAACATATGTGAATTGTTGCTATTCTAACAACATTGTCTGTTAAGTAAGTTAATAAAAAGGCTTAACTAAAATTAACCATAATATTATTCATCGAAATTGGTTTGTAGGATAGTTGCTATGACATAATATTTCCCTAATTAAATTGTTGGATTTTTGAAATATTTAAGTTTTAATGGTTCTGTCATGTTGACCACTAATTCACTGTAAAAAGGGAACAAAGATCGACTTTTATTCCTGACAATTGCAATCACAAGTATTCACAACAGATAAATTGATGTAACCTTTCATATTTTATCAGTAATCAAAATATAAGGATACAGCTTGTATTTTTACCAATAATAATGATGATTCCACGAGCTGTTTACAATACACTAGCAACTATGAATTACTTTCTTATCATTTCTGAAAATAAAAGATCATCACAACCCTTAAAGTTGCACATGTGTTGTTAAAACATCATCATATGAATGTTAATGCAGTTATAAACATCCTTGATACCCGTCATCGTAATATATTGCTAATTATTTATTGATTTCATTGTTATTAACAGTGATCCAGTGTATTAATTGTACTTTTAAAAAAAGAAGCCTATAAATCACTGCATTTAAGAAACTATGATTAGGACTAATTATGAGATTTTTAACAACTCTTCTACCTTTTAAAAAAAGTAAAAAGGCATATTAAAATTCTAATCATACTGCAGTGTGTGCTACTTATATTGACATAAGTAGTATATGATGTTAGTCATGAACAGAAGGTCTGGCATCAGAGAGACAAGGGGATCGAACAGTAAAGAATGAAACCAGAATGCCATTCGTATGAAAATGCAAGAACAATGAAGTCTGAGTCACTTTGAGACAATTGGTGAACATTTTGCAAATTAAGCATTTACTTTATGATTGTTAGATTTTATTAACAAGTCCTATAATTTTGTGTTGAATACATTCGATTGTCCCCACTGATGTTCTTGTTCACTACAATGCTAGTATGAATTTGACATCTTTCTAAAATGTATATACAATTATTTCTCTGATTTAAAATTCTAAGAAAAAAAACCATTCTATTTACAAATGTCAGTAACAGTGTGTTATAACTTGTGACCGCCGATTAGAGAGCAGTGACTTATCGATCAATTAAAGACGTGTAAACCACGTGAGAGCAGTCTAGGATTCTGATTGGTCCCGCTTTCCGCCTAGCCCAGCCAGTTAAGTCCAGAACACCAATCTCAGCCTCTGCGATATGAATAATTATATTTCAAACATACTGAGTTTATATACCAATCAAACAGACCACAATGTACCAGTAAATTATAAAACAACATTTGTACAAGAATTAGCCAGATGTGGCTGTGAATGTGGGAGATAGTAATTGATAGACTGGGCATAACTCAAGAATGGTAAATCGTATAATAATAGTTCATAGGTCAAAATAATGCCTTATAATAAGAGGAACACGAATATGAATAGTTTAGTTACTTAAAAATTATACAATAAAAATATACGTTTAGTATTGGTCCATAAAAGGATCCCAAAGTTACCATTCATTATGTTTCTCGGGTGCCTAACACAGTGAAACCCAGAACATTGGTTTGTCAGGTAGTGTTAAGCAAACCTTTACATTCCATAATTACATTTCTTCCCTATGTTTAGTTATTTATCATTAATTAATGATAGGAGAATTACTAGGATAGAAACTCTATATTCTTATCATTCTTTATCTTCTTACTAACATTTACTTCTATAGTTAATATTTATTATTTTCACACATCTTTACCTTTTATTATTTTATTGTTTTAAAAACTGTCAAAGATTATTTCTATTCAATCATTCAATGTATTGAATGAATAAATAAATAAATAGAGAGATAACAACCATAACCATTAAATGACAGGAATACGACAGATGGAAACATTTAAGAAAATAATGAGTAATTCGGTTAGAATACTGAATTCCTTATTGAATGGATAATAAATGTTGATTTGATAAAAGAAAAGAAATAAAAATTTCTTTCTTTTCTTATTGATATTATCATGATTTTATATTTATCTAATCAACATTTGCAATTTTTCATATTTGCTATGTGGATGAAGAAGTAAATGTATTGAATTTTAGTGATGATACGATAAAAAGGAGAGAAAATAAACACTTTAGGAAAAATGAACCAATTGTTTTAAAGAAAGAAAAAAAAGTCAAATTGTAGAATATAAGGGGGGCGAGGTCGTGAATGCGCACTGCTGAGGAGTCCCACAACAGGAAGAAACGACCATCCAGTGATTCCAGGTTGTCCATGTTGGTCTAGCTTCAACTGACTCATAATCTTAACCATTGAAATTACTATAATATCCACAAGACCCATCTGAAATTAAGAATTGTATCACGTATTTATATGTTCACCTTGTTGTTTAATGACTATTATTAATGAACAAAGAAGACAAGACAATCATCGCGATTCAAGAACAAAAGAACAGATAGGTAGAATACTTCTAGGAACCTTTGAATAGACCAGCTTCATTGAGTCCGCCGGATATCAAGGTAACAAACAGACCGTTTTTGTGGAGGCCCGTTCTTTAATCGTCATTTAGATCGGACGATTTTGTCGAAAGAGCTCTCCACTTTAGTGGCTCGTGGATCTGACTCCAATTAGATCGTATGAATGTTTGTTATCCACGTATATAATCGTCGACTTAAATCGCGTTAGTCAATAACGGAATTAAATAAGTCAAATAACGAGAATGGACTTTTGAATCCATATATTTTGTGTATAGAGCGAATGGAATAGAACGAAGCAAAACGACGCGCTGTGGAGATGGTGGGTAAGCCAACCCTCATTTAACCAAGCGTTAATCAATATTTATAGTTACACAAAAGTAATTTACAGACACGTGATGAGTAATGGGATAAGAAATGTACACACACCTACGCGCTCATATAAAAACAGTCAAGATTGATAAGCGAATAATTAACAAGGTCAGAATGTGACTCAAGTAGGATGAATAGAATGGGCTGTCCGAAAGGTGGAATAAGGTATATGGGTTTAACATAATAACTGACACTACACCTTCCTATAGATGTCACTTTACCGACGATCTAAGAAATCGAGATGGTTATGAGAAACATCAAGAGCGGGAAAGCAGCGGGATCTGAAAATATACCAACTGAAGCTCTGAAGTCAGATATAAAAGTAACTGTAAGTATACTTCACATTCTGTTCAGGAAAATTGTGGAGAGAGAACAAGCACCACTTACAGACCGGAAAAAAAGATACCTCATCAACATACTAAGGAAAGGAGATTTAAGCGAATATGAGGACTGCAGAGGCATCATACTACTATCGGTACTAGGAAAAATTTTTGAAAGAGTGTTGCTGAACCGGAACAAAATCTCAATAGACGCCCAACTTCGAGATCAACAGGCTGGATCCCGTAATCATCGGTCGTGCACAGACCAAATCGCGACGCTACGGATCATTGTTGAATAGTCAATTGAGTTACTCGTCGTTATACACCAACTTCATAGACTATGAGAAGGCGTTTGGAAGTGTGGATAGAAGGACCTTATAAAAACGTTTTTGACATTATGGTGTACCTGAGAAGATCGCCAACATCATTCGGAATTCATACGATGGACTACAGTACAAGTCCTGCGTGGAGGAAAGTTGACATATGTATTTCAAGTGAGGACCGGTGTCAGAAAAGACTGCTTGTTCTCCGTTTTATTTTCCCTCTGGTGGTTGACTGGATTATGAAGACCTCGACATTTGAGAGGAATCACGGAATACAATGGACAGCTTGGATGCAACTAGACGATTTGGACTTCGCAGACGACCTAAGTTTTCTGTCCCACACATCAACAAATGCATGTCAAAACAACCTGTGTAGCTGTAGCCTCTGCATCAGTATACCTCAAAATACACGAAGGAAAAGACAAGATCTTCAAATACAAAACGGAAAGCGCCAATCCATTCACACTTGATGTAGAAACTCTGGAATATGTGGAATCTTTCACCTACACAGGAAGCATCATCGATAAACAAGAAGGATCCGATGCAAACATAAAGTCAAGGACTGGAAAAGTAAATGTCGCGTTCCTATAATTGACGAACATATGGAACTCAAAACAACTCCCAACCAATATCAAAGTCACAATCTTCAATACGAATGTCAAGACAGTCCTACTCTACCGGGCTGAAACTTCGAGCACTACCGAAACCATCATCAAAAATGTACAAGTATTTATAAGCAGTTGTCTACGCAAGATACTCAATGTCCGTTGTTGACCGGATACCATCATCAACAATCTATTGTGGAAGAGAACAAATCAGCTTCCAATTGAAAAGGGAATTAAGAAAAGATGTTGGAGGTGGATAGGACATACATCACGGAAAGCATCAAACTGCATCATGCCAACTCGTATTCTTGATGGGAAATGAAAAATGTTAAGGCCAAATAACACATTGTACCGAGACTTGGAAGCAGACATCAAAATGATGAATAACAAATGAAAAGGATTGACGGGGACGGAGTTGCATGGAGAATGCTGGTGAACGGCCTATGCTCTTTCACGAGGGGTAACAGACGTAAGTAAGTAAGTAAGTAATGATGCAGTTATATCATTTTTCTTCTTAGTGTGATCTAACAAGTAAGAATGGTATAGTCTGCCTAGTAAATCTATATCCTACCGTCTTCTAACAAGTATGTAAGCATATATGTGACATACGTTTATGCATTATATGTATATATGTGTACGATATATGTAAATGATTGTATAGACTGATTATAGGAAACCAACCCAACTGAAATCTGTTTAAAATATCAAATATGATTTAGATAAATCAATTCCCCTGAGATGGATTATAGTTTTGCACTTTTACAATTCAATTAATATAGTTACTTGTATATGCCTTGAATAATTTTCTTTCTGTCACTTTCTCATATATAGATGTATATATGTCGTTATTTACGCTCTGTATGAATTGATTATTTCTTATTTATCTTATACTTTAACTAAACGCTTCTCATATATTCTATTTATCCATGGTGTATTTTTATTCATAATCTTTTGACATCACTTAAGATAATCCGTTCCCTCCATTAACAATTATATGTCTAGAATTAATTGATTTCGTTACTCAGATAATATCTGGTAAGGATTATTAAAAGGATAAACTTCTACGATACATAATAATAAGACATTAATGGTCGTGATGCTTAAAAAAATCAACTACGTAATCAGACAATCCACCGTTATTTATAAATATTATATTTTAAAGGAAAACTATTTGCTTAGTAAGGCAATCTGTAATAAAGCAGGAAAAGAACATGTTGAGAATCGAACAGAAAATTGTGTTAACTTGTGATCTTTACTAATATCATTTTGTCAAAAACTAGTTTAGCCTAAACAGTAGTAGCGATGATGTTATTGCTAAAATTAGCTTAATAGAAGTCGTGTTCTGTGATCATAAACCAATCTAAATATAAGCGATTATAAAGAGATTTCCTTTACAATACGTTGATATGCAACAATATCGTGGGATAGTAGGTTATCTGGAACTGTTGAAAAAATAGATCAAGGTGTATAGTAATGTTTATTTCTTTAGTTTAGCAGTTCATTAATAGTTTCATTATATGAGAATCTTGTCATTCTAGACGATATCTGCATATGACTGTTATATTATGAGACAGCCTTATATTTAAAACATTAAATTTAGTCTGAATAATAATGTTCTAATGATGCATAGAGACATCGTAATGAATCAGCTGATAAAGTTTTAAAGATCATAAAGTAAAAATACATAAATGTGTGATTTTTGATTTCATTAAGCATAAAGATCTTCAAAAACATATTTTAAACTAACTCATATAATTACTAGTATAGGGGTTGTGGACATTATTAAGTTTTTGATTGAGATCATGAACCGATTGATGTTAGACCACCTTTGGAAACCTGGAAGCACTGGACGGCCGTTTCGTCCTATTGTGGGACTCCTCAGTAGTGAGAATTACGCGAGCGGGATCGTGGATGCGCACTGCTGAGGAGTTCCACAGTAGGACGAAACGGCCATCCAGTGATTCCAGGTTTCCAAAGGTGGTGTAACATCAATCGGTTCATGATCTCAATCAATAACCCATAAATCAAAATATAAAGTCCATATACTTCCCAAAAATGTTTAGTCAGAATACCTTTAAAATATGTTGTTATCCTGAAAATTCAACACCCCTGTATATATTTGTATTAGATAAATATATTTTAGTGTATGGATTTTTCATAGACTCTGCTTTACAATTATACTTTTAATTATGCTTTTTTAAAATTAGGTGATCCTTTATACGTGGAATAACTGAATTATTTTTCAAGGATTGAAAGACATGTAAGCATGTATTTTACCTGAGAAACTTGAGAACAGTATCGACATAATGTTTATTACAGGTATATGTTAAGACGTTTATCACATCACTATATTGGTAATCTGAACAGTTGCCAACAGTTCATTTATCTCTAACTGATAGAATACGTTTGTTAAAAAAGACTTGAAAAAATCTTTTATGGTAGTTCCACAACTTATCGTTTAAACTGATTTCAATAACTTCGAATAAGTTGAGCATTGGGTAGATTGTTATAAATAAATAGTATATTTGTAATATCTCAATGAGTAGAGAGATTAGATTTTCTGACGTTTCGTGACTTAGTGTAAGTCACTTCTTCAGAGAATAAATAACCAAATTAAAATTAATCCAAGTTTAATTAGTACAACGGAACAATAGGAATATGTTGTTCCGTTGTACTATTTAATTTGGTCATTTATTCTCTGAAGAAGTGACTTACATCAAGTCACGAAACGTCAGAAGAGTTAATTTTTCTGCTTACTGAGATATTACAAATGTCTTATTTATTTATGATTTCGATAACATTTATGTATTTCCCTTTGGGTGCATGGAATTGAAGTTATATTTGTTATATGTATTTTATCTCTTAATCAAGTTGAAAATATTGAGTGAGATGGGTGGAAACTGATTACAGCATTCATTATTTAACTTCATTAAAATATTGACCTGTATCATGCTTAACTCTTTAATGTTTTATTTGTTTATCTTGAACAGTAGTTCTCATGTTCAACCTTCTATCAAAACTGATATAATTTTCCTTTCAATGATAAACAGATTATTAATGTTTAACTTTGTATTAATGTTAGGCTAATACACCGTCAATAGATGAATCTTCTAGAAAAAGATCCAAAGTTGATTATGACTGATTGATTTTTTTTTCACTTTAGTTTTATTAAAGAAAAAAAATTTACCCATTAATAAATTAGTGAGAAATTAAAACAAGAAAACCAGTTAAAGACATTTTAATTCTTTACATATTACACTTAGAAGGAAGTTAGAAATGAGTCTTTTTGATTGACACATTTCCATTTAATGCGGTAAAGTACAATAATTTGTGCATGAGTTAAATTTGGACCACACTTATAAATGAAACTTTAAATGGACAGTAAATTTTCAAAACATATAAAACTCAATAACTTATGATAATAATAATTTCAATAGTTGAGGTCATGAGTCAATTAAAGACCATCTTGGAAAACCTGGAATCACTAGACGGCCGTTTCGTTCTATTGTGTGCAACCATGATTCGAACCCAGGACCTATCAATCTGGCGCTTAACCATTAGACCATTGAGCCGGCCACCATCCATTGGTGTTAATGTCTAACTTTAATCAATCCACGAAATTGAGCGACACATCCACGATTGTCATCAGTAAGTTAATATCTCATAACAGACCTGATTGAACTACACTGGTCTAGTTTCAATCGACTTATGATCTCATCTATTGAAATTATTATAATGTCCACAAAATCCCTTCAGATATTACAATAGTACTAATTAGTATTTTATTGTTTCTTTCACTGTTTAGTCATTTGTTTTTTCTTGTAAATACCTTAAGTATTCAGAAAATACATTCGTTAGGTTATATTTAAATAAAAGGTTATAATGTACAAAGCTTCTTAATTGATCAGTTAGATTACATCATTAATAGAAACAAAATTTGAAATATATTCTGATTAGTTCTGGATAAGTGACTAAAATAATTGTGAAAAGTGTACTTTTCTTTAATCTATATTGTTGAATAAATCAGTTTTTATCATAGACTAGTAAACACTATTTTGTAGCTACTATATACTGGATGAAAAAATTCTTAAAAAAAATTGAAATACAAATCATTTTATTCCTAAAATATGTATAATTTAGAAAAAGTATTTGAGTAATGAAATGGAAATATTTTTTTATTGTTGGTTACTTAGCAGTTTAAATTAATGTATCCACCTATAATTA
This sequence comes from Schistosoma haematobium, assembly GCF_000699445.3. NCBI lineage: Eukaryota > Metazoa > Platyhelminthes > Trematoda > Strigeidida > Schistosomatidae > Schistosoma > Schistosoma haematobium. Next base: position 57,437,832 of record NC_067195.1, on the reverse strand, counting down.
AAATATCTATTGTCCCCATTATTTTTTTTTTTGGAATTGTTGTTGACTATTTATCAAATAATAAAAATATAAAAGATATGGTATCGCGTGCATTCTAATTAGATTTCAATCAGTACATTAATACATTTACACACACTACCATTGATAATTGTATTGCATACTATGGTTAACGTTCTCTAATTCACTATGGTATATATATATATATATATATATATATATATATATATATCCACTTGAAGTTGAAAGCCGTGTAAAAATGCACATTATTTATAACTATTAATATACACTGAACAGGGCTAATTTGTTCATTTGATGACAAGCTTTAAACCATCTATTAATTGTATTACACTCTTCATAATTATTTATTTATTTAAATAATTTATTATCAGGAAAATTTATATTTATTTTTAGACAAGGAGATGAATTAGAATGAAAGAATGGCTATAGTCGAAAACGTATATAAAACTCTAAAAAAAGGAACTGTTTATATAAATATGACTGGCAGAACCATGGGGAAATTCTCTAACAGTAGACTACTTTATTTAAGATTACCGAGTTTATTTAACTGTATTCAATTGGATATTCATGTCTGAATGTTTATATCTGCGTGTTTATTATAGAGTGAATAACATGAGGTATTGAAAATGAGATAAAAATCAATCTCTATATGACTCAGTTAAATCAACAATACTATTAAAGAAGATTATAAGTCATTCTATGTATATATTGGTATATCATATATATCTAAAATGGGAAACAGTTCTAGTGAGCATATATCATTGAGTGATATAGTATTTTAGTTAAGTATATATTGTGGTATGTGAAAGTTGAAATGAAAGTTTATAATTTGATTTAATAAGTTTGACACTGTTCAAAAGTATTTTAGCTATGAATTATTCAATAATCTTTCAGTATAAAATTATTGGCTAGCTGAATCTCAACTATAGTAAAATTTATATGTTTGCTATTTATGGATGTTCTTTGCCTTATAGAGATCAAAATGTTTATGAGTAACAACTCATTTTATTAAGATCTATAGGGTAATAAATTTCAAATGGTTAGAAATAAACAAATTATATACTTATACTCCATGCTGTCACTAAGATGCAAAGTTTATTCTTAAGTTTTTTGTCAATCAAGGATATATACCTACCTGTCACATAAGTCTCAACTAGACCTGATTGATCTTCATTAGTTTGAAAATATTTACTTAGTTTATTCAAATTTGCAAATTTATCATTTCATTAGGCATCGTGCATTTTTGACTGATAACAACACATTCTGTTTTGAAACTTGGTAACAAGAAGAAGTAAATATATTAGTCACTAAATTAGCTACCTCTGTTGGTTACAGAAGTTTATTATTTCATATTATCTTTAAACAATACGGTTGCTAATTAATCAATATCAACTACCACTTGGTTAAATTTCATCGTATCTGACTAGGGATCGATCTTTAAAAAATATTGAGATTAGTGGGTTTGGATAGTTTTTTTAATCTATTTATGACCTATAATGTAAATCCTCATATATTGTCTTTACCTTTTATCATGAATTAAGTCATATAAACCTTCATTCAGTTAAAACACTTGTAAATTTAATGTTAAAAAAACAATAATTTATTTTCCAATTTAGATATTTAAATGAATTTTTAGAATAAAAGTATCTAAATATCGCGGTTTATTTTAATCTTCAAAACATTTACGTTGATACATATTCCTAACGGATGACATTTAAAGTATAACTTATAACTTTTCAATGAACGCTAGATTCGGTTTCTAATCTCTTCTAGTAACCCACAGGCTAGAACTACACAGCAACTTGAACACGAGAGAAAAGGCGCGAAACAAGAAAGAAACACCTTACTTCAAAGGTTCGTTTATATACAGGAAGTTTAAGGTTTTTACAGTGCTTTACATGACCTTGGTTTTCCGGAAAATTCTTGAACGCTACTAAACATAGTAGTAGTATAGGTAACCATCCAATCAGAAACTTGACATGTGACTTTTCACTTTCTAGATGCTTCTGGCAAAGCTCCTAGTTAATGCTGATTGAATAAGATGTTTCTCAATGTTTTCAGAGATTTTTTTGCCATTTTTCTAAAAGTTTTCTGGATCTCCCTAACATAACGTATGACTTAAAACGTAGGACTAGTCTGAAAAACTATGGACACTTCCCCCAATGGTTTTTACTAGAAATATTCAAACTAATGGCTCGGTCAGCTTCAGTCAGACTATAAATCACAAACATTTCACGTACATAACAAGCTTTCAAGATAAATCGAAAATGAACAGATTAGATTCTAGAGCTATAAACTAAGTGATAATATTTTAAACGAATAAACTTGACGTTCAATTAAAATGAGGACAATACTAACATTCCGAATACAGAAAAAAATAACTTTTTATTCAGTCAGTCCTTCATGATACACTGATAGTTACTGGACATTATGAGCTATTATAAGGAAATCGAATATCTGCCTACATTCCGAATATCTATTTTGTAGAAGTCACACCACTAACCTTATTTAAATCATATTTGTTTATAATGTTAATGATTTTGAAACGTGTTATTAAATGGAGTCGTAGTGTGGTGAACATGAACACAAGTTTAGACAACCAAATGCATTTGAATACAATAACGTAATTTGCAAAACATCAATCAACTGTCTCAGACTTCATTGTCCCTCCACTTCCATAGCAATCATTATTTGTTCTCGTTCTCTTTTCTTTGATATTCTAAACCTTCTATCTCTAGGCAGACATTATTAGCACACATCATAGTAGTACTACAGATTTCGCTTAGAATTTAACTATGATAAGAAATCCTTCACAAAATACATTCAGTGTTTTTAAAAAAAAGATCTTTAAAGATCTTGTGTTTAAATTACATTCGAATGTTGCTTGATTGTGATTAACAAATTTAACTTCGATGATCACTAAACAATAATTTTATCATTTCAGTCTACAAATATTGTCATTCAAATGTACAGTCATTTAAGATCCAATATTCTACGTTTGATATTCATTGATATTGGAGTAAATTCGATGAAATGTTTGAAAATTTTTCACGAAACATATCTACTTAATTATATGTGAAAATTATATATGAAATATTCTCAGCGATTAAAATTTAAATAATTCCAACGTTTCGTCCAGTTAACTTGTCTGAACTTCTTCAGGGTAATAATCAAGATCAAAATCATCAAATCATCAATTCATGATAAAAGGTAGAGACAATATATGAGGCTTTACATTATAGGTCATAAATAGATTTAAAAAATTTATCCAAACCCACTAATCTCAATGTTTTTTAAAGATCAATCCTTAGTCAGATATGATGAAATTTAACCAAGTGATAGTTGATGATTTTGATTTTGATTATTACCCTGAAGAAGTCCAGACAAGTTAGCTGGACGAAACGTTGGAATTATTTAAATTTAAATCGCTGAGAATATTTCATATATAATTTTCACATATAATAACTTCTCTATACTCGGCGCCCAATTACTGTCAAACTATTCGTTCTAATCTTGATGAATATTTGTATCTACTTAATTGTTTGTAAAAAATACTGTGATTCTAACCCAAGAATACAATGATGGCATCTAATATATTTTTTTTACCTGAATGTTGAGTCAGGTCAATTGTATAACCCCCTGAGGCTTTTAATTGATTTATTACTTAAATTAATAATTTTCTGTCATAAGTTTATTATTAACAGATACACTATCATTCACAACTTCTTTATTATACTACTACTAATAATAGTAATATATGAATACCGTCAGGAATTGAAAATGAATTAAGTTTAATTACATTTATGTCTAATAAATAAAAATTAAATTAAATAATAATTTATAAAATAATGTAGGACATATATATTAAAAGGAGAATAGATATATCACATTTAAGCTAATCATTATTCATCTTTACTTATATTACTTATGACTTAAGGTAATATCAAAGTAGTAATACACATAGAATGTACTCATGCCAATCAATGACTGATCAATTCACAGTCTTAAATCCTAATAGAAAGATATAAAGTAAGCAATGTCAAGTGAGTTTAGTAATAAAAAAGAGAAAAAAACAGAAAAAAAATTTTAATGAGCAATTATTTAATTCATTCGCATCATTTAATATAATACACTAGGGGTTATAAAATATTAAAAAAAAACAAAAAAAAGGAAAACGGAATTGAATATAGAACTAAATTTAAAAAATAAACAAACCCATAAATTAATCTTGTTAATTATTAATTTAATAATAATAGAAAAAAACTAGACGGTATTATGTTAAAAATCCAGACTGAATGTTTGATCTTATAAATGAAAGAAAAATAAAATAACCCTCATGAGATTAGAAGAAAATAATAATAATACTCATTTGAGCAATTGTCTCATTATGGTGTAATAAACTATTCGTTTATGAACTATGTTTTATAGATTCTCTTTTGTAGTTTATTAACTAAGACAAAAAGAATTCACTTGGTATTGTTTTACTTGTATCTTTGAATCCTGAAATGAACATCAACTCTAGGATGTAGGTACATCTAGTTAACGAGTCTCTAATAGAATGAAATATAAGTCCTGGATTTTATTGTTAGTCACTATTCATATTTGCTTATAAAGCTTGTGACTTCAGGTAATATCAAGGCATTCCGTACAGGATGCACATATGCTAACAAGATACTGATCGATTTCAGTCCTAAATAACAATGGGAAGATACAACACCGAGTGAATTTAAACTTCACCCCATTACACAAGCAGGTGGTTATCAGGACTTAGTAGCTAAGTGGATAACGCGATGACGTTTGTAGCGATCGGTGCTGGGATGCACGCACATTCAGCTGAAGAGTCCCAAATAGTAATAAACGTGCATCCTGAACTCTACTGCTAGCCACTATCCATCTTGGCTTAAAACAAAAAGAAATTTCAACGTGAAGAAATTAAAGAAATCGGTACTTCTGCGTTTTTATAAATTAAAAGATGATAACAGTGTATGTGGAAGTTTTTCAGTTCAGCTAAATAGTAAAAGTACCACGGATTATCTAAGTATTATTTTCAATGTGAATGAAAAAGTATGTAACTTGTTGATTACTGTTTGTTCAATTTATCTGTGAAAGGAAACATTTTATATGTTTGAAGAAAACTGTTGGTCATTTTTTAAAAATGAATTTACACAAATGTGTAATTATTTTAGCGTAACTACTACACAATCACTCAGATAAATGTAACATTTATCATACACCTTTCTGTGAACCATTTTAAATATGATAATGTGATGTGACTAGCCTTTGATACACTGTAAATTGACATACCAGAGAATAAATAGATCTACTGCAAATACAAATCGATTGTCACATCTTTTCTCAAAAAAGCTTGGTCATTTCGACAGTGTTAATGTTAATGTATCCGAATCAGTTTTGATTACAAACGTTTCATGTTTGTAGTCAACGCAGTAAACTCGCTAGTCATATGTTGTAAATATTTACAAAAGAAACTAAACAAATGAAATAATTACAAGGAACTACTGTGGTGAAAGTTCTTGAGAATGAAAATATAGTTTTATAACTTTTTCTCGAATATATATTACGGTTGGTTCCTAGGTCCATATGGAGCGGCCACAGTCGACGTCGACACATAAATTATGAAATTTTTGAGATCTAAAAGTTATCTAAAATTAAGTTTGACCTTCAGTTTCTCATACTCAGGTATTAATTGAGAAGCCCACAAAATCGACTAAAGATTTAAGTGATATCTTGATTGAATTTTTGGGACTCTAAGACTGAGTTACTCATAGTTCAGGTATTATAATTCAATGTTTTGTTATTTATTAAATTTAAAATGAGATTTTGAGAAATTTAACCTTACTGAATGTTATTATAGTTTACGTCTTCAGTATTTTAAGGTTTTGAAGATGGTATCACAAAAAAAATTACTGAAAACTTTTAAAACGTCTTTAAATAGGTCGTATATTATTAATTTCAGGGTATATAACTAAACAATTTTCTAATATACAAATAGTGGTTTTAAAAAATACGATGGTTATATATCAACAACACGAAGACATCATTTTTAAAAGCTCAATATTGTAGAATATAGTTATAGGTAGTGTAATGTGTACTACTGATGTCGACAGATATAAGTGGTGTGTGTCATCAATGAAAGGTGAAATGCCTGGAAGCAGAATATTAGGAAGATCAAAGAAAAGAGAACTAGAACAGAGAATTATTACTGTCGAATATAAGGAACAGTGAAGTTTGAGACGATTGACTAACATTTTGCAAATGAAGCATCTACTATATGGTTCTCAGATTTTACTAATTTTGAATTCAAATCCATTTAGTTGACCTCATTTGTGTTCTCGTTCACTACAGCACTACAAAATTTATCTTGCGAACTCATTGGTGCGAAAGTATTCATAATGGTGAATAGAGATATTCTTATTACTGTTATAATTACGATTAATTTTTGTTATCATGGATAACAGCTGGATGCATAGATCACTCAAAAATTACGGAGAATACGAAGATAAGACTGTAATGAAGATCTACTGAACAGTGATAAGAACTGATTCTTTACTGGAATACCCATAGCTTGTAGAGACATAAACATAATATACATCAAAGATTTGTTGAAATAAGAAACCATAAATACATCTATGGTAGTCTTCGGCAGATAAAAAAGCAGATATTCAAGTGTGAAAAAACACAATAAAAATGGTAAGAATGGTTTGAATAACTTCAACATTTTCAACAAACAAACAGAGCCCTGTCGTATTTAATTTAAGTATCACTTTCTAAGTGAATTTTTCCGTTGAATACATCATTACTCTACCTGTATATCTATCTTCGAAACTGGGTATTTTCCATTTCAATTGTCATTAACTATGAATGTTTTCAGTCAAAATCGTTGTTATCAAGAATTTGAATATAGTTGAAGTTAATTATTTTTTTACAATACATTATTTAGTGTTATCTGAGAAAACTTTACAGGTACTCATACTTTACATATCAATTTTTCTTAACAACCGGAACCTCTCTTCTATCTTTCTTTAATGTCATTATTGGTACTACTTTTCACATGTTAAAAGTTTCTTTATTGTATCTCATTATACACCAGAATAATAGAATTAAATATCTGAAATCCAAATGTTATGAGAACGGCTGACAGACGCATTCCAAGTAAGGACCGCAGTCACATAAAGCTGTCTACTCTCTCCCTTTCTCTTTCTTCTGTTGGTCGACTGGATTATGAAGACCTGGACATCTGAGGAAAAACACGGCATACAATGGACAGCTCAGAACCAATCAGACGATTTGGACTTCGCAGTTGACCTAGCCGTACTATCGCATACACACGAAAAAAATGCAGATAAATACAGCCAGTGAAGCAGCAGTCTGTGCATCAGTAGGCCTCAACATACACAAGGGGCAAACCAAGGTCCTCGAATACAACACGGAAAACAGCGATCCAACCACACATGATGGAGAAACTTTAGAAGATATAGAATCCTTCACATACCTGGGAAGCATCGTCGATGGACAAGGTGGTTCAGATGCAGACGTAAAGGCGAGGATTGGCAAAGCAAGGACTGAATTCCTACAGTTGAAGAACATATGGATCTCAAAACAACTTTCAACCAATATCAAAGTGAGAATCTTCTATACGAATGTCAAGACAGTTCTATTGTACGGAGCTGAAACTTGGAGAACTACAACAACCATCATCAAGAACGTGCAAGTATTTATAAATGGTTATCTACGCAAGATACTCAACATCCATTGGCCGGATACCATCAGCAACAGCCTTCTGTGGGAGAGAACAAACCAACTTCCAGCTGAAGAAGAAATTAGGAAAAGACGATGGAAATGGATAGGACATACATTACGCAAATCGTCAAACTGCATCACGAGGCAAGCCCTAACGTGGAATCCTGAAGAGAAGCGAAAAAGAGGAAGGCCAAAGAACACATTACGTCGGATAATAGAAGCAGATATGAAAAGGATGAATTACAACTGGAAGGAGCTAGAAAGGATTGCCCAGGACAGGGTTGGATGGAGAATGCTGGTGAGCGACCTATGCTCCTTCACGAGGAGTAACAGGCGTAAGTAAGTAAGTAAATGTTATGCTTTTGATATATCGATATTGACATTAAGAAATCATTTTATGTTTGTTTTAGTCTCATTATAAATACAAAACTTAGCTTTAACAACCCAGTCTCTTATGGATAATATATACACAACGAAAACAACACATGTTTATTGACCTATAAATTAGAGTATCTGAATAATAATAATAATAATAATAATAATAAAACAATACCCTATCACATTTATTTAACTTTTCTCCTATAATATAAAAATGAGCAATAATAACACTATCAAATAACCTTTATATAAAACTGTTGTATTGACGAGTAATTCATTCATTCACTCATTATTTACACCTGTAATATAAACTCAAAGAATAATCAATAATATAAATGTGCCATAGTGTTGTTTTCTTTTCATACCGTCCTTACAAAAGATTTAATTATTTAAACCAGCATTTGAATTGTTTACTTCCTGTAGTTATTATGTTTCTTTTTCGATCATTACTGTTTATAAACACTTTGACTGGAAATGTTCTCAATACATTATTAATTAGTCTAGAATGTTATTTTCTTTTCTTTTCTCTTTTTTTCACTCATAGCATTTTGTTTACGATTTATTTGTTTATTGTTATCAGTTGATGTTTCTACTGTTTAGAGAATATAGGGAATAACAGTCAAAATAGTTTTAAAAAAATAATCCCGGAAATGTTGTTCTTTTTTTTGTCTGAAATTTATTTATTGCCTACATATTGTAAGGAAATAATCATACTATCACTATTATTATTATTATCAGTAGTAGTAGTAGCAGTAGTATTATTAGTAGTATTATTACTAATGGCAATAGTTGAAACAGGAATTTAATAAATGTGTTATTATCTCTTTTGTTTAATAAATAAAAACAAACAAAAAATAGACAGAGACAGTAATGGTTTATACGTTTCCGGCTAGTAAAACGATTAACTTTTTTTTCTTTCTTCTAACAATAAACATTTTTATTTAAGATTGTCAGATCTACTCATACTTTTTCGTTTCATGAATGTTTTATTTGTTTAGTTTATTGCAAACAAGCAGTTGTAGGACCTTATAACTGCAAGAGCATGAGTTTTTTTTCGTCCATGAGATTCCTGATGAGAACAGTTATATCTTTGTATTTTTTAAATTAGAATTTGTGACCAGAACATACCTCTTACATCAGAACTAAACACCAAGTTCATAATGAAGTATGCTAGGGAAAACAGGTATAAAAGATTTTGAAGCGTAATATAATTTCTTAAATGTCTCATTTATACATGGCCGGAGTATAACAACAGCTCCTCTGAAGCTAGTCCTAGTTTTTCGACGTGCATGCAATTTTCTTCGCTGATTTCAAGCACCTCCAAGTTGTATCCTTTCTTTTCTGCAGCGATTTGGATGACTCTCCCGGTCTCCCACATTGTACGAGCATTCCATGTACCTTAATTAATGGTTGCTCTGGTTGTCAGAAAGGGGTATCAGTCTCGTGGCTTACGAAGATATTCTGTTTTTACCATGAGGCATCATAACATCGTTAGACCTTCTAACTCACAGGGCAGATTTTAAGTAGTTTGAATTATTTTTTCTGGTTAGCATTCTTTTAACGAGTTAGTTTTCTACGGAATGAGGTCACTAACTCCATGCCCAACTCTCCTCCTTTATCCGAACTTGGAACCGACAGTAGCACCTGAGGAGCTGCAGGCAGAGTTTCCATTTATAAAACAAAATATAACTTCATCAGTTCAGTTCACTTTCACGATTACATTTCAGTCAATTATTCATTTATAGTATTTCTTTCATAAATTGTTTTCCCAGAAAAATTCTTTTCAAGTATTTCCTTAAATTATTTAAAGTGTTCATAAATTTTTTGTCACCGTGATGAACAGTAGGTGTCTTCATATTTAGCAGGTATGTTTAAATAATTAAATAACAGTGATTACTAAAAACATATCTGTTTAAGTGTTCTGTCTTTTTTTCTGTTTTGATTTTACATCTTTCAGATTCCTCATATCGAAAACATGTGTCAATATTTTTTATAATTATTTTATAGGTATAAAAATATGATATGGCTGCTTAACATATATTACACTTAAACGATACGTAATCGTGTAAAAACAGCATGTGGTATACTTGAACAAAATTTTCAAGAGACTACATGTGAATTAATGTATCTAGGAGAGAGAGAGAAAGAAAGGGAAAAAAGAGCAAAGAGAAAAGATGCAATCGAAAGAGGGAGAGAAAAAACAACCACAACAACAATACATTATCATTAATGTTGATGTTGTTTGGTGAAGATTTGTTAAAACATCAAGAAGTACTAGGAGAAATAAAAGCAAATTTTATTAAAGGATAAATAGGAGAAAATATATATAGCAATAAAGGGAGACAGACAATATGATAAGATCTTTAAACATGTAAAACTAAATATCATTATTGAGTTTATATTATGGGATAAAGCAAGAAAATACTAGCGAAAAAAAGACAGTATGTTTGAATACCTGGTTATCATCATATTGATTAAGCTATAAAATGAAGTAGTACTTACTTATATATAAGTAGATTTTGTTTTGCAGTATTCAGTTTTCCTATAAGTTACTCTTCAGTTTATGGTTGTTTGCAAATTTATGTTAGTGATTAATCTAATGGGATTTATAAATAATTTGTCATGAGGTTACTTTCTTGAACATAATCTCGAATAATGGGACGATTTATCATGTGGAAATGCTCTGTTATATTCTGTGTACACTAGGTTTTCTCAAATAATTTAGGGTACTAAACGTCTCTGCTCTTTGAATTGATCCGACCAATCTGAGTAAATAATTTCGATATGTGAGAATTCATTCCTACAGCTAAAACGAAGTCGACTTTTAATAAGATGAATACTACATTTGACCTTTATATTTTTCTTGTAATAAAGTTTTGCTTGAATAACCCGTACTCGCCTGAACCATCGTGCCTTTTTGGTAAACTAAATATAAATGACCTCAGTATGTCTGTATTCTTCAAGACATCTTTACTATTTTATGAAGAACACTTTTATTATAACTAATCCCATCACTTAGTTTTCAAAGCATAACGTAGGTCTTTTAATATAGCATTAACTGCTCCAGTGAAGGACAACTAAACAATGAGACCTCAACTGGTTTTATATTTTCCAAGACTCAAGATAATTAGAAAGAAATAACATTTCATTCGCAATGCAAGTTATTCCACCTTGATACCTCTTGTTGAACTAATGGAATGTTTTTTACTATTTTATATTCCTTAAAGTCAGATGAGTAGTTCAGGTTGCTCAAAGCCTTATGTGGCCTTATATATATAGACAAGGAGTATACCTAGGATAACGTTCTCTTATATTTCATTCAATACATTGCAAAAAATGCAAAGTTTTACTTAATCTCAAGCCTACTAACAGGCCGGCAACACCAAATTTAATATAGGTTATGATGCTTTTATGTTCTGTAGACATTATTGAATGGAGCAATTAAGGATGCACAATATGAAATGGTTTGACTTCTATTCAGATCATAGTGACTCGACAACATCAGAAAATATCATTATTTGTATGCTACCCTGTGTTTACATTCTTAACCGACTAGTTAAGTTGGAGATAATGTGGTTTAAGGGATTGGTTGATTTAAAAAATTTAAGCTATCTATAAATAACTGCTCACATGTAATGAATAACGCTCTATTCCTATAATGTTATTTATATATAGCTTTGAAATATCACATATTTCCCAAATGTTTCAGTTTGGGATTTGTGCATACTTCCTGCTGAAAGCGCAGACTTTTATTTTCAAGGGACTTTACTTACACACAGTTACTATATGACATTGAATTGTAATCACCTTCTGTTTTCATATAAACTAGACACTTGGTCTTGAACAATGGGATACAAGTACTTTTGATCTATGAGCCATTATTAAAACAAAACTAAAGTCCTTGACTTCACTACTAGCTTCAATCCAAAAAATATGATAAGCCATCGTCTGTTCGTTTGTTTTCGGTTAAGACACATTTGTTCAATAAACTGAAATATTAATCGTAATAATCTATAAATAATATGCCACTTACCCGTTTTTAGAGCCTTCATTTGTTTACTTCAGTGCATATCTACACCCACTTAGTGGCTTAGTTTTAGATTTCTGCAGAAATAAAATAATATATAAATCTTATATGTATACTAATTGCTCTTTTACTAAAAATTACAGATGGAATTTTGTTAAGTAAATTAATAATTTTAACAGTTAAATTCACGAGTCTGTCAAGGCTAGATCACCATTGAAAACCTGGACGTCCATTTTGTTCTAATGTGTGCGCATTCACGATTCCACATTCAGAACTGAAACCCAAGACCTTCGATCTCGTGCGCCAACGCTAGACATTAACACCATTAAATGCCGTCTCAGCGGTCTAGTGGTTAAGCATTCGCGCATGAGATTGAAGGTCTTAGGCTCGAGTCTCGCTTGCAGTATCATAGTTGCGCACTTCTGAGGTGTCCCCAAATGCTCTGATATGACCAAGCGCGGGGTGGGCCCTCTCCCTCTCTCTAAATGCTCTCACACGGCCAAGCGTATACAACCTCTGCCAGGTCAGTCCTACTCACTGCCTTCTCGTGATGGGGGTATTGTTTACGAAAATGAGTGGACGAAAAGCGAATGTCCGGCGCTTTATCCGGATCCCAAACCAATGATGCACATGGGCTCCAGTATCCTGCGGGAACAAACGGCGTATGAACCAATCGTTGGCCACCGGCTACCATGGGACTGCATCTCTTCACGATGCTCCACTGCCTTGTGGGTCAGACCTGTAGGTCAAAGACTCGGGATGTGGCCCCCCAAGAAAACCACTTATTTCGGCTTGGGCACCCGGGCAGTATCACAGCCCAAGCAGAAAAGTGTGGCGTATATATATTTGGTGCCCTCTTGTACCAATAATTATGTGTTCAAATGAATAAATAAAATAAGATGAAGCAACTGCCTAGTGCTTCTAGGTTCTCAACAGTAATATAGTTTCATTCGACTCATGAATTCAACTATTAAAATACTACAATCACCACAAATCTCCATATTGTTTGTTATTTATATTTCAATAAATTTCATTGATTCCACTAGAAAAAACTATACATGATTCATGACATTTTAATTAATTCTTCTCTTTGTCTTTTTATTTATCAATTACAGAAAAATACATGAATAAATGTAATAGAAACCGGAATTCAATCTTATTTTACAGTGATCAAATCAAACTGAATAGAAACAATAATAATAATAATAATAAAGACAACAATCCTGAATAAACAAAACTTAAATGAGACGCCAAAATACAAATAACTGCTTGAATTTTTAAAATGTTTTAATTTTATTTGTCCACTTGTTTTGAGTAAAACAACTACAACCACTGTAAGGATAATAATAATTTCTTTTTAATGTTCATAATTATAATAATAATAACAATAGTGGGAGAAGTTATTCTTAATTGACTCTTTTGAGACATACAATTATATATATATAATTAATTGGCAGATGGTTATGTCTATCATTTTATAAATGACATTTTCTTATAGGATGATACTACTACTGATTAATAATGGTTTTTTTAATTATAAAAAAGGTATATTTTAATAGAATATCCATAATGAAATAAGACAGACGTTCAATTATGATTATCGACAAGTTAATTATTATGATTGATAAAGTTGAAATCTAGTTTGAGATCGTTGTATTACTTTCACTGGGTTGATTAGAAAGTATATCTGTTGAGAAATTCATTTTCTAATTATTACTGGCTCAGTGCTCTAGAACTTAAGCAAACGCGTGCGAGACTGATAGGTCCCGAGATCGTGGATGCGCAATGCTGAGGAGTTACAGGTTTTCCATGATGGTCTAGCTTTAATTGACTTATAAATTCAACAATGAAAATTATTTAATTAATTCTTGCTAATATCTTTATAGTTTAGCAAAATATTATAGGAGACATATCATATGACAAATATACAGTGTACTTACATTTAAGGTACCGGTTACAAGTCGCATTGTAAACATCAGCATTCGGATGCCTCTATATTCATTTGATGAGTCCTAAATATAATGAAACACTTGTCTTGTATTTTACTTTTGACCACTGTTCAACTTCTATGAAAACTTGTGACAAAAAAAATGATATTGCGGCAATCCTTTCAGAATTCAGATTTCAATCTTTAATATCAAGAACGAAAAATACAAATCTATTCAAACGGTTTACTGAAGATATTAGCAATAAAGAGAATTTATGATTATTTCAGTAGCGTTAATAAGTTATTTTATGAATTTATTTAAATCCAATTATTAAGTTGTTTGTACCGTTAACTCCGCCTGTAGCCTTTCTAGAGTTACTACCGGTCTCAAGCCCGGGTAAAGGAAGAGGGTTGGGTATGAGATTACCGACCCCATCCCGTAGAAAACTAACTCGCCAAAAAACGGTAACCAGAAGTAATTATCATTCAGTTCTCTTGTAAATAAAAAAAAACCGTTAGGCTACTTTTGATTTTAGTATATTTTTAGATAACTTAGTTTATCTAGAATAGTAAATATTTAAACAATAAGCTGAAAGAAACATGATGGTACATAAAATCATTTCAGGTATTTCGAAGAAAAATTATTTTTTTCTCTACGAAAGTATCAGCAAATTTGGCCAGATTATAATTTATGGACGAACCAATCAAGTATAAGATATCGGGTGTTGGATTTTGGCAAAATAAAGTTTTGGCATTATAGCTGATGTCAGCTTGTAATGAAAACCTTAAATATAATTTCTAACTTTAACTGTCAACTGTAAATCACAATTCGAAGTTTTCGCACAGGTTTATAATCCTCATTTGGTCTTATTTATCAAGTGAACACTATCAAGGTCATTTCAGTGCCGTTCAACGGTCATCCGTAAATTATATTCTCACCGCGAATTCCCACTGTACTTGTCACATATTTTATGTTGAAATCTTTCATTTCAATGTATAGTAATTAAAATAAGCTTATAAAAAACCCATAAGATCGTATGAGCTAATATATTATTACATAAGAAATAGAGTAAACTAAGTGTCCATAATGAGAAATTTCATTGCTATTGATTATATAGTTACTCAAGATTAATCAAAGTTTACTACAATTAAAACCAGGGTAAATGATGCATAATTCATAGAATAACATAAATTCCTTAAGTGCTATCAAATTTGAAACTTTCAAGTGTTTACCTTTTAAGCAGACTATATATATATATATATCATGGTGAAGTTTACTTTCTAAAGTATTCAATAAGTGTATAGGTCGCATTTAAGTATTCTTTTTTTCTTAAACTTTTTATTCACGTCTCATTGATTGCAATGTTCGTGTCAGAAAAGAAATTCCCTGATTTACTTGTTAATTCATAGATATTAAAACGTTTATATAGTTATGTCTTCTTGTTTAAGATAAACTCCTCTAAAATGTGAGGTAATATTTATTACAGAAAGTCTTCTTTTCTGACCTCTGTGTAAAATAGGTCTAGTGTTTTTATTTGACATGAGTTGTACGCTCACATACGATTGTTTGCACATTACGAAGAAAAGATTAAAACTCTTGTTAGATAGTAGTACTTTGCCACAAGTGTCAGTTTAGAACTTACTTGAACGATCTGATCTTCTGTCGTAGATGGCAAAAAGTAGCATGTAAAAGATTTAGTGTTTGAAATAAGAAAAATACTATTGAAAGGGAGTAAATGTGTTATAAACTGGTTCCAACTTATGAAGATAATGTCATGGAAAATTATTATGCTCATTTTAGACAGTCCCTTTGAATTGATACTTCCTCGGAGATCTAAACCTAAGATAAATATGCATTACTTGTGAGCACCAAACACATATCAAAATAGAATAAAAACTAATGTTTTTGATCATCACAAACGAAACAAAGTTTACTTCGACGTTGAAGCTGATCAGCTTTTCATGATATCGTTATTCTGTTGTCAAGCATCTAGAGAATTGCTTTATCATAAAATCCTTCAATCCTAGCAGAACTCATACTGTCTGTAGGCCGTCTATGAATTGTTCAGGCAAAGACTAAAACTTGAAATTTATTTTAATCTTATTACTACTTTTTGAGTTGGTAATACGTATTTGTTTACACTGATCAGGATGTCTTAGGTTTTTCAGTCAACTAATTTGGTTCATTTCCAATTTAAAAAAATCACTTTAGCACATGCTATTTAAAACTCAAAATTCTATGTACACTTTTGTTTGAATGATTATACAATGTAATTTAGTGTAGTATGATTTCCATCATCTTTTGTGTATGCTGGAATTAAGATCTATATGAAATCATCGTATTTATGGTTCTATAAAAGCTTTAGATCCCGAGAACTCACTTGAAAAAGGACCTAATTTTGTAATTTATTTAGAAAATTTGAATTTCTTTGTTTTCGCGCCGATAGCGCCCTTGTCACCTTTATGTCGTATTTCCCATTGAGAAATATCTTAAATGCTATTGGTCCGTTGCTTCTTTTAGTATGCTATTTGGTAACTCTCCCCAAGGGCGGTTTTGCACTGTATATATACGTTTTGAATTGTGTTTTGTTGTTATCGTTCGTTTCTGGCTGTTTTGTAGAATATACTTTCCATTCCAAGCTTGGACTTCTACCTCTAGTTAGCGGAGCTAGGACGCATCAATAGCTAGCTTATTGGTCTTTGGTCACCGAGTCTTGTTCTCATTCGCCGATTAAATGAACTCGTGATAGCTTCAAACCTAGCAAAGAAACTAATTTAGAAAGGATGATAAAACGAATTAGTGAGGTTGAGAAACATAAACTAGTTTTTAATTATAAGTTAGCAACGATTTTAAATTTACCTTTAATTCAAGTACCTATGTAAAATCTCCTATTTTTTTCTTTTAAAAACATAACATTATTGGTTGAAAGTACAAATTTAAATGTAATTTAAGAAATGTAAATTTAGAAAAGTCGGCATTTTGTAGTTGAGAAAATGTAAATAGTTTTAGATTAATTATTATTTTTCATGTGATACAAAATTCTCATATAAACTTCTAAATACTTTAAGTGTTTATAATTGTTTGTTACCATAGTAATTATGTTGTAATGATTAAGTTAGTTTTAGTTACTGGTTATAATCTCTTACAAGTTTTCTAGCGGAAAAAGAGAAACCGAGATTTTTACCGAAAAAAACGTGACAGACCACTTAATTCACTAATTCACAATACTTTCTTATTTGACTAAACATATGAATGGTTGATTTCATTTAGTGCTATTAGATGTCATATATACTTCCGTCGGTTAGGGAAGTTTCCAGTTACAGTTATGTACTACTAACAGCCTTTAAATTTATTGACAACGATTCTAATATGTTCTTTGGAGAAATAATTCAACTATCTTTTTTTAAAGAAATCAATAGTTTGATATTTAGTGTTACAAGAAGCAATCAGCAAGTACCAGTAAACCTAGCTTATGTGCTAATTTTTGGCTTTCAGTTATTGGAAGAAACTGATTCTTCATGTGGGATATGAAACTAATGTCACACTCGGCACAATTACCACTGAAACTGAATTGACCTTTTATTAGACAACAAACGTGTTGATAAGAGACTAATAACCATTAACTTGGTGGTATTATGTCTAGATTGAACACTCCAATTTACAGATCCCAGTCCATTATAAAGTATAATTTTGCTCATGAATTCAAATGAATTTTATCGTTGATTGGTAAGCAACACGAAATATGAGGACTGGAATTCATATGAATTACTTACATTTTAACAAAATGCGCCAAGATCTCAAAACAAATAGATTAACTTCCACAATACCGGAATTCCTTTGACATTAAAATACTAAACAATACAGTATTGATTTCCACTGCAAGATATTCTAAAAGAAATTATGAGATAATATACGTGTTAAACTATTTACAAACTAGTTCAATGGAAGGGTATTATGATCTTAGTTATAAAATCTTTTTCTATTATTCATATCTTAAGGTATATCGCGGATAAGTTCATTCTAATATGATTTTCATGTTACCTAAAGAATATTCTCCATTATGGATACTTAATTTATAATAATGTCATTAATGAATAGTAAAATGTTCTCTAACTGATATACGTCAGTAAGGGAAACTATTTGTTTATCTTTAATGATTTGCATTATTATCATTTATATAGAAAATTCTGTCTTACTACAGATAATAACTTGATGAATAAAATTAATTCTCTGATTGTTAGCTTAAAACTACATCAAACAAGTTTCACTAATCAAAGCTAAATAAATTCTGATCCAAGTTATGAATACTTTTTGATAAATATGACTTGATTTATCCCCCCTCCCAAGAAAATTAGCATTCTCAGAGGTTTTATAAAAATGTTCTGTCAATGGAACTGTAGTGCCGGTTGCTATGTTAAACCCATATAACTTATTTTAGCTTCTGGATGATGGACCAATTTATCCATTCTTCTCAAGCTGAATTTCGATCTTCTTGATTATTTGCTTAACAACCCTAACCGTTTTAATATGAGCGTATATGTGTGCATTTCTTATTCCACTCATTACATATCTGTAACTAATTTTTGTGTGATTAAATGGGGTTGGCTCTCATGCCTTCTCCACTGCGTATCATTTCGTTACGCTCTGTTACTTTGATTATCTGCTTGGATCAATGATTGTACAAAATATGCGTATTTAAAACCTATTCTCGTAATCGACTTATTTTGATCCCGTTACACACTAACACGAGTTAAGTCGATGAATATATACGAGGATAGCCAACATATGTATTTCAATAACAATCATTCATAAGATCGACCTGAAGTCAGATATAGGGTCACAATACCTTATCAAACAAACGTATAAACAACGAAGTTTACATAGTTTGTACCTGATTTATTTGAATGATAAAACTCATAAAAAAGCATCTTGAATTTAGATGCCATGTTCTAAGTTGAATCAGAACAAATATTCTTCAAATTGTTTTTAGATACAATTGATAACAAAACATTTAAGGTGGAAACCTTTTTGGTTACTTATGTAGCCAAAAATAATAAACTTTTCAAAACACAAGATGAAAGAGTGTTGGTTAGATTACGAAGTATTTACAATTGATTGATCACTGGGTGGTGACCAATGTCATGTATCTCAGGTCCTTTTTGGTGTAGATCAAATCCTATCGACCAAGTGATCAATTAATTGTAAATACACCTCAGTCCTGTAGGAGGTAAGTTGCAGCCTGAACAGCTCAGTGGTAACGTTTCTGACTGTGAAGCTGGGTGACACAGGATTGAATCCGTCATGGAGCATCAGTTCCTTCAAGAGTATGTTCATATCTTGCTGATGAGTGCTAAGTAGCACGAAACCTTGGTACGGGGGTTCCCATTGACTACCTCTAACCACCATCTTATTACAAGGTATCTCTTAAAATATTGCATTATTGTCCTACCTAATAAAAAAATAGTGTCCTTTATTGTCCGTTCCCAATTAATTGATTGAAAAGCGAAAATAAAGTTTATTCGACCTTTATTTTATGCTAGAGATTGATTTATACATGACTTATTTTTATGCCTAAAAGGTTTTATTTAAAAATGGGTAAATAAGGAAAGGAAAGTCAATTTCTTTAGTAAGATTTGGAGCTAGTAAGGTACTTGGCTGAAAGACGGTTATAAATTATTTTGCATTGTGGAAATTAATTAAGATATCCATCAAACTTTTAAAGCTTGAAACAGTATTTAACTATTGCTTTATATCCAGAAATTCTTATAAATTGAGCTATTTGATTAATTACTTTTGTTTGATCTTACTGTTTTGTATAATTTTATTGATAAGCAATTTTAAAGGACTAAAGTATGTTAGAGACATTTTTCTGTGAAAGGAAATTACAGATCAGATGTCGAGAATCAGGATTTTTGGCGTTGAGAAAGAAAACGTATAAATTCATGGTTTTATGAATACTATACATGAAGAATTAGTTCATATATATATATTGGTTCTTTGAATCTTTCCATCGATATGTAGGATTAAAAGTTGATCAGTCTCTGTCAATATCCTATCCTGATTGCCACCACTATGAAGAATTAGATTATGCCATTAAAAATGTACTCATTAATTATGAAGGAGTGCACAGAGAAATGATAATGTCTAATTTATTTAACAATATACAAGCGCACAACTAACATTGAATACAAAAGTGACCAGGCATACTGACAGTACAGTCACATGTGTTTTATACTATGAATCACAATTTAAACGTGTTGTCTATAGTGAAGTTACTTGGTCAAATTCTGTGATCAAACCTAACGTACCTGATTGCAAATGTGCTTGTAAGTTGACACTCCTGAATTGTTTAGTCTAAAAACTAAAGCCAATAAATTTTACAACACAAACGGAGAAATTTGATGAATAGTTTACCTTATGTAACTGACATTGCTCAGTTTAATGTTGTTTTTTTTGTGAGTAGAGTAAACTATTATAAATGTTTCGGAAGAAAAGTTCTGTTTAATATTGTGTGATAAAGAAACCGAAATGAAGTGAATCGTTAAACTCTAAACAATCTTCAATGTGATTTTAATCACTAAAACTGGTACAACTTGATAGTTGCACATGTTACTTGATAACATAATGTGAATTTTTGGAACCTAAAGGTTCATTGATATGATACATAACGAGCTAATGCCATTAACAAGACTGAAGAAATATATCAAAGTTTCTGAGATAATAATGAAAAATCAAAGAAAAAAGGAATCATTCTTCTGAATACATTTCATTCAATACAGATTTTATTCACTCACTTAATAAACCTCAATTAGTAACATCTTCATAATGGTGTTTTGTTCTTTGAGCGGGAGAGAACAGAGAACAAAACTCCATCAAAATCATCCACCTGAGCTACAAATCTTCTCCACCATCTCAACATCTTAATTATATGAACATAAACAAAACATAATAGGTGTCTCACAAATGATAAAGTTTTCATTGTAGTACCCACACCTATAATGAAGCAAACTGTTTTATTCAACACATAAAATATTAATGTAACTTTAAATCGATAACAGTGAGCAATATTAATTGAGTACTTCGTTTAAAAAGAAATCTTTCACTAAAATTAATATCACCTTTTTTTTCGTTTTCTATCAGAAAAAAAGGTATTCAAGGATGCCGATTTGACTACACGTTTCTAAGGAAGAAAATAAAACATTCATCGTTTTTCCACTTATATAATTTACAATTATCTAGTTTAAATAGTGAGAAATTATCAAGTCAGAATTGGTGATTCTTTGGTTAGTTAGTTAGTTAGTCAACTGGGTAGCTTGACTCATTTCCCGATGTCTGTCAAACAATGTAAAGAGAAAACAATCACTTAGAATTACTTTATTCACACATTTTTGAAAATATATTTATATTATTATAGAGTTATTGTTATTATTACTATTTTTTTTAATATTTTGGTTGTAGTGATAGGAATATTAGAAAGAAAGAAATCGGTTATGATGATTGACTGACATAGAATCGGATGTAAATGTACTATTATTGTTATTAAAGTTTTTCTTTCATTTTGAACAAGTGTTATACGAGAGAGATATCCGGTTGTTTTTTATTTCTGAGGCAAAAAAAACATAATAGTGAAAACAGTGACAACTCATAATCTTATGATTCACAACCATTCATAACCAAACAATAAGAAAAGTAGGAAAGTTTTAACGGTTAGACTTGTAATAAACTCTCTTTTTTTCTCTTAACACAAATTCTCTTCTATTACAATTTTAACAGTATTATTATCAATATAACATATTCCTTATTATTGAAATCATGAATCGATTGGTGTTAGACCGTCATTAAAAACCTGGAAGCACTGGATGACCGATTCTTCCTAGTTTGGGACTACTCATCAATGTACATCTACGATCCCGCTGGCAAGAGACGAACCAAGGTACTTTGGTCTCGCGCACAAACGCCTAACCTTAATTAATCGATTCGTGATCTCAACCAAAAACTTAATCTCCACGACCGTATACTGTCTATTCTGTTTTTAATGTAACGCAGAATGAATAATGCGAATTGTTTTTGTCTTTTCATCAAAAATTGGTTTCTAATTTCTGTATTTTATTGTATTTCTAAACAAATAGTTAGTTATAGGTATCGCATTTTTAAAGATATCTATTCTAGATATCACATTGAAAGCCAGTAATTATTTTTAACGTTCATTCATTGTAAGCAATCATCTATTCATATAATTTCAAATAGTTTTCCTAAAAACATTTATCTATCAAGATATGACTTAACTCTTAGCTAACTTTTAAGCAAACTTTTCATTTGTAACGTTATGCATACACTGATGATTATTGAAACAGTTGCCTTTAAAAACAAATGACGAGTTTACGAAAAATATATAAAAAACAATGGTCTTGAAGTTATGTAACAGAACATATCAGATGGTGGTCGGAGGTAGTCAACAGGAAAGCCTGGACCTAGGTTTCGTGCTACTTGGCACTCGTCAACAAGGTATACCTGTAATTTCGAGGGAACTGATGCTCCATGACAGATTCGATTTCATGTTTCCTGTTGACTGTCTCCAACCACCATCTTACCTCAACATAGTGAACCCAATGTTGAGTCACCCTGACTGGTGGCCACATTGCAAATCGGTCGATAGAATTCGTTCTGCACTAAGAAGGATTTGACATACATGAGATTGATCACCATACACTGATCAATCAATTGTAAATAGAACATATATATATTACTGGAAAAATTCTGACTGAACGCGTCTGTCTGTATCTTGTTATATCTCATTATATTATGTTAGACATATTTAATTTTTCTGAACTATAGTTTTATTTAGAATGATAGTATCGGAAAATCAGTATTAAGAAACCGAGTCGGATTTCATATAAGGCTAGTTCAATAAATGGAGGTGGTGAATAAATTTGCCGAGTTTAAACAAATCTATGGAATTCCATTGTGTTCTAGTGTCCTAATAACGAACTCTTGAGCAGTTTGGTATAAGCATCAGTTTAGTTGTAAACAGGGGTATTTCTTAATTAATAGTATGGGCCATTTTCTGTAAATATGTAAGCTTTCTCAAAACAATGACTAAAATTATGAATTTGGTTGAAAGCCTCTTAGCTTGTTTGAATTTAATTATCATACATATTTATAGACAGAGGCTATAAATGTTTATTTAGCTTCCAGCTTGATTACGGTTACCATTCATAAATGTGAACAAAATTTCTAACGAATATTGTTTGTTCAATGAATATTCGATTTCTGATATATTCTCAACGAAATATGAATGAAATAATAGTTTTATTGTATCAGTCAATCGAAAGTAAAGTTGTGCATTGTGAGGTACCAACTGAATAGCTAGAAAGATCATGAAAGTTTTAGATTAAAGTAATAAGTACACAAATATAATTCACTTCTTATTTGAACTGAACACTATCCAATACTCAGCTGAGCTTATTTTATTATCTAGCGAATTAAGTTATTTTGACAAATGACTTAAACCGTCAGGATTGATTATTTAACATCAAACACAAATTTATTATTTCAAAACTACATTACAAGTGCGTAAGACTTTTATTAATTTTGACAATTAACTGAATTGTATTCTTTGGCTTACATAGTAAACCCGAGAGTTTAACTGAAATGTTTCTATTACTGATAAAAATACGTTTTTGGAATTCCTTCTAGAAACTTTTTTTTATTTTTTAATTTGTTGCTATAAATTTGTAAATAATCAAAAGGTAAGCAATGAAATATTACTTATACTATGACGTCTATGATACGTACTGCATATAAATGTTATTTTATGCAACTTATAAAATTACTTTTTTTCCCAATCCGATAGTTAAAGAAATTTATTATTCATCTTTGTATTAGGCAATTAAAGTACTTCATAATGACTGAAACGTAACAAGAAGGAAAGATCAAAATCACTTATGTTTATGTATAAAACAAATAGAAATATAAACATATATACTTTGATCAAATTATGCAAAAATATACAAATATTCAACTGTCACTATAAAGGAATGACTTATTAAGAGAAGTATGTTGTGAATAAAAGGCGCGATAAATGTACCTATAATCTATGAGGTCAGCGTCTATTGTTTTATGTATATTATATCCATTTCACGGATTAAAGATTTTAGTTAATTGTGCGGGTACATTTCCACGAATATTCTACGAATGCTACATAAATGCATATGGTTGTGTTTTGATTGAGATCATGAACCTATTGACGTTAGACCATCATTGAAAACATGAAATCATTGGACGGTTATTTCATTCTAGTATGAGACTCCTCAGAAGTGTTCATCTAAGATCCCGCTCATGGAATTCGAACTCACGACCTCTGGTCTCGCGCAAAAACTTCTAACCTCTAGACCACTGAGTATTTAGTTCTATTTATATTTCATGATCTTCGCTTACCCTATAAAATGAGTATAATGATAACTTATTTTGCAACATGATCGAACATTTTCAAAACTGCCACATTTTTTCTCTAAAATATAGCGGTAAGCTGAAATGAAAATTTACTGTATATATATAAAATATGCTATAAATTTAAAAGCAATAAAATTTACATGGTCGGTCTCTTTGAAGATATTTCACAGTTCATTATTTTTTCTGGTCTATCCTAAATTATTTTCGTGTTATTTAGGCTCATTCTAATAAACCAAATAACTAATCTATTTCTCCGATTACACAAGCATACAGATATGTCGTTTTCTCCGTATCCATATTTAGTATCATTAGGAATAAATAGATAGTATATTATAGTTATCACATATTTTTTGTCAAATCGTTACGTGCATCACATTACGAAAAGATTTCTCATCATATATTTGGTTACAGTTTTTTTTTATACTCTGTGATTACATAACACTTATTATATAACAGTATCGTACACATGCATATACTCGTAATTAATTTCTAACAAGAAAAATAAAACAAAACAAAAAACGATTTCGAAAATCATATGAAATGTGAAGATTCTAATCAGAATTCATTGTTGATGAATCATGTGCATCTATTGTAATTTAGGAGAAAAGATAATCAAATTGATAACTAATAAAAGGACAAATAAACAGAAGTTATACATCTTGCTACCTTTTTTTTATTGTGATAAGATATAAGGTGATATAAAAAGATTTGTATTAGATGAATCATTGTTGACATTGAAGAGAGAATCATAGATTTAATATATTATTATTATTATTATTTGACTATAAATGTGACTTATTATATAAACAGGAGTAATTTAAACAAATAATATTCTGAGAGTGGGTTATCATGTTTAATCATGTTTAATCATCCAAGGAGTTTATTAGATTTTCTTCGTTGTTTTATGATGATACACTTCTCATTCTTATAAGGGTATTTACAATTTAAGATTATGCCAAGAAGGTACATAATTACTTGCTTACGATACAGATTTTTAAAGTTATTCGAATAGTATTAATAGTTTTGCTATGATCTTTTGCTGTATTTTATGAACAAGGATTAGGATACTGCTTTTCAAAAAATGCCTATATTTGTAATGTAATAAATTAAGTGGATTACCATTATTACTCGACCAGTTATTAAGAATGGGTATATATAGTTCACAACTCCACCTGGAGCCCTTCTGGGGTTTCTGCCGATCTCAAGCACAGATAAAAGACGAGGGTTGGGCATAGGGTTAGTGACCCTATTAACTCGCTAAAAGAATGCTAACCAGAAAAAAAATTATTCAAACTATTTAAACTCTGCCCTGTGAGTTAGAAGGTCTTCATTTAGAAAATTTATGACGCCTCATGATGAAAGCCGAGATTCTTAGGAAGTCACGAGGCTGATACCCCTTTCTGACAACCATAGCAACCATTAATTTAGGTACATGGAATGCTCGTACAATTTGGGAGAAAAAAAAGTAATATCTAGTTCATGCTTCAGATCTTATGGTTCGTCAGTCAGTTTAGTAATATCTTTTTATTCGAATCGATGATGATTCACTTAAAATGCTCTTCAAATAACTTGTCTAAAACATAAATAAAAGTGTTTATGAAAGATATCGTATATGGTAACCTTTTATGCTGAAATTACATTGAAATAAAACGCTTTTCACATATTCTACTATGTTTTTATTTGTTACAATAGTGCTTAAATTTTTATCTAATATAATGTACTTATGAATGTCAAATGTTAAACATATATACAAGTGTGTCTATATGATGAAATTATGTTTGTGGAAATACTATGCAAAACCATTTTTAGTGAAGCTTAATATACCACTGAATATTTGAAAGTAAACTACTTTCAGCTATGACTACAACAAAAAAGGGAAATTGGTTGGATTTAATGAATTCACATCTTGTTATAAAACTTAATTAACTGAGATTAAATCCATGGTTGATATAATTAGAAATCTGTGATATACGAATGGAAACAGTAGTTATCGAATGTTAAACATTTAAGAAGACTAATAATTGACAAATACATGTGACTCATTATTGAATGATCTTCAGGGAACAGAACAAATGGGAATTACTTCATTTTACATAAAACTATTAACACATATACAAGATTTGATAGACGTTTTTATCATATTTAAGTATTGATGAACTCAAATTAATGGAACATCAGCTATCAATCATGTACTTAAGGCGTGTGATAATAAATTACATACTTAAAGACTTGATACTTATTAATTTTTAGTTCAATCAGACAGAAGTTGGAAATATTAGGGCGTAATTCAACTGAAATCTTACTTAAATATGAAACATATTCAAGGTGTTTCACTGCATGTTTATGACATAAGAACGAAGTATGAAAACAAACAGAAAGTAACGTCAGTGTTAAATAATCCATGCATAGCAATTAAAGTATCCATTATATTGAAATCAGTAAACGAGTTTATTACTTCTGTCTAATTCTAAAGAAAATAAGAAAATAAGTTAAAAATATCAATTGAGAAAGCCATATGCTTAACTCATAGTTCGTCTTGATAATATACCAAATATTCAAGCGAAATGCTGAAACTGAACGCTCAAGACTTGATCGACCTACTCGTTTCATTCTATGTTCACACTGAAAGCTCATGAATTGACGGCTCATAGTAGGAATATGATTTACTATTTACATTAAAACGTTTATAGACTTCATAATTTTAGTAAATAACTATTCAGAGATATAATCAACTGTTCTTTAATCCTTTATTCATTTTTATCTCTGACAGCTGAAGTAGTATAAACTATTCTATTTAAGTCCCTAGGATTTGTAGAAATAACTGGAACTTTCTTCTGATGAATAGATCTTATGAGGTCAGATGACCAAAAAAATATTTTTAGCATTATCTATCAAATTTTTTGTTGTTACAAGTAAATATCATGTAAAATCTAATCTTTCTTTAAAAAAAGTGTTAAGTGATTATTTTGAGAGCACTAACAAAATAACTCACCACTCTATTAAAAATTACTTAACTGACAGACATCAAAGATGATATATTAGTAATTAAGAAATTTATTAAACGATCAGCAGGAATATGGATAGATTCCTTAAATTTATATAGTTTACAAGGAAAGTAGATTTTGAATAAAAACTGTGAAATATATTTATTTTTCAGTATAGGGTTGCGGAGATTGTTAAGTTTCAATTGATATCATGAATAGATGAATATTAGTTCACCATCAAAGACCTGGAAGCACTAGATGGTCGCTTTATCCTAGTATAGGACTCCTCAGCAATGCACATCCGCGACTCCGGATGCGAGATTCGAACAAAAGGCCTTCCGTCTCTCATGTGACCATGTAACCTCTAAACCGCTGAGCTGGCATTCAACGGTATTAATGTCTAGTAATCTCCCGCAAGACCGAAGGCTCTGAGTTCGAGTCCCTCGTGCTGGATCGTGGATGCCCTCTGCTGCGGAGTTCCATACTAAGACGAAAAGGGCGTCCAGTGCTTCCAGGTTTTCAATAGTGGTCTAGCATTCATCCATTCGCGATATCAAATGAAGTATATTCAGAGAACAATTAAAAATTTTGGATAATGCGAATAATATTTTACATTTCCGACAGATTTTTAAATGTCGTTTTATTTTAGGCATAAAATCTCGAGCTTTTTATTGCAAATCTGGAAACAATATATTTCTTCAAAAGATAATCTTTTGAAAATTGAAGATAATAGTGATTTTTTAGCTTAGAGAGATGATGTTGATTTTGAGTTTTCTTCTCTAAGCTGGATGGTTTAATCGTGAAGCTTTCATCGTTCTCCTGAATGACATCATCAGAACAAACTTCAGATAGAATTATGTGTTACAAAAGCACATTTTATATCTTCTGAGCTTCATTTAAAAATATTGACAACATTTTATGAATACTTTTCATTGATCTAATAATCCATTGTAGTAAACGTTTATTTTCTTGTTTAAAAGTTTTATTTAAACTTATTTCTTACTTAAATATATTACTAATGAATACGATTTTACATTGCTATCTATGAATTTATTCTTCAATCTATCATCATGTATATCCAAATATCTAAATGATAAGTTTTAATATTAACAATATATACACAATTACTATTCATTATCTAATGAACAAATTATTTTACATGTTTGATTGGTTTACCTATCTTCAAAATATATTTATTCATGATCAAGAACTTTTCTTGTAAAGATTAATGAAAAGGTTTATTTTCTATTTTTTTTTAAAAAATCTATCATTCTGATTGGTTAATATTTTTTCAACCACAATCAACCAATCAAATAACTAGAAATAATTTTAAATAAATTTCATAGATTTATTTATTATTTCATATTTATATATATAAATAATAGTTTCATAATTGTTTATTTATTACATATTCAATACTTTTAAAAAATGTTTACTATTTAATTCTTGTTATCCTATATCATGATATTATGTTCATTTTAATTTATTTAACCAAATATTTAAATAAAATTCTTACTTTACTATTATTCTGTATGTTTATAATTAATTCGAATGAATCTAATCAAAATTTATTGGATATAAATAATTATGTAAACATTTCATTATTAAAAATTAATGATAAAATAAAACATTCTAATTCTAGAAGTAAACGTCATATTGATCCATCTATACCAATTGTAACATCGAATAATTTAATTTATTCAACTGAATTAAGAATAATTGCTAGTGCTGTATGTAAATCACATTGTTTACAAAGATGTTCAGAGAAATTAATAAAAGATTCAGTGAAAGACAATATGGTGAGTAGATAAATTGTAATATATATATTTCTTGATTATAGACGTTTTTGTTTGTATGAGTGTGTTAGTTTAGTTGAAAAGTTTAAAGTTAATTATTTTAATATAAAACTACTTTTTGAACTAGATATAAACTTTTTTCGACGATATACAGAAGCTTAAATCTACAAAGTATATAGTAAATCCTTTAGAAATCCTATAAACATTGATATTTTCTTATGTAATAATTAGTACCTCTCTGTAAATTAGGGTAGGGTGGTGAAAATAAGATGTTTATCAGAACAATATGATATAATTTGAACAACTGAAAATTTATTTATATAAGGTATGAAACTTGATTAGATTTATTCTTGATGTACTTATATTTCCAACTAATCTAGTCTGTAGTCTATTTCTTATAAATTCATGTTTCATACGTAAGGTCTGGTTTAATTTATTTATATTGATTGTTTGCAAAAGACAATGGCTATCTGAACTCAGTAGCTAAGTGGATAATGCGATTGCGTTTGAAGAAAACGGCAGGTACATTAAGTTGATAAGCATCATATGGGACGACATGAGCGGCCTGGATTCCACTTTCAGACACCATCTATCTCCTCTTTATGTGTTTATGTTGAACAAGTATAACGTTTTTAACAGAATATTGTGAATTTTTTTCATTTTATTGGTTTATCATTAATATCTTCCAACCTATTGTGTTTCAAACTCGTTTTGAATAAAGTTGAAAATATTTATGGAAGTGAAATAGGTTTATGATTCAGGTTGAAGACATATCACCATGATGTAGCGAATGTTCAGACAAATTAGAAGAAGGTTAAATAAAATGTAAATATTTATAAAATCTAAAAGTTGGTTTCAAAATATCAATTTCTGATGTGCCAAAATATCATTGATTCGAAAGTAAGTGACTACATAACGGAGTGATGGGACAATAATGAAAACTGAGTTGCAATTGAATTAAGCTCAATCAGTTATAAAAAATGTTCTGTATTTAAATAAAAAATTACAAACAGAAAAGACTGATGCGATGTTATGATCGAATACAAGAGATCTGGAAACGATAATATATTGAGATATTAGTTCACTTCACTAAACTTGATTATTACAATGTTTCAGTTTAACGGTTGTTTATTTCGTCTAGTTTAATAATGAATTAATTGACATTGTAAAACTGATTTTTTGATACACCATCGTTAGATTATTATATTTATGAAAACATACAATCTACATCCAATGTTTACAGTATTTGAAACAACAAATTTGATAAAATGATTTCATCATAATATGTAATACATGGAGTAAAATAAGTTTTTATACAATTTTCACACTATTTCTGGCAATGCAAATTGGTTATTAAATGAAATCAACTCAGTGATCTGCAGGTTAAACGTTTGCGACCGAGACTGGAGGTCCTGGATTCGAGCCCCGCACGCAGGATTGTGTATGTATACTGCTAAGGAGTCCCATATTAGGACGAAACGACTGTTCAGTGCTTCCAGATTTTCAATGGTCATGTATAATATTGATTAATTCATGAGTTCAATAAAAACTAAACAACTGACATAAGCCTATACTGATAAAATTGAATTTAAAACTTTTAGGTGGATATAAAAAATTAAAGGTGCTTCTGTTTCGAGTGTAATATATACGTTTGAAAATAACTGACTAATTCAACTGATATTTTAAATTTTAGTCAAAACATTATCATGCACAATCGCCAGCATAATAAAAAAGAGGCAAGATTGCCAATATATATAAACATTTATATCAAGTTTTTGACTAAATATGTTATTATACATAACTTAACTAAGATACATTGACAGGACATACCTAGTTTTCTTTGAGTAACTATCAGCTTAATTTTCATTTTACACATTCAGTTTCATAGTTATATCTCAGCCAACATATGCTTACTTATGCTTTCACATTAATTTCTGAGTAGTGCTTTGAGAAACTCTAGTTACGTTGATCAATGACAACGATAAATGACCGATATCTTTATAAATTGTCTACTGAATCACTTGGTTTTACGTAATGAATTTATTAGGAACTTTTAACCGTAGTCCAATGATATCCCGATGTAATCTTATGTTAGTTGATTGAGAAATGTTTGAACAAGTTTCATACACTTACGTAATTTGGTAGTGTTTATCTGTAATAAACATTACGTAGCGTATAAACGGTTAAACATTGTTCATCTAATTACTGAAGAAGTTAGATGTACAACAATACAACCGTTACACTGTGTACACGTATCATAGTATTTTATTATAGTCAAGGATACACGAATATTTATAATGCTGCTTTTTTCAGATCAGTCTAAAGAGCAAAAAAACTTATGTTATGAAATACTTGACATTCCGATTTGGTCATTTTATGGTGCTCAAGGTTCAAATATATTAAAACTATTTCTAAATAGGATCCGGAACAGATAATAATTTGTAAAATATAGCACAGTTACCAGATGTATAATTAATTGTAACCGTTGTGGAGAATCGTAGCTTGAATATAAGATAAAAGAATATTTAATTGAATAGATTGATCATGAAACATGATGCTCTAACAAACAAGTGCTTGCTTTGAAAACCTTATAATTATATTTCGTTGTCAGCGAATATATGCATTTACATGTGTATGAATATTCAATGACAAGTAAATACAGTTCCTGTACTGATTTTCTATAATGTTTCATAATTTCAGGCTGAATGTCGTAACATATTCTAGACAGTGATCTGTTTAGTGGATAATCAAATTTTCAGTTTCCTTTTTATTAAACTGCTGGTTTAGGTAATAAACAAATAAACTTACTTATAGACTCAATATACTCAATTCACGGTGTGTACCATTCAACTAAACATAAGTTCAGTTGTTCAACTCCAAAATTAGTGAAGCAGCGTATTCTCTATCAGCTCTTTTTGAGCATGTGCTTGACTTCAAGTAAGATTCATGATCATCAATATTTTCATTTCTTAGTTCTTGAGTTAGATTTCATTTGGATTTCAATTTCGCCTAATCTTTTTAGATAAGTCTTATGGTGAAATTCGATCATGATACCTCTAAGTATGATATTTTCTTTCTAAACACATAATGTCATACATATTTATATACAAATTGATAAGTAAAACAAATGCTTTGAACTGATTAGAATAATACAAAGTGTTCTTGAATTGAATTTGAGACTCTATACAATTATCAGCAACATAATTAGTTAATCGCAATATTTTACTAAATGAAAATGTCGATAATTTCTAAGATATATAGTGGTTTCACTAGATCAAGTTTAATATTGTTTTCCTTCATAAAATAATTAAGACAGTTCCCTCTTGATTAATCATCAAAGATTCAGAATTCAAACAAAGTATAGTTCTAGACTTAATATCAAAGTTAAATTGGAATAATAATAATAATTATTATTATTAGAAGCTTTATTCAACATTATATTTTTGGTACAACATAGAATTCTCAGCATAAAGTATTTCAACAAGTTTCCTTTTCTTATATCTTGATCGATTGTGACGATAAATTCTGAATGATGACCAGTTAGATGTTAGAAGTTCGGTAATCCACATTTGGTTAATGTTCATTTGTTTCAATGCATATTGCCAGCCACCATGATGTCGCTGATTGAATCTTTTTGTATCCCGTATAGCCAAAGGTTATAAACGTTTCATAAACGCGCCTGAATACATTGTGAGCACAATAGACATAATGATGTGCTAAAACAAACAACAAAACAGATAACTTGAAGAAATATCTAGATCGGAAAAACAGGTAGCCCAGATATTCAAGCAGGCTGCCACTAATCATAATGGTTTTATTAACTGTTTAAATGATTCCTTAAATTCAACTGTAAGAATGTAATACATTTGAAATTTCAGTTTATTTTTAACGTCTAATATCACCTTACGAATTCACCCTTGTTATTTTGATGATCTAATCAAAATAATTCTAGTAGAATCTGTCTTCAGTGATTGAAATAGATACTTAGTAGCATGTTTTTCAACCACAATAATGGTTACAATATTAAATACATAAAATAATTTAAGTAATAAGTATAACACTACTCGTCTTCACTACAGAGGCCTAAAAAGCTTTGAAACAAATGAATATAGTGTACTTATTAATCACTAAATGCTATAAACTGACATGAATAAGTGATAAGCATAAATAATCCAAATGTTTATATAACATGCTACAGCGTTTAAAACGTTTGCTTGCTATTAATTATATGTGCGAGCTAAGCGTTGCCGTTAATGTTTTATGATAAATTAACATTAAGATATCATCAGCGTGGAGGATATCCATAAACTTGTGGAAACTGATTATTTCTAGGTCAATTTACTGATCACCAAACACTAAACAAAGTTGGCATCAATGTCAAATCAATTTCATTAGGAATCAAATTCTAAGAAATTAATTATCTTTATATCTCTGTCTTAAGAAAAGTTACTACCAACATGCCTAACGATGATAATGATTGATATTTGTTCAATCGATTCCTTGGAATTATTTATTTACAGGTGTTGTTCACTTCACAGTGATGCGGTAAGACCAAACGTTCATGCCATTTTTATCCAACTCGCTATAGAGCCTAATTTTCATGTAGTTTAATCATGAGTACGTACCACCGTTGTTAACTCTACAAGCGTAATCATCTTGAATTTTCCACCTCAAATGCTAACGATTACTGAGTATAGTGTTGTTATATATAAATAATGATTTATTAAACTCTTGTCATCGTTTTTATTACACCCCTTATCCACATAATATGCAATAGAAATTCTTAAATACCATAAACTTTGGTCACACAAACCTATTGTGATCACTTACACATTAAATAATTGAGTTCATGAGTCAATTGAAGCTAGACCAACATGGAAAACCAGGAAGCACTGGACGGCCGTTTCGTCCTAGCATGGAACTTCTCAGCAGTGCACATCAACGATCCCAACCCCTGCAAGATTTGAACCCAAGATGTTTTGTCTCGCGCACGATCGTTTAACCTCTACACCACTGAGTCGGAATCCAACAGTGTTAAGATCTAACTCCGACCAATCCACGAAATTGTACCACCATCTATCATTGTTTCCAGTGAATTAATATCTCACAACAGGTTGATTTCTCCATACTACGATTCAAACAAACATGGTTTTATTGAACAACTTGCCAGAACTAATCTCTTTATTTTTGAAAAATATCTTATTTAATACATAATAATTACTAGACGATAGGATTAAATGAATCTTTCTTTCTTAATTCCTTTAAATTATGGTGTAATCCTTAAAATGTTTGAAAAAAACAACCTATAAACCTTCTATTATATTGTGATTCCTTCATTAAAAAAATAGTCTTTCATTAAACACAGTAGTCAACTGTTCTACTCTTCTCCTTAAACTCAACTTATATTTCCATGTAATTAAAGACAAATAATTTGTATTGTGAAGTCTAACAATAATCTTATCATTTACAGTTTATAAATAATATAGATGTTTCTTAAACAAGTGCTATGCTAAATTCACTTGGTATTGTTTGGCTTGCATCTTCCTATTGAGGTTTAGGACTGCGATTGATCAGACGAGTCCCAAATAGGACGAAACGCGCGTCCTGGACTCCACTACTAGCCACTATCCATCATTGCTTACAAAAAGTGTTATGTTACTTTTACTTTAGATGAATGATTAAAATTTATTTTGAGAAGTAATTTAATACTTAGATAAAGTATAATAAGTTGGTTTGTCTTAAATAAGCTGCTTCACCCGTTAAAAATAATTTACAAGATATGTAAAATCAGTGATCTCAGTGAAGAGTTCTTTTTGAAAGGACTGTCTATGTTTATAAAAGCATTTACAGTGAATATCCATATATAGAATGTGTGAGATAATGATGGATTCCAAGAAAGTACATATTGGATATTGCAATTACAAAAGTCAAATGTATATAAATAAGGTTTACGATTTGAAAAGGGTTGCTTTGAATTGAATAAAACTGACTACTGTTTTAAAAATTTTGAGTCAATCTCCTATAGTGAGTATTACAAACGTAATGGATAGGATTACATCAATGATAATAAGTAATATAAGATTTTATTAGTTACTATTCAAGTGACCGGTTAATTTATGATCCTTAATTCTATCAACACTGTCAATAATTTAATATTATTCTTATTCTATTTAAAAATATAAACATGACTAAATAGTTTTATTGAACATCAGTCATTATTAAACGACATTATTTGCTTAAAATCTAAGTACAAATGTTCTTATCCTCAAAAGTAAAACTAAACTGAATAGTTTCCAAAAGTATTGGAATCATAGTTAATTTAAGCAACATTAAAAAAGAAATCGCTAATAGACTATCTAATAAGTGCTAAAAGCCCAAACTATACCGGACAACCGTTTCAAACTGATTAGTTGTGAATATGCATACAGTCAAACATATAATTATATACAGGACTCATGGCAGAAATGTTCCCCCCGTCATACAGACTGAACAATCAAGTTTCCATTAGTTCTTCATAATGATAAATGTTTCGACAATCAACTTGATTACTGTTTTATACCGGATTTTATGTATTGATGTTCTAGAATCTAGATCTAGAATGATCAATGAGCATGTTTTAAAAAATCAGTTATTTAAATATCCATTTATACAATGTTCATGTATTCATATTATCATAATATTATGATCTTGTATTTTTCATATTAAGCATAAAATGCTTTGTATGAATTATTGTTAATTGTTAACTATTGTTATCACTCTTGATCAAGTTGTCTACTTCATCCATTCACTATATCTATTTGATCTTAAAAAAAAGCTGATCGAAACTATGTATAAATTAAGATCACTGTGAATAAAGTAGAACTATTGATGAATGATCTATATTTTGCATCTGTTAGTTAACACCTTTTCAATGGTGATCTAGCTTAGATCGACTCATGAATTCACTTACAAACTTCACAGAACTTCATTTTTGAAAATAGAATGAAACAAACAAAACATATTAAACTTTGACCTTAATTTATAATAAACTAAGTGTGAACTTATTAAAAAAGGTATAGGAGTAAGTACGTTAATGGGATTTGTTTAGTAAAATTTCGTTTCTTTTTTGATGTTTAACTTGGTAATTGTTTTAAAAAGACTTTGATAATCCCCTTAGTATTTTATACAGAGATTCTCTTAAACTAATAATTAGTAAACATTATCTAACGTGCCAAGAGTATTTTACTTGTCATCAAGTAATTCTTCGTCTACATTAACTTCAATTATTGTTATTCAAGACTAACTTTTGACAAACTAGAATTAAGTGAAAAATTAGAGGGCGTCATAAAGTCCTTCACCTTCTATAACTTTAGTTTTTATCAGATATCATTCTAAATCTTATACAAATTTGAACTAGGAAACTTTCAATGCAAATGAAAGCAAATCATTTTGAGTACATAAATTATGATCCAATAATCATTGTTTATATTAGTTTCATTCATTTGAAAATATAGCGTTTATCTTCTTATATCAAGGGCGTATATTTATCATTAATCCAGGTTTAGTTACATATAATACCTTTTTAACCAATACTTCATAATTTATTCCTTATCAAGTTGTTTAGATCATACATATCTACCTTGTATTTCAAAATTATCATGTTTTTAATTTTATGCTAACGTAAAATCGATTGGATATTCAATAATAACCGTTCATAAGTGTATTATTTGATAATTCACGGCATGATTTTAGTTTTTCCTTCAAAAAAATTTTTTTCACAATTGTTGTCATGGTAATTGGGAATGTTTGCGTGTTTGAAATATTTATTCCGTTTAATTAATCTAAACAAGCTTATATATAGAAACTATAAAATGTAGTTTTAATTCTCAGGTTTATATTGAAATTAATTATGAATAATGTAAAGTAAAACAAACAGCTTTAAATTAAATACAAAGAATATTGATATAATGTAATAGTGGATATTATGCATAATTACCATTAGAAGTTCAGATATCAGTTTAAGGTTGGTGCATTATTATGGCTTAGTAATTGATATTAGATAGTTGTCGGAGGTAGTCAACAGGAAACGATAGCATTCGATCTGCACTAAATAAGGACTTGACACGCATGACATCGATCACCACTCAGTGATCAATTAATTATGATTAGTAATTGATGTTAACGATATTTTCTAATTTTAAATCTTTTAAAATATTTCACTCTTTCAAAAAGATTTGTTAAGTGATTAACAACGTTTTAGGACATATCTACTTTAATTATCACAGATCTAATTAATAAGTGACTAGGTGATACTGTGATAGTCTGTAGTTTTATTTGCATTTACTATCACCATACTATCAAGTGTATTTTAGCAAATAGAATATTTTACAGAAATTTAAGAAATTTTCCATTATTTGATCGATCAAAGATCTGATCTAATTCTTTATATATTCTGTGAAATAAATCATTTCACAAGTATACTTTCATTCTTTAGAATACCTAACCTGTCAAAAGTAATGAAGAGCCCACTTTAACTTCGAAAAAAACACATAGAAGTTGAATTGTTAAACCGTATTTAATAATAGTTTCTAATGCACACCATTGAGAGGTACCGATAGAAAATTCTTTTTACGACTATTAACTACACAAAACGTTCATTATCTTCAGTAACTTAATACATGTAAATGTCTGGCAATTAATAATAGTGCAGGAATTTTCAGAAATTGGCATGAATTCAAACAGTTTGTAATTTTTTGGATTAGATTTAATCAAAGCAGTCACTGAATAATTGAATGTAAATTCAAAAAAAGTCAAATAGCTGTAAAATTTGGTTCAATTAACTGTTTTGACATTTCATTCAATGATTATAAGACATAGTCATGTTATGTGTGCTACTGATATCGATTCATATAAGTAACATGAATTATCCATCAGTCGAAAGTGAAATGTATGAAGGCGGAAGGTTAAGAAAATCAAAGAAAAGTGAACGAGAACAAAGAATGATTGGTGTAGAAACTAAAGAACAACAAATTCTCAGATGATTGATTGATATTTTGCAAACGAAGTATTTACTGTTTGATTCTCTGATTTTACGAAGATGTTCTGTATTCAATTACATTCGATTGTCTCTAATTGTGTTCTTGTCCACTACAGTCATAAAGAAACTCGTGAATTAATTAATTAAATGGTTGAATTCGTGGGTCAGTTTAAGCTAGAACACCACTGAAAGCCTGGAAGCACTGGACGGCCGTCTCGCTTTCGTATGGGACTGTTCAGAGTGTGTATCTACGGTCCTGTCTCGCGAGATTCGAACCCAGGATGTTCTGTCTCCCGCGCGACCGTTTAATCTCTAGACCACTGATCCGGTGTCCAACGATGATAATGTCCAGTGCTTCCAGTTTTTCCATGGTGATATAGCTTCAACTGACTCATGAATTCAACCAATAAATTACTATAATATCCACAAAATCCCTCTCTGATTATAATTAATTAATCACTATTGATATTGTTCCTATTAATCACCAATTACTTACAGAATAACTTTATGAAGATAAATAAACCACCCTAAAATGATTAACTTATAAAAAATTATAAAAACCTAAGACTGATGAAAATAGATTATAATCATTATTGCATTCAATAGATTTTTCATTATCTGTATGTTTGATTAACTACCATTGAAGATATAAACTAGTCTCAACTATATAAATACATATATATATATATATATATATATATATATAGTGGTTATACGCCGACTTTTCTTTTCCTTTTACCGTCATATCTACTCTTTTATATAACATTGTTATGGTTGATCCATCTTATTTGCATATATTAAAGAGAATGGTAAGTTAAGAGTTTTCCATTAGTTTATCGTATTATTATTATTATTATTTATTTCTCTCATTATTTTGGTAATAAATTAAATAATTTCACACTTAGTTTGAAAATCTAATTAGATAAAGTGGACAAAATGAATACAAAGTATAAATTATATATTTCAGTATACATTTATATCCATTCACCTTCACTTATCTTACTGTATAAATGAATGAAAAGATAGACAAACATAATTCACAATAGTACGATTAGTCAATGTTGATAACTATATAAATAATACTGATTTATTTATCATACTTCACAAGGTGATTAGTTTAAGTTAAATTAATGTATATATATATATATATATAGTCAAACTGTTTAGTAAAATTTGTTTGATGAAGTAGAAGAAACTGCATAGTGAAAATAAATATTAACCGATAATACGTATGATATGTATGAGTTATACAGATCTCAAGACTTTAATTCCTAAACCAACCATTATATGTCATTACAAGAGATACAATGATTTTAAGTGGTGAAATCTGATTTGTTTGACACCTATGAGTAATTTTACAGCTGAAATAATCTATTTGTTTTAAAGATATGTAAACAAAACTTAAGAAGGGATTTCATTTAATTGTTGAAAGCGTCAGTACATGAACTAGAAATTGTCAAGTATGAAATATTTTTTAAAACAAATTATTATTTCAAGATCTCTGTGAGATACAGTGTACAAATTGTCATGGAAATTGAAAAAGAAAACTACTTCAGTACTAATCATTTAATGATAACAACCAATGATAAACTAACTGAACTGGAATGACTGATATTTTGTGAAAACTTTCAATTATTAGTAAATATACTTATGTTCCGTAGGGTCATATCTGTCATTGTTCTTACAAAGTGCTCATTAGACTAATGTAAAGATCTTAAAAGAAGATTTTCTAGGAAATCTTAAGTTTGATTATATATTAGTTTTCAGTTGAAATTTTTATCAAATGACAGGCTTTTTTATCAAGTATTAGTAGTAGTAGTGTGGTGTGTGCTACTTATATTGAGATAAGTAGTATATGGTGTTTCTCGTGAAGAGAAGGTCTGGCAGCAAAGAGGCAAAAGGATCGAACAGTATAGACTGGAAACAGGATGCAATTTGTATGAAAATGCAAGAACAATGTAGTCTAAGTTTTTTTGAGACAATTGGTGGACATTTTGCAAATGAAGCATTTACTTTATGATTGTTAGATTTTATTAACAAGTCCTGTAATTTTATGTTAAATACATTTGATTGTTATATGGTGGTTGGAAGTAGTCGACAGGAAACCCTGGACCCGGGTTTCGTGGTACTTGGCACTCGTCAGCAAAGTGTACCTGTAATCTTGAGGGAACTGGTGCTCCCTGGCGGATTCGGTCCCGTGTCATCTAGCTTCACAGTCATAGACGTTACCACTGAGCTATCCCTACTCGTGTTCTGTTCACTACAGCAGTAGTGATAGTTTGACTATACATTGTTATACTTTTATAGAATAATACTCATGAGAACTATTGTTATCATCTATCTTTAACTCAGTTGTCTATTGTTTTTGATAAGTTGTCATTAGAGTTATAACATAAACTAAAAGAAATACATTGAGATTGACAATTTTTGTAAAATTCTATATGATACATTTCTAAACCATTGAAAATTTTGTTTAATTTATTTATCATTATTCATTTAAATTGCCCTAATTGTCAATATTTTACAAGGATATTGACATAAAGAAAAGAAAACTACTATTAGTATCATTAAATGATCACTTGGGAATTCATAGTCGCCTTCAATTCAATAATTAAATGTATATTTTATAAAATACAGATAAAAGAATCATTTTACAAAATGAATTTCATTTTAGGCATATGTCTATTACATTTCAAAAAGTAAAACAAAACAAAAAAAGAGAAAGAAAAATATAAAGGATAAGAAGAGTATTCAAATGACATTTTCTACAACGACAACAACAACAACGACAAAATCAACAAGTCTTTTAATGGATATTCTTTTTTATTCTTTTTTAAAGGTTTACTTTTATCCTCTGTTCCCAATTAATAATAATGTTTTATTTATAATTTAGTTGAATAATACATATATAAAAGGCGTCGAATAAGTTTTTTTGATTTTGTTCATTTACGTAGACTGAAGTTTAAATGAAATAAATCTATCAGTTAATGAACTTAAAAAGAAGTAATTTTGCTTCTGGCTATCAGTGGAATCTCGGATACGCGTCCTATTCATTTTTTTGCTCATAATACTTGTGAATTCATGCAATATTGAGGCAACACACACAGTATGCACATATGCCAATAAGAGATTAATCAATTGCAGTTCAAAATAACAATGGGAAGGTGCAAATAAAACAACATCAATTGAATTTAAACTTTACCCCATTGCACAAGCAAGCAGCTATCAGGACTCAGTAACTAAGTGGATTGCGTGATGGCGTTTTAAGCGATCGGTACTGTGTTCGAATCCCAGAGTGACTATCAACTGTGAGATGTAGATTCATCCGAATGACGAGTCCCAAACAGGACGAAACGCGCACACTGGATTCCAGGACCAGACATTTTCCATCTTTGCTTAAAATTCAGAATAGTTATAATACATTTGGAATGATTTCAGGGCATTTTTTTGATAGAAGTTGGCATTCAAATCCAATAAAACTGTTACGAACA
Source organism: Schistosoma haematobium (assembly GCF_000699445.3). Taxonomy (NCBI): domain Eukaryota; kingdom Metazoa; phylum Platyhelminthes; class Trematoda; order Strigeidida; family Schistosomatidae; genus Schistosoma; species Schistosoma haematobium. The sequence continues at coordinate 57,395,984 of NC_067195.1, read as the reverse complement.
GGGTTTAGATGTTTTTGCAATCATTTGTATACTATTTAGAGAGTAAATAGTTTACTGTGAATGTTAAAAAGTCTTAGGAAAAATTCAGATATTATTGATTTATTCAAAATAACATAAAAACGCCTCACAATTTCGAAATGTAATTTAAATTTGTGCGCAAGTCTTTTTTGTACGATGACTATTTCATTTACAGTAAATTCACATTGAAAGCAATAAACAGATTAGAGAACCATAAGTTCTACAGAAACAGCAAATTAAAACATTAAATATACTGACAGAAATGTTTGGCTGCACTCCTATGTAAATACGTTTTAGTTAGAAATATTGCAAAACTTTTAACAAGTAATGAAAGTTTATACACTGTGGATTATTTAATGAACTGTAGATCAGATTTTATTCTAAACAATATTAGAACTGAAGTTTGTTTCTGAGTGTTTTGACCTTGGTTATTATTGATATTCTTGACGTCTCAGTGTAGGAATATGACCTTTTTAAACTAACACCTTGATCTTATTTGTATCTACGAGGTGATTGTATGCTGAATTCTTGTTAATGGTATATAATAGGACGCATAGTTCTTTTAACTTGGGACTCGTTAACTAGATATATCGTGTTCATGTCCCATGTGGGGATTGCTATTGTGTCATGATACCCAACAAATTGTTCTATGTATAACGAAGCATAGTTTCACTGTGTACATTAGTATTTCTATGAAAAACATCTGGCTCATGAGTGTCGAATGAAACAAAACGAGCGTTATGGATTTTAATTCAAGGGTCTATTTAAAACATAATAAATAGTAAATACTTATATTATTAAATTAGAGAGCAAGTACTTGGTTTTACTATGTTATAAGTGAATTTATAGAAGTAAAACACATAGCCTCGAAGTCCAACTTGTAAATAAGTAAATCTTGTTATATTTATTGTTATTTAGTATGAACATAGTGAGTTGAATAGAAAATATATTTAATGATTATTTGATGTCGAGTGATGGGCACTAATCTGTTTATCGAACCTTACCAATCATTGTTTATAAAGAAACTAGGCACATCATAGATACCTTTAACTGAGAAAATAATAGCGATAATAATATCGATACCACAATAACCATGAAACTAATTAATTTGAACACTTGTACTGTCATTTAGTTATAACCCATAAACAATAAATTTTTATGTCAAAATATCAATAATAATATTGACAGCTGTGAGAATTATTCTGACCTTAAAATGTACACATCAAGTAAATTTCAAGTATTTCAATAATAGATAACAAGATACAAATTAAAAAAAAGCCAAACCAAGTTCTTAAACGTACTCTATGCTTCAACAACAAGAATATGCATAATGACAATTATAAGAATCATCTATACATTGTGTTATTGATTCATGTGAAATGCATTTTTCAATAATTGTCTATGTGTTTTTATATAGAGGTCAACTATTATCATTATGATTTCATATTTTGTTAAGTGCATCTTGATAAATTTTTTTCCATAAATCAGTTCTCAAAGTTGCAGTTGATCAAGTTTAAAACTGTTATATATATAAATACATATCGATTTCTTTATATCCTTACAATTAACATTTTAACAGGCTACTCATTTTACAGGTTACACATTCAGCTGTTTTATAATCATATTTAATGAGTAAATTATAAGTAATCGTACGACATGATTCAAATTTATGTAGTAAGGACAGAAGGCCTACGGCCTATGCTATTCCTTTTCTAGTATGCTTCTGTGAGTGTCCAGTCTTCTCTTGAAAGAGACAATTGAAGGTGCGGACACCACAACTTCAGGCAGCAGGTTCCAAGTACTGATGACTCAGTGTGAAAACCTGTATGCCGCGGGTATTTTGTTCATTCTTGGCTTTTCTACTCGCATGCTATGTCCTCTGAAATGTCTCGATCTAGTGGGAAGAAAATGAGAGGATAAGTTAGGTCCGAAATCATTTCTCAATATTCTGTACACCAAAATTAGATCTCCCCTTAGTCTGCGATAGGACAGAGTAAAGAGGTTCAACTTTTCAAGCCGCTCTTTGTATGACATGTTTACTTTGATGTACATTTTATGTTGAGATCAAGTCAATCTTTATAATGAAACAAAATATGACTAATTTCAAAGTATTATGAGATTATATGTGTTTAATCATTTGATATGATAATAAATCCTGAGCTTATAGTATTGCGTATTACAATATCAATCTGTATATAAGACACTGTCATGAAAGTTTCTCTAGTAAAAACAAATCTCCACAGTCTGTATTATCATCAGATCAATTTATACAATATTCAACTTATAATCCAACGATTTTCAAGTAGATGAAAAAATGAATATGATGAGAATAAAGTTGAAATTAGTCATTTAATATACTGAAATCTTAAGCATTACAGTTAATGTTGTTGTCAACCTTTCCATTTGTCATATCTTTTACCTTTGATCCTGATGTTCTGTTAAACTTTTACATATATAGATCTATCTCATAATCTCCAGGGTTTTCTATTTCACATTATTTCCTGATCGATAAATAATGTCATTGAACTTCGAATTGATACTTCAATACAAAACAATTCTACATCTTCTCGACTAAGTTCATGTTATTTATATAGTGTTTTTCATTATTATTATTGTTATGACATTCAATGAACATTTAATATCATATTTGAACAGGATAGACATTTTGAACCATTTAAGAGAAATTTATCTCACTGATTGAAATCATGAGTCAATTGAAGTTAGACCACCATGGAAAATCTGGAAGCACTGGACAGCCGTTTCGTCCTAGTATGGGACTCCTCAGAAGTGCGCATCCATGATACCGCACCCTGCGAGATTCGGACTCACGATCTATCAGTCTCGCGCAGGGCGCTTAACCAACTAGACCACTGATTTCAATCAGTGAAATTTCTAAAATCTCCACAAAACCCCTTCAGAAATTTATCTAATAAAAAAATCTATCCAATTTATTTGATTTTTTTGTTTTCAATTTAAAAGGGATTCATATCACTATGATTATCAATCTTGTAATAAAATCAAGTTTCTATGTCATATTTTTTTGTTACACAGTAACTATATACTCTGCTTCAATGTGGTAAACTCGGAAAGGGCCAAAAAAGAATTGTAAAGTCATCTTTATGCAAGAACATTAATATTTACATTTCAGAACTAAGCTAAATAGAAAAATGTATAAATTTTGAGTAAAAGAATAAAACGTACATTTAAAATCAATTAACTGATTAGTTTCAATGTAAATTACTTTTTATTACCAATGAATATTCCTATGAAAGAAAACACAAAGATGGTAGTTGGATCGAATGCTTGCATTCACATTTTTTTCATTACCTTTAGTTCATGAGATGGATTCATTTATATGTTAGTTATTAAGAGGTTATTTTAAATAATGATTATACATAAGTCAAAATAGAGAATTTGATATCATGTTAGGTAGTTCGGTAGGAAGTAAGATTGATTACAACGGTTAGTAATTACCAATTGAACATACTTTTTTCTTGAGTTCTGCACTAGCTGATTTTATAACCTTAAGTCAAAATGTTTTTTTGTGAATAATTATTAAAAACTAATGGTCCAGTCAATAATGTATATGTATTAGATTAAGAGAAATAATGGTAAGACTATAATTTATGAGCGACGCTAGACTGACCTTGAGAGTGTCTACCTGATAACTAGGACCGCGTGAGGGCAATAAATTAGTGTGAGGAATTCGAATTATGGTTTACAGTTGATGGTTAAGGTTAGGAATTAGATTTACGGTTTTCGTCATGAACTAACATCAACTATAATGCCGAAACTTTATTTAACCAAATGGACGAGTAAATTTCGAGCCAAAATCCAATACCTGTTATCTAATACCTAATTGGTTCGTCCATAAATTATAATCTCGCCGAAATAATTTACTTAGATATACGATCTATGTACTAGATACGGTTAAATATCTGACTGTTAAATCATGAGAATATAACATTTAAATACTCTGAGAAATATATATTTTGTTAAATCCAATCCTAATAATCAGAATAATCCACAACTTGATATAATCTATTTTAAATAAGGCAGCATAATAAACTTCATAGGTTTCATGTGTCTAATATTTCTAAAAGATACCTTAACTTTCAAAGTCTTGATAATTTTTTTCTTTTGTCTTTGATATGTGAAATTTCAAACTTTCATCTCAACTGTTGTTTGATAAGTTTATGATGAAGAACAAAGTTGCCTTAGTATTTTTATAATTAAATATACAATCAATTTGATTTGATTTCATTATCACCTGGTATTAGTTTATGAGTGAATTTCATTTATCTGAAATAATTTCCCAGTACTATTCAAACATATCATAATCTTAAACATAAGATAAGAAACTCTAACATATAATGGGAAATGGATAAGAAGTGGAGTGATAATCCACAGGTTCAATTGGAGAATACTAATATAGTGACCGTGAACACAAGCTGGGGCAATCGAATGTATTTGAACACAAAATTACAGAACAAAATGTCAGTCAATCGTTTTAGACTTTACTGTTTTTTCGTTTCCAGATCATTCGTTTTTTGTTCTCGTTCTCTTTTCTTTGATCTTCTTAACCTTATGCCTCCAAACATTTCACTTTCGATTGATGATACATAATACTTATATGAATCGACATCAATAACACACACCACAACAGTGCGCATCCACGATCTTGCCCAAAGGATTCAACTCCGGGTTCGAGTCCCAGAGTGACCATCACCTGTGAGATGCAGGTACATCCAAGTGAAGAGTCTCAAATAGGACGAAACGTGCATCCTGGATTCCACTGCTAGCCATTATCCGTCTTTGCTTAATAAACTTAAACTTAAATTGACTTTTCTTTATATCATTTATATCAGTAACTCCTTGCATGTTATATTTGTTTAAACTCATTTTAAATCTACAAGATACCAGAAAAAAAATCAGTTGAAAATCAACTAGCTACTTTCCCCCCCCCGCAAAAAACTTTTCTTTTTTCAGTAGATTTTTTGAATATTTTGGATATTTTATTTATTTATTCTTTTTGTTGATTTTGCACAGTAATCTACATTTACCTTCTCTATTTAATTATCATTCTAAAAAAATATTCGATATGAACTAAGTTTTAACTCATTTTTGTTGTTGTTTTGTTAATGCACAGTAGGAGGTCTACTATTCACCTTAATCACTTTACAACTTATTTGCTATTAGACGTAGCAATAAAATTAAGTTGTGTATTTTACTTCATGAGAAAGGCAATGAAAAGGCGTAATCACTAGATATTCTTCTATCCCATTTATTTTTTTACAAAATAAACCGTTTACTGTAAGATAGATAGATAGATATATAAGATTTCATTAGACTCTTATTTCATGTTTCCTACACAATTCATCTTCCTTTATTATATTTTCTCAGTTTTCTTTTCTTTTTTTTTAAGGTCAGAACCAAAATGAATAAATTTAAATAAACGTAATTATCTCAAATTGTTTGCTCAGTGAAATTATTTTCTTTTTCATTTTTGCTTAAAAAAAAATAGTCATTCTTCTTTAGTAACTTTGGGGTTAAAGGTTATATTAATCAATATAAAGTTTGTTTTCTAAATCTAAACTAGATGAGCAAACACTTTGGCACACCTTAAGGTCAGTTAAGATTAATGAATCATATTGTTTTTATTCATTTTCTTATGGTTTTATCTTCTTTCTTTTTTTTACTTTTGTTTCGACGAAAAATCAGATCGAAGAGATTGTGAATAACTTAATGAAATTTCCAGTTCAACTTCGTGATAAATGCAGTCAATTGTCTCCTGGATTTTTGTACTATGATGAAGTAAGCTTATATAATGCATGTAATAAAATGCAGTTTTTGTAGACGTTTTAAAATATGAATTTGTATATTATCAGATAGTACTTTATGGTTAAATTGAACTTAATGGTGAGCAATATTATCTTCAAAGGTGAACCCTTTCTCAAAAAGACAAATGAGTAGTCAGCTGATTTCGTTTTATTATGTATGAATTCAGTATTCAAGTAAAATGACCGTAAATGTGAATATTATCGAAGTCAGTAATTTAATGACAGAATAACTATTTGAGCGGTGATTGCTGTGCAGGATTCATGAAAGATGACTGTTAAAATTTGTTCTTAAATTAATTGATTTTTAAAACAGTAGTTATAGATCATAGTCAATTGTTTTTAACTTTATAGATTCGAGGTTAATAGATGGATAAATTGTTTAAACTTGGTGACTTTCATTATCAACTTAACTCTTGATTGATGCTTATTGTTTAAATAATGCCAACAAACTTAAAGATACAATATTCGAGAAGCTCAGCTTGTAGATTAAGTTGAAACTGAACTTTGAAAATGTGAATATCAACTTAACGTGTTGAATAGCAACTAGCTTAAATTGATTTACAAAACAAAAACCATGTAAATTAATCATTAAAAAAACGATCAAAATCTCTCTAGTGTTTAAGTGATAAACTAGCCTCTGCACCATCGATTTATTACTTTAGTTTCAATGATTTCAAATATTTAGATGTAAATAGTGTGAGCATTTAGTAAACTAAAACAAAGTTTGAGGAAGATGAAGGACGTATTAGGTAACAATTGATGACGATTATTCAGTCTACAAAAGCTAACATCAAATGAAGAATATTTTGAAATTAGGAAATTCAGAAAAGGATTTTAGTCCTACAAGTTACTTTTGTATTAATCACGTGGTAACAATAAAGCGAATAAAAGCAAATCTTGACTAATGACATTCATTCATCTAAAAAGTGTATCAGGTAACAGCGACGTCATTTAATGTTGGTCAGTATATACTAAGGAGAGTGTAGATTTTTAATTGTAAACGATTGAATTCCAACATAAATGTCTGACTAAATGATATCAGCAACAACTTTTTCTTGTACCTAGTCATAGACAGAAACGATTAAAATATGTCATTCTACAACTCAGAAAATATTAAATACTTCCCCATTTTAAGGATAAGGGTTCAGGAATGATGGGCTAATTCAAATCAAGCTGTATGTATTTCTTTTTATTAAAGTTATCTAAAATATGTAAGTATTACTTTTGCAAGTTGTCAAATAGAAACCCATTTTGTCATTTATTTTTGATAGTGTGAACAAGCTTGCGATTCAGATCGCTTTTATAGTGACTGCATAAAGATGTGCGAGGTATGTTTCTTTAATTATAATGTAATATACATGTTTGCATTATGCTATTTTTTAAAATTGTGCTTTATTTTCTTCATTTCTTTGAGTATCATTTCCAACTATATTCACTAAACATCTGTAACTTATGATTTCTTCACTATTCAATTCGTCAATAGAATATTCCATTCAGAAAGTTTTTTCATCAATGAGTGAATGCTGATAAATTTTTTGTTTTTCCCATATTCTATTTAAAACTAGCTTACTTCACTTACAATTACAAAGAGAACAGTTAATTTTGTTAATTACTGTAATTATCATTTACACTCACATATCTCCTCTTTCCTTTTATGAAGAATAATGTATATATATACAAAGTGACTCTGAAGTCGTTATCACATTTTATACTACTTACCACGATAGTTTTGCGATTAGCAAAGTCGTGAAAATGTTTTGATACAAATTGTAACCTCAGTTGTACCAGTATGCTCTGAGGTCAGTTGTATGTATAGAAAATCATCTGACTTTTTTGATTACTTATGAACTGGTAGCATCTTAAAATTTATGTAAAGATTTCATTCTAATCGAGTAACTTCATCACAACAAGCATCAACTTGTTATAAATTAGACTAAATAAGTTACTAAGGAATTACCACTGTTAAAACAAAGAATACTAATACTGGAATGCTCAGTACACAACTATTAAAACGTTGATTTTACTAAACTCCTTATAATCATGGTAAGTGTTAACAGATAAATGTAAAATTATATTCAACACAAGATTCATTACAAACGATACTTTGTGAAACCTTATATTGATTATGTAACACCTAGTAAACTATCAATGACCAGAGCTCTAATATGAACAGATGACCTAATAACTTTCCCTTCACAAACGTTCAAGCTTACTAAAGAAAATCTCTATCTAAAAATGTGTATCTTCAAGTTTCATCTGACGTTTCTGTGCTGTTATGTAAAGCATAAGATTTTTACTGCCATATTTCGTTACAAATGTAACCATTATCGGTAGACAAAATTCAATATTAAGCTCATTGTCATACTTTTCTTATTGTCTTTCAAAAACTACTTGACAAATTCTACAATGAGATGACAATAGATATAAATCTTTATATGTTCATTCTGAACAATCACTTCACTTTGTCAATGTGAATTTCGATATGATTGTAATAACTGAAAAGGCTGATTTTAAACTTATACCACAGATTTACAAAGAATAAATCTAGGTTGATAAAACTGGAGCTTACACTGTTTTTTTCTTTTTTTCGATTGTGTAAATGTCAGAAACAGTCAAATTGACGAGTTTTTGTCCAGTAAACTGTTCATGAAAACTGTGGATTGGTGTGGATTTTGTGTAATATTACACCTAACATTACATGCTTTTGTGGAAGTAATAATATTATTCGAATATTTAAAATCCAGCCAATTCAATGAATGAGTTATACTTATATCCATGTGGTTATTGTTAAGTTTGAACGTATGAATTATCTAAACTTACGATGGAACATTTGCTATCAAGTATCCAATGGTTCTTAGATTTGAATTATGATGAATAACAAATTTGTCATAAGTAATATCGAAAGTATTATTTTTTACAAACTACACACGATATTCAATACTATTTACAAAATAGAAGATTGAAAATATTAGAAAAACCAAACAAACATAAACAACATGAAACAAACTTGCAAAACTGTCAGAGTGTAGTATCGCAGATACTAAATAACCAATCTCACATTATGTTCTTTCGTTTTTTTAATACTAAAATAACATTTTCTAGGTAAATTTACATGAAGCAGTTTTAGTCAAATAAATTTCCAAATGAATAATTAGATAATGAATAGATAGGTAGAGAAGGGTATCTACCTCAGACATTGGATGAATATTTGCGTATCTGTACATGGATCGATGGAAGTTAGACATTAACACCGTTGGATACCGGCTCAGTGGTCTAGAGGTTAGGCGTTCGCGAGCAAGATCGCGGATGCGCAATGGTGAGGAGTCGCATATTTTAGGACAAAACGACCGTTCACTGCTCCCAGGTTTTTAATGGCGGTCTAACATCAATCGATTCATGATCTCAATAAAATAATAATAACCTAATCACATAGTCATAGGGAGAAAATGTAATCTGATAAGTTCATAATACCATAAATATCTTAATTATGAACATAAAATGAACAAAAGTATAAGATAGTACTTATTTGTAACTTATTATTAAAACTTTACAAGATAAGGACCATTAATTATAGTGAACAATATAAAGAACTATGTAGTACAGTGTGAGAAAGTTAACTTAAACAGTTTTTTTGTCGTTGTGTATATATTCATTAGATCTGATATTAGAAGGGTGAGTTGTAATGTCAAATATAAGTGGTTTAGTGTGTTTTTTAGTTACTTTCACGATAATATGAATAAAATTCATTTTCTATCCAAATGTGTCAAATAATTTCAGAAGTAGATTTAACCTTATTGAATATGGACTCAATTTCATTTTGCTCACTTTCTGATCGGAATACTGAAAATGAGCATAGATGTTGAAGCACTTATGTAGTTATTTGTGTGATACTAATGTGGTGTGTACTACTGATTCCGACAGATATAAGTAGTATCATAAATCGAAAGAGAAATGTCTGGAGGCAGAAGATTAAAAAGTTCAAAGGAAAGAGAACGAGAACAAAGAATGATTGATGTGGAAACGAAAGAACAATGAATTCCGAAACGATTGACTGATATTTGCAAAAGGAATAGTGAGATTTGAGACGGTTGATTAACATTTCGCAAATGAAGTATTTATCGTATAATTTTCAGATTTTACTAAGATGTTCTGTTATTTGTGTTCAAATGCATTCGATTGTCTCCACTTGTGTTCTCGTTCGCTACACTAATCATTATCTTATTACACAGTGAATACATGCCATCTAGTGCTAACACAAAGGTTGCAAATGCTAATTATTCCAATGACTAATTTAAAACGATGAACATAAGTAGACGGTTTCATAAACTGTGTAATTTAATAATCAGTTCAATACACTTAGATTAAATGATTTCTTTATTGTTTAGTCTGGTGATTCACCTAGTGGATGGTCATGTCTTACTGGTTGCCGATCCTTAGACGCAGCATTGAAGAGACGCTCTGGTGATTGCCCCGAACAGATTGGCCTTGCAATTCACCGCATACCAAATTTAGTATCTGTCAAAAATGATGTTCAGAATTATCCATCACATGAGTCTTCCGAATCTTCACAGTTTAATTTGGACAAACCCATCTCTTTACCTGAGAGCGACAACGGATTAAAAACCAATATGCTGGAGAATTCTTGGTTTACACATCATAGCAGTGCAATTAATGAAATAACCAGCTGCACAGTTGATGCTGAATGTCCACAAAAGCAAGATAAATGCTGTCAATCACAATGCAAACAAGCCTTATTTAATAAAGGTAATTTCATATAGAAGGTTAAAATAATAACATGAAAATAATTTAAAAGCCGTTGTAATTAAATTTTATCCTTAAGAGTTTGAATCTTCGTGTTTCCAGATTCCACTGCTATATCAAAAGTTGCTAAAACAAATGTCACTGCATATGTTTTCATTTTCAAATTGAATCACAACCTTAGTAATGAAATCGATGAGAAATATCTTCCAGAACAGTTAATCTTATCACACGTTTACATTTTTCAAATCTAGGAAAAGATAACCGTCTAAAACTGAGTGGAAAAATAAAGATTAATAATAAAAGGGGTTAAACTTTATCTAAGAAAGGCACCCCATTTTCCTTACTAGAAATAATGAGGTAATAGAAAAGATTTGTAGCTCTTAAAGATTATTTTGATGGAGTTTTGTTCTCTTATCTGGATTGTTTGGTTGTGGAGCTTTCATTGTTCTTCTGAACGACATCGTCCGCTTCACTTCTACCTGAAGTTTGTGCTGACAATGTCGTTCAGAAGAACTATGAAAGCTCACAGAACAAAACTTCATCAGGAATAATGAGAACTATAATATGGAGGCCATAAGGTCTCGTGCATGTTTCAATATAACTCAAAACAATGGATTGCTTTCAAAATGTTTGTTGAAGTAATTGTCATGAAATTTTACTATTGTACGCCCATAATAATATTTAAACAAAGAATATTCTCCCTTTTGTTTGACAGTTATGATATTTTGCCACTTAACTATGAGAGAGTTGACAGATTTATTCTAAAATAAATTAATATTACCTTAAGATTATATCTGAAATTCTATCTAAACGCAGTATTAGAAACAGAAATAAGTCTAATTAAAACCAACTAACCTATATTCGCTTTTATAATATAGACAACTCATTGGTCTAGAAGTGACTACATGAACGTAATAGAACAGAGTTTGTATTTGTTTGACCTGGACTGTGATTGAATTCAATCAATAATTATTTAGATGAGAGTAATTTGCAAAATCAGCGTTGGCATTATGACGTTTATCGTCTAAAAACGATCTGTATAACGTTTATGCATTAAATCCAAATCGGTATAAATACAAGTGAGCATAGAATTTAGATAGATGAATGATAACAGTTGATATAGGGACACTTCGATTAGGCACAATCGTAGAAAAATGAAAAATGAAACTTGAATATTTTTCTGTTTTATATTTTAAGGATTAGTCGGATGACTGAAGCTGATGAGCGTAACTTTCTCATCATGTTTCCCACCTTAACAAAGCTACACATTTTTAAGAGATTCATAAAAATTTTATTCAGCTCAGTTTAAAACAAACGACATTTAACATAACCAACATCAATACTTGTAAATACGTTAGTCTAAAAGGGAACCAGGAATCTCGATGATACTTCGTATTTAGTGACTAAAAAATCTTGAAAGTTTTGGTACATCACAGTTGTAATTTGAGTACATCACTTATTTTCTGTTTTATGCTTGAATTTGACAGCAATCTTGCCCCCGATTCCAACAGTACGTATTTTGGAAGAAAAACATCCGCCATCGTTTCTTGTTTCTTGGAATAATAACGAAATAGAAGTCAGTAATCTCAGCTTACCAACCGTGTACGTACTACAAGTCAAATCCTATTTTGGCCCAGAATATGATAACCGTATGTCAAGTCCCTGGAAAACATTAGTTGTAGTGAGTGAATGTATTTTTTAAAATTGAATGCTTTTGAAACGTGTTAGCGGTTAAATTCACTCATATCATATGATTACAGAGTTAACTTGACCTATCTTCATGATAGTTGCCTCATAATTATAGGAACAAGTACTTACAACTTTAGGCATTCTATGACAGGTAGACTAACGACTAAACATCCATTTTCCTTTAAAACCAAGTTTCTAATTATTGTCGATAAAGCTTAAGTCTTAGACGTTTGAAAATATTTAGCAAGAGATTTTTAACATTATTTCACATCATATAGTACCTTTAATTAAATATTCTTAAATAATAACAATTGTAGTTGAATTCATGAGTCAATTAAAGCTAGACCATTATAGAAAACCTGGAAACACTGGACGGCCGTTTCGTCCTAGTATGGGATTCCTCAATAGTGCGCATCTACGAACTCGCTCATGGGATTTGAACCCAGAACGTTCCGTCTCGTAATTGAGCGCTTAACCTCTATACCACTGAGCCGTCCGTCATCCAACGGCATTGATGTTTAACTTCGAACGATCTATGATCATTTGTTTAGTAATAGATAAAGACATTAATAACTCACAATATATTTAAGTAAATAAAAATACTTGATACACTTAATGATTTCATCAGTTTAAACATAACGACTAAAATGCTGAAGTTCTGAAGTACTTTTTTTCAAGTTGTAAACAGTCCATTTCAACATCTGGATTTAATACATAGTTTTCTCTAGTCAGTAGTAAATTTTTGTAATGATAATCCAAAACAAAATAAAATCCATATCATAAGTTGTTTACGAACCTACTATCGTAAACAAAAACCCCTAACAGTTCTGTATATTGGATTTGACTAGAATTGATTTCCTTTTGTAACGTTTTGTTTCCTTTTTAATCATACTGGTTTGTGAAATCAGTTTATATTAAAACTCTAGTAAAATTATTTATGAGAATATTTTTCTATGAAATCAACTGTTCTACTTATATGCAAATGTTTCTGTCAATGATTTTAGTGAATTTACATTTTTTTTGGCATTTCATTGATTTGCATATAACTTTACGGATGGTTTCAGAATTTTATTTGTTTTGATAGTGATGACGATGATTAACGATGTAAAATAAGGAAGACAATCTAATGAAATAGAGAAGAAACAAATAACCATTTAAAACAATAGGTATTCAGTTGAATGAAAGTTATTTAATTGGAAAGATTTAGAAAGTGAAACGTAAATGAGCATTTACAATTTTATTACTACGTAAACTATAGTTTTGCTGGTATCCTATTGTTTATGCAGCAAGCTATCCTATCATATTTCTTAACATTTGAACAATCAAAAATCATATTTAAGTAAAGAACTGTATAAATTTACATAAAAGCATAAGTCTGATAAGTGGTCAATAGAATCTTCTCATGTTTGTTACCTATGTTGATGTGAATATGATTAAAATTGATTGATTAGCGAACCTATCAAAAACTTGGAACAACAATTTTTTTAGTTGATAAATTTGAAAGAGAACAATTCATTAAAATACTTCTTGACGCTTTATTTTTTATTACGATCATCTGTTTAACAGAGTAGTGTTGTTTGAAAATAAGTCACGTTATCCTAAATTTCTTGTTGTGATGCCTCGAGGAATCCACAACAAGTTCTTTAGAAGCCATAAAACGTCTGAAAGCATCACATTTAATCAGCAGATGCCACGAAAACTTCTAGAAAATTTTACTTAAATTGACATTTATACACGTTGAATTAAGAGACCTCACCGTTGTTGCTACCTTGACGTGGTGGTCGGGTCTGCCTATCGTGAACCAATCGAGCTATACTGGTTAAAACAATTGTCACGTTGAAAAGCGGTAAGTTTAAAAGCAGCAAACCTAAAGTCCGTAGGCGAAGTCGTACTCCTGACTGTACAGAGGTGTAACGGCAGTAAGGTGTATCCTTCAGACAACCAGCATAAGAGCGGTGCTGCCCTCCTAAAAGGAGGGGTGGAGTTAGAAAAAGTCGACCCTAAAAATGCACATCTCGCCTTATCCCACGAATTTCCATCTCCATCAGTAAGCTTCCAATTAGTACGAAGCTAACACGAAAATTACTCACAAAACGTTTGTGCATGACCAACCTCAAACAGTTGTCCCTTGGGCACTGCGGCCACGCTGTCAATTTACTAAAACCACCCCTAACCCATTTTCCTTTTCATGTACCTCCAGAAAAACCCTTCCACATTGTAGGCAACCGGGAAGTAAAAACCACCCTCCTATCTCGAACAGCACTAATCAAGATCACTATATTCATAAACAGTCTCCCAACTCACAAGAATTAGGATAAATTTTACGTAGATTTTTTATCAATAGATTTGCAAACAAAAAAATATTAGCAATAATAAACAGTATCATCTCCTATCATTTATATATTTTGCCAAGATACAAAAATATTTAATTAGAATAAATAATAAGATCAATTTATAGGTAATAAATCACAATTGATAATTTTATATGAAAACAGCGAAGAAAAGCAACTTTTCGATTCATTACGTTTCATTATATTTAAAGCAGCAATCATTGTCAATGTACTTGAGATGTACAATATTATCTTTTTTTTCTCTTCTTTCCTTTTTTTTCTTTGCATTAAAATTGTTTTCCCGTATACAATAAAAATTTATCATCAGTGTCAGATTGTTTGAAATGTCATTTGTATCTAATCTACCTTGATCTTTTTCACCTTTTCTTAAAAGTTATCTATTTCATGATCTTAACTTTTGTTTGTTTGTTTGTTTTATTCAACTGTCAAACTTGTTTTGATGTAAAACTGTTTTTTTTCGAAAAAAAATTAGTAGAAATAAACATCCATAATGACTTATGATGCAAAAAACAATAGTTTTTTATTTTTATCTTCGAACATGTTTTCTTATGAAATTATTCCCTCCCCCCCCTCCACACCTACCCCATTTTCGTTTGATATATGTCAAATGATTGTGATATCTTGAAATAAATGTATTAGTTTATTTCAAAGTAAATCAGTGGATTGGTAATTAATTGTATAGAGGAGAAAATATATGTTACAGTTCTTCCCAATGTGATCTATATGAACACTGCCTTTTTTTCATCTTAACCAGGATCTTGTAAGATAAGCCAAGAATTTATTACTGTTGAAAGATTTGATTCAATAAATATATTCCCTACATGAGTTACGAGTGTAAACATGTGATATTATATATATATATACTAAGTAGGTTGGTTTTCGGGCTATAAAGAATACCATAGTTAAGAAGTTTAATAAAAGTTTTGTTTTAACATCCTTGCTAAGAATCAACGTCATGATTGACTAATTAATTCTCACATATGCTCACATAGCAATCTTGAAGAATACCAATTACCTTGAAACACGATTGTCAGATGTATTATGATACCGTCTGGGAAACTGCTTGTGATCTTTTAATTAATGACCAACGTTTAAATTTTATTATATATTCATAAACTCCTGGAGAAAAACGTGTTTGTTATTAAATATACGATCACACTAAAGGACTATAATGTAATATGGTATCATGATACTTTCATAATATTTTATATTTCTAATAGTTCTTCGCTACTAACTTTAGTTTATTTTAATGAACCATAAAAAGTAGTCCATATTTAGGGACTGATTAAGTTAAACCATCATGATGGTCATGAAATTAAAATTCGTCAGACAACTTACCAGTATTTATGAAAGACATAATTTTTAACAATGTGATTTAATTCCCTTGGTATTGTTTACTTGAATCTTCCCATGGATGTTTAGGACTGCAATTGATCTGTCTCTTATTATCATATGTACATCCTATGCGTCTTACCTCGATATTGTCTTAGTTCACAAACAGCTAAGTGAATAACGTGAAGACATTTGAAGTGAATATTACTGATTTCGAGTTTCAGAGTGAACATCAACTCTGATATGCAAGTACATCCAGATGACAAATCACCAAATAGGATGAAACGCGCATCTTGGATTCCATTGCTAACCACTATCTATTTTTGTATATAATGTAATTTAATCCTGATAATTGCTATAGATATTTTTTTGCATTTTTTTTCAAGGCTACTAATAAAGAATAGCGCTTCAGAATTATCAACACTAAAATTTTCAAGTATTCATTAGTCTACGTTTTTTTGTTGTTGTTGAGGAAATAAGCCTTTTTTCTATGTGTAAAAGATTGTGATTTGAACAAAGCAGTCTCTAAATTTACCTATTTTTTTCATCCTAGAAATAATTAGTTAGCCAATTATTTAAGCTATTAGATTATTTAATAAACGGTTGCTTACCTACAAAAGTAATTAAATTCATGAAAAATGCAATTAGAGGAATAAACTCCATTCTAAATATTATGAGCTTTGAAATTTTTACTTGGTTTGTTCGTTATTGATACACTGGAAGTATTCCTTAATAAATGAATCCAATTTAATGAAAACCTGATGAAAATTGTGGTGCGATAAAGAGTTTGGTAAGCCAACATAAATGAAAAGTAGTATCACCGTTTATGGCAAATATTTCCTTATATTTCATGAATCTTTGAATAATGCTTGAATGCGTAGGATTTTGATAATAAGTTTAGTATCATTATAATGTAAACATTTCTTTGTGTTAGTCTACATTAAAAGGTGCCCAACTAAGTGATCCTGCTGTTGGTTGGTGGTACCAGTTTCAAGTGGCAGCAGTAAATCAGTGGGGTTCTCTTGGTTTTGACACTCCATCTCCACCTGTACAATTAACAACTCTTCAACCTAGCCCTCCATCACCTCCAAGAGACTTGGCCGACGAATTGTTAACACTACAAGCTAATGGAAAAATAAGAGTTCAGATTCAGTGGAACAGTCCAGCAACTACCGTATTACCAGTTACTGAGTATAGGGTAAGTGCTTTTACTGAATCATTCAACACAATTAAGTTTTAAAGTTATGTTACTAAACAACAAATAACAGAAATAATTAATCAACAATTGTTGACAGATTAGTTTTATGATTAAAATATATGGTAACAGAGTTTACTGAGGCTAATATTTTGAGCGATTAACATTACCAATATTGTCAGTTTGGTGGTTTGGAGAGGTTATTGGATATAATTGAGAGTATAAACTAGCCTAAGTCAAATAACTATTCAAGACCTAGAAGTGCTGGAAAGCTGTTCAGGAGCTCAACATTAGGACGTAAAAACTGTCTAGAGCTCTTAGGTTTATGCTCTTAATAACCATTATTAATGTTGTTTGAATTAACTAATCCCTAAACATTATAAAATACTGAGTCATATATTCACCAAAATTTACCTGAGTAATTTCATAGGGTTTCATGATTTTCATTTTTAGACATTAAGATTAATAAAAGAAACTTAATTTTCCACAATCTGTTCCAGAAACTGCATTTGAAATTTTTGAAAATGAGAAAGCTTCAAATAATATAATCGTTCCGTTATTATCTAAAGTTTGTATCAAGCACATTATTGTTTAAAAAAAGGTAATAGTAATTCATAAGAGAGTTCACAATATCCATTAGCTTTCAATTTTTCCTTAGCAAAATAAAACTATAGTTTTATCATATTTAAGCTTATTCTTTACCGTTATCATACTTTAAATATGACTCTTATATTCTATTTCTAAATCTTCCAAAAATCAATATTTACATTTTACAACAGTCCACATAATGTAAACTTTGAGTAAACCGATTATTCAAGAAGATTCTTTCATAGAAATGTTCATGATAACTTGTTTTTTCTAACATGAATAAATTTGCTTGCAAATTGTTATGATTTAAGAATATTACTGTTTTGTCAATCATAAGAGATAATGTTTTTCTTAAAATTCCTTCCAAACATTACATCAATCCTACGTTTAATTCATGACAAATGGATACAAGTAATGTAGTTCTATGGATTATCCATTTATTGTTATTTTATATTTGATCATACAACAAACTATTCATTTATCTCAATGAAATATTTTGGTGGTATCAATTTCAAGTGGCAGCAGTAAATCAATGAGGTTCTCTTGGTTTTGACACTCCATCTACACCTGTACAATTAACAACTCTTCAGCCTAGCCCTCCATCATTCATGAAGTTATTGTTGTTTTATTTTGAATATACAAGATTATTTAACTTTAAAGTATTTCTGATATGAAATTTTACGTCATATAGAAATAGATTTCAATATAATTTATTTATATATATTATTTATCATTATTCAATAGATCTCTTGGGGTCCTGATTCTGCAAATATAGATAATAATCATAAATTCACTGAATATCCTACTCAATTTGTACATACTGTTCCATCGGTAAGTTAACATTACGAATTTCATTATTGATTCATATAAATTATTGATGTTGATAGGTGAGAGTGAAGTTCATATCAAAATTATTAGACAGAGTAAAACAAAAAAAATTTTTTTAAACTAAAATTAGTTACTTAATACTAATAATTCAGTATGATGACCACTTGGATACTTTTATCCATTTTTTTTTGCTCACCAGACTAACGTGTTGTTTTATTTCATATAGATATATCCCAACTACAAATTACGTATTTAGTGTAGATAAATGTAAAATGAAACTTTTAACGGACACACATATACACACCATTGTATTAGATTATTTCATGACAGTTCACTATTGACAAGATTTTTGGTTAAATGTGTTAAAATATTCATTTGATAAACAAGAATCAAACAGATTATAGGAAAAACACAACAAATTAATTGCTATAATGTAGAAAATTTATTAGGATAATATAGTATTCACCAATAAGGTTAACATTATTGTATAAACTTTGGTTGGTTAATGTAATTCATTAAGAATCAACAAAAATAGTGATGTAATATATTAATATATATATGTACCTGTTTACGTGTATGTGTGGAAACACGTACATAGGAAGAAGCAATCGTGATTTGCAATTAAGGGTGGGTGAACACATACCAAAATGGTTGCAGAAACAAATGAATTCCAATGGCCAAATAAGTTCACAGGATAGACAGACATCATCCTCCATTGCGAAACATTTGATTGAGACAGGTCATAAGGTTGATATCAAATCAGCATTTGTAGTGTTATACAAAAGCCTTCAAGAACGTATACTAAGGTTTATTGAAGCTTTGGCTATACGAAAATTGAAACCCCCTTTATATGTTCATAAACAAATTGTCCTTACACTTAGTATATTACCATAAATTCTAAGATATCGGTTAAACCAAGTAAATAATCGTAGTTAAAACAACCTAATTAAAATCGATCTGTGATCGGTAAATAAGCCCCAAACTATTAATTTAATATCTACTTTATTGAAATTAGAATCATATCAAGCTGTGTATACAAAATTTGATGTGTGCTAGTTAGATCTACATAGTTTTGGTGTAGTATGATACATGAGAACTAGTTTTCTTGTTAGACCATATATAATGACTTGCAGAAATAACTAATCGTTATTTAAAGTTTTATATTAAGGGGTTGTATAGACATTTATAAATGTAGTTTTTCGTTGATGGTAGAATAGATATATGGCTCCGATTTTCAATTTTTTCTGTCACAGTATTGCTAAATGATTAACAACAAATCTGTTGAACTTATACAGGCTTTTTAGCCTTTTAATTCTCCGAGTGATTCAATTAACATCAGAGTAACTGATATATTCATTGCACGACAACGGGAACATTGATTTTCTTGAAATTACATCTACATAAGAAAAAAAGTTACTGCATGTCCGATAAAATACACCAGAATCATTTTTCTCAAAAACTATAGAGATGAAAGACAAGTAAATGAATTGACTGTTGTAAAGTTTACTTTCACCCCAAATTTGTTTACTACATATCACATTTTATAGTTATTTTGAATAATGCGGTTACTTTAAGGTTATCGAAATAAGAAAATACTAATCTGTGTATCACTTGAATAATAGTTATTACTTGGAAAAAGTAACAGGCGATAAGTATTATGTACAGCTGTTTGACATTCCTAAATAGGCGTGCACTAGGAATCATGAATGCCGTGATGAATCAGTAATCAAAACCACATTTTAGATAAGTTTATCCACAATCATTTTATAAGCAAAAATTGATCCATAGAAGTCAAATATTAAACATTTAGGTGACTTTACCGGAATCATAGGAAACACACTGTAGTGACGTAGAACACAGTTGATCATATATTTGGTACAGAATTACAGAGTTACCTGATTAAATAGAAAAACCATACTCTAATACTTCATTTGCAAAATATTCATTAATTGTCCCAGACTTCATTGTTCCTTCATTTCCACAATAATCATTCACTATTCTCATTCTCTTTTCTTCGGTCTTCTTAACCTTCTGCTTCCAAGTACTCGACTTTTGATTGATGATACATACTACTTATATCTATAGAAATCAGTAGCACACACCACTATAAAATCAATGGCACACAGTATTTCTAAATGAATAAATATTTTATTGATAAATAAACATATGAATAATCTATCCAACTGATGAGATTGTTTCCACCTATTTGACTAATGTGATTTATGTGATAAAATAAATAATAAATTTGCAAGTGAAATTATGTTTGTAACTAATTTCATAGAATCAGGGTCCAGGGTTTCCTGTCGACTACCTCCAACCACTCACCAATCTCAATATATAGTGCCCGCAATGTCGAGACACCTAGACTGTTGGCCACATTTCAACATGGTCGATAGCATTCGATCTGCACTAAATAAGGACTTGACACGCATGACATTGGTCACCACCCAGTGATTAATCAATTGTGATTACATCTCAGTCCTACAGGAGGTCAGTCGCGGCCCGGATAGCTCAGTGGTAACGTCTCTGACTGTGAAGCTGAGTGACACAGGATCGAATCCGCCAGGGAGCACCAGTTCCCTAAAGATTACAGGTACACCTTGCTGACGAATGCAAAGTAGCACGAAACTCGAGTCCAGGGTTTACTGTCGACTACCTCCAACCACCACCTAAGAATCATTCATCTTATTATCATATCTAAAATCTTGAACTTTAATAAATACAATACATGAGAAATATAGAATCCTGTGGAAAAGATAATGCTCTATTTACCCACTTTATATTTTGTTAATCATATTGAAATAGACTTCATTACTCTCTTGAATAATCGCTGAGTTTTTTTAATAAAAATTCTTCTTCTTTAGTCTCAAACAAATTATCAGCTGACAAATCTTTATCCTGGAGTACTGTATCGAATTGAGGTAAGAACTTTTCAGAGCATACATTTAGCTATAACTACCATTTGAACAGTTAAAATTGAAGAGATTGTATACGTTTTTATAACATGGTATTTTAAAATACATCTTTGAAGAAGTTAAAATAAAACAAATTTTGAGGTATATTGTATCAATATTAGCTAATTATGAAGAAAGTATACTCTTGATATATTCTTCTATGAAATTATACTCCACTTTATATATGAAACATTCTCTGTTTTTAAAGTAATCATGTACGATCTTTTTTGAACATAACCGTATAATGGATATGAAATTAGTCTCCAAAATTTAATAACTAATGATGGGATACACAATCAGCTGATTATAAAAAAATATGAAAAAAAGGTGTTTACATGAATGTTGAATGTTTAACGATCATAAATCTAGTGTTAATTAGATAGCTTGATTTCCTTTTTTCAAGTCATACGGATTTCTAATATGGAACCAATATGTATTGATTTTTATTTTGTGTAATTCAAATTATTTTTCAGGTAATTGCAATGAGTGAATGGGGTTCAACTCAACTTAGATCACAACCAAATACTTTGTTTATTCATACTCCAAACGTAGATTCAATCCAAGATCATAGAGAAGATTCCCTAATTGCCAACTTAAAGAAAATTGATGCAAACACTGTTCAACATCTAAAAAACAAGAAGTATTTGAACCATTATGATGAGTCATACTCTGAAGACCACCTTACCCACAACTCAGGTAGGTCTTCGCAACGCAGAAAATTGGTATTCATATCAAAATTTTAGTCTTATAATATATGTATCGTTGTCTGACCCTATAAAGTATTAGAAATTCACTAGTAGATGTTTTGTTTTTTCATTAACTTGACAAACTGTAGGATGAAATGTTGATTTGAAGCATTCTTCAAGACGTTTTACCAATATTTTGTGACAACAAGTTTGAAATATTATTTTCAGGTGATGTTTATAATTAACCGAATTCTATATGTGGCGGGCTACTAGATTCATGGATTCCGCTGCATTATTTAGACCATTTTGTTTAGTATGTTGACTGAAGATTGCATTAAAAGCGTCTACACAAAAATACAATTAACCTGTTAGCCATTCTTAAATGAGTGATTTATTTCATGATGTACGGGTTTTGTACATTTTTTTGTTCAAACGTGTCACGTATTATAATATATGAGTTATGCGTAAAATTGAAAAACTTTGAGTAAACACTTACGGACTACATGTTTAGGATTCAGACAACAATGCTGAATTAGTTATACCCGTTTGTACATGTTGGAGTCGGGAAAAGTAAATGAAATTCCAAGCTTTCCACTGCATTTTACATCTTATCTAAGGTTCTAATTAATTGACTGTTATTAAATATTTCATTATTCCTATAAATATCCATTCGGTTACTCTTTCTTTCGTTTTTCCATTTAAAAGAGTACTTTGTAGTTCACTGTCCTTACTAAAAGTAGAGTATTTCTTAAATTGTTTGTAAATAGTATATAGGTTGAAGTAATACTGTGTTACCCATTAGATTGGTTTCTTTAGTTTGTGACCATGTCCATAATATAATCCCATCTTAAATATAACCACTAGCTTCTTGTTAATTAAATTACTTCTATGAAGTGATTTTATGAAAAGACTACAACACATAGATATTCAATGATAATCTGGAATAAATTTAAGTCCATGAATAGTTGGAAAAATGACCTTTTACACTGTACTACTAAAATTATTAAGATCTAATATACTGACTTCAGTAATATATTTAATTGAAGACAAAGATGTAAAATTTGAAGATCAATCTACTGTTTCTTTTATTGTCTTCAGTTAAATTTATATGATTCAAGTTTATAATTTTGCACCTAATAACAGTCATACACTCTAAATGTTACCATGTCTGAATGAATAGCTTACTGTATAAAAAAGATAGTATACTTAACGAACAATAGATTTATGTAATAAACCATAATTTAAATATTTGGACTCTATTTAATATTATTACCTTTTATTATTGATCATTGTATAGGTAAATCGGATGTTTCTTTTGTTTGTAATGGAACTAGTAAAAGTTTAGTATTTAAAAGTTCATTACCATCTGATTCATCAATTAATCATATAAATATTAAAACTGCAGAATTATCAGTGGAAACTGATGTAGCTGTCTTTGATGGACATGGTTTAATAACTGAACTCAAAATATATGAATATGATTTAAAACAAACATCTAAAACAGAGTTAAATCAACAAACAAGTAAGTAAAATTATTAAGATAATTATTATCAGAATGGAAATTTGTAAAGATTGTAATAATGTTTTAATAGTTAGATTACTATAAAAAAACCTAGATGCACTGTACGGCCGTTTCCTTCAAGTATAGGACTCATCACTAGTGAGCATTCACGATCGAAGGTACTGGGTTAGAGTTCTACGCGTGGGATTATGGATATTAATTATTGAGGAGTCTCACATTAGGATGACATGGCCGTCCAATGCTTCCAAATTCTCAATGGTGGTCTACCTTCGATCGACTCATGAATTCAACTACTAGAACTGGGACATTCTAACTATCCTTTTAATATGACAATCCAATTTATCTTCATGTTTACATAAATCTTTGACAGTATTAATACATTCTATTAATTTCCATTGGAAATATCTATCTGTTATATTTCATTTAGTTATGATACTGTATGTAAATAATCAATCAAAAATCATGTTTAATTAATTAAGCAATTAACTACATTTAAGGCTTATTTTTAAAACGATTGCATTAAAGGTTATACCAATGTTTCTATATAGTACGCTTATTTAATGGTTATATGAAATATTAATTATTCTATTATCACCGATTACCTAATCATGCCATATGTGTATTTCCCTTCTTCTGATGGTTAATAATTATTATTTACTTTGCTTAAAGATTTTGGTACAGATAAGATATAGTGTAAAAAATAATTAAATTATATTTCAATGTAAGTCATTTATATCCATTTATCATCGCTTTTGTACGTTTGTGTTACCCAAATGGGTTCATAATTATCATTAAAGTATTGTGGAGATTGATGAGCTTAGATTATTATCATAAAAGGATCAATGTCAGATCACCATTGAAAACCTGGAAGCACTGGACGGTCGCTTCGTCCCATTATGAGACTCCTCAGCAGTGCGCAAAAAGGATTCGAACCTAGAACTTTTGGCTTTGCACACTGAGCCGACATCCGACAGTGTTAATGTCTAACCTCAACATATCGTTTATATTGCGCGACCATCCACCATTTTCTTCAGAGAGTAACTGACTCATAATAGACATGAACGAACTCCATTGGTTACGGCTTTTCATTAGAAATTCCAGGATTTCAATGATGATCCAACATTGATTCATTCATGATATCAATCTCAGTTCATAATTATCTTTGATAAAATAAAAATGAATGATAGTTTACTATGTTAAAATCATTAAAATTATTGAGTCTTTACCATAATTTAAAAGTCTTTACTAACATTTTTGGAAATATAAACTTATACTACTATGTCTTATAGATCATCCTTAAGAAGGGGAGAGTTCATCATGATAAATGTTATATTTGTAATATCGAAATAAGTGTTTTTTTGGAAAACAAATAAAATTCTTCAGGCTTTCAAAATATCAAATAAAGAAAAGAACAAACAAGATCATTTAGTCGATATATTCAAACTAGTTTATTAATGATATTGCTGTACTAATAGGATCTGGTTCAGTGTGTAAATATGTTTTCTGTGGATTTATGTCTATGTTAATAGATGTATTAGCTTAAAGAAACGTATTATAAGTTCATTTTTGCCTATATGAGAAAATAATTCTAGTGAGAAACAGTGACCAGTGGATTTCAACCATGTTTGTTTTGAGATGATAACTCATTGAAAACAGTAGTAGACGGTGGTGCAATTTCGTGGATTTGTTGAAGTTAGACATTAACACCATTGGATTCCGGCTCAGTGGTCTTAAGGTTAAGAACTCGCGCGCGAGACTGGTTTCGAATCCCGCCGGGAGGACCATTAATGAGCACTGCTCAGGAGTCCCGTACTAGGAAGTAACGGTCGTTCAATGCTTCCAAGTTTTCCATGGTGGTCTAGCTTCAGTTGACTCATGAACCCAACTATTACATTACTATAATATCCATAAAAAACCCCTTTCTGAAAATAAGTTGATATTTATTATTCATTCAGAAAAGCATAAAATCAATGTTCTTCATCCACTCTCAATTATCCATTCATGATATACTAATGTACACTATTGTTGTTTTCCGAATCTAAGAGAAGAAAATGGTTCTGACATTTTAAATATTACCACATACTACTGTTTTAATTCAAGTTAACTTATTTATTTTAGTGAGTTCACGTCCATTAATTGTTCGGTGGACGCCACAAGTTTGCATTGAAACTGTCATTGTCACTGGTAATAATATAGATGAAACAAATTCCTTTCAATCAGAAGCTTTAATAGCCAATAATATTGATCAATTTACTAAACCTTCATATTCTCAAATAGAAAATGCTGGACGGCGTAAAGAATCACTGAATTCAAATGAAAAATATATTTTATTGAATCCAGTAAAACATGGAGTCAACAATCATGTTGACGGTAAAAGATTCAAAAAGCCCATTTTAAGACATGCAACATTACAATTAACGAATCTTAACTTTAATTGTCGTTATCTAATTGAATTATTGTCTGAAAAACAAGAATCATCTAAACGATCGGACAAAAAAATTCACCCTGTCTATACATCTGGGTATAATGTTGAACTTTCTGCATGGTTGTGTACACCAGCATGTTCCACAGTCAAATTAGCTTCATGGATTAAAAAACCAAAGTGTTTAGGTACTACACAAGGTTAGTTGATAGTGAGTTACCTTTTATATTCATTTCTACCTTTTCAGCTTATAATGAGTCCAGAACATATCAAAAGCAGCTGAATGCGTAAATTACTGTAGTCTGCCTAAAGTTGGTCATTTACGCCTTGTATATTTAGCAAACTTTTAGCAAGACTTATATTTTCTTAAATGAGCGAAAAATATTCACTTGGTAATTCATAAAAAGAGTATCTCTTCATTGAGGCTCCGTTGCTTGTTTTAATTGTACAGTCTAGATAAAATTAGCCAGCGTACGCATCTACAGAGATTCAGTTATCATTTTGGATTTATACTGGAATAACTGGTTGGAAAGTCATTACTTTACGAATGATACAGTATGAAGCCCTTATAATATGGTCTTGAACACCATTTAATAGTTAGCGTAAGAGCAACTGACTCTTTCTAGCATTCAGCCTTAAATAATCTCTAAAGAGGATATTATGTTAAATTACAAGATCTATAATAAGTTTTAAAGTAAATGAACTAAAAAGTACTTTCATAACACAATAAAATATGGATGAAAAAGCCAAAAACGAAGCAATTAGAAGCGAGAAAGAAAGCATGCGAAATTCAGGAGAATGATGCGCTACAAATTGATTTACACCTTAAATACCTAAGCAGTAGTAATATTATGATTAAAACTTATGTATCTAGTGAAGGTGAAATGTATTCACTGTACTAAATGAAACGATTAACTTGGAAATTACATCCCAAAATGTTACATTTAATCTATTGAAGATCATGCTCTTAACACATAACCAATCTATATTATTTGATTACTATAAAAACATCACATTTATTCGCTATAAACTTGAATACAAACATGTATATTTTAAAGAGAATTAACTTTAACCTGGATATAGTGACATCAGCATAATTAGACTTATTTGTATGTAACAGATAATTAATCTGATGAAGTGAATCAATTCAAAGAATGCTAATTACACCTTAAGTAGTGCTTTATTCATCTGAATTTCAACTTTTCTACTAATTGGGATACTGTAAAAAAATATAATTCACATTGTTACATTCTTGAGGCAAGATCCGGTTAAACATTTGTTCAGCTGAACTTGTTTTCCTTAGCGCAAACAGTTATATTATGATAAAATTTTGTAGAGAACGTTAGATAAAAAGGCAGTGAATAAGTGATATGTTCACTGGACAAAATAAGACGTTTTTATTTTGTCATAGGTCAAGTTATCTAAACTCTTCTATAGAATGTGATATGTTCCACCTAAAATCTTACTATACCCATAAAATAAAATCAGTTTGTTTAATGAAAGGTGTGCAGTCTACAAACAACTATTTACTGTTTATGATTCAAAAGTACATCAGCATGATTCACATGTGATGTAAATCTTATAAACTTCAGAAAAAGTATTTGTGGTAATATATGTCTTTGTCTGAGTGTAAGTTAATGAAGTTAGACAAATAAAGTTTTTTTTTCATAGTAGTATTTATTTTTCTGGACGTTACGTATGGAAAACAAAATAAGTATCAATTAGCATGAAAACTTTAGTGAAAGATACAGACTTTTCTAACATTCAGATGTTGACTGTTGAGATCTAGACTTTCAGAAGATGACAAAATCTCAAATGGGTAAGAAATACTATATCTCATCACTCCTAATATTTTTATCGTGGTTCATTTGTAAATGTTCCAGAAATATGATAATATTTAGCTTGATTGCTCATAATTACTATTTCTATAACTCAGTTTTAGATATTATAACAGAACCAAAAAATTTATCATATAAGCAAATATCGGTAACGCCAACGATCAGTTATAATATATCTTGGAAGTCAGGTGCTCTTGTATCAAGATCTGGGAGTTATCAACAATTAACTACTCAAGAAATCTACAGTGACAAGACTAGTAAAATTATTTTCCCAGTGCACCACAGGTGAGATTTTTGAGACATTTTTTTAGCTAAAACGCCTAGGTTTCATTGATTTACGTAACACATAAATTATTCTTAACCTAAAACAAATTTCAACATACTCATAGAATTCATTTTGTATTGTTTGTTTGAATCTTCCCATTGATGTTCAGGATTGCCATTGATCAGTCTTCTATTAGCATATGTGCTTACTGTTTGGACTGCCTCAATATTGATTTAAGTCAAAAGCATTATAGGCGAACAGTGGAATCCAGAATGCGCGTTTCGTTTCATTCGGGACTCATCAGCTGGATATGCATACATCCAACAGTTGATGTTCACTTCGTGACTCCAACTCAATACCGTTCGCTTCAAACGTCATCCCATTATCCACTTAGTACTGATAGTCGCTAGCTTGTGAAATAGGGTGAAGTTTTAAGTCATTTTGTATTGTTCGTTTGAATCTTACGCATAGGATGCATATATACCAATAAGAGACAGATCAGTTATACTCTTAAAGTGTTTAAATATATCTAAGAATTTCTACATAATTTAGCCTCACTTTTGATTTTATAGAATATATCCTCCAGCTGAAGCGTGTGGGGAATTAGGTGTGTAGTACTGTGTGGTCATGCACTGAAGGAGTGGTATCTAGTATACAATAGTTCTATATCTGAAGTTATTCCTTGATACGAATTTTAAAACTGGACCTGATTTTCACAAACCACCTGGTTATAAATATTTTTTGTTATCTCATTTAATCATAGTTACCTGGAAGCGCCATAACCCTTACAACCTATAAGTATAATATTAAGACACTAATTCAGTTTTCTGACTTATCACAATAAAGATAGGCTGTATGATATGTTACTTTTCATTGTAGACGTTCTGACAAAAAAATAAACATAAATTCACGATAACATTTTTTTGACAGTTTGCTCAATTATCAAATAGAGACATGATTATACATCCATTATTTTAGGCTTGAAATGAATTGATAATGTATTAGATAAATGATTGTTAATGACAGACATTTGATTAAATGATGTATAAATGTGAAATCGGCCGTTTCAAGTATGACAACTATTTTTGCATTGTCAGCTTTAACTAACGAGTTTTTAAAAAAAAAACAGATTACATTATCTCGTTAATAGTGTAGTCAATTATAAGCGACATTTAACTAAACATAAAGATTATAAATACAAAACTGATTTATTTCTAATTGATCTACTTTCATTTTTCAGAATTATCTGGGGACCAAGCCGAGATACTGCAATGAAATCAGTTGTATGGAAATCATGGCCAAATCTTCGACCTCGAATTGATCATACAAGAGCTGAAACAAAAGTATTACGAAACGTAAGTATGATTTTGTTCTTTATAACAAATAGGAATGATTAAGATGTTTAATTATAACATTTCGATCATTATCACTGGTTACTATTTACTAGATATCATATTTAACATGTTAAAATTAACAAAATGTTTGGACATTAGTTCAATGGAGTTTAACCAATACAATTATTTGAATAGTTTACAAGGATATTGTTATGGAAATATACATTTCATTTCATTTTATAATTTATATTGTTCATATTCTGTTGAAAAATTATCAAGGGAATCAAATCTATGAAAAATATCATTGAATTATTTATGAAATTGAAGTTAACTAGCGAGTTAATTTCTCTTTTCAGATCTAGTGTATGTGATAAGTGACATGTAGGTGTGAAATTTCATTAAATCTAATGTTTAAATAGGAGAATTCTCAACAGTAACAACAAAAACAAAGAGAAGAAATGAATAAATAATTCATAACATAGAGTTGTTTATATTCATAAACCAATGTATAATGTTATTGAATAATTTCAATTTAATTATTTCTTCTGAACAGAGTGAAACATCTATAGTTTTGGATAATCTTCTACCAAATACATTATATGTGGTTAGTTTACAAGCAATGACTGGAGAGCATTATATGCCAAATAATGATAAAATATATATAAAGTCTAAAATTAATAATAATAATAATAATAATGTGGATCATATGCAGAAAATAGATATAAAGCAAAGTCTTCTCTCTTTTCAATCAATGAATTCAAAAGATTTACATCAATCGAAACCATCAACACAATATTTAGGATCTAGTAAAGAAGTTTATCTGGTTTTTGAAACTCCTGAAGATTCAAATATATTCAAAGAAAATAGGAAATTAATTGATTCTTCAAAAGAATTCAGAAGTTCATTAGAAAATGGTTCATCAAGTAAGGCAAAATACATTTATATTTTATTATTATATCTAATACCTAATTATACATTCATACATTTTTATTCAAAGTATATAGTGAAGCTGATCAAATGTGTTGTATGTAGTTTTTATTTGTAATTGTGTTTTGTTATGTTATCCTTAATTTCTAATTCGTTTGTGTATTTAGCAGATATTTGTATTCAGCCTTTTAGATGAAGTTAGTATGAAATGAATTATCCTATGCAATTCATATTAATCATATTACCTGTTTGTTAAATTTCTTTGCATTCGCTTATTCAACACTGACATGATATTATACATCCGTATGTCATTTAACATAAATTGAGTAGATGAAACTAGAAAAAGGGGATATTAAGTATTATTGGAATAAGCTTTTTTGTATTTTGTGTACTAAAAAGCTGTGGTTTGTTGAAACAAATTTGTTATTTTGATTGAGATCATGAACCGATTGATGTTAGGCCACCATTAAAAACTTGGAAGCACTATTGTCGATCTCCTTAGCAATGTGCATCCACGATCCCGCTTACGAGATTCGAAGCCAATGCCTTCGATCTGGCACGCGAACGCACTGCTGAGGAGTCACACAATAGGACAAAACGGTGTTTCCGGGTTTTCAGTGGTGATCTAACATCATTCAGTTCATGATCTCAATCAGAAACTCAATAATCTCCACAACCTTATACTGATGAATTTGTTGTTATTGAAGTTTTTCTCTCAAACTTTTTATGATTTCAGTCTTTATAAACCAAGAGATCACATTTAGTTTATATTTACCTGCACATATTATCCTTAGAAAAAGTCCTTTTTTAATATGTTAGTTTTATTAGAAGTAGAAAGAAATACAGTACTATTATATAATATCGGTGTTCTTGTTTTGACTACATTAACCAGTAAAAATACATTAATTTAATGCATTTTCCAGTATCCCATTTTTGATTATCTGCGTTGGATTCGAGTTAACACGTTTAGCCTCACTTTACTTTTTATAATCATTTTGAGAATACAGTAAATGGTGACATGACTAGAGTATGATATTTGATCTCCTCTCAGCATAAATTGTATTGAGTCAATAAAGGTCAAACGAAGAAAGATGATTTCCGGAATTAATAATGTGAGTATTAAGAATGAAGTTAGTATGTAATGCTATTTGAGATATGATGGTTGATCGACCTGCCGCTTAACATTACCAAATGTTTCTGAATAAAATATGTCCACGAAAAATATGATAATGCATCTACTCTTTGCACATATGCATATTATGTTGTTGTTGACTCATTTGTTGTTATTTGTTTTTCATGATTTTCCTGAAATATCTATTTCGTTGAGTTTTTCAGTGCAAAAGAACAATGATGTTGTCATCATCGTACTTATTTGATAACTGTGTTTCGGAATCAACTTTTTGATCACCTAGATTGAAGGTTGTGAAAAAAAGGTTACCAAGTGAGATAAAGATTAGACCTAATGTAAAAAACGAAGCAAAATAGGTGACGATAAAAAAACTTCAAAAAATGTCAGATAACATGAAAATGACTTAAATGTGCATTTATATAATAATGAGGAACAAAAAAATTGTTTGCAAACTAGACGGCTTGCGGATTATTGTATAGATTATTAATAAAAAGTTTTAAACGCAGTCACTAATCTGAAGTTAAAAATTATAATGATCCAAACTGTCATTACTCATTAAATCTAAGACTGACTAAATGTCAATCAAATTTTCAAGCTTGAATTCATGAATTAATTGAAGCTAGACCATTATGGAAAACCTGGAAGCACTGCACTGCCGTTTTGTCCCAGTATGGGACTTCTCGTCAGTGCGCATTTACAATCCCGCTCGTGGATTGGTTGAAAATAGACATTAACACCATTGGATTCTGGCTCAGTAGTTTAGAGATTAGGCATTTGCGCAAGAGACCGATAGGTTTTGGGTTCGAACGCTGCGAGCGAGATTGTAGATGCTTAATGCTGAGTAGTCCCATACTAGGCCAAAATGGCCGTTCAGTGCTTCTAAGTTTTTCATGGTCGTCTAGCTTTAATTGACTAAATAATTAAACTATTACATTTTATTTATTAATTTCACATTTGAGGGGATTATTTTCAATGTATATTGCTCTTGAAACTATGAAAACATTTGTTATGTGTTGTATAAGAATCATTGTTATTCTTTATTCTTCCCCACTGATACGATCCTTATTTTCTGACAATGTATTACGTTTATCATTTTTTTATTTTGTAGATGTACGCCAAACAGTCAAAGAGTTAATCCACTATGCAGTCTATCTGGCTTTATTAAGAATTATATTAAATTACCAAATTTTAAATGTATGATCAATTATAAAACAATAATTTAGAGATACAACTGTGTAAATTGCAAACTAAATCTCACTTATTTTCTATATACATGTTCTTTGAGGCTTTTTTGGCACTTATCTTACAGCATTTCTTGATATCACTCACCTGTATTCCTTTTTGTTAATGGAATATGACTTTTTATTTATGTCTTTTGTGTTTGATATCCGAATTGCCAAGCCATATATATATGTTAAAAGTTGGAGTAAGGAGAATACAAGAAATGTGACAAAAATTGATAGGTCGTCCTTAGTAACACTCTTACATTTTAAAGTCAATCAAATAGTGTGGAGTTTATTCAGTTTCTAGTTGTTACGTAATGAATGAAGTATGTATACCATTCATTTATTGAAGTTTAACCATGAATACAAACTATACTATAAATATTCTATGTGATAATTCTTATTCTTTTGTTCTTCTCTTTTCTAATGGAATGTAAATTATGCTATTCAAACCATGAATTCATAAAACTATTCACTTTAAGTTGTATATAAAAATCTTAATTTATTGATTCATTTTCTTTTAATTCACTTAATCTACATTATCTTACAAACATATCTGTGATATTGCATTTATTCTGTATAGTTGACAGTTCTTTCGGAATATTACTATTCCTAATCTTTCTTTTTTGGTTGGTTCTTTCTGTTTTCAAATATTTAACATCTATCAGATGTTAAATGTTGCCTTTCGTATAAATCTATTTGTATAAAGATCTTCAGTAAACATTCAGTTGAGATCTATACTGAAAGGCATAAAAGGCAATAAATAAATAATTATTACATTATATACAAATTTTATTGTTGATATTGAACATCATGTCATTTAAACTTATTCTCTGATGATTGTAATAAAAACAACTTATTGCCTAATATGATTACTTGGAAAGTTTTAGTATAAAATAGGTATATTGAAACAAATCTGCTTAAGTTTTATTCACTCAAGTAAAGGAATGATATGATGGAGAACTTTGTAATCTACCACTTTTTAGATGTAGTTTCCTTTACTTCTGACTGATAATACTCTACTTGAATCAAGGTACATTCATTACCTCAGCGTTATAGCTATCTGAAGATATATATCGAATTTATGTAAATGAAATCAACTTTGAAACTGACAATGATGATTACATAAACTAAGGAGGTAAATAATCATACTTTGTATGCTTTACATAGCAGAATGACTTCAGAAAGACAAAAACTGAAAATTGAAAATCACTTAACAGCTGTTACGAAATAGAATCCGTTTAACCTTGGAAGGGAAGTTCCTGTATGACCAAAGCAGTCTAGCCCTACCGGGAATGAGACAAACATAAATAATGTTGGTGCATGATAGAGGCGCAGTAACACAAACTGAATGCTTGTAAATCTAAGTAATTGGATGCCAACTCACTAGTTTACAGGCAAAATGTTTACTAAAGGCCTGAAGCCTCTCTGTTTGACTCCTAAAAATCGAGTAATGTCATAAAACCTTCCAAACTAACAAATGTACATTAAGTTCGTGCACATTATTAAGGTGTTACCACGAAAACTAGGAATCGTTTGATTTATAATTTAATATTTTCACACATTTCGTTAAAGAACTTCAAGAAGGGTATTTATTCAACGAATATGTTTGGATTTTATAAAATGAAAACCTTCTATAAATTTCCGTATAATTGAGAGAATTTTGTCTTTGATGGTCAAACTACGGTGATCTTTTATATTAACCATATTCTAAAGTGTACGCATCGGTTCCTACTCACATCAAAGTCATCTAGATGAAGTCCAGTACATTTGATAAATGTTCGCATTACGATTTGATTTCGACCAGCACTAAGAAATAGACAGATATAACACTGACTACTACTCAGTAATTACTCAGTATAAATACCTCAGTCTTACAGGTGGTTGATCGTGAACCAAAAATCTCAGTGTTATCGTCTCAAATTGTATAAATAAGTGATCAGCGTTTGACTCCACGAAGTAGCCACAGTCACATCAATTTTTTTTAGATCTTGTTAATATTCACTTTTGAAAACGTTTTTAACAATCCAGATTTTATACTAGTATTTGCCAATATTAGAACGAATAATTTGACAAAAACTAAGCGCTAAGTTTAAAGAAGACAGTATGTGTGAAAATTATATTTAAAATAACTTCGGCAATTCAAATTCAAATAATCCCAACGTTTCACCCAGAAAACTTGTCTAGACATCATAAAGATAACATGACTACTACGTAAAGTAGTATCAACCCATTAAGTTTAACGATCATTTTTATCACTTATTCAACATATCGAATTATTTAGATTGTGACCATGAACCGATTGATGTTAGATCACCACTGAAAACCTGGAAGCACTGGACGGCCGTTTCGTCCTATTGTGGGACTTCTTAGCAGTGCACATCCACAATCCCACTCGCGGGATTCAAACCCAGAGCCTTCAGTCTCGCGCGCGAACGCTTAACCTACTGGACCACTGAGCCGGCATCCAATGGTGTTAAGGTCTAACTTCAAACAAATTATTTACTTGAATGAATAATGCATAAAATAATTTGTATTTGTGTACTGTTTATCAATAAGTTTAAGTGACTCCCAAAAACAGGAATTAATTCTAAATATAAATAGGTTGATATATTGGCCATTGGAATTAGCATAAATATTGCTTAATTATATGACAGAAGAATCATTTGTATTAGAAAACATTTAACTATACAAAAGATAATTATTGAAAATTAAATCAAAAAGAAACAAACAAACAAACAAACTAGTAACACTTTCTTTATCATCTTTTATGTTAAATTCGATTTTAATCTAGAATAATTAGATTCTTCCTTCATTTGTCATTGAAAACTTTTTTTTAGATAAATCGGATTAAACTGTACTTCTATTAATTCATTTTCGACAAAATACAAACAAAAGTCTCTGTATAGAATGACTCAGTGACAAAAAAAACTACTTCATTGAATCGGATGGAATCTGTAAATACTAAAACCAAAACAAACAAAATGAAAGTAGGTAGGAAAATAGATTAACCAAAAAAGTGATTAAGATTAATGATGGACTGTTTGTTCAGTAAAAGAATGTATTTTGTTTGGTAAACTTCATTTTTGTGTATAACTTGTCATGAATATAAGTCAGTTATATTATTGTTACATTCATGTGTTTTTTTTATCTATGAATAGATTCTGATTAACATTTTGTAGCTCAATGGTATACAAAAGGAATAACAATAATATTACATCCGGGATTTCAAGCGATCACAAAGCATTTCGTTGAAATGACAATCTCAGTAATTTGTACTGCTTAAATACATGTATAGAAATTTGATGCGCGGCATATATTGTACACACTTTTTAGTATTCCATTATGTTTAGAGTTGTTTCATGTTGTGGAATTTATATATAATTTGTTTGTTTGATTAGTAGCAACATAAAGTTGTTATGAAGATTATTAGCATAACATTCAACAGAACATCGATTTGCAATACTAATTAATATACTTAGCTTTTCATTATATAAGGATCATTTATTCAAGAACTTCAACAGAAACTCCTTCAATATCGTGGTCATGGTGAACTCATATCATTGTTCAATTATTACATTTAGGTAATATACTATTGAAATTCCAACCCAAATGATTTTCAAACAATGATATTGGATAGGACTATGAAGTAATTCTAAACTATATTGTTGTCACAGTGAAAAATGAGACAAAGAATTAGTTCATTATAGATTTTTAGGTACTTGAAAATCAATTATTAAAAAAAACCACTTCTAAAAGACTTCTATATGAACAACATTTATTGAATACATTTACATTATTTCTATATCATAAATCAATGGGAACTAATTAAAATGACTGTCAAATGTATCTCATCACAATGGATAATTTATTTCTTAAACTGACCTAAGTATAAAACATGACATAGACATAAAAAAACTAGTCTGGTTAAAAAAAGATATAGTGAGAGTTAATTAAATGAAAAGCAGTTGTGTTTTACTTGATTAAACAACTAAAAAGTGAATGAATTTTGTCAATTTAGAACAAATGGCATCTAAAATCGAAACATTGATGAAATTTTCTAAAATTTTAAACGGTGAAATTAGTTGTCGGATGATTAAATTCGCATGCGAACGCCTAATCTTTAGATCACTAGTTCAGGATTCAACGGTGTTAATGTCTAACGTCAGTTGACCCATCCAGGATGAAACGGCCGTTCAGTACTTCCAAATTTTCAGTAGTGGTTTAGCCTACATCGACTCATGAATTTAATTACTGAAATATGATATTTACTTTTCTCACAATGAAATAACGAATTATTGAATCATTCATTGTTCCTTAAAAGTATTTGCCATTAAATAACAATTACAGTCGTATCCAATAGATCATGGACTATTATTGTCCAAGGGTAAATATATTTCAGCATGATTCAATGCCATTTTTCTCACGATTTCTATTCTATAAATAATATTATTCGCTAAGATTTTCTATTATTAGAAAAGATAATTGTTAATTTAAATGTTACATGTCAATTCAATTCTGGGAATCGGTAATGACTTTTTAAAATTCTATTAAACGGTTTTATGAGAGAATTCCATTTTAATATAGAAATGTGTAAACTAATTTTGATGGGTATTGATTGCCCTGATTTAAGTAGTTCAAATCTGTTTTTTTTGTGGAGGTGAATATATATATATATATATAATCAGAATGGGGATTCGTGAAGACTATAGTAATTTTTTAATAGTTGGATTAGTGAGTCGATCTAAGCTAGATCACCGTTGAAAACCTGGAAGCACTGAACAACTGTTTCATCCTAGCATGAGACTCCTCAGCAGTGAGCATCCACGATCCCGCCTCACGAGATTTGACCCCCAGGATCTATCGGTTTAAATGTTCAATATTTAAAAGCAATCGTTATCAACATTTTCCGAAAGTTGAACTTCGTGATCTCATGAAACATGAAGAAGTAATAACCAAAATGTCTAAACTTAGTCTATTTGTTAGAATAAATCTCAGAGCGTATATAATATACTTCTTGTATCAAACACCAATTACCAATAAGCAATCAAAAATTAAGATTCCATCTTTGTTATAGTGCTTCCTCAGTTTCTTAGCATGCTAATTGTTGAATTTTCTATCAGCAATATGTTCCACTATTAAAATAGAAAGTGTTCACTTTCATAGTAAACAAATATTACAAAAAATATAATATAATAATAAAATATAAAATCGCTTTTTTAAATGCTGAAACTTTGAAGCATTCATAAGATGTTCTATAGATAGATATTAAAATGCCAATAACCACAAATGAAATGATGTTCAGTATGGGGTTGTGGAGATTATTAAATTTTTTTATTGAGATCATGAACCAATTGATGTTTGATCACCATTGGAAACTCGGAAGCACTGGACGGCCGTTTTGTCCTATTGTGGGATATCTCAGTAGTTAGCATCCACGATCTCGCTCGCCAGATTATTGATATCAAGATAGTTTACTTCCAATATTTTTCATAAATTTTTCTACTTTTGTTATCCCTATAAAACTGTCTAATATGTAGTTTGTAACAATCCACTTTTAGTTAATTGAATTAACCAGTTAACTGCTGAATAGTTTATCTTAATAAGTACTCGATAAATAATGTAGAAGAATAAAATTATTTTGTTCTAATCAAATTATCGTTATTTATGAAGTTGAACGATAAAAGCTCCCCATCATATTGAAATAATTCTATATGAATGAAGAATATTCTTTTCAATAAGTCTTCTTCAGGTTCTACAAAATTGCATATCCAAATTAATAATCTGAAAAGTGGTCAGATTTAGGGCAAAGTACATCGTTTACAGTAATAACATGTAAATGTACAATTGTAAAATAAAATTGTTAATGTTGAGATAGCTCATATGAAATGTTAACTTACATCGTCTTATACGTTAAGCGAAATTATAAGATTGTTCATGATCGGAATAAATATGGGTCAGATAAGGTGAGAGAAATAATAGTGCAATCACAAATTCGATCAAATGTCTAGTGGAAGACTATATTATGTAAAAAGTTTTATTTGAAATTATTAAGAAATGGTAATGTGGGATGAATGCTAATGTAATGAATCATGTACTCGAGACAATAATAATGCTAAACCAATAATAATAACGATAATTGGACGAAACGCGCGTCCTGGATTCCACTGCTAGCCACCATCCATCTTTACTGGTAATAATCACAGTAATAATACAAAAATATGTAAATAAATACTACAGACAATTATATTTGACTAATAAACGTTGTAGGTACATTAATCAAATTAGTTCATTCATTAGCTAAGATTATTATTGATTAATCGGCCCTGAGGTAGGTCAAGGTAGGAGAAGTGGTTAAAGATATTTCTTCTGTACATATAACCCCGCTTTCGTAATCCGAATAGCCACCCCTTTTGCCGTCCACATTCTATAGCTTTAAACGATGCACTTTGCCCTAAACCTGGTGGTTTTTCAGATTGTAGAATCTAAAGAAAATTTAATGGAAAGAATTTTCTTCATTCATATAGTAGTCTTTCATACATATATGCTGGAATGGCTTGGCTTAAATACAAATGGAAAACAAACTACATTTTTCCATATGATACATAACGATTGCTTTCACAATATTATCTACTTCAGATATATATTTTTGAAGCGAAAATGTTTTTTTGAAAAATGTTACCAAACGCTTGACTGATGTGTCATATATCACGATTTGTCGACTAATCTGCTGAAATATTTGGAACTTCCTCTATTTTCAAGTTTTCATTTTGATAATAATATGCTTTGTTGAGTATTTAATAACACGTAGATGATATATTGAAATATCACATCCAGACTATATAAGTCGTAATTTTCTTTTACATACTTGACTTAGTTTGTATTCACTGAAGTATAATTGATAAAAAAAGTTAACAGGACACTAATCTTTTGTTATCTAAAACTGCATTACATTTAAAAGTAATTTTTTATGGAAAAAATTTGTCTTAAATTAACAGTAAGTATAATTCTGCATTAGATGACACCAAATCATGTTTTATTTGTACAATTTGTAAAATCATCAATTGCTTCATTTGTACCTAATCCGATCTACCGTATCTTTGAAAATGATAAAAAAAATATGTAACGAGGAAAGTTCATACAAATAAAATATACTTAACTATTTACTTACGCAAGTTAATCCCAGTGGAGCATAGGCCGCCGATTCTGGGATCCAACAAATCTGGCTGACGAGTATTAAATGAATCAAAATGTGCATTCTGAATTCCGCTCCTAACCACATTCCATCTCCTATGTATTAAAAATGATTAGGTTTCTTTGCATCTACATGTAGTGCCTAACATTGTATATATATTTATATTATGTGATTGTTAAGTTGTCATTCGTTATTCAGCATTACCGTAACATTTTAATTTAGGTAATCAGCCAAACACACTCACTAATAATACAGTTGCGATATATTTAACAACTTAATCCTCAATTACGTAAAAATATATCCGTCACATTACTTTGCTTCGTTCAACCATTCTAATCAAGAGTGAGATCGGTATTCATTTCTGTTCAATTCGCGAGTCCATCTAACCCACACATCACCACTGAAAACGCAGAAGCAATACACGGCCGTTTCGCCCCAGTATAGCAGTGTCTCCGCGGAAATCGAACGTGGGAATTCAACCATGGATCTTAGGTATTGCGCGCGAACTATTAATCTCTAGACCACTGAACAGGTATCTGACGGTATCAATGTATAACTTAAATTAATCTGTAATCATACACAACCCTTCATCCACTGCTTCCAGATTTTCAATGGTGGTCTAGATTACATCCACTCTGAAATTCAACTGTATTCGTTCTGTTGAAATTCGTCAGTCGACAAATAACTGGTTTTCGTTTGAATGGTACAACACTTTGACACCAAGTACTTTATCAAATACACGTTTCAGTTAGTTCAATTCGGAAAACGTTCCGTAAACTTTTCGATAGATTTACATATTTCACTGAAGAACTTAATTTCGAAAATGAAATTTATCTCGTAGTAAGTTCAACACAATTATTGACTAATTGTGTCATACGGAACAAAATATGATTGATTTATCATAATTCTCTTGATATTAGTGCTATAAACATTTTGTTCAATTAGTACACACAAAGAAACATCACATAACTCATAATTGTGTTCAGGAAATTAAAAACTACCTGGTATTTCATGAAGAATAATTCAACCAATTAACAAAGACAAAACAGATAATCGAATTCACTCTACTGTGTACAATAAAACGATAATGATAAGAACTGAATTGATCATTCATTATTGCTATATATTGAATAAGAAGTGAATTTCTACTAGACTGGTTATTTTAATATCCTCTATATATTTAATTAAATAAGTTCCTACTTGTATGATATCCGCTTTTCACATTAGTTAAATAATAAATAGCTAAACATTACACAGTCTATCAATCTTATTGTAATTTAATAAACATCACAAGTCTATCATCTTTCTATTTATTAGAAAGTTGATAGTTAAATAATGATAAATAGATATACTTACTTATTTGCTTACTTACGCCTATTATCCTCAATGTAGCATAGGCCGCCAACTAGCATACTTCTACTCACTCTGTCCTGTAACTTCCTTTCAAGTTCTATCCAATCGTTGTTCATTCTTCTCATGTCTGTCTCCATTTCCCGACGTAATATGTACTTTGGTCTTCCTCTCCTCTTTTGGCCTTAAGGATTCCATGTGGGGGTTTGACTTGTGATGCAGTTGGGTGCTTTCCTCGATGTGTGTCCTATCCACTTCTAGAGTTTCTTCCTGATTTCTTCCTCCACTAGGATCTGGTTTGTTCTCTCCCACAACAGGTTGATGCTGATAGTGTTTTTGCGTAGACAACTGTTAACAAACACGCATATCTTCTGGATGATGGCTTTCGTAGTTCTC
This sequence comes from Schistosoma haematobium, assembly GCF_000699445.3. Lineage (NCBI taxonomy): Eukaryota > Metazoa > Platyhelminthes > Trematoda > Strigeidida > Schistosomatidae > Schistosoma > Schistosoma haematobium. The sequence goes on along the minus strand of NC_067195.1, from coordinate 57,354,141 downwards.
CAGTTTTCCGCCCCATACAGTAGAACTGTCTTGATATTTGTATTGAAAATTCTGACCTTAGTGTTGGGTGACAGTTATTTTAACTTCCAGACGTCCTTCAACTATAAATATTCTGTTCTTCTTTTGCCGATCCACGCTATCACATCTGCATCAGTTCCACTATGTTCATCGATGATGCTGCCCAGATATGTAGAGGTTTTTACATCCTTCAAAGCTTATTGCTAATTAAATAAATGAGTTTATGTAATGCATAAGGAAATATATATCCATAAGGGGAATTTTAGTTTTAATATGAGAAACTGTTAATCCATGGAATTCAATAAACAGATTTCCAAAGTATTATTCATTTAACATCAACTAAAAACTATACTGATTATTGTTATATAGCACTTCGGAAGTTTCACCATACCAGATAGGTTGGTTTGTGATTTAATATCAGCACAGATTCAGGATTTTAGGTCGAGTTTACGGGTCAGCAAACAACTCTTTCCTACTTTGCATGCAAAACTTGGCCATTAGGAATAAAAGATGTTGTCTGGTGTAAGAGTAGATTAGAACACTACTCTATAAAGTCACTGAAAATTTGACCAAGTTATATCATGAATTGTGAACGTCCTGGATGGATTTCTCTTGATCATTTTAAACATTTATTATATACATAGCTCAGAATTGTGTACAGCAACAAAACCGCATCCACTCTTCTCGCTTTAGAAACTCATACAATTTCTTTCTATGCGCAATCTTTTCTACTACTACTGTCACCGTAACTACCTTCATTATCCTGGGATTTATTTTGATACCTGTCTTTTGTTTTATCATATTATTTTGATATGTTAACTTGAGCCGATGTACATTTGTGTCAAATTCTGCGTTATACTTTAAGATTAACAGGCAGATAGTTATGAATTTCTCTAAAACTTGAAATTAAATAAAATTTGGTGTTACAACCTCTTCATTATGTTCTAATCTCTCTTTTTTTCGTTTTGTTATTCTGACAAAAACTGATACAAAATTGAATAGAATGGTTAATAAAAACAATGCTCACTTGAATTATTCTATTCATTTACTGCAATAAATACAAATATGTAGTTTTATTCTATCACTTGTTGTTACTATGGTTATAAATTTTTTTCTGTTCTTTTTTCATTATTTCCATTCATCTCTTTTCCAGTTTTGATCATCTAACGAATAGTGGATTTTATATTGATTGTTTTCATTAAAAATAGTTAGTATATCTACTACCAAGTATATAATTAGAATTAGTTTGTTTTAATGAATTGTATACAATATATTCTATTGTTTTCAAAGACGTTAAAGAAAAACAAAAGACAAACAGACTAGAATACATTTCATATTGAACATGTCCTATAGTCAATTTATGTATCAAGTGAATAAAACAAGAACTAGTAAACGTAAACAACTCAAAGAAAGAAAGAAAGCAAGAAGAGAATGAAACAGTTGAAAATGACAATCCATGATAGTATGTAAATGAGAATATAATAAACATCTCATTTAAGTGAAAAGACACTATTGTGTAGATTTCAAAACAAAGGAATAACAAGTTACTGAAATGTCGGTAATTTTCTATTATGGTAGGTAACTTATATTGTTTTAGTTTATCTTTGTCTATAAATTCACTTGTTGTCAATGTCATTTTTAAATGATCAAAGAAATAGTTTATAGGCAAGTATATTAGTTATAAAAACTGACTGTTTTACTAGAGAATAAGAATTATTTTCTTTTATAACACTTTTTTATAGTTATTGATGAAATGTGAAAAATGTGCGAAAATAGAAAATAAAACTTGTTGGGTTAGAAACTACAATGTTTATTGTTATACACCGAAAAGTGTCTATACTTGATAAATAATAATGATACATAAATAAACACTATTTGATTGGTAATACTGATCTAAACAAATGTATATATAAACGTATTAACACCAATTTGAGTATTGCCATAGAAACTAAACATTATTCTATGCAATCGAATGTATATCAGCATCCTATATATGATTGTTTCATCAAGAATATAAATAAGAAAAATGCATTAAATTTAATCTAACTCCGTTTTACAAATAGTAAATAATCTAAGCGATTTAACCTTCTCGTTATGACCCTGTAGTATAATCAATAAATTTCAGTGTATATAAGCAAGTGCTTCAAGTAGACGGGGTTTTTCTTCGTTAGATTCTTCTCATTGAAGTTGAGAGTTTGAAGAACTGTATATTTCTAAGGTATTTTTTTAGATCATAATAACGTTTAGTATGTCTTCGTAAACAGTCTATAAATGGTTACCAGGTCTCTGTATGGTGATAGCAAACACGTCACACATTAACTCATCAAGGTATTTTATTTAAAACTAAAAAAAATCAAAATATGCTTTGATGTTGATCGGTAGAAAAATGAAACAATGAAAACGGGCAACACATTTTTCTCAATCACTGGAATGGTATGAAAAAAATATTACTCATTGATAGGTTATTTATCATCATTTATTCATCGGCTTTCTCATCTAGACATTCCTAGCGGTTTTTTGCTTTATATTAGACTAACAAATAAATATGTGATCAGTTCTTTTGGAAGGATAGATCATTTTTGTGATGAAATAATTTCACTAAACAAGAAAATATCACGTTGATAACTTTAAAAACTATAGAACAATTATTTCATTGAACAATTCCTTTGTAAATAGTCCACTTTTGAAGCTGTACAATAGTCCATACATACTAAAATTGCCACAAATGCCCTAGTACGGCCAAGGATGGAAATGGTATACTCTCCATCTCGAAATTCTCTCACATAGCCATGTGTATATAGCCACTATCAGGGTAGTCAGACTCACTGCCTTCTTGCGGCAAGGGTGTTTACAAAATTGAGAGGACGAAAAGCTGATGTCCGGAGCTTTGACCGGATTGGTGAACAAGGAGGGTTCACCTAGAGGAGTTGGAAAACCCCTATTCCAAACCAATGGTGCATATGTGCTCCAGGATCTTGAAGGAACAAATGACATGTGAACCTGTTCTTGGCCACCGGCTACCAAAGATTGCATCTCCTGACGTTGCTCCACTGACTTGTGGATCAGACCTTAGGGTCGAATGCTCTGGGTGTGGCTCCCTAAGAAAACCACCTGCTTCGGTTTGGGCACCTGGACAGTATCACAGCTCACACACAAATCAAGTGACTCGTGTGGTGCATATGTATTCGGTGCCCTTTTGTTCAAATAAATAAATAAAACTCACTAAAATTATAGATCGGTTAGAATTTGATTAAATGCGATATAATGTTTACTTCTATATAACTTGAATAAATTAATAACTCGTTTCCATTAGTGCTAAGTAAATGTATGTGTCTTTAAGTCGAAATCAAGATATATTCCAAATGATAATCAAGAATCCTAAATAAATACAATCTTTATGATAATAGTAACAAATTTGAAATGAAAATATTTTTGTTAACGGTGAAGTGAAACATGAAAATCGAAATTTTTCAGCAGAATAATCGTTCAATTGTTCAGAAGGGGTTTTGTGGAGATTTTAGAAAGTTCACTGGTTTAAATCATGAGTCAATTGAAGCTAAACCACCGCAAGATTCGACCCCAGGACATATGAGTCTTGCGCCAGGCGCTTAACCAACTAAACCACTGAGCGGGCATCCAACGGTGTTAATGTCTAACTTCAACCAACCCACAAAGTTGCTCCACCGTGCACCATACTAGGATGAGACGGCCGTCCAGTGCTTCCAAGTTTTCCATGGTGGTCTAGCTTCAATTGTTTCATGATTTCGGTCAGTTTAATTGTTCAGGTAATTTTAAATTACTTAAAAAATCATGGTAAGCTAAGAGTTTAAAAATAGCATAAACTTAAATTATTTCACGTTACCAGATCCATTGATAAATTTAAACCGAGAAAAACTTTGTTGTTCTTGTTTTATTTAAACTTAAATTATTGACTTTTTTTTCTTTGCTGAAAGTGATCAAACGATGGTGACTGTTGAGAACTAACTCATTGCATTAATCAATATTTGTCTAGATTTACTCGTCATTAGGTTAAAATATGCTTTCTCATAAGATCAGTTGATTTTTCACATTATTGCCTTTTATATTCACTTTAAAAATTTGAGAGGAAAATTAACTAATCAATTTGAATTACTAATAGATAACTTTGTATTGTCAAGAACATTCATTTACTACCCTGGTCTAAATAGTTATAAGTGTTTACTCATTGTACTTATTCTTCAAATAAGAAGGAACCACTACAAATTCCATGAAGCAAAGTAATCACAACAAGACTGGTACAAGTAAAAACGTATTCACTTCAAAAATCCACAATAATGATGTTAGTTCGAAAATACACCCCTTTTGATCATTAATTTTTAAAAAAATATGACTAGAGTTATACCAAATCATATCATGTTGACCATAGTTATCATAAATTTAACACAGAAACATCGTATCTTGAATAAACAATAAAAAATAAAACATACATTACACTGAATAATCATCATATTGAGTAAAGAAACCGAAGTAATATTAACTATGAATTATAATGAGTGAAAATTTGATTCTGCCTATTTCTCCCTTCATTTCACTTTACAAAAGATTATTTGAATGATGCAGTACCCTAATTTTTAATGTAATTTCATAATAAAATGCAAGCAAATTAACTTTACAGATTTAGTACGCCACATACGCTTAATTACAATTTATCATAATTAAATAAACTAATCTTCAGAAGGGGTTTGTGGAGATTTTAGAAATTTCACAGATTGAAATCATGAGTCAGTTGAAGCTAGACCACCATGGAAAACCTGGAAGCACTGGACGAAACGGTCGTCCAGTGCTTCCAGGTTTTCCATGGTGGTCTAGCTTCAACTGACTCATGATTTCAATCTGTGAAACTAATCTTCACTGTATAACAAGACCATAGATATTGTCGAAATACCTATATATGCTTTTAATGATCAGATGAATATACCATTTAACAAGTTACTTGATTGCAACAGATTATTATTGTAAAGTACTTATTGTAGTTTAATGATTGTTTCTTAAGATAGTACATGCAATATTTTGATGAACACGACAGTTATGTAATGAACTAATATTTTTTATTTTTCATATTATTTTAGCTTGTTAATATAGTATCATGGTGGTGGTGGTGATGATGATGACAACAACCGGGTAATATCATATATACATATATCATTGACAAATACAAAGGCAAACATTTAAATGATTTATTCATTTAGTGTTCATGTTATTGTTATCATTTTTCTACTCACGTATTAACATAAAAATTTTTCCCTATAACTCTTTTTGATTAATTAATTACTGAAACTAAATATATAGGAGTAAATTTATTACTATTTAGCTTTGTCGACAGTAGTCATAGGAACTAATTAGCTAAATCAAGAATGAGATGAAATTAATAATAATTTTTTTTAAAGATAACTGTTAGCGGTTGGTATGCATAAATCAAGAGAAATAATGTAAAAACGTACTAGGTGGGATAGTCAAATTATGAGTGGTATATAATTCAATAGAGATGATATAGGAAAACGATTGTTGTATGATTAAGCAATTCGTAATACAAAAAAAAATGGGGAATACTCTGGCAAACTAAATGGATTAAAACTTTGATTTCTCTCTTGATTTAAGCTGACTCAGATGAGAGTTACTAACTTACTTACTTGAATAATTTTTTCTGGTTAGTGTTTTTTTAGCGAGTTAGTTTTCTACAGGATGGGGTCGCTAACCCCATGCCCAACCCTCCTCCTTTATCCGAGCTTGGGATCGGCAGTAGCCCCCGGAGGGACTCCAGGCGGAGTTACTCAGATGAGAGATTATGTAGAAAATGATATCACCTGGGATATTGCAGATACATACATCAATAGTTCATGTTCGAAAACACGATAAAATATATATAGTTACTCATCCGTAGCAAAAAGAAGCGTCGATAGAAGATAAGATACTTAAAAGAATATTGTCGAAAAGTTATATCACATTTGAAGGCACCTTGGCTTTCACTGTATGAAATCACTGTTTATTGTGTTAGCTTATCATAAGTATATCACTTACAAAAATAATATTTTTTAGGACCTTTATCAAGATTTGTGAGAAACAGAAAGTCTCCAAACTTTAATGATCGTTCTTCTATGCAACAGTCAGTTTTTTCCATCATAAATAATAATATGTTTAGTGAATAGCCTTTTATAAGTACGTTTAATGCATAGAATTGATTTTCTTCAAATGAATAATCTTATTTAGATCGTTAGTATGAAGTATAAAACATTTCTTACTAACTACTCACATGTCAGGATGATTAAACATTCTTAAGTTAGATTGTAAATAGAAAAGTGGCTGTACATTCTCTATTCATTTAAGCATATGTCATCAGAAGGACTAATAAAAATTTCGGTTTCCATTTGTCATAAAAATTATTGTAGTATGAATATTTTTAAAACGAAGTATCGATGGATTCCTGTTGGTTAGGATTTATCAATTTATAGATCAATGTATTAAGTTCACCAATGTTTTTGAGTGTTTTTTCAACTATTTTTTTTTTGTATTTAAGCGTCTGGCTACTTTGTATCACAAATTAACCACTTGTTGTAATTACTTCCACCATATTCGTTTTCAATCACTTGTTTCCAATAATTTGCTATACATTTACCAAATGACAATTTAACAATGATCTAATTAAAAAGTACAGAACATTTAATATTGAAATAAAAACTTGAATTCCCGGTAATATTGTATTTTGAACTTTATATAAAAAGTTAGATGGAAAATAAAATCTTCCATATGATAATATCGAAAAAGCAGAACATTAAAGAACCTATATGTAGTTATGTAAATCTTTTTGTAAGAAGAAAAACTTAAAAACATGCAACAACATCAAATACTAAATGAGAGGAACCACCATAGTATCTAACTGTTACAATGGGTTAAAGAAATCACACAATCACAACTTAGCTATATATATATATATACGTCAAGGAGAAAGGTATCTTCAAATGTAAATGAATCCGAATGACGGTTATATTAATTATGATTCATAATCATATTTGGTTCAAATTGTATTGACGTAAAATAAGCGAGAAATCAAATGACATGAAAATAGGCTCCCACTAATTGTTTATATATTGTTTGCCAGAATTTCTTCATTTCAGTATATGTTTTTATGCTAAGCAGAATAAAATTGTTTCAAGATGTTCATCAGTGAAATTACAACAACAGTGTGTGGAAAAGTAGTTGAACGAAATGAAATCTAAGCTACATATGAATATTATGTGGATAAATAATGCTTATATAGTGTTCATGTCGTAACATTGATTCTCCCTTAATACTTATGATTTGTAATTGAGATAAATTATTCTATTTCATATGATTTGTGTGTGATTCATCTGAAATAGATCGTCAACAAAAATAACTTATTTTCAAATAATTTTAGAGTTTAGAAATGTTGAGGAAGATGCAATTTTGTTCTCTGAGCTGAATGGTTTAGTCATGGACCTTTCATTATTCTTCTGAAAGACATCATCAACACAAACTTCAAGTAGAAGTGAAATGTTCAAAATTTCCCCCATGTAGTTCACAACTTGTCTTGTAGATCTTGATGTTTTCTTTTATTCATTTTCCTTTTTCGACAATACAATCATACAACAATCATTCGTTGTACTGACAAAACTACCTACTTCACTAATTTACTTTACTTTTTTTTAAAAACAACTAACTAATTTTTCAGATATATGAATGAAATTGAATACATATGTTTCATATTTGTACATACCTAATTGTTAATTACTATACTAACACCAAGTACAAATTTGTCAATAAAAAAAACCGCAGTTCACTCACCAACCTTCTTTTTTTTCACTCTTTCCTCTAAAATGTAAGATGTATGGTAATGTTATGTTGTTGTTGTTTTTTTTCTCAACTTTTGTATTCTCCGATTATACCTTGAACAAAATTTAATGGATTATTTCTTGTCTTTATCTTATATTCCATGTAGTGAAATAGTACATATTACTTAAATCTACACATATATTATTAATAATATAGTTGACAAATTATTATGGTCTATAATTGAAATATTATTAACTTCATATGTACTTATTTTGTTTTCACTTATTTATCTTGATGTCTTGATCTCTTGTTCTTTTATTAATTATTCTCTATGGATGATGTATCATTTTTCATATCAGCTGTTATATTTATGACTATTATCAGTGATTATTAAGATAATGTACAGCATTGACAAGAAAAATATTGTAAAAGAAAAAAACAATAAAAGAATGATCTAATAAAAGAATACTCTGATTGAGTTATACACAACAACTGTTATCATTTAGTTACATTGAAACAAATGCCAAAACAAAATAATATGGATCTATGTCACAATCAAATAATAAATAATATCTTTTATTTAGATAAAAAGTGTTAATTTATTGTTATCCTATTACTGTAAATGTTAGTTTATAAACCAAATTAAAATTAATAAAAAATTAATCAATACGTTTTTGACTAAGATCATCAACTGATTGATGATAGACCACCATTGAAAACTTGGAAGCACTAGATAGCTGTTACGTCCTATTGTGAGACTCCTCAGCAGTGCACGGGAGTCAAACTTAGGAGCTTCGGTCTCGCATGCGAATGCTTAACCTCTAGACCATGAGACTGAAGACCCTGGGTTCGAATCCAGTGAGCGGGATCGTGGGTGCACACGAATGAGGAGTCGCACAATAGGACGAAACGGCCTTCCAGTGTTTCCAGGTTCTCAATGGTGGTCTAACATCAGTCAGTTTATGGTCGCAATCAATTACTTAATAATCTCCACAACCTTATACTGATAATCAATCATTAACATTATGATTATTCATACACTTTATATATATTCAGTATTATATTTTTGGTTCAATATAGAGTTCTCAGCACAAAGTATTTCAAAAAGTTTCCGTTCCTTTTCTTTCTTGGTCGATACTAACGATAAATATTGAGTGATTCCCAGTTAGAAGTTATCAATCTAGTCAGTCAACATCTAAAGAACATACATGCTTCGCGCTGAATATTGTCAGCAATCACAATATCTCTGATTGGGCCTTTTGTACATTATTCAGAAACGCGTTTGAATAGCTTATGTGATTCATAGCATTAATGATGTATTAAAACAAACAAAATTAGATAACTTGTTGAAATATGTAAATGGCAGGAACAGGTATCCCAGATGTTCAATTGAAAAACAATTACTGCATGTTTGACTTTTTCTTAATATCAGTGCACTAAATAGATAAACCATGAATAAAATAATCCATGTGATATTAAAATTGAGATAATGAAGAAACTTCTATTGTTTATCACTTCTAAAGTGAACCTAAATTTATATTGAGCATTTGATAAATTAAATTGTATGTTTTAAAATATATCAAAGTATACATCAAAACAAAGTGAAAATTTGATGACATTACCACCATATCAAAAGCTAGACCTTTAAATGTACATTCATTAAGCATTAAACGTTCATTAAACAGACGTTTTGCCTTAAATTGGTTTCAGTTACAATTTAATGGTTCAAATGAGTATTTCTAAAAAGAAAATATATTACATATCACCGACTGTCATTCCAAAGTGATTTATTAATCTTTTCTTATGTGATTTCATTTGTATGAGGACTATGAAAGAATGATCTAATCAGTTTCATTATTGATAAAAACCACATATAGTAAAAGCTTAAATATTGCATTATTTTTGATTTGGGTATTTATTCTCTGAGAAGTAACTTACATTAAGTCACGAAACATCAGAAAATCGAATTTATCTACTCATTGAGTTATTACAAATAGATTTATTTATTTAAAAGCTTAAATAACTTTGTAAACAAATTTTATTCATACTTATAATGTAATTATAAAACATTTTTAATGGACTTCTTATAATAGCATAATTCTTCTACCATTACACAATCTTGTTCCCTTTATAATGTCAACCGTCAAAAAATCAGACAGATTAGAGTTATTATTGATATGCTATAAATTAGATGTTAACAGATTAAGAAACAATAAAAAGGATTACTTTTATGGCATCAACTATAAACAAAACATCTATAACATGAGTTTACTGAACGGAAAAAGAGAAAAACAATACAGTTTTATTACCAAAACCCATATTGTACTATGAATTTCGTAACATTTACAGCTAGGATATGCAGAAGTTAAATGGATAAAATATTCATTTTATCATTTGAGAGTTTTTTTGATAAAATTTATGTCTATTTGTTACTCATGTTTTTTAATGCTAAAAAAGATTGTATCACCTTTAAATGAAAATGCAAATTGTACGTAATCTATGGGTTTTTCTTGTACAGATTCGTCAAAATTTCTAGTATACGTATAGTATAAAATAGATTTTTCTTCTTGTAAAGATTGCCTATACGCGGTAAATGTTTTAAATATTTCACAGGATATGATGATTTATAATGTATAGCCCTAAAGAAATGATAAAAATAGATGACTTTTTTATATTACATAATAGACCTTATAGGTTTAAACGTTATTTGACATACAACAATTGTTTTGTTTAGTATCGGTAAATGACTTTCGTAAAGCTTCTGATATATTATACATCTCTACTATGAAATGATAGTAAAATACCGACAAATTCTTGTTTGAGTAGCCTATAAAGTTTGTATTGAAGATTTCAACTTTGAATGTTAAAAATTCGAAGATAATGAACTTAATACATTAGTTTGAAATTTTTAATAACTATTTATTTAATGGTTGAACTAATGAGTTGATAAAAGCTAGACCACCATGGAAAATCTGAAAGCACTGGACGGCCGTTTCGTCTGATTATGGGACTCCTTAGTAGTGCGCATCCACGATCCCGCCCCGCGAGATTCAAACCCAGGATTTATCGGTCTCGCATGCGAATTGTTAATCTCTAGACCACTGAGTCGGCGTCTAATGTTTTTAATGCCTAACTTCAATCAATCAACAAAATTATCAAGAAAAAACTATTATATATCAAACTATTCAGTTTATTATTCTCTGTTTCGTATATAATCAATGGTTGAAATTTTCAATAATTCAGTAATGGATCTAGTAATGAATCTGGAAATATAGTTCTATTATTTTAATGGTGTAATGTTTGGTTTCGTTTTTACAATATTCTTAGTAAATCTAGTTGAAAATTTAAGTAAATATGTCAAATGAATTATTTCAAAGGAATACGACAAAACAAAACGTGAGGGAGTATAACTTTTACTAAATCTTTTTATTGACTTTTCTTTCATGCTAAAATGATCACTTGAATAGTGGGATTTAAAGAATGGGCAAACACTGAAGCTCCGTTGTGAAGAGACTAGTGTAAAATCAGTTCTCTATTTTTATCTCATAAGTTATCTTTTAAATATACGAATATATATATTACAGTCATCATGTTTACAGAAACTTAGAAATGCTTAAGTATATTCATATTTTGGTTAATCAATATGAAAAAGTCAATAGTTGGAATACTATCAACATAAATCATTTATTGGCACAAGCTTTGCGACCAATTGTAATGGCCCATAGCGTTGAATTATATTGCTAATATCGTTTCGCCATCTAGTCTGTGCTTAAGCAATCATTAATCTAAACTTTATTTAATTTTACATCCTTAGATAATCTAACATTCATAAAGAATTAACGCTAACCAGAAAACCATTTCAAAGCAGAGATAAATTGAAAACAGTTTCTTTTCAGTTTCAAACTTCTGAAGATTTTTAGAGTAATGATACCTGATGGAATCAAACCATGTGATGAATAATATATGATAATGGAAGATAGTTATGCTAAATTTCCAAATGAATTTTGAATCAACGAGGTTTTAAAATGATAAGATAGGTAGTTATATAAATAAAGTTTAGGTGTAAGTAAATATTGAAGAGTTGACCTTTACTTTCCTATATTCAACAGTTTCACAGCCAACACTCATGACTGATGAAAATTACACAATCTCCACAGAATCTATGAAAACTCTTGACCTCATGATATTTTAATATTTGACCAATATTCACATTTTGTTCGAATAAAAGATACTTTGATATGTAGTCTATTTGTTGCCCAACTTTTAGATCATATTAAATAACAGTCTTTTATTATACTGAAACATTGTAGAATGGTTGAATCAGCATTTAATTATTCCCACTGTGTATATAAGACAACTTATAGCCTATTCAAGCTTTGATCAGTTTGTGAAACTAAATATTTAAAGAAGTTCAGTACTTTTCACCTTTCTGAGAAGTTATCTTAATAATGAGTTTAGATTAATTTAAATAATGGATGATTTTACTTAAGGTCTTGTTAAAAATTATTTATTATTGAAATAATAATAATAACATGAAAATAAGAAATACAAACAAGAAGAATATTTGACCTAAGAAAATGTAGTGTTAAGATCGGTAAACAAATAGATAGAGATATTAGATCCCCAGAACTCACTTGGTAAATACCTTATTTTTGTAATTCTATTTTGAAAATTTGAATTTATTGTTTTTGTGCCAAAAAGCGTTTATTTTCACCTTCATGTCGTATTTCCCACTTGGGAAAATCGTAAACGCTATTGGTTCGTTGTATCTTTTAGTATGTTATTTTATTGCGCTTCCCGAGGACATTTTTATGCTGTTCATGTAAGCTTGATTTGTGCTTGTTCCTACTGTTCGTGTTTCTGGATGCTTATGTAATATATTTCCCTCTTCCGAACTTGAACTTCTCTCTCTAGTTAGCGGGGCTGGGACGCGTCGGAATTACCAGCTCATCTGTCATTATGTCACAGATTCTTTGGTTCATACTCAGATTAGGTGAACTCGTAATGTAACATGGTATTATTATATGTCAAAGATTTTGTCTAACTAAATGAGTTATTCTGTCCCATAGTTCTCGACTTAAGCCAAAAGTAATTACCAGCAACTTTTAACGAGTACACTTTATAATAATCACATTAATATTATTTATTTGTCTACTAGTGAATGATTTGAAATGATTATATTCGAATCTCTGTGATTAGCGTGGTACAACCATGTCGGGTATGAGAAATTTATTAATTGTTAATACTGAAGATGTCTGTACAGTCTCATGCATTGATTGAGATTAATTGAATAAATTTTTGGTTACCATATTGATTGTCTAAGGGCTAAAATCTAATGGCAAGACTTTAAGGTTCTAGATCTAATCCACTGTTGAATAATAGATGCACACTATTGAAGGGTCCTACACCAGAACGAAATATCTTAACAGTGATTTCTATTTGATAACACATGTTTAACTTTGATAAATCCTTGTCCAACCAATAGAGTTTCACAATTAGTATTTTGTAATATTTAAATATACTCAGCTATTTTGTCTGTACATGTAGGCGGATAAGAAAGAATGTTTACACAATGAAAAACGAAGTAATATTACGTAGACTGTTCAACGACAGATTTAAGATTCACTGACTTTTAGCTACCCAGTTAATGATACAATGTCAGCATCATTTATGATGAACTGATTTGAGTTCATTATTAATGTACCTATGATCTTCACATAGTACAAACTGAGTTGTGCAATTTATAGGTTAAACTGAATGAATAACAATTATAATATCCATTTATTGTGGATAGAACACATAGAATAAAGCACATAACTACGTCACAAGTCAAGCCCCCACATGGAATCCTTAAGGCCAAAAGAGGAGAGGAAGACCAAAGTACATATTACGTCGGGAAATGGAGACAGACATGAGAAGAATGAACAACGATTGGATAGAACTTGAAAGGAAGTTACAGGACAGAGTGAGTAGAAGTATGCTAGTTGGCGGCCTATGCTACATTGAGGATAATAGGCGTAAGTAAGCAAATAAGTAAGTATATCTATTTATCATTATTTAACTATCAACTTTCTAATAAATAGAAAGATGATAGACTTGTGATGTTTATTAAATTACAATAAGATTGATAGACTGTGTAATGTTTAGCTATTTATTATTTAACTAATGTGAAAAGCGGATATCATACAAGTAGGAACTTATTTAATTAAATATATAGAGGATATTAAAATAACCAGTCTAGTAGAAATTCACTTCTTATTCAATATATAGCAATAATGAATGATCAATTCAGTTCTTATCATTATCGTTTTATTGTACACAGTAGAGTGAATTCGATTATCTGTTTTGTCTTTGTTAATTGGTTGAATTATTCTTCATGAAATACCAGGTAGTTTTTTTAATTTCCTGAACACAATTATGAGTTATGTGATGTTTCTTTGTGTGTACTAATTGAACAAAATGTTTATAGCACTAATATCAAGAGAATTATGATAAATCAATCATATTTTGTTCCGTATGACACAATTAGTCAATAATTGTGTTGAACTTACTACGAGATAAATTTCATTTTCGAAATTAAGTTCTTCAGTGAAATATGTAAATCTATCGAAAAGTTTACGGAACGTTTTCCGAATTGAACTAACTGAAACGTGTATTTGATAAAGTACTTGGTGTCAAAGTGTTGTACCATTCAAACGAAAACCAGTTATTTGTCGACTGACGAATTTCAACAGAACGAATACAGTTGAATTTCAGAGTGGATGTAATCTAGACCACCATTGAAAATCTGGAAGCAGTGGATGAAGGGTTGTGTATGATTACAGATTAATTTAAGTTATACATTGATACCGTCAGATACCTGTTCAGTGGTCTAGAGATTAATAGTTCGCGCGCAATACCTAAGATCCATGGTTGAATTCCCACGTTCGATTTCCGCGGAGACACTGCTATACTGGGGCGAAACGGCCGTGTATTGCTTCTGCGTTTTCAGTGGTGATGTGTGGGTTAGATGGACTCGCGAATTGAACAGAAATGAATACCGATCTCACTCTTGATTAGAATGGTTGAACGAAGCAAAGTAATGTGACGGATATATTTTTACGTAATTGAGGATTAAGTTGTTAAATATATCGCAACTGTATTATTAGTGAGTGTGTTTGGCTGATTACCTAAATTAAAATGTTACGGTAATGCTGAATAACGAATGACAACTTAACAATCACATAATATAAATATATATACAATGTTAGGCACTACATGTAGATGATTGGTAGTATTCTAATGCAAAGAAACCTAATCATTTTTAATACATAGGAGATGGAATGTGGTTAGGAGCGGAATTCAGAATGCACATTTTGTCTCATTTAATACTCGTCAGCCAGATTTGTTGGATCCTAGAGTTGATTTTCACCCCTAGGACGAAATTGGTACCATTTGCTTCAAACCCAATTTCGTCATTTACTTAGCTGCCTGTTAGATAAGTGAATGGCCATCTGGATCCTGCAACTGTGTAGATATCGCGGTGGCATTTTAAGCGAATGGAACTAAGTTTGATCCCAAGGGTGATCATCATCTCTGGAATGCAATACATAAGGTAGTCGAATTCTAAATAGTACAAAATATGCATCCTGGACTCTACTACTAACGACATTCTATCTGTTTTATGTACGTTTATGTCATAAATGAATATACACATATATTTTTTTCCGTGAAAAATAACAACAGCAGGATAATCAAAACCATATAAAATTGAATAGGATTCTTCTTATTAATGAATAAGTTTTGCAGCAAACTCTGATGAAAACTTATCTTTCATACAGTGATAATGACCATTCAGTTATATGGTTATGAAATTATTCAATTGAATCTTTTGTAAATAACTCATAACTTTTCTACACATACTTACTTACTTACGCCTGTTACTCCTCGTGAAGGAGCATAGGCCGCTCACCAGCATTCTCCATCCAACCCTGTCCTGGGCAATCCTTTCTAGCTCCGTCCAGTTGTAATTCATCCTTTTCATATCTGCTTCTATTATCCGACGCAATGTGTTCTTTGGCCTTCCTCTTTTTCGCTTCCCTTCAGGATTCCAAGTTAGGGCTTGCTTCGTGATGCAGTTTGACGATTTGCGTAATGTATGTCCTATCCATTTCCATCGTCTTTTCCTAATTTCTTCTTCAGCTGGAAGTTGGTTTGTTCTCTCCCATTTCTACACATAGGTTTTATTATTAAAATTATTTTAAAACAATCGAACATTCTGATAATGATCCAATATTTGTGAATGTCCTCACATTTAAAAGGAGATTACCAAAAAAGAATTGACACATTTCAAGTCATAAATTGATGAAGGTACTCGGATTATGTATACAGACTTCATCCATTAATAAACTTTATTTTTAAAGAAAGAAAAAAGTCATTGTCCAGCTGATCTATAAAATAAGAATCTGTTATGATTGTTTGAGTGACAGAAGCTGTAATTACCAGTTTATGAAATGATAGAGAAGATCTGTAGCTCAAGTGGATGATGGAGTTTTATTCTCTAAGCGGAATGATTTGATCCTGGAGCTTTCATTGTTCTTCTGAACAACATCAACAGCACAAACATCGAGTAGATGTTTGTGCTGACGATGTCGTTCAAAAGAACGATGAAGTCTCCCCGACCAAACCATCCAACTCAGGGAAACAAAAGTCATCAAAGTATCAGTTTATATCAGTTGAATCTTCTGAAGAAAAAACAAACAAACAAAACACCATGCTAAATGATAAAATGCATTATAATTCTAATATTGCATATTATTTTCTTCCACTTTAATTTCCTATCCATAGTGTTAAAATTGAATGATTTATACATCTACCATTTATCTATTTACTGTTATTTGTTCCTTTGGAAAAGATCATTTTACTCTCCGAATGTAAAAAAAATAAAAATATTTGGATTACATTTCCTTTTTCTTAAAATTTCTTCTGTTTATTTATTTTACAGGGTCTCTATAAGTTTAAACAAAAAATAATGATAAGATATTTAAGCAAAACAAAAAACATTTCCATGCACCTTCACATTAAGATAAACAAAGCTTACGTATGAATTTAAGATTGAAAGAATATTATTTGAAAGATTTATGAAAAGGATGAATAACAACTGAAAAGAGCTGGAAAGAATTTTCCAGGACAGGGTTAGATGGAGAATGCTAATGAGTAGCCTATGCTCCTTCATGAGGAGTAACAAGCGTAAGTAAATATTTGAAAGACTATTTTAATATTTATATATACCATACTGGATATTCTTTTATATTTAGATGATAATGAGATGACCCCTAAGTGGATTAAATAATTCTCATATACAATTACTGCATAAGGCATGATTTATATATTTGAATCACAAATGTATATGTGTAAATACAATGAATGATAATGCTTTTATAAGTGATAACAGAAGCCTAGTCGAAAGAAAAAGTGTTACACATGTCCAACTCTTAGGAGTGAATAATTACACTCTTTTATTGAACCGATATACGTTTTGAACAATATTAAAGACTCGAAAGCATTAAAAGACCATTTTGTATGGGACTCAGTAGTCCATGATGGTCTATCTGACATTGGTTAATTATATCAACGAAATCTAGTGATCTCTATGACGCTTTACAACACATTACACTGTTTTTCAGAAATATGAATGATAATTTATTGTATTGCCTTTTAGATATGATAGAAAGAAAAGTCAATTTTCGATTGGTTTACTCATTATGAGTTTACTTCAAGATTAATTCCGTTTTGATTCAATGTAATGATTACTGAATGTAGTATTTATTTTCTTTTCTCGTGTGATATTTTATTCTGTATAATATACGATATTCTTGTATTCCATTAACATGAACTATGCTTAGTATGTGATTTGTTATAACTAAGTATTTTTCATATGTGATTTCATCCTAATTATTATTCAAAATCGGTGTACAATCAATATATAAATGAGTGTATTTTCCACTAGAATCGTCGTCGTCATAGTGTTTTGGGGTTAATAAATCATCACTTATACCAGTCTTTGTGTTCTTACTTTCGCGTCGTGGGAATTGCAGAGGTCCCTCGTTCCGAGTATAAGTGATAAGCGTTCTCGACATAACAATCAGCGACGACCAGATACAAAAAGTAGCATTAAAAGAGCCAAGATAATAAGCATTCAAACGACAAATCATAGCACTTTCACATTCAAAGCTAGTTTCTAAAAATTCTCTTGTTTCCGTTTAGTACAATAGTATCGATTTAAATATCTCTAGGGATCAGATAGGTAAATTAATCAATTAATATAAAAGGAACATTAACGTCAATCATCATCTTATCAGTACATCAATCTATTCTATAAATCTAGCATTCATCAAGTTGGTTCTCAAACTAGAAAACGTAATCTAATGACTTTTACATTTACTTCAAATTCATTTGCTGAGATTTTACAAATAAATTTTTCCTCTTTTATATCTCACATCAACTCGGCGCCCAAATACTATGAAACTGTTCGATCAACTTTAGACGAAAGTTCTTATTTATTATTCTGCAATCGCATCAAATTATCGAAGAAAATGTATAACTAATATAACCACCGAATTTCCGGGATTTACTCCACATTCATTCTCTGAGATTTTACAACTGCATTCTTCCTCTTTAAATAAGAATAATGTATAAAGAAAAACTGTGATATAGATTATCTTCAAACAGAATTGATCTACATTATTTTGTTTGAAATGATAATCTTAATGGTTATTAACCCGTCACCATTACATCAATAACAACATTCATAATAATGTAAAATAATAAATTTGGATAATCTAGCGTGTGAATTCATTCAATCAATGTGAATTGAAGCAATTTAACTCTCATTGAAGTAATACTTTTGAAAGAAGTAAAAACAATTATGAAAAGCAAATTTATCAATAATAAGGCATCAACATAATGAGTTTATAAGAATAAACAAGCATTCTTTTTCACTATAATGTAACATCAGATTCATGCTGTTTTGTAATTTTTAACAATGCAATTGTACCCTAACTAGATAATCTTATCCGCTTGAGCTCACACATTTCTCTTATGACAATAGTTTTCCAGCTAATTAAGATAATAAAAAGTTATGTATTAACATCAATCCAATCTTTGATAATTTAACTTTACATTTGAATGAAGAATAGAAAGTTTTCTACTTGAATAAATACACTAGAATGTTTGGAGGCTAAATTGATCGCTTACTTAAAAGAATTTGTTTATTTACGAAAATTAAAGCAATTGTTACTACTTTTCGTCCTTTAGATTTGAAGTTTTCACTATTATTTAAATGGGGAATGTTGAATAAGTAGGTTTCAATGAAATAGTTTGTTGAATGTTCTGTACACAAAAGCTTTGCGTTTTGGTAGCCTCACTAAATGAAAATATGTATATGTGTATATGTATATGTGGCCAGTTGAACTTATCCGTGTCGGGTAGAAACAGGTGTCCACCTCATTACAATGGAAGATGGTCGCGCGATTCCGTGGATTGGTTGAGGTTAGACATTAACACCATTGGATGTCGGCTCAATTGTTTAGTTGGTTAAGCGCCTGGTGCGAGACTGATAAGTCCTGGGTTCAAATCTTGCGGGGTGCGGGATCGTGGATGCGCACTGCTGAGGAGTCCCATACTAGGACGAAACGACAGCCCAGTGCTTCCAGGTTTTCCATGGTGGTCTATCTTCAATTGACTCATGATTTCAATCAAAAACTTAACAATCTACACAACACCTAAACTATAAAAAATTAGATTAAGTGGTAGGATTTAAATGAATTCTAGTTAAAGTTGTCAGTAATAATACTTAAATCTTGGTGACTAGTATCCCTAAAATGATTCTAAGAATATCAAAACAACAGTTCAGTTTAATATTTAATGTAGATGATTTATTTCGTTGATCTGTAGTCGATGTAAAGCGGTCTGCTTGAACATTTGGACTACATGTTCCTGCCATTTACATATTTCAACAAGTTAACTAATTTTGTTTGTTTTAATATATCATTATAGCTATTACTTGCATAACCTATTCAGATGAGTTCCTAAGAATTGTACAATGTTTCATTGTACAAGTTACGAATGGCCCAATCAGAGATATTTTAGTTGCTGTCAATATGCAATGAAAAGAATGTACATTATTTAGATGTCAATTTACTAGACTGTTAACTCCTAACTGTCGACCAATCAATATTTAACGTCAGTATCGACCAAGACGTAAGAAACGGGAACTTGTTGAAATACTTTATGCTGAGAATTCTATATTGTACCAAAAATATAATATTGAATAAAGCTAATAATAATAAATAAGTAAATTGAAATCGGCTTATAAGAATGCTCAAAATGATATAAGCCGTATATTTGAGAATGAAAAAGTGTCTCACAATAAATAGTCGAAATATAATTTCAATGCTTAATTTACTGGATATTAATAAATTAAACCTTGGTAACGACACCAACAAACTAAGTTAAAATGTGTACAGATAACACAAATTAAATGTAAATTATGTATTTTAACTCCATGTATTTCATTAGTTCGATCACATTATGTCCGAAGACTACTATTTAACATTTTGTATTTACAGTTTCAAGTATGACTCTATTATACTCAGCGACATTATTTTTCTCAATAAGTTGCATGATTACAACATAATTTACGAAACTGATTACACGATCAGTTTAGCGACTAATATACGTTAATAAATCAATAAATGGAAATTCAATTATGTAAAAAGTACTTTAGTCATTTGCAAATCAAAATTCCATGCAGCAGAAAATACTGTCCATATTTGTAGTGTTTTATTGCTTGTGTGTGTGTGTTTGTAGGACTGAGGTTAATACCAATAACTGGGTTTTTAAAAAATTGTCTTTAAATATTACAAGGCTTGACTGCTCTAAACGATTACCAAAAATTATTAGTATATTTTGAACAAACGATAAAAGTAGGATCTTAAATTAACATTTGATTTCACTCAAGATTCGTCTGTTGGATGTAACTACATTACTATGTTGATGTCCACATTAAAACTAGGATCCATTACCTGACACCTGTACGTTATCTACTAAGCTATTAACTTCACATAACTAATAATTTGTTTAATGTATATGATGATATTCGTAAGATATTTCATTCTTTGAAAAAAAACTATATTTATGCTCTTAAGTTCATTTAAAGTGTTATTCAACTTAATTAAATATTCACTTGGTATTGTTTGGCTTGTATCTTCTCATTGAGGTTTAAGACTGCAATTGATCAGTCTGAATTTAAATTCACCTCATTGCACAATCAAGTGGCTATCAGAACTCAGCAGCTGAGTGGATAACGCGATGGCGTTTGAAGCGAATGGTACTGGGTTCGAGTTCCAGAATGAACATCAACTCTGAGATGCAGGTACATTCAGCCGACGAGCCCCAAACAGGACGAAACGCGCTTCCTGGATTCCATCCATAATTGCTTACAATTAATTAAATATTGTTTCATAATTCAACCCATATTTAAAATTGAAACATATTTTATTTAGTTTGTTACTGATGTTAAAGATAAGCTAAATAAAAGTACTGTAGTGAACAGAACACCAGTGAGGACAATCGAATATATTTGACACAAAATTACAGGACTTGTTAAAAAAATCTAACAATCATAAAGTAAATGCTTAATTTGCAAAATGTCCATCGGTTGTCTCAAAATGACTCAAACTTCATTGTTCTTGCATTTTCATACAAATTGCATCCTGTTTCCATTCTTTACTGTGAAATCCTCTTGTCTCCCTGCTGCTAGACCTTCTGTTCACGACTAACATCATCTACTACTTATGTCAATATAAGTAGAACACATCACAATACTTCTACATAACTTATAGTTTATTAGCTTTTCTACATAATCTACTTAAATAAATTTTTTTGTTGAATTTCCTCTTTTATAATATAAAATCATTACTAAAGTACTACTTATTATAAACTATCTGTTATACATTTTACTAAACTAATATCATTTATCAATTACATTTAATTGACCATTTTATATAAACTGTCAATGTAAACAGAAAATTACATGAAAGTCAAAAAGGAACTAGATTATTTCATTATTTTTGTTTATACTTATAAGTAAACAATTGAAAATGAATATTCTTTTCTTTATTTATTCTTTACTTTTATATTCTATTTATCATTTCATTCATTATTATTTATTTTTCTTATTAAATGAACATAATCATTGTTAGGAAGTTCATGTTAAGTCAACATTTTTTTTTATTATTCAATTATATCCAACTTAAAAATAGATTTAAGATATTTCATCTAGATACTAAAGTGACCGGAGTTAGGGGGGAGAATGATTAATTCGTCGAACTAAATAAATGATATATATATATATATATATATATATATATAATTTTCTAGTTAGCTTTTATATATCTTGTATTTGAAATAGATAACGTTTATTAATATTTGATGGTATGTAGTTTACTTAAAGAATATTAATGTTTACCATAGTTATGTATTCATTCGTATAAAATCATGACATATACTATTTCATATATAAAACTGTAGTTATTTTACAAAAGACATCAGAAAGATAATATTAGTGTCAATGATGATATTATTAATTATAGATGCCGATATTGATACACCTATTTTTTTTTAGAAAAAAAAAGAAATACAATGAGAGTTATGTATATTCATTCTCTTAATAAAAAGAAAATGTTTAGAACATCTAGTTCAGTTTCGGTTACTAGACATATATAACGGTATCCAAGTGAATTTTGTTTTTTTTGAAAATTAGGGATTATCTATTGCTTGATTTATTGTGAATGGTTAGTTGTTATGCTTTTTTGAAAAAGAAATCAAAAGTAGATAATTCAGGGAATTAATTAGATGTGAAAACTATTAACTTTCTTAAATTATTTACCAAAATATCTAATATACTGGACATTTTGTTGACTATAATATTCTATATAGTATTACATCCTTTATATGAAAGATAGAAACTTCTAAGACTGATACCTGAACTATTTGTAGTGTAAAACAGTTTGATCATTTCACTGAATATAAATTCAATTAAAACACGAAGTTCAGCGAAGGGATCTCTTTTCAACGAATTTATTATCAAGCTTTATAATCGTATATATATGAAAACTTTTTGTTTTTGTAAAAGTACTAATTTCAATCAATTCCTTTTCTCAATGTACGTATGATGAGAAAGAGTACTGGTTCTTTAAAAATATCCATCTTTAGAAAACAAACATGGAATGGACAGCTAACCAACTTCTATAGCTGGGTTCCGTTAAGTAGGAAGAGAAACATCATCCATTCTTTATGTTATCGAATACATCAGATATGAAGTACGGAATGCATTAACGAAGAACTCGCATTCATCAAGAAAACCTTGACGGAAAATGGTTACCCAGAACGGTTCATAGAAAAGAATATGAATAGAAGTAGTTACAACAAGATATCTAGTTGTTCCGTTCCGAAGAAAAACCTTTATATAAGTCTGAAATTTAAAGGTGATCGAATATCAGACGTAATCAAAAATCATCTAACAACAACTATTAGAAGAACATTTAACGCGGCAAAGTTGCGAATAACCTTCACTAGCAGGAACTCATTTTCTGTATCCATAAAAGACAAGCTTCTGGTCGTGTCCATGTGCATCTACCAGTTCACCTGCTCTTGTGGAGCACGGTAGATTGACCGTAGCCAGCGTTCGCTTTCAACTCGGATACGGGAGTATATTCCAGCTTGGTTCTACAAAGGTGACAGGAAAGCAGTTAGGAGTTCTATACTTGAACACCTAATCGACTATAACCATTCTGCAGATCCACAAATTGATTTTAAGGTTGTTTATATGATTCGTTCAAATCTATCCAGATTTCTTCGTATCCAACTGTTATAAATAGCCGAAGCTCTTACCATCCAGGAGCTTAAACCAGAACTATGCGTGCAAAAGAAGTAGGTCTTATCGTTATCATTACCTTGGCCTTAATTATTTTGATTACCCTATTATTATTACTGCATTCTCCCCTTTACTTATGTCTTATATTCTCATTGTTTTATTCGTAAATGCTCATCATATCACCTTATTTATTTTTTACATCTCTATGACCTTTAATTATTATAACAAAAACATTTTAATCATCTTATTATATTCACTAAATCTATTGTTATTGTTATTATTCATATTACGTAATCTAGTATTATAACGTTTTTATTAACTGTGTTCACATTTCTTCACGGAATTAGTACTTTTACAAAAACAAAAATTTTTTCATAAATATACAGCTTGATAATAAATTCGTTGAAAAGAGATCCATTCGCTGAACTTCGTGTTTTAATTTTAATGTATAAATTCAATGTTACGTAACAGCATTCATAAGTGTAAATCAATAGAATGATCATTATACTTACGTACTTTTTTAGTATGTATCCACAAGGCTTAAAATGAGCAACATTTCTTGATAAGTGAATTATGACTTGACATTATACCATATTCTTGGCTTTTAAGAAATTAACTCTATTTTTTTAAAAATGATAATATAACGTTTCTTTCCTTTAAAGCCTTAAAATGTAAAGATTATTATTTTATTTGAAGAACCAAAACTGTTCAAAAGACACCATGTAAAAATCTTAATAACGGTTATTTCTCTCTTCGGAAAGATGACATCTTTTTTAACTGCTATTATTTTAGCAAAAAAGAGTTGTTTTCAAATACAGCAATATGACAATAAACTGTGAAAACCAATCTCTTAATATTCTTTGAACAGCCTCAGCAGCAGTAGGGCTCAATCTATACAAGGGGAAAAGTAAGATTTTCCGATACAACACTGCAAACACCAATCGAATCACACTTGACGGAGAAGATTTTGAAGATGTAAAAATCTTTACATATCTAGGCAACATCATTGATGAACATGGTGGATCTGATGCAAATGTGAAGGCGCTGATCGACAAAACAAGAACAGCATATTTAGAGTTGAAGGACGTCTGGAAATTAAAATAACTGTCAACCAACACCAAAGTCAGAATTTTCAATACAAATATCAAGACAGTTCTACTGTATGGGGCGGAAAACTGGAGAACTACGAAAGCCATCACCTAGAAGATACGCGTGCTTGTTAACTGTTGTCTATGCAAAATACTTCGGATCCGTTGACCAGATACCATCAGCAACAATCTATTGTGAGCAAGAACAAACCAGATTCCAACTGAGAAAAAAATCAGGAAGAAGCGCTGGAAGAGGATAGGAAAGACATTGAGGAAAGCACTCAACTGCGTCACACGGTAAGCCCTCACTTTGAATCCTCAAGGCCAAAGGAGAAGAGGAAAATCAAAGAACACATTACACGGAGAATTGGAGACAGACATGAGAAGAATGAAATAGAAAGGAAAACTCAGGACAGAGTGAGTTAGAGAATTCTGGTTGGTGGCCTATAGTCCATTGAGGGTAACAGGCGTAATTAAGTAAGTATACTCCTTGAAGAGTTGCAAAATAAAATATACCAAAGTTCAT
The DNA here is from genome assembly GCF_000699445.3 of Schistosoma haematobium. NCBI lineage: Eukaryota > Metazoa > Platyhelminthes > Trematoda > Strigeidida > Schistosomatidae > Schistosoma > Schistosoma haematobium. The sequence goes on along the minus strand of NC_067195.1, from coordinate 57,328,766 downwards.
TTGTTTTAACTTCTTATGCTTTACCTACTTCTTCTACCTGATGTGCATATTTAAAATCAGAAAAATCATCTATTTACTGATTGTTACAACAAAGTCAAAAAGTCAATGACTATTATTACTATTACTAACGAAGGTCCTGGGTTCGAATCCAGCGAGGCGGGATGAAACTGCTGTCTAGTGCTTCCAGGTTTTCCATGGAAGTTTGGCTTCAATTGACTCATGAATTCAACTATTAAAATTATTATTATATCCACAAAACTCCTCTCTGAATATAAATTTCACATATTACAACCAAGGTAGGTCATGAGCATGGTTGGTTCACAATGTACAATGTACTTCCAATACATAAAATCTAAAAAAATTCATGGATTATAAGGTTTTGAAGAAAATCTACAATTACTTGTAGTTAAGTATTATTTCTAAAATGTCATCATATTCGTAACTCGAACTTATATTTGACATTTTTGGCACTGCTTAGAAGCAACTGAGTAATTAGTTCATGAAAACCTGTATTATAATTTTCGTGTAACTGTTTTTATCATAAATTGCGTGAAATCTTCCAGTCATAATCCTAATAAATTAAAGTACAAGTAAACTTTCGATAGTACGGACACAAGAAGAACATCAATTTACTTTATTTCCCTCAATTCTTTTTATGTTCCTTCGTGAATGTTTGTTTCTAAAATTTCTGTCTGTCATTTATTCCACTTAATAAATTAGATTATTAAAATGCTTTCTTGGATTCTAGCAAGTATAGTAATCGAATTTTGAAGTCCTTTGTGCTCTTTTTAGACTATCATATGTGGAATATTATATACAGTCTACCTAGCTGATAGAATACATTTAGATTTATGAAGTAAAAATCAAATAGTTGAGATATTAATTAATTATTAGTATTTAGTATATAATATTGGTAAATATTGTCTAATCACCATGAGTTGAAATACCAGTTAAAACGAGGTCATCACGAATTAGGGACATTCTTGCACGAATAAAAATTAGTAACAACATTTTAAGTTGAAATGAAGCATGAGCGATGGGTTTTGTTAACTAATGAGGTAATTTGGAGACTGTAATAAGTCGAAAATTGGTATAACCGAAATTTAGGATTAAAAACACCGTTTAAATAAAGATTCATATTTATGAGATTTAACTTCTATTAAGTAAGAACGTTTCCATAACTGAGAGCATGGGGTGACGGCAGCATAGAATATGGTTGTACATATATAAATAATTTTAACTTTTATTCAAATAAAAAATTCATCAGTAACTTCATTTAAAATGCATGAACATCTGATACCCCTTTTCACACTCTTACTGTGAATTGTAAGTCTAGAGGCACCTAATATTCTAAACAGTTTGAATTTTTCACGTCTTGTACTAAAACCCAATGGTGAAGTAAAACATCGTTCATGATATTCTCATGATATACTAAAGACTTTTGACATCAATACTTCGAAGTTTGAATAATCCTGCTCTATATTTGTTTGTCTCCTTTTTGTCAATATATACTATGTAAACCATTTGTGTTATTTATTGTTGCATTTCAATCACCCAGATGTCCAGTCTAGATATTAACAACACAAAGATAAATAAGGAAGCTGACATGTATAACGATAAGTTTAGAAGCATTGTAACTGACATCTGGATTGAATATGAAATCAGGGGATATAAGTCCCCGAACGAGTGAGAGATATGAATTCAACTACATACTTATTGAGTACCCTGAAACTAAAAACTAGTGCATGACATATTGTTGACTATTTACAAATTACTATTTGACATATCTTGACAATTAGAGTCAGTTATGAAGGAAATCTCTTAGAGAACAATCAACAACCGATATATATATATATAGCAGGTCAATAAAATAAACATCTTAGAGGAAATGTAGAAGTGGCTTGTTGTTTATCTTTTTATCTATAAATGGTTTATAATAAAATGCTCCATATGACATACTAATAAATATATTTTGTGCCATCGGTTCCCTTTATGAAGTTGAATGGAACGTATTTTACTCAATCCACCTTAGACAATTATGATTTTAAGTGGTTTGTTTATATTTTTCTCAAACTTATCGTTCTTATAATAAATACGAAACTTGAGCATTTTATTGGGCTACATTTACGCTTAATTAAATAAAATTAATATAATTGTACTGATAATATGTATATGTAAAGCATAGTTCCTATTACTTCAGTATATTGATATATTTACTTATGAAAAGAAATAACCCATCGTTCATATGAATGCTGAATTATTTAATCTAAATGGAATTTGATATGAACAAAGAAATAAGAAGCTATGACAAACTATGGAAGCTATTTTTCAAAAACATTATTTGATTTAATTCAAAGCTTTTAAAACAATAACATTTATATTTGTCCCTAGTCTCTTCTACAAACCATAAGCTTTCGCTTAATGTATGATTCACTGCCATAGCTTTTTATGTTCCAAAGCTACGTAATCTTTTGTACTCTTCTACTTTAATCCTTAGTTATGGACGTAATTGCATTTCCCTAATTGTTTTTGCATTATAGTCTTGTTAGTCATCTATTTATTCATGTATCTTTTTACACTAATCTGAGTGAAGGGGAATTGGGAATGAATCTAGCAATGTTCCAGTTAACTTGTCTTCTCCCTCGCACGAGCTTGTTAGCCAATCAGATGATAGAATTGTTTTCGTCTCTCAACCTCGAACAGTTAATCTCACTTCAAACTCACACATAGTAGCCTCAAAGGTTAAATTAGTCAGCTTATCTCGTCAAGGTCTTAATCTAGATTGAGACAAATTATCTCTAGTATATATAGAGTAGATAGATCAAGGATCTAACAGAATTAAATTAAACCGAATACTGTATTCTATTTCATATCCTTAGTTTGATGTAAATATACCTAAATGTGAACATTATCATATAAACAGTTGAAATGAATATCACACTTTCATAAATTATTGTTAATAATCTTGATAAACTGAATATAATAATTATATTATTCGAAAAATCAAATACAACCATTAAGTTGTTGAATGTAACTGATCAAAAGCAGTCACAATCAACTTCTATAATTAGCTATCAGTAGGAAATCCATCAAAAATGTATAACTTTATTGGTTAAAAACATTAAAATAGATTGTATTTTCACTGGATTTATATCCTATAATCTATGTTGACTAATTAAAGATTGATGTTTTAAACAACATTAAACATTTAGAACAATTAACCCGGCAAGTAGTTACTGTAACATAGTTGAGTTGTACCATAGTTCATTTATGTTTTATGCCAATTCCTTGTTTTATAAAATCTCGAGAAATATTTTCAAACTTAATGTTTTATATCGGAAAGTTAAGGACCAATACAATAAGACAATGGATAATACATTATTTATTCATCATATTGAATAAGTAAACTGATTATTAATAAATTCGTACCAAATGTGTCTCGGTACTAATATATATGTCACGTTAATTCTATAAGGAACAATTAAATTATTATAAACATAGATGAATAGTGGCTAGTCTGAAATAGGACGAAATGCGCGTTCTGGATTTCACTGTTATTCACTATCCATCTTTGCTTAGAATGCTTGTGAATTAAAGTAATATCGAGGCATTACGCACAGAATGCACATATGCCAATAAGAGATTGATCAACTGCAGTGAGATGATGGAGAAGATTTGTAGCTCAGGTGGATGGTTTTGATGGAGTTTTGTTCTCTGAGCTGGATGGTTTGATCGTGTTTCCAAATGTTCTGACGTGAGTGTCCTTTGTTTTCCATCCTAATGGGCAGTTGATTGGAGGTCTGTATCTTACACTTGTTGGTAGAACATGCTGGCGAAGACACTTATGGAGAAAATATAGTTGTTCTCGAGTGAAAGCCTGCCTTTTGGCGAAATTCTCCCATTTTCGAACAACGAGAAGCTTATTACGCTCATATGATTTTGAGATGGTGGAGATTTGTAGTTCAGGTGGATGATTTTGATGGACTTTTGTTCTCTGAGCTGGATGGTTTGGTCAATTGCAGTCCTAAACATCAATGGGAAGATTCAAATAAACAATACCAAGTGAACAAAATTATTTATTACATCTCATACGAGATACAGTTTAAGAAACCTCTTTTCAAATATTTATGTTGGACGCCAAGATATCAATTCAAATCCATTTTGCCACTTTAATGGTAATATATGATTCTGTTCAATAAACGTACACTGGTTAAGACATTGATTATTTGAGCATTTTGAAATTTCCGCTACTTATTGTTATTATTGCTTTAACGTGTTCTCTATAATTATTTTGCTAAAACTTCCGCGACTGTAGTGTAACAAATATAAACAAATAAGCTAATACTCAACAGATTCGATCCAAGTTTAAAGTTTATAAAATAGTCTATAATATTTCATCTCAATAGTCCTTTTAATCTGGGATTCAGTAACAAAGAAACTCAGTCAAATAAACAAACTCAAGTTATTTTCTTCAAATTCTTCGTTGTAGTTATTACAAACGAATCGATTTAATCTGTTTGTCGTTTGATTAGGGTATTGTCACTATAGTTTCAAGTTTTGAGATAAGATTTCAGGAATTTTGTTTATTCCTTTTTAATTCTCCAAAAATATTTTATATAGAAATCTACTGTATACAGTTAAACATTCTAAATGAATCATTTGATGTAACTATAATGCATAAATTACTTCCTGTTTTTGGATAAAACGGTATTTTTCCATGGGGATGTTTACATTATTATGTACATAGTTACCGCCTGGATAATGAACTTTATATCCGAAGTTGAAATACTTTTTATACACGATTAATAATACCGTTCGGTATCGTATTCATGTTTCTATTTCATGGAATAATACACAAAAAATTCGCACATTATTTGCTGACTTTCACTAGATGTACCTCGCTAAATTGAACAAAATCACGCATATTTATTAAATATGCTTTAAAGTTCAAATCAATTATTCTTTTAATGAATGATCTTGTGATCTTAGCGGATAATTTTGACTCCATATAACTGAAAAGTCGTTTTAATAGCATATGATAACACTGCCAATTAGAAGTAAACTGAATTTTCTCATTTTGGATGTTACATGACTAACAGTGAACAGTTATTATTATAAACTGTACTAAGATATAGAATCAACGAAAACCAGGAATTCTTGACGTTTTTCATCATAATGACAGCATATATAATAGTCAAAATGAAGAAATACACTTGCTATCCGTAGATCTACAGTACTGGTTACTCGGTGAGATGAAATCCAGTGTTATAACCAGGCAAAATATATTGTATTTTTTCCACAATGGATCAATCTAACAATCTCCGGAGTGTTCCTTGATGTTTCAAACTAAAAAACATTTCCAATCAGTATTTATTTGGTTAAAAATCAGTGTTATTTACTTCAAGCGTCACTAGTTTTTTTTCAAAATGTTGTACCATATAAAAATTGAGAACTTTATTTTTTCCATTCAATGAGCTGGACAATTTAGTTTAACGGTAGTTTTCATGATAGTGTGAACGAACGGTCTCTGGAAAGCGACAACATATGTAGCTTTTCTGTTTTACCTTTCAATTTCATACAAACTCAAATAGTATCGAATGTAAAATTATCAGGTTTTGTGACATACACGAAATCTTTAAACCATTAAAACAGGAATAACTGTATGGAAGGTTTTAAAATAATGAGTTTCCTGACAATTTTTTTCGGTATTTAGTGTTTCTTGATGTGTAATAGTAACCAATGATGAGCTGAAAAAGCATTAGGAGTTTTTGAAATTATCGAGTTCTACATACTTATTACTTATGTAAGTAATTTTTCTCGCCAATAACACAACAATTATTTGAAATGGAAACCTTATATACCCATAAAATACAAAAAAAATATGAACAGTTTTAATATATACACAGATGTCGAAATAATCAAAACTTGGTCTCCACAATTTATTGATCACTTGATGGTGATCAATGTCATATGTGTCAAGTCCTTCTTAGAGCAGATCGAATGCTATAGATCAAGTTGCAATGTGGTCACTAGTTCCTTGAAGACTACAAGTACACCTTGCTGACGAATGCGAAGTAAAACGAAACCCTGGTCCAGGGTTTTCTGTTGTCTACCTCCAACCACCATGTAAAGCTTAGTTCTATTTACTTTTAATGGCTTTTCTAACCAACTCTTTCCTAAATCACAAAGTTTTCAAAAGAACTTTGCTTTTTTTAGTCATCTAACCTTATTATACAGTTATTGTTTTATTCAACTTATTATGAATGCTAACTAAATAATACCATTTAGATGGTGAAGATTTGTAGCTAGGGTGGATGGACAGGACAAGCTGTGAACCACATGTGAAGAAATTTGAACACTTCACTTCTACCTGAGGTTTGTGCTGATGATGTCTTCAAGAATGACGATGAAAGCTCCACGACTAAACCATCCAGTTCAGAGAACAAAACTCCATCAAAAACTAATACCATTCTAAGTATTATCTTTAAGAAAGTGATAGATTAGTTAGTCATCCTTTGTTTAACATGAAATCACCACAAATTTGCATTTTACTTAAATTTTGCACTTATCACCAGTGTAATGATCATCATTTGATGATCAAAGTTGATCTGCTTTAAAACATTATTCTTTTTAGAAAAAAAGTTTAAAAATATTCGATTTTTACTGAATACCACATAGTTAAAGTCATTCATATCATTGTTTAGGATTGTTGAAATTATCTAGTTGACTAAAGACTGTGGCGGGATCATGGATGTGCACTGCTGTGTCCCACTCTAGGACGAAACGGCCGTCCAGTGCTTTCAGGCTTTTCATGGTGATCTAGCTTCAATTGGCTCATGAAGTAAACAATAAAAATTACTATAAAATCTACAGAACCCCCTTTTTATAAATTTGTATATACTCAGTGAATATATAATGAGCTATTAAATGAATTTATCTAAATATCTACAGAACTTCTATTCCTTTGGAAATAATAGAAAACTTATGAAATAATGAGTGATTATGATCAGTTGTGTAACTATGAAATTTCGTACTCAAACTTAAGCATGTATACTTCGTTTGTAATTAAATTATCTTTGAAAACTAAACAATTCTTTATGAGTCATCTGGTTATTACGTGACTAAAACAAAGACTAATAAATGAAAGTTAAAATGCTGACTGTGGAAGTCAAACACTTACAATAAGCTGAGTTTATGAAATAACATAAATAAAACACTGGCATTGTGGCATACATTTATGCATGTATTTATTCCTGTTACTATGATCTTACTCATGCATTGTTTGTAATAGGAATCTATATGAGTAAAAACCTAATCTCTTTAATAAATTACTAAATAGATTCTCTACTTTTTTTAAACAAAAATATGGTGTACATTTCAACTCTGACTCTTTTTATATCATTACTTCACTCTCTCATCATGCTATTATAAGGCAATTTCTAGAAGGTATTGGTTTGTTTGACCGTCCATCTTGTTTTGAAAAGTACCCATCACTCAATGATAATAAAACCCGACTCGAACTAAAGAAAACCTCAGTTACTGAAGTAGTAACACAATGACTCACAAATTCAATTGTATATAAGACATTGTTCAAATTGATAAGGACAGATTTTAGCATCGCCACAACACGATGTACGGAAAGGAGATCCCTAATAAATGCACTTTAACAAAATAATAGCCTTAAAATTTCATCAAGTGCTTACCGCTACATACCACATACAAGACCACTCTCTAGAATCAATAAACAGATGTAGCGGTAAATAAATCCCCGAAATAAATAGCCCTGTAAGTTTTCGACATTGGATGCTGACCAGATTAGTTTTAGTGGACTCACCTAGCTGAAGGCGCTCGGTCATGCATCCGCACCAGATCACGTGTGGGAACGCCGTGCTCAACATCCACTGCAATCGCTAGACAGACTAGATCAGACAATTCCGATATATTGGCAATCGTCAAATACAACTTCTGATCTCCTCGATTCTGTCTTTTGATTTCTCTTGGTGGGTACGAGTTATATTAGAAGGTGTTACTGGTAAAAGCGTTGTCAAACACTGAATACTCGTGCCATCTTCACAGGTAACATTACCCTACGTGAAAAAGATTTCAGAGATTTAAATTAAATTATTTAGGCTGCAAGCCAACTAGCTATTAAATATTACGACATATCTTGGTTTACATTAATTGATGATTGGTGACTGTATATACGAATTTAACTGTACTAACGTTAGAAATAATAAATGCAACACAAAGTAATTTTAAAAATTTCCGAAAGTTTGGGATAAGGATCACTTACGAGAAACCAATCATTATTCAACAGACATATAGAAGAAGACCCAATCGATTAGCTGATAACTTAAATGATATGCACTAACGGGGTCAAAGTTCACATCAGAGTAGGAGATAATCACAAAAGTGGGAAGCACAACGACAACATAACTGTGAATAAAAACTAACAATCACTAAACAGTATTGATAAAAATGCCCTATTATTCTCTTGACTATGCGTTTATGTTATGCTAAGTAATTTCGTTATGTAGGTTCACATATTAAAGTTTGACCACATTGTTGTCTTTGTAGTTTGGCTATATTCTATTATATTTCTGTAAACTGATATAAAAACCAAATGATTCACGGAAATATGTTATAAAGATCATTATTCCGATTAAATTATAATATTCCTTGGCGTAAATTTCATTAGAAAAATCCACACTGTTGTAGTGCTTCGAGCAAATTTTCCTAATTTCATGTAATCGGAATTCCACAAGGAAGTGCGTATAAAGAACAAGTGTATCATTGTGTAGGAATTTATCAAAATGTTCTAAAAGGTACTACTCGTTTTTCCATGGTATTTCTAACAGAGCTTCTTCGTCTTCTATCGAGACCGTTTTTCATCGACTATCTTTTTTTGTACAAAATATCATTTTTCACTTGTCAATAGAAATAAATCGATAATTGAAAAAACTTATTTTTTCCTACAGGATGTTTTATGAAAACTTCTATTCATTGAAATGGTGTTAGAATCCATAGTGATATTCGCTGTTGTATATTTTATGTTTTTCTTAGAACTATATGATTTTTAGTAAAAAATACTACTTGACAATGAATTTTAACTAATGAAAATCAGACAAATCTTGAAGACCTTGCATCCGATTCCTAACACTATCAGAGTGCTCTTCGCTAAGAGAACTCATACTGGGACAAGAAATTATTCATTACCTAGTAGATTTCATTAGATACCTGAACAAAACCATGAATACAATAAACTGGTAATAGTTTTTATCTGCTCATCATAAAATTAAATTTATCTGACTCAAGGTCCATTAATCATATATCGTTTATAAACATACGATAATCGACGTATTTCAGAATAATTCAAGCTCATTTTACCAATACTAAGTTGAAGTAGAAGTTGAATAAATGTCGCAGTTTCAAATTTTTGCAGTTCTTATTTATTTAAATAATTTGAAAAGCTACCTATCGTTCCCTTGGATAATGAGTATATTAAAAATAATATCAAAGAACAAACATTATTCCATGTGTAACACCTATGTTTCTGGGTAAAATACCTAATGTCTCTTTCCAGTATTTTTTCGAAAACGTTATAAACCCTCTTATTTACAGTAAACAGCACTAAAAAGAGAGAAAATTTATCAAATTAAAAAAACTTTAATCAATAAACTCTATAAAAAGTGGCTAAATTCAATAGTTAAAATTCACGATCCAACAAATTGAAATTAGACATTAACACCATTGGATGCCGACTCAGTGGTCTAGCAGCTAAGTGCTCTCGCGTGAAACTGATAGGTCCTGGGTTTGAATCTCGCGGGGTGGGATCGTGGATGACGACTGGTAAGGAGTCACACTCTAGGACGAAACAGCCATTCAGTGCTTCCAGGTTTTTCATGGTGGTCTAGCTTCAATTGACCCATCCACTCAACTATTAAAATTACCATAATATCCACAAAAACCCCTTCTGATACCAAAAATAATTATACAGTTGATTTCTGCAAAGCTTTGAAATAACTCAGCTTAAAAAATGTCTGCCCTTTTCATACATAAAATTATATATGATTAGATTTTTAGTGACCTAGATTATAGCATTCTGCATTGGGTTTCTGACATTTGACGTCACATAAAACCCTGATGATAATCTTTCGTAATGTCAATATTCTTCCCAGAATCTGTGATACAGAAACTGAAAAAAATAACCCTTATATAAACATCAGCTTGCCAGTTGACGCTAATAATTTTGTTCATTGTATCAGATTCATTGACATCCAAAGTTTCTGTTTTTTTAACCCCTGAGATATCATTTTCATTATTTAGACATATAACTGAATGTGAGAAAAGCTTCTTGACTTACTGGCAATCTTCAGTGTACTTGCTCTTTTTTTTGTTTTCAATTAAATGTTAAGGTATTTTGTTATTTAAATAAGTTTTCTTTTGGAAAATCTCTGTAGAAGACAGAACTGTTCATGTTTGCTATGTTAACTTTACCTATAATTAGGTTTATTTAATGATACCATTTCTAGCTAAATAAGATTGATTTAGACGCTTATAACGATAATCCCTACTGAAATGTTTTGGCCTAATTAACCAGTTGATTTTCATAGAAAGAATCATTAAACATTTTAACCAGTAAGTTAGTACCAATTTATTTCAGTTATTAAGATTTGAAATATTTTGCCTAGAAAATTTATTTTTAATTTAGTAAGATTGTCCCTTCAATATTGAATACCTAATATACTTATGAATGAAAAAAGCACTCCAAATTTCAGTTAGAATAATACCTTAGTGTACTTTCTTATTTTTCTCTAAAACTCAACTTAATTCTTGACTCTTAATTCTTTATCAGTTTAGGTGTTGTGGGTAGAAACAGGTGTCTACCTCATTACAATGGAAGATGGTCGCGCAATTCCGTGGATTGGTTGAAGTTAGACATTAACACCATTAGATGTCGGCTCAGTGGTTTAGTTGGTTAAGCGCCTGGCGCGAGACTGATAGGTCCTGGGTTCGAATCTCGCGGGGTGAGGGATCGTGTATCCGCAGTGCTGAGGAGTCTCATACTAAAAAGGAACGGCCGTCCAGTGCTTCCAGGTTTTCCATAGTAGTCTAGCTTCAATTGACTCATGATTTCAATGAAAAAATCTTATTCTTTCTTCATTTTTCTTCGTTTTAGTTAGAAAAACAAAACTCAATACTATCAATATTTGTTAATTAAATTGTCTATCCAATGTTATAATAGATTGTGTATTGTAAGTAACTTCCATGTATATATGTATAGATACATATATTCACTTTTAATCAGGAAAGATTCGTAAATTTACATGTGTATGTAGTATTGTATGAATAAACTGAGATAATTTAATTCACTTGGTTGACTGAAGTTAATTACATTTTTACGTCTTATGATATATATAGTGTGTGTGTGTGCGTGTGTGTGCAGACGTCTATTAGCTCTTCGTCTAATTTCCCGAAATCTGTTTTGAAACTAACAAAAAACTTTTCACACTATAGAATGACAAATACATTTTCATAATATTACTGTACTACTTAAATCATTTCATGTAACCTGTTGAGAATGAAAAACTATATTATTCAGGCAACAACACATCAATTTTTTTTAATGAACAAATACTTTCTCAACTCACTTTGAATAGGCGCTAACAATCAGTTTTCTACGGTTTATCTAACTTCATTTAAAGCTACTCTATGTTTCGTATTAATAATTTCAATTATTAAGTTGGTATAAAAAGTTTAGGTAAACATATTTTACTGAGTACAATTCTTTCGAATTCCTTCTAATTATTTGTACGATGTTCACAATCTCAAATGAGTTCAATTGCTTTTCATGACATGCTTAGATTTCTTTTAATGAGCAAGGAATAATTATTCAATATGAAAAATGAAATGATCTCAATCAAAAACTTAATAATCTCCACAATTCTATACTGATCATTACCGTGTGCTCACTAGTGACTAGCTTTGTAAGGGAATTTTTAGAGTTTCAGTGAGAAGCCGTAACCAGTGAAGCTAATCCGTGTCCGGTAGAGACAGTTATCTACCTCAGTACAATGGAAGATGGTCGGGCACTTTCATGGATTGGTCGAAGTTAGACATTAACACCGTTGGATGCCGGCTCACTGGTCTATAGGTTAAGCGTTCACGCGCCTGACCGATAGGTCCTGGGTTTGAATCTTGCGAGGCGGGATCCTGGATGCGGTAAATAAAGGCAACAAACATGATCAATATAGGTCTTGTCAGTTTTTGTGTTTGAAATCACGAGATGATCCTAGATAGACCATCAATGAAAACTTGAGAGAATCGGATGATCGTTCCATCCTTACACTGATAATTATCAAGATGCAACTCCTAGAGTTGCTGTGATCAGTGGAGTTCAACCACGTTGTGTATGTGACAGTTATAAACTGCAAGTAATGGTTGAGGTTTCCGTCATATCGAAAATTGGTTGAAGTTAAAAATTAACATTACTAGATACCAGCTCAGGAGTTTAGAAGTTAAATATTCGTGCGCGAAACCGAATATACCGAATGTGGATGAACATTGCTGAGGAATCCAATTTAAGGACGTAATGTCCAACTAGTACTTTCAGGTTCTTAATGATGGTCTAAGATTAAATTATGATTTAAATCATTAAAATCGTATATTGATTATCTTTTAATATATCAAAAGGATTTTAGTTGACATCTAGATCCTAAGCAAGTCTACTTTAATTTTTATCTAAAACGTGTCAATAGAATTCATCATTTGATTTACTAAGTGATAATGCAATACTCAAAATGTACGTTTATTCATTTGTTTATAAATATAGACAAATAAACTATAGAAGTTTTACCTTCTTTTACGTAACCAAATTACAAAGTTTTAATGATGTGTAGTTTTTCTCCTTTATTTTACAGTGTGTCTTACTGAATTTTGTCTTACTTTCAAGTGTATAAAGTTATTTTGATTTATGAATAGTTTTACTCAAAATGACAGTTAGGTATAATAAGAGAATATTCAATCTGAATCTGAACTAAAATAGAATAAACTATTAAGTAAGCAGAGATTAATGTAAAATGATTGGGATAGAATTACTTCTCTAGAACTGATATTGTATATATATCATGGTTGTATCTGTCATAGAAACTTCTTAACTGCATTTGTTTTTACGTAGCTATTTTATTGCTTGGTCATGATCAAATTACTGGTATTATAACATAAAAGTTTGATAAGGTAGGGATTAAGTAATCAGTTGTACAAATATCACTATAAATTTCTTGTGAAGATATGATATTGACCACTGAAATAATACGATTAGACAAATTGTCTAAAATAGAAAAATTAAACCGGAATTGTTTGTTTCAAAATATCCTTAACAGGTTTGGAGGAACTAGAAAATAAACTCGCAAGAATTAGCCACTAACTTTCACTCCAGTTTTTATTTTATGATTTCTAAATCTTTTATGTTCTGAGACTGAATTTAAGTGATTTAAAAAAAAACTGACAAATACAAATGCAACTTTGCAATCTTTTGATTTATGAATTGGTTATTTTGTCATCTACCTTCCTTAGGTGTTTACAAATGATGCACTCCAAAGAAATCACCTTCATATTATACAAGCCATTGAATCTCATGTTTAAATATGACAAGCAATTGATTATCTATCTATCAACTATCTAAACATGCGTCGTTGATTGACAGCACTTTGTTCATAGAAGGAAGTGAAAGAAAATAGAACAGAAATATTGTGTTAATGTATGACTAGAAACAAATGGGTCATTCATCGACTGAAATATGGACCATTAGATTCCAAATAAATGGTCTAAAAATTAAGAGCCTTGATTTGCCAAGGGATTCCATAACAGCATAAAACAGCTCTAAAAGTGAGATGACTTAAGTGATTTACAAGCTTCATTGATTCTCCAGTTGGTTTCATTCCGGGGAGGAAATTTCCTTGAAATTTAAGTTAGTTCTGCTAAAGTACTTGCTATAAAGTTCTTATGCATAAAAAGGACACTTTACTCAAATGGAAATAGCTAATATAAACAACAAGCATCTTTTGATATTAGCTAGACTGTCAATAAAATCCTAGAAGTACTTGATGACTTCCGAGTCTTTAGTGGTTGTTTATGTAAAGTCAGTCTGTCACATAGGCTGTGAAAATTCTACAATCTCAACAAATCTTTTGTAATAATAAAATATTTACTGACATATTTAGTCACTAAAATAAAACAAAGATGGAACCATTCATTTCTGGTAAATTACTAATAGCCAATTTGATTACCTCTTTTATAGTTAACACTATGTTTTACTAAAAGTGACAGGCACACTGTATTAGTAACTAATTGTCTCATGTTAGGACGATGTACAATGTAATATGTACTTTGTATATACGCTTGCTGGTAAAACAACCACAAACATTCTGTATATTTGGGTGTCTACTATGAGAGACATTTTCGAACTGAATAGAAAAGTACGTTGCTGATATTTTACATCAGATGTGATTAAATCCATCTTCAAAGACGAACAATTCGAAAATATATTGACAATTAATAAGGACATAGTCATGGACCCGATATTTTGCGCTTATTAATTTTATAATGGATAATGCTTTAATTCTTTTGTTAAAAACATTATCTGGTAGTTTCTTCGGAGAACAAGTAAGACGAAAGATCCAATTCATATATATATGGTAAAAATCGAGTGAACAAATGCTTATTTTCATGCAGTTTTCTCTCATGATTCTATACTGTTATGTAAAAATAAATATCATCGCAATCATATATAACCATTCCGGTGGTAGTGTTATTTTACAATCTATCAATTTCACTAGTAACGATGTAAATGATGTTAAATGATCGACTGAGTATTTAAAAGGAGAATGATTGGGTTATCATAGTAATCAACGTAATTATTTGTACATGACTTGGTAGATCACATAATATCTAGTAAGAAGCTTGGCAAAACATTTACGACGACAGATTATATACCACTAATAGTTATATAATAGTAACGAAGCGAATACTGAGTTTATGTCGGATCATAAAATACAACAGAATTTAACATTAAAAGAAGAATAAAATTTCTACTTCCATCAGTTTTCGCACAGTTTGTTTTGATGTCCTATGTAAGTGGAGAGGATTACAAAATTCTTTTGAATGTAAAGCTTTGATTTGGAAATATAAATACCAATAAATTTGGAAGTATCCGATAGATGAAATCGTCAATCGTGTAAATATATTTGATGAAACACAGTGGATAACACTGAAATTTGTATTAACGTTTATCTTGGTGTCTAATTTCAGTTACGTTAGCAAGAATAGAGATCATAATTGTTTGTTTGTTTGTTTTTAGTACCATAACAGATATCATAATTAAGATGAAGTTATATAAGGGTGAATATGTATACTTGCCATATATTTTATGTGTGAAAGTGATCATACTTTAATTTTTTTTGACGTGTGACTTTATTAAGTTTTTTTTTAAAAATAAAGGCTAATTTTAATGATTTCTTTAAAACCTTTAATTCTCTGATATACATTTAGAAGCCTAAAAACAACAGACTCCAAGTCAAGTTTTAATTTCACAACATACCTTCAGTTGAAACTGATTATAAATATTCAGAGATGGAGTTTTGTGGATAATATAGCAATTTATTAGTCGAATTTATGAGTCAATTGAAACTAGGTCACTATGGAAAACCTGGAAGCACTAGACGGCCGTTTCGTCTTAGTATGAGTCTAGCTTCAGTTGACTCATGAAATACGCTAGTAAATTATTATAATATCCACAAAACCTACCTCTCTGATTATGATCATCATATGCTCACTAGTGACTGGCTTCATGAGGTATATCATGGAGTTCTAGTGAGAGGCCATCACCAATAGAGTTCAAGCAGGTCTGTTGTGAGATAGTAACTCATTGAAGACAATAGTGGATGTGTCGCTCGATTTCGTGAATTAGTTGAAGTTGGACATTAACACCGTTGGATGCCGGCCGTCTCAGTGGTCTAAATCTTAAGCGCTCGCGCACAAGAACGATAGGTTCTGGGTTGGAATCTCGTGAGGCGGAGTCGTTGAAGCCCTCTGCTGAGGAGTATCACAACAGGACGAATCGGCCGCCCAGTTGTTTAAGGTTTTCCATGGTGGTTTAGTTTCAATTAACTCATGAATTCGACTATTAAATCCTTATAAACAATCACTGAGTATTAAAAACTTCATTATTTAACAGATAAACACCAGTTCAGATCTATATTTTCATTATTTTTTTAGTGTTAAATCACTAACAACTAGATTAACATTATTAATTTATAAGTTTTCACCTAGAAACTATACACAACTAAACTTCTCGATAATCAATTCTGAGTTGTTACAGCTAGTCGTAACATGATGATGTTCAATAACTTGTATGAAATAGAACGATAGGATTAATATAAAATCACTGAAAGTAACATTCTGTGTTTTTAAAGGAGTAGTTTCTTATAAAAATATTATTTAAAGAATAATTTACAAGTATATGTAGTAGTTTCAGATAATAGTAATATCACACATTTTTAGTCATTTTGAAAATTAACCAATTAAGGACAACCATTGATAAGTTCTACCTAGAAAATAGGCACTTAGATTATGTTTTTATTATGTGATGATAGATGTAATTTGAACCATATTCTGAAAACTTTCACTAGCTGTTCTAATGGAACACAAGCTAAATAGCAAGCTTCTAAAGTTTCTACAAAACATTAAGAGGCTTAAAACACTCAAATTTATCGATGAAGAACTAAATCTACTGTTAAAGCTATTTCCGCCAATATTCTCTAATGTGATAATAAAACTCATAAAGAAAACATAACTCTTGTATTAACGAAGATGTTTTACATAAAGTTTAATCTTAAAGATATATATTAAATTCTTCCAAATGAACTTCCTTCACAAGTACTTTGGAAATTAGTGTTTATTGGACGATCAATATTTACTGATGACCTAAAGAACACGTTCTCATATTCAGTCATTTCACTGTTCACTTATCATTTCATATGGTAGATATGCTGATCAAAAAGGAATTTTCATATGGTTAAAAAGAGGCAGTATAATAGTTTTAGAAGCTCAGTTATTAAACACATTCTATTCCAAAATAGATATCATTTTCACATGTAGTCAAAATGAAGAGAAACCAATAAAAATTAGTGACCCTTTATTTTATTTTCGTTGATGAAACCTTCAATTGACATCTTTAGCAAATAGATCTATGTACATAGAAAGGACAATTTAATATTTCGGTTAACCATAAATTTATAACTATATATTTACGATTGTACAGCCTTGAGAATAAATTCATCTGAAAGTGGTCGTTTTTACGAATTTTTATTATTTTTATTATTGATAGATTCTTCGATTTAAAAAATGTCTATTCAGTTATTCTTTCTGTTCTACTGCTTTGCTTGATTTGACGTTAGTAAATTTATAAAGACGATTTGTACTGACATGAGAAGAATACCTGACGACCTCTGATACAAAAACATATCGGTTTATATAATGTTACTCATTTGACTGGAGAATACGTTCATGACAATATACGGTTTAGCCTCCTACTGATTATCATTGAAGAACTGTCATTAAAATCGAAGTTAATGAGAACTGACCTTCTGCTAACTGACGTTTCTCAAGTTTCTTCCGCTATTTTTTTCAATAAAAAGATGGATTTCAACAATCATACGAATTCATTGTTTTAATAAAAGAGGACAAGAAAATATATTTTGATTCGAGATAATTTTTCATACATTTTATCATGTTAAGCCACGTGTCAGGAAAAATTAAAGCGAGTTTTGCTTGGGTGATGGTACTTCGTTATTGTTCATGTTGACTCTAAAATGATTGATGAATAACTATTGATTATTATCTTCCATGTTATGTATGTTTATAGATTCACTAACAAAATATATCTAATAAGATGACTGAATTATATTTGACTTCTTACAATTTCACACTCGAACAATATACAGACAGATTTATCTGAAATAACATACTTGACTTGATATGCTTGAATAAAATTGAAAACAAAAAGAATGGGAAAGTCAACTAAGCTAGATGCTACTCTAACGATTAAGTAAGCTTAATAGTTGAGATCATGAGTCAATTAAAGTTAGACCACCATGGAAAACCTGGAATTACTGGAAGGTCGTTTCGTCCTGTTTTGAGATTCCTCAGCATTGCGCATCCACAATCCCACTCGCGGGATTCAAGCCCATGTCTCGCGCGAGAGCGCTTAGTCACTAGATCACTGAGCCGAATGGTATTCAACGGTGTTAATGTCTAACTTCAACTAATCCACAAAATTGAGCGACACATTTACCATTGTCTTCGATGAGTTACTATCTCACAACAGACCTGGTTGAACTCCATTGGTCATGGCTTCTCATTAGAACTCCATGATATACTTCATGAAGCTAGTCACTAGTGAGCATATGTTGATTGGTATCAGAAGGGGTTTTGCAAAGATTGTAGTAATTTCAATAGTAAATATGCCATTAAATGACATAACATGAGATCGTTCCTACATAGGACTGACACTTTTTATCTATACATTAATTTGTTTTGTATTTTTTACAAAACTTTAATTCTAACCAGCTTTATATCATCTTTCTCTGATCTACATAACAATGTTTAATTCATTTTCAATTGGTTATTATCATATCAATAAGATATTATGATCATTTCCTGTTTAAGATTACCATCACAATAATGAAAGTAATAATTTTACCTTATCTGATCACAATATTCATGAATTTAATCACATCCGGTAATTCAACATATAGATTAATTTATTTCTATAACCAGTAACATAAAAGTATGTTGGTGGAGTTTTGTTCTTTGAGCTCAGAAAACAAAACTCCACTAACATCATCCACCTGAGCTACAAATCTTCACCATATAAAAGTATCGAAAGAAATAAAAAGATAAAAACACATGATCAACAATATTAGTGATAGTCGGAATTATAAACATTCATTTCTTTACATTGTTATCATCAGTTTTTGAAGTATTTAAAGCCGTTAAAATTTATTCCATTGTTTGTATTTTATTTGTCTAGAAAAACATTTACATGGAACATCTATCTAAAGAATAATTGTTTATTCACATTCAATACTTACACTAACAAAAGTATCCTCATTTGTAACGGATTGTATTTTTCAAAACGTTTCATTCAGTGGTGATTTTTTCTCTTTTTGTTTTACTTTAGGCGTTAAGTTTCAAAGCACTACAGATTGATTTAAATATAAAGTATCAGTATTGGGTTGTAGAGATTATTAAATTTTTGACTGAGATCATAAATCGATTGATGTTAGACCACCATTGAAAACCTGGAATTACTAGACAGCCTTTTTGTCCTAGTGTAAGACTCCTCAGCAGTGTACATCGACGATCACTTTCAGTTCATAATCTCAATCAAAAATTCAAATATGAATATTCGAGACAATTACGTATTTATTCTTTATCAGGGAGCATGAACTGAAAGAAAAATATCAAATAACTGGTTTCATTTATTCAGTACCAAGACTGAATCAATGAGGTTTAATTCAATAGTAGTTTTTAATTTATCAAATTTATGCATATGATAAATTTTCAATAGTAGTTGACTGATTCACCAAAATTATCTGTTTGTTTATATTAATTGGTTACCGTTTTTTGTGCTGATATATTTACAGGGATTTCAATGAATTCGTATACATGATTATATTTTGTTCATTCAGGTGAAACAATATTGATAATCAGTATCAAAGTAATTGAATAAACAAACTGACAAATGAATAAGTGAATATTTATGCTTGGGTTAATGCAATCTCTATAGGATAAAAATAATTGTTACAATTGAAATGTTCCCTAAAACGTTGATGGATGCTTTAATGCTTAACCGCACAAAAGTATATTTGTATGTATTAACAAATGTTTCGTGTTTTTTTTTGTCACTATTGAAGTTTAAAGGAAATTTGTAAATTCTTCGAAACACTTCGGATTGTTACAATTATACTTCGAATATCTTTGTTAAAGTTTTATATGACTATGTAAATATTTCCCATTCACAAAAACTTTTATATGTGTAACCATGATGGTTAATATGAACTGGCAAAGTATATTGTGGTATGTGCTACTGATTTTGACGGATACAAGTAGTATGTATCATCAATTCGAAGTGAACTGTCTAGCGCCAGAAGGTTAAGAAGATCGAAAAGAAGAGAACGAGAATAGAGAATGATTCGTATAGAAAGGAAGGAACAATGAAGTTTGAGAAAATTGGTTGGCATTCTGCAAATGATGTGTTTACTATATGGTTCTCAGATCTTGATAAGACATTCCATGATTTCGTGCTCTAATACATTTAGTTGATCCCACATGTCTCCTCGTTCACCACAATATGACTACTTGATAATCAATAGATGTTTTCATATCAACTAACAATTTCCAAATGATTTAGTTTTGCATGGTCAAACTGAATTATTATATTAACAATACGAAACATTTAACCAGTAAATACTATTACTTTCTAATAGATGAAATTTCTACACTCGGCAAAACTCTAAATCAAAAAGTCATCTCACTTTCACTTAAGTATTCTTTACAAAAATATTCGTTCATCAGACATTACTATTCTTGGGTTTGACAGACTGTTCCGAAATAAGACTTTCTTAGAATTATTGACATACTGATCCCAAAATGTATAGTATAACATTGCTAATCCACATTTTTGTATCATTCTAATAAATTAAAAGAAATAACAGAAGACTGCCATAACCAGCAACGAAAGTGGAATGTAGAAATATTGTCCCATAACAACTGGAATTACTTTCAGTCATAGAATAGTGAATTTGACTTAAAAAATTTAAACTAGATGCGACACTTCATTGTAATCAAGTGCTCTGTTTAAATGTCTACTTTGGCTGCATTAAAATTAAATACTGTAGTTTATCGGATTAAAGAAATTTCGTTCATGGATTTAATTAAAATAATTAGCTACCTGTTTGTGTTAAGTGAGGTTTAAAATTACAGTGTACTGTTTTTAGGGAATAATAAATGCTTCATATGTTTTATTCTAGTGTAGTATATAAATTGATATTCGAAAAGTATATCAAATTTAAACGATGTTTGAGCTATCGGACACTAATAGTATAGATTTGTGTTTTCTTGGCTACTTAAATCACAATTTTCCAACTACGCAATAATTTTAATGATCTTTTACAACTTTAAATTTAACTTCTCAGTTATGTACTCACGAGTCTTGATTCGTTTAGTTGTTAAGAATTGTGAATTTGCAACGGGGGAAATACAATGTTCGATGTTTAATCATTTTGCCTATCTTTGGGTGAAATAAAATGCAACTACGTTAACATTTATAAATGTAAAAACCTAAAGAAATTCTATATAAAGTATCATCTTATAACTACATAATTCGAATTTACAGGTCGAATGTACAAGATCAGTTAAAATTGCTTGCAGAAGTTAGATGGCTTGGTGGACGAAAACCATCCAGCTCAGAACAAACTTCCATCAAAATCATCCACCTGAGCTACAAATCTTCTCCACCATCTCAGCATTCCTAATATTAAAGGACATTAGAACTCAAAACATCGGCCAGACAACATCAAAGTCAGAATAGTTAATAAAAACGTCAGGATAGTGGAGACTTGGTGAAATACTACTACCATCATTAAGATGTACAAGTATTCATAAATCATTTTCCACCCAAAATAATCCAGATCTGTTTACCAGATAGCATCAGTAACAACGTACTATGGGACAGAACAAACCAGCTTCCTATTGAGGAAGAGATTAGAAAAAGACGTTGGACTTGGATAAGATATATAATGCGAAAACCATCAAACTGCATCACGAAGTAGGCCTTAACTTGGATAGCCTATTTTCACTACTGTTTAAAGTTTATGAAATAGGACTATGGAAGATTTAGGATTACATCATTCACTTCAGCAAAAGCAACACTTACAAAACATCGCTTTCACCAAACTACTACTGTTTAAAGCTTGCACAGCAGTATCATCAATATCTTTCATGGATTTTGTAGATAGTTTTCGTTGCCGATTTATATATATTGGATAACAATTCTTAATAAGGTGATATGAAGTAGCTGTATGATTTTTTACAAGAGATTTTTATTGTTCATAATAGCATTTTTTCGAGCATTTATATTTATTCATTATATAGTTAACAACATAATTTTTAGTGATAATTCATTTCTTGGATCTTCTATTGATCCTACTCATAAATTATCTCCAATTTTAAAACAGTAAATTGCATGAATTTACTTGGTATTGTTTGGTTGAATCTTCTCATTGGTGATTAGGCATGCACTGCACAAGCAAGTGGCTATCAGAACTCAGTAGCTAAGTAGATAAAACTATGGCATTTAAAGCGAACGGTAGTGGGTTCTAGTCCCAGAGTAAACATTAGTTCTAAGATGCAGGTACATCCAACTGACGAGCTCCATATAGGACGGAACGCGCTTCCTGTAGTCCACAGCTAGTCACTATCCATCTTGGCTTATAGTAAATTGTATATTATATGATTAATATAGTTCCCTAGTGTTGTTTTTTGAAATGAATTTAATTAGGGTATTATATTCATACAAAACGATTATATTTGCTACCAAGGAAAAATAAAGTATATTTTTATATAAAATTATATATATATATATATATATATATATATACAACCTATAAGTTATTATAAAATCAAAATCTGAATTGTTCAAATGAAATATAATTTACCTACAACGGTTAGTATTCTATTCCAGGTGAATGAATAAAACATGAAGTTGAATAAAAATGATTGTCAATGATCGAAAACATAAAAAAGAAAAGTATGTTGAGAGGAAATTTTAATAAATAAATCTATGAATATATACACGTTCTGGCCTTTGGAAGACAGTTTATTTTAAATATTATTTTTCTTAATGAAATCCATTATTTGCACGTTTTAGTAAATTATCGGTATAGGGTTGTGGATATTATGAGGTTTTCGATTGAGATCATGAATCAATGGATGTTAGACCACCATTGAAAACCTGGAAGCACTGGATGGCCGTTTAGTCCTATTGTTGGACTCGTTAGCGGCGCTCATCCACGACCCCGCCTCACGAGGTCCAAACTCAGGACCTTCAGTCTCGCGCGAGAACGCTTAACCTATAGACCACTAAACCCGCTGGCATCCATCGGCGTTAATGTCTAACTTCAATTCACGAAATCGCGCGACCATTTTCTTTTGTACTGAGGTAGATAGTTGTCTCTACTGGATACGGATTAACTCCACTGGTCAAGGCTTCTCAGTTGAACCCCGAGAATTCCCTCACGAAGCTTGTCACTAGGAAAGTTGACAATCAAACAGAGAATGAGTTCTCTTCGATGTCTGGTGAAAATATTTTACAGTAGAATGAATAACGAAGTGAGGTTAATTTCCTACATAATGACAATCCCTGAGATTTTCAGTTGTAGGTTTAACTTCTATAGATAATAGAATAATTTCCAGTTTTACGCGAAACGTATTAAATACTACTTGAAAAGAAAATTTTAAAGTTATCTGATTCCAATTTGTTTCAATAGGCACATAATTTCACTAGTATACTGAAAACGTACTCTGCTTTCATACTAATCAGTTTGGTGATTTCTGCAATATACACCCTATCCACGTTCAACGTCTTTTTCTAATCTCTTCCTCAATAGGAAGCTGGTTTGTTCTGTCCCATAGTACGTTGTTACTGATGCTATCTGGTAAACAGATCTGGATTATTTTGGGTGGAAAATGATTTATGAATACTTGTACATCTTAATGATGGTAGTAGTATTTCACCAAGTCTCCACTATCCTGACGTTTTTATTAACTATTCTGACTTTGATGTTGTCTGGCCGATGTTTTGAGTTCAACATGTTTTTCAATTGTAGGGTTGCTACCGTTCTTTTGTTAATCCTTGCATTTAAATCTTCATCAAGACACTTTCAAAACATCCTGGATTTCACTGTTAGCTACCATCTATCTCTGCTTATAATTAATAAAGTTAGTTTCAGATATACTGGAAACCAATGCTAGGAAACAACGATTATCTTTTATTTGTTTAAAATTCAAATACAAATTAACTTTATCTAAAGTATTTTGGACTAAACGTAGTAAAATCTATTTCATCTTCATGTTTATCATTCATTCAATGATTCAGTAATAAACATATAAATATGATTGAAATCATGAGCCAATTGAAGCTAGACCATCATGTAAAACCTGGGAGCACTGGACGTCCGTTTCGTTCTAGTATGGGACTCCTCAGCAGTGTGCATCCACGATCCCACCCCCCGCGAGATCCGAACCCAAGACCTATCAGTCTCGCGCCAGGCGCTTAACCAACAAGACCACTGAGCCGGCTCATCTGCTCACTAGTGACTGATTTCAAGAGATACTCCTGGAGTTCTAGTGAGAAGCAGTGACCAGTAGAGTTCAACTAGGTCTGTTGTGAGTTATCAGCTCACTGAAGACATTGGTGTACGGTGGCGTAACTTCGTGGACTGGTTGAAGTTAGACATTAACACCGTTGGATGCCGACTCAGTGGCCTAGTTGGTTAAGCGCCGGCCGCGAGACGGATAGGTCCTGGGTTCGGACTTCGCGGGGTGCGGGGACGAGGATACGTACTGCTGAGGAGTCCCCTACTAGAACGCTAGTGCTTTCAGGTTTTTCATGGTGGCCTAGCTTCAATTGACTCATGATTTCAATCAGTGAAATTTCTGAAATCTCCACAAAACCCCTTGTGATATAAATATGAATTATTATCCCATTCAGTCATGCGTATTTATTCAACAACAACAAAAATCAGGCTTATTTTTATAATTCCATGGAAAAAAAGAATTGAATTCATAGGTGTATTTGTTTATAATAGGATTACAAACATAAATTGGTAATTTTCTATTATACATAATGGAAATTGACATTCACCTAGGATTAATTGTTTTCGAAATGAATAATAAATCTATAATTTAGTTGCAACTTAATGTTACTTCTTGACTAAAAGAAACTATTCATACAATTTTACTGATAAAAAGTAATGGATAAAATATAACATAAAGTTAACTATAATATAGAGAGGAGTACTTTAGAAGTAAGTAAACAATCTTTGATTTTATAAATGGAATGTAAATTTTAAACAAAGTAATTTTATGGTAAGCAGTGTATTAAATTTAGGATCGTATCATTGATCATCATTTGTGATCATTTTTTAATATTACTTTGATTCAATGTAATAAAGTCAGATGAAGGTTCTTGTAAACATGTTCAGTGTAAAAAAAAGTTATTTAATCAATATGAAAGAATCATTTATAAATTTATATTTACACAATATCTCATCAATTATCACCGTTGTATACCATTCAACCATTTCCTAATGTACTCAAAACATTTATAAATATGTATATTTGTTATACTTTGACAAACTGAGGTGATAAGACAATATAAAATATCATTATAAATTCATTTGGGTTTTGGTAATAAATGCCATACGATATATAGATGTAATAGCTTCCTTAGCTTTACTATGAAATCAATCAAATGTAACAATGATATTAGTGTGATTATGTTTATCTATATGGTCTAGTTCGAGTCATTAATAAATGTCAAGACGTCAAGTATTCTTGTTCATGTTGCTAACACTGACCATCATTTTGATCATCACTAATCAGGACAAAGAAGCTGTTCAAATCAGAAAAAGCTAGAATGTTTCATCTCTTGATTTATCAATTCGAATTATGCTGACACTTAGCTCTTTATCAAATGAAGAAAATAGTTATTAATGTTTCAGACTATTTCTCACAAGCAAACAACTGATAGCTGAAATGAAATCTATCCTTCTATAGATATATATTTACCATACAACTATAAATATGAATGTATAGCTTAAGTATATGATTTCGTCGAAAAGAACTTTTTCTTTGCTGAATTCTTTATAAGTTCTTTATTTTAATAAATATCAGTCTAACAAACAGAGTAGCAGTGAACTTCAAGGATATTCACTAAAAAGTTTTTTATTCTGAGCATATTTCCTCTTAGAATTAGAAAATAAGACATAAATCTGTATTATACAGATATGAACTCACTTGGTTTAAAAAATGTTATTGCATCATTATCAAGTGATCTTCAATGAAAAGTAAGTCATCAGAAGGGAATTTTGTGGAAATTTTAGTAATTTACTAGTTGAATTCCTAATTCAATTAAAGCCAGACCAATGTGGAAAACCTGGAAGCACTGAACGGCCGTTTCGTCCTAGGATGGGACTCCTCAGCAAGGTGTATCTACGATTGTAACTCACAGAAGACAGTTGTGGATGGTGGTGGATTGAATTGGTTGAAGTTAGTCATTGATACCATTGGATATCAACTCAGTGGTCTGTAGGTTAAGCGTTCACGCGCAAGACTGATAAGTCCCTGGTTCGAATCCCGTGAGCGGGATCGTTGACGCACATTTCTGAGGAGTTTTATAGTAAAATGAAACTGACGTCCAGTGCAATTAGGTTTTCCATTGTGGTCTAGCTTTAATTGACTCATAAAACAGTAAATTGTTTTTTTTTATATCTAAGCTACATACAGCAATCTTAGAACAAATAATGACATATTTGTCACAATTCCATTCTTGATTAGTAGATGAGTTTAACTAAGACAATGATTACAGTACAAAAGTGGTTGATAATATTCGAAACCATGTACTTCATAGAAGAGTCGTTTTTTTCCTTTGTTCGAAATATTCTTATTCATATATCTTATTGTCATCAATAGAGAATGTAGGAGAGAAAAATATGTTTATTTATGTATATTTGTGGTCTACTTTAATTTATTCTACAGTGTTAAGGACATGAATTTGATGAATGCGGGTATTTTTATTGCTTCCAGTCAAGTGAAACATATATAGAAATGACACTAAATAGAACCAAACAAATAATAAGAATTCTTTTTACATGAATATAGACATATATTTAATTACGCTTGAATGAATTTGGTCTTAATAACATATTGGCTATCAAGAGAATCACATATTTGAAATAATATTAGTTTTTCTCTATTTACTATTGTCGAATATTGATATGACTAGGAACTAACTAATAATGCAAATAAACATTATTATTATTATTATTATTTTCTTTTGAGGTCAAAGGTGACTCCAAACTTAAAAATGAATGAACAATTGGTTTTTAATAGTTAATTTTGACATATTTTTTTTATTTTCTAAAGTATAGAAAAAAATAGTTTATCAATTTGGTGGTATGTTTTACATTAGTTGAAGGATTCACTAGATTACTCAGACTATAATAAATAATAGGATAAACAATAGAATAATTTATATTAAGTATGTGCTCTTAGGTTGAAGTAGTGTGTTTGGATGAATTTTTCTTTATGTAACGAAGGTGAAATATTGAGATTAGATGGTAGTTGGAGGCAGTCTACAAGAAACCCTGGACCAAGGTTTCGTTCTACTTGGCACTCGCCAGTAAGGTGTACCTGTAATCTTGAGGGAGCTAGTGCTCCCGGA
This sequence comes from Schistosoma haematobium, assembly GCF_000699445.3. Taxonomy (NCBI): domain Eukaryota; kingdom Metazoa; phylum Platyhelminthes; class Trematoda; order Strigeidida; family Schistosomatidae; genus Schistosoma; species Schistosoma haematobium. The sequence continues at coordinate 57,301,201 of NC_067195.1, read as the reverse complement.
CGGATTCGATCTGTGTCACCCAGCTTTACAGTCAGAGACGTTACCATTAGGCTATCCGGGCCGCGACCGACCTCCTGTAGGACTGAGATGTAATCACAATCGATTGATCACTGGGTGGTGATAACCGAACTGTACAAATGAATATAAACTGTTCATTGTTATTTATATTTTGATCGAGAGCAATTAAGTAATATGAAAAAATTTATTAAAATATATTTCATATTCCAAATATCCAAATTATGAATACATGTTTTTATTCTACGTCTTTAATGAAAATTGCTTTTAAGTAACCGTTTGTTCATAATATGTCAGTCTTCATATATGATATATAATTGTTTTCAATCTAGTTTCTTCTTTACAAGAATAGTGATAATGTCTTGAAATAACCATATGATATTAGACTTCTGAATCCATCGATATGGATTCATGTTATCAATAAGAATATAGCTAAAAAACATAGAGCTGAAAATTCTGTAAAAAATATTAAATTTTAATAGTTGAGGTTGCGAGTCAATTGAAGTTAGATTACTATGGAAAATTTGGAAGCACTGGAAGGTCGTCTCGTTCTATTTTGAGATTTTGTGGCATTGCGCATCCACGATCCCGCCTCGCAAGATTCCAACCTTGGATCTATCAGTCTCGCGCGCAAACGCCAAAGATCTAGACCACTGAGACGGCCGGCGTCCAACGGTGTTAATATCTAATTCCAACAAATCCACGAAATTCACTGACTCATCCACCATTGTCATCAGTGAGTTGCTGTCTCACAACAGACCTGGTTGAGCTCCATTGGTGATGGCCTCTCACTAGAACTCCATGATATACCTCATGAAGCCGGTCACTAGTGAGCATATTTTAATTAGTATCAGAAGGGGTATTGTGGATATTATAGTAATTTTAATGGTTGAGACCATGATTTAATTGTAGCTAGCCCACCATGGAAAACCTGGAAGCACTGGACAGCCGTTTTGTTCTGGTGAGGGGCTTCTCAGCAGTGAGCATCCACGATCCCGCCTCACGAGATTTGACCCCCAGGATCTATCGGTTTAAATGTTCAATATTTAAAAGCAATCGTTATCAACATTTTCCGAAAGTTGAACTTCGTGATCTCATGAAACATGAAAAAGTCATAAACAGAATGTCTTAATTTAGTCTATTTGTTGGAATAAATCTGAGAGTGTATATAATATACTTCTTGTATCAAACACCAATTACCAATAAGCAATCAAAAATTAAGATTCCATCTTTGTTATAGTGCTTCCTCAGTTTCTTAGCATGCTAATTGTTGAATTTTCTATCAGCAATATGTTCCACTATTAAAATAGAAAGTGTTCACTTTCATAGTAAACAAATATTACAAAAAATATAATATAATAATAAAATATAAAATCGCTTTTTTAAATGCTGAAACTTTGAAGCATTCATAAGATGTTCTATAGATAGATATTAAAATGCCATTAATCACGACTGAAATGATGTTCAGTATGGGGTTGTGGAGATTATTAAATATTTTTATTGAGATCATGAACAAACTGATGTTTGATCATCATTAGAAACCTAGAAGTACTGGACAGACGTTTTGTTCTAGAGTGAGACTCCTTAACAGTGCGCGTGCATGATCCCGCTCACGAGGTTATTGTTATCAAGACAGTTTACTTCCAATATTTTTCATAAAGTTTTCAACTTTTGTTATCCCTATAAAACTGTCTAATATGTAGTTTGTAACAATCCACTTTTAGTTAATTGAATTAACTAGTTAACTGCTGAATAGTTTATGTTAATAAGTACTCGATAAATAATGTAAAAGAATAGAAATTATTTCGTTCTAATCAAATTATTGTTATTTATGAAGTTGAAATTCTATTGTATATTTAACATAACAATCATAATTATGCTCATTTATAATAGTTAAATTGATTAGTACAACTTAATTGAATTAATCCTTTTAAATATTTACAAAGTACAATTAATAAAATAGGAATTTCAATCATTTATACGTTTAAACAAAGGTAGCACATAATAAAATATTATTTGGGGGTATTAATGTCAGACATAATCATTAGCTGTGTTATTGAAAAAAACACAATAACAACACCATTTGCTAACAGTTCATTATTGTGTTCTGCAATAGTGTAACCTAGTTAATAGTGATATTCATGATTAGGATAAATATTGATCTGAAGACGTTATATTTACTAAATCGGAAATGGTTATAAAGTATTTTGATAAATTTAAATATCAGAAGGCGTTTTGTGAAGATTTAAGAAATTTCGATAGTTGAAAACATGGGTCAGTGGTCTAATGGTTAAGCGTTAACGCGCGAGATTAATAGGTCTTGAGTTCGAATCTCGTGAGGGATGGGATATTTGATGCGCACTTATGAGGAGTCCCATACTAGGACGAAACGGCCATTCAGTGCTTTCAGATTTTCCATGATGGTCCAGCTTCAGTGGACTCATGATTTCAACTATTGAATATTAAATATAAAGAAACGACTATTATATTCATTCATGTAGGAAGTGAGATAGCAGCATTGAATGATCGCTGCTTTGTTTTGCAAATTGATCGAGATTGAAAATATGAACAAATGGGTACGACTCATGATTTAAAGATGTCAAGTGACTACTGAAAATGTGTCTTATACTAAGTAGAATTGACAGTTCGTTACTGTTCACTGAACCTCGGTAGATGCTGATCCTCAGTTTTATTCTTATTTTTTTTTATTTTCAGTATTTGGATGGAATTATTTGAAATATGGTTTTATTTTAAAAAAATTATCATTATCGTTACATTAAAAAGATCGATGAAAATATTTTATATTTTGCTCTGTTACATGACAGGTCATTATTAGTTTGTAAGATTATTAATAGTGAGAAACTAAACTCAACCAGGGTATTTAAGGATAGTCAGATTTTGGCTAATAGTTGGCGCCAGAACACACAATACATTCCATATGCGATTCCTCAGCTTGCATCCGTATTGATGTTAAAACAATTATTCAGTTATAGTATTCATCACTTTAAACACCAACGCGTCATCTATCAAGCTGATGAATCAGTTGACTACCTAATAGTGACTAGTTAGTTGTACGCCATAATATCAGTAACGGGAAAACATAAACTCTTAGAAACAAACAGTCTATGTTAAGTGAAGTTAAGAGTGTTTAACCTTATACGTAATTGTTCATTCTTAAATTCGAATATGCGAATAATCTCATTTTTATGCCAACTGGAAACCAATTACAAAAGGCTATGATTATTATACCAAATTCGGTAAAGATTAATTCTAATTCCAATAATCATTTTATTTACCAGCCACTTTTATCTTGGACAAAGTTAAAAATTCACCTGTGTAAAACTATGCATTTAGTAAGTAAAGATGAATCCAGGACGCACGTTTCTTTTTATTTGGGACTCGTCAGCTCGATGTACCTGCATCTCACAGTTGAAGTTCACTCCGAGATCCTAACCAAGTACCGTTCGCTTCAAACGTCATCGCGATATTCACTTAGCCACTGAGTCCTGATAGCAACTTGCTTGTGCAGTGGAGTGAAGTTTAAATTCACTTGGTATTTTTTAGTAAACGGAATACACCCATTAAGACAATAAATAAGAAAGATTAGTTCAGCGAAGAGTTCTCTTTTCGGCGAATTCATTTTCAAAGCTGTACAATCGCAAATATATATACCTATTTTTACAGGATGATAATAATACTGATAATAAACTTGTCGCATAACTTATTCAGGTGCTTTTCTGAAAAGTGTACAATTATTCGTTGTACAAGTCACAAAAGGCTCAATCTTCAGATATCATGGTTGCTGGCAATATGAAGCGAAAAGAATGTACAGTATTTAGATATCGATTGACTAGACTGGTAACATCTAACTGGCGATCACTCAATATTTATCATCAAGACGTAAGAAACGGAAACTTGTTGAAATACTTTGCGCTGAGAATTCTATGTTCTACTGAAAATATAATATTGAAAATGCTAATGATAATTTATTAATTTCAATGGTTGAGACCATGAGTCGATTAAAGTTAAACCATGAAGGAGAACCTAGAAACACTGGACGACCATTTCATCCCAGTACGGGACTCCTCATCAGCACGCATCCAAGATCCCGCCTCACGAGATTCGAACCCAGGACCTACCAGTCTCATGCGCGAGTGCTCAACCTGATAAGTCCTGGGTTCGAACCTCGTGACTTGGAGTCGTAGATGCTCACTGCTCAGGAGTCCCACGATAATGCAAGACGGCCGTTCAGGTTTGCCATGGTAGTTTACCTTCAACTGACTCATGAATTCAACCATTAAATTATTAGAATATCCGCAAAAAACCCTTCTGATAATAATTTATTAGTTTCAATTCATCTTAAACATATTTCTACTTATTTTCAAGTTATATTTAATGAATGATCTTTTTAAAAGAAGTGAACAACAACAACAACAACAACACCCTTTTTATGTAAATTAACGCCTTGAGCAATCATTATTATTTAGTTAACATTAAGTTTTTCTTAAAGGACAATAGTAATTACAAAAAAATGTTTATTTTATTTCCCAATTTATTGATTTGTAGCTTCCTATTACTTAATAAAATGTAATATTATTAAGTGAAATGTCTTATTGAAAACTAAAAATAATGTTTATCTCTAGTATAGTTAAGCTAATGAGCATTTAATTAAATATTGAAATATAATTTTTTGGATGGTATTATTATGAATCATTATATATATTCACTTTATTCTATATTATATTGCTAGGGTAAAGGATTTCATTTGTAATTAGGGAGGGGTTTTGTGTGTAATGAAGCAATTTAATAGTTAAATTTATGAGTTAACTGAAGCTAGACATTAACACTGTTGGATGTTGGCTCAGTAGTCTAGAGGTTAAGTGTTCACGTGCAAGATCGATAGGTCTTGGTTTCGAACCTCGCGAAGCGGGATCGTAATTGCGTGCTCCTGAGGAGTCCCGTACTAGGATAAAACGGTCGTCCAGTGTTTCAAGGTTTTCCATGGTAATCTATTAGATTTCAATTGTATTATATGAAGAATCTTAATTTATCGTCTTGGCATTTTGATCTTTTGTAATATCTACTGGTTACATGTCTTAACTGTGATTCATCCGAAAGTAGATTTAAATAAAAGTGTATTGTAAGTAGATAACAATTTTATGAAGATATTTCATCGTGATCGCTGGTAATAGAAAAGAACACAATTTCTCATAAAATTTGTTTTATTCTAGAAACTAAAACCATATTACTTTTGAAAACATTTCAATGTAAGGATTAAGATAAATCAGAGTCTACTGAGTTTCATGTGCTGGAAGCAGGATGATGAATACAATTTGAAATTGTCAACAATAAACCAAATGTTTGGAACTGCTTCCGTTTATTCATTTAAATCAAGGACAGCCTTTATATTGGCTATTGGTTATCAAAATTAAAATGCACTGTATAAAAAGTCTAGTTGATTTGCACTATGTATAGTATTTATAAAGGTTTCTTCACCATACTTATTCTAACTTATATTCGTCCTTATTAATAAGCCATTTCCTGATGTCAATAAAAAGTATAATAAATTTTGAATAGTATCATCATTACTTGGTTGAATTGGTTTATTAAGATACTATTCATATATTGCTTATGATGAAAAAGAAACCGTTTTTTATTAGTAAACTAAAACTTATTTGATTTCCCAGGAATTATACGAGTGGCATGTGAATATCTCATCTACCTGAAAAAAACTAGGCACATAGATGGATAACTGACAATAAAATATGTGTTTACTTTAAATAGTATAATGTTAGATAAAGGAGTTTCATGGAGATCCATCTAATCTGTAGATTACGTTCAACACAGACTGATCACAGTTCAGATATGTAGGGATTAAAACAGTCACCAATAGCATTGGTAAAAACTAGACCTATATTACAAATTGAGCAAACTTGGAATTGTTCTATTGGATGATGACTCAGTGTTTCGAATGGTTGGGATTTTGCCTCGGGACCTAAAGGTCCTGTGTCCAATCTTTGTTACTCATAGATGTTCAATGCTGAGGAGTCATATTTTACTTTATTAATGCTGCTTAATGCTCTTTAGTTCTGAATAATAACCCAACTAACACTAATTTTGTACAAATATCACTTATTAGTATGGTTCCGTTAAATTTAGTTATTTAACGTGCTTGAGGCAAATATTTTTCATTGTTATGTGTTATTTAGGTTCAATAGTTAGAGAATAATTAAGTTAGTAAATGACCTGTACTTCCCAATAGTGATAAGTTTACGCATCAGTGTGACAAGCAACCGTTTATTCACGGGTTTCTACCTGTTTAAGATTTTAACAAAGAAGCATAATAACTTTTTCATTGCATATTATTAGAAAAAATATGACAATAGGGAGTATCGACTATACTTTCAAAAGCATGAAATAAGGTAAACGACGTTACCATTTGCCTACTTCTTCCGGTAAAAGATATATTATGGGTTTGGACGGAAAGTCACGACTCCAAAATCCTCGTAAAATATAAATGAATATGTATATTTTCGTAGTACCTTTATTCAAGCAAAACAAGCGTGATTAAGTGCTTATCACTAGATCAGAAATAGAATGACAAGCAGAAATAGATGGTGGCCAAGGGGAGAAATCCAGGATGCGTGTTTCTTCCGATTTATGACTTGTCAACTGAATATACATCCATCTCAGAGTTGATATTTACCCCGGGATTCATACACAGTACTGGTCTCAGATAGAACGAAACGTAAAGCTTGGATTCCACTGCTAACCACCGTCCATCTCTGTTTATCATGCTTGTGATTTAAAGTAATGCCAAGGCAATTCTCGCAGGATCCATATATATCAATAAGAAACTGACCAACTGAAGTCCTCTATGTCATTAAGAAAATATAAACAGCCAATATACATTTAAAATAGAATGACTTGCAAGTTTACAATATCAAAAATTCAGAATCTTCAGTACCTGATCCTAAACGAAATATAGAAAGTCATAGATTTTTGTGAAATACCACTCCCAGCCTGTTTAGCAGCTTAATTTATCTGTAAGCGATTTTAACCAGTTAGTATAACGAGAAACTCATTATCACAACCGAATTCATAGTTGAACAAATCCTCTTACAAATCGATTTATACTTTAACAAAACTTCCTACTTTTTCCAATATGAAATCATAGTGTTTTGTATAGTATTTTATCACTATTAATGTCATTTTAACGTTTCGAAACATGCTTTATTACATTCCTTAGAAACTAGAACAGTTTTTTTTCACAACAAAACTGATTAAATAAAATTAAATAATAAAACAACCTATTTCAAAATGTGCATTTATAGTGAGAAATGTTCTTTTAATTAACTAAATATTTTATTATCAGAAGGGGTTTTGTGGAGATTTTAGGGATTCCAAAAGTTGAGATCATCAGTCAATTGAAGCTAGACCACTGTGGCAAACCTTGAAGCACTGGACGACCGTTTCATCCTGGTATGGGCGTGAGACTGATAGGTCATGGGTTCGAATCCCGCGAGGCGTCGTCGTGGATTCGCACTGCTGAGTCCCACAATAGGACGAAATGGCCGTCCAGTGATTCCAGGTTTTCCATGGTGTTCTAGCTTCAATTGACCCATGATTTCACCGTCACAAAAGATATCTACACCTTTTACACAATTACATAATAATCTTTTTGTAGGTTTTGCGATAATTCAAAAATGATCATTTCTGTAAAGTACTGATATTTAAATAATTTGAAATTTCCGGTGAAAATTTTCAAGTTTTAAATATTTATCAGTTCAAAGTCATCATAACACAAAGCTGACATTTCTTTTTTCATGATGGAAATGATTTGAATACTATACTTTGTTACTTGAATAGAAACTATATTCAAGATTGTAATGTTCAGAAGACAGACAGCTAATTTTTTTATTGAAAGAAAACTTAACAAGTATGTTAAAGAAGAATCTTAAATGCAAACAACAAAGGAAATTATGCAAATTTATTTAGGTACTACATATATACATATATACATACACACACACTCTCACTCGCTCGCTCACTCCTTCTAAAACTTACACCACAACTAAATTGAATAACTCTCAACAACTGTTGGAATCTAGAATATGTATTAATAGGTTTAGTTTTGCGCTTTTGTTTTTCAACAAACACATGGTATCAATAGAAACTAACCCATTTAAGCAAAGAAATAAAATGACATTGATTTTACTGGAAGATAAGCAACTATTTTATTGTATCATTAAAGTCAACTTTATTTATAATTTTTTTCGTTTTTATTTATTTACTTATTTACTAATTTTTATTTCTGTGGAGAATAACTTATCGATACGAGTAAAACAAAACCAAGTGAATTTAAACTTCACTCCATTGCACAAGCAAGTGTCTATCAGGACTCAGTAGTTAAGCAGGTAACGCGATGACGTTTGAAGCGAACGTACTGAGTTCGAATCCCAGAGTGGACATTAACTGTAAGATGCAGGTACATTCAGCTGACGAGTCCCAAATATGGCGACACGCGCATGCCAGATTCCATCGCTAGCCACTGTCCATCTTTGCTTAAAATTGTCGATTATTGGTTGATTTCGTTACTTACATATTATTTATAAATGAATATACATAATCATTATATATCAGTTGTTATCAATATCTTGAATAAATCAAGATAATATGAAAGGAAAGAAAACAGAAAAAATCAGAGTTGTAGGGAACTTATGTTTTCTTTTCTTCTTGAAGAATATAAAAATGAAAACAATTTGTTATATTTATATTAGTTGATTGTAATTTGTCTCTTGACCTTCCATAGTTTATCACAATCAACAAAAACGAAAGATGCTTACTTATTTCATGATAAAGACATTATCAAGTGTTTGCAAAAATCTCGTCGACGAAAGGAACAGTATCTAAACAAAAAATATTATCAGCATGAGGTTGTAGAGATTATTAATTTTTCAAATTGAGATCATGAATCTATATGTTAGACCAACATTGAAAACCTGGAAGCACTGGAAGACCGTTTCATTGTAGTACGGGGCTCCTCAGCAAAGCGTAACCACGATCCCGCTCCGCGAGGTTCGAAACTAAAACCTATCGATCTCACACGTGAACTCTTAACCTTTAGATCAATGAGGCAGCGTTCGCGCGCGAAATCGAAGGTTCTGGGTTCGAATCCCGCCGGGCGGGATCGTGGATGCGCACTGTTGAGGAGTTCAACAATAGGACGGAATGACCTCCAGTGTTTCCAAGTTTTCAATGTTGGTCTAACATCAATCGATTCATGATCTCAATAAAAAATTAGTTCTTTTATCCATTTTAATAAGAAAATAAAGTATTTCTGACAAATATTTGAGCATATAGATACAAAATGAGGATGTATTTTATACATTTGGAATTATTAAACTTATATTTAGAAAAGGACATATTCCTATTAACCTAAAGCATCAGTTTTGTAAATTTATTTAATTAATTAATCAGTCAAAGAAATCTTAGTTATGATGAGATCAATGAATATGTTTAAGCGAAGAAAACTTTTCTTTTTGACAATGTCATTTTCGTAAACTGTACAGTCGTATTTGTAAGTAAATTCATATATTGTAGTCTATAATTGTATAAAGGAGTTTAACATCATTAAATAAACTTTCCGACGATAGGCAAACGTTAATCGGAATAAGTGTGTAAGTCAATCAACAGCTCAATCTTTAAACGTATAATCGTCTCAGGTCATATTTTGGTGCAAGAACCATCTTTCAGAATTATTTGTAAAGTCAAAATAACTGACTCGAATAAGATATGAGTTTTGTATTTTGTATATAGATGAAGCTATATCGTTTCACCTGATCTGTGCATCCAAAAGAGTCACGGGTGAACCTTTATTCTTCCGTAGTTTTAGCATACCTTTCAATTTTTACAAATTGTACGTCCTACCTGTTGTCTTGTCCATGAGACTCTTTTCTGTGAAAAAAACAGTTTCCTTTTATATTACTTCGACAAATTATTGTTCCTTATTTCCTCTAAGACTACTACCTAATGTAAGTCTTCAATCGTTTTTAATTACCTTATGAAGTAATGCAACACTCCCCAATTTTTTCCGGATTTTTATATTCGATGATTGCAAAAACGTTAAACTAGATGGGATAATTTTTTAGTGTTGTAACACCTAGCTATATTATTACGGACTACTGTATGTTGAACTATCCATAAATACGATTATAAGCTTTAAGAAAGTAACATCGTTGAAAAGTTTTCTAGGCTTAAATATCTTCGTTTTTTAATGGCTTGATAAATATTATTCATTATAAGAAACCGATTGACAGCATCGATTACCAAACAAGTACTAATTGCTTGTTCTAATCGAAACTTCAGTTTCTGTTAAGTTTTAGTTACAGTGCAATCTTTTATGTTACTTTAAACGATGATAGTTAGTTGATCGACTCAATTTTTCCGTACAACTTGGCTATTTAACATCTTCAAGGACAAAACGTTATAAAAACAAATATTTCAATAGATAAAATATAAGGAAACCTCATATCTTAAAACATTGTGATTTGATCGGTAAACTTGCAAATTGTTTATATCAATTTTAAAATCTCATGCAACAGCATATTCTAACAACAAATATACTTAAAATTTCCTTACAGGCTATGTTTCTAATCAAGAGAACAAACCAGATTCCAGCAGAGAAAGAAATCAGGAAGAAGCACTGGAAGTGGATAGGACAGACATTGAAGAAAGCACCCAACTACGTCACAAGACAAGCCCTCACTCGAAATCCTCAAGGCTAAAAGAGAAGAGGAAGACCATAGAACATATTACGCTGAGAAATGGACACAGACATGAGAAGAATGAACAACAATTGGATAGAACTAGAAAGAAATGCTCAGGACAGAGTGAATTGGAGAATACTGGCCGGCGGCATATGCTCCATTGAGGGTAACAGGCGCAAGTAAGTAAGAAAGTTTGTTTCTAATCAACTGTACGTAACAATTATTTTGACGTTGATGCAAATGTAACAAAACATAAAACAGATTGTAGATGATTCAATTTATTCTATCTCTTAAAGCGTATTCATCATAACAGAAATGTTATTTTTTAAGTGAACTATGCTAATTTCGCTATGAAAAGCTTCATATTTATTAGGCATTTTTAACAGTGGATTGAACCTTTAGGTCAAAGGTTCCGAGTGTGGCCCTCTAAGAAGATCACTTGCTTTGGTTTGGGCACCCGCGTCGTATCCCAGCCCTCACACGAGTCGAATGATTTATATGGCGCATATCCATTTGGTGTCTCCTTATACCAATGTTTATATGTTTAAATAAATAAATCCACTTATATTAGTTTCATCATGGAATCTACACAAGGGATAATTACGGATTGGAAAAACATGTTAAACAAAGTCTCAAGAACATGATAAATATATACTCTGCTGATTGTTTTTATAAACAAAAGATTGCCAACAAAATTATTGTTAAAGTGGTAGAATTTATTCTAGACAGAACTTAAGCATAATGATAGTTAAAAATGTTTTAAACGTTTGATGAAACACTGAACTAATAGCTTTAGTAAATGGTTAAGCATTTAAGATAATTAGGTTAGTATTGAAGCTAGTTTAGTAGCTATAAATTAAACTCCGTTAGAATAAATAAGTATTAGAAACAAGCAGATTAACACAGTCCGTAAGATGAATGAAGTGGATTTTAATATGCTTACCACAATGAAATCTGAAGAAGCAAGGAGGATTAGTAAATAAAAGTGCTACAATTATTTAATTATTGAATTTTACCGCCACAATGGCGTTTGCACAACTCATCATAAAAGTTCTAACCTCAACAATTTACATTAAATATAATGTTCAAATTGCTTAATTATTCAACTTGAAAAATGACTTTGTTTATCAGTTTCGATTGTTAACATAATTGACAAAACTTCGTTAACAGTAGTTCTAGTGTATAGTCCGAGTATATGAATTTTGTTGAATTAAGTCGTGAATATAGCAGTGATTGTTATTTTACCACATATTCCTAATTGATTATCCCGTCCATTTTACTGAGTGAATATTTATCTCCACAAAATTAAGAAAATCAATGACTTCTTTTAAAAGATTTAACCCATTCTCATGTTCGTAAATAGAAACCTGTTTTAGAAAGAGTAGATCCTATCACTTCGTCTGTTTTATCCTACTTAAGATCATGGAAAATATGCAGAATTACAACAACTATTCCTATTGACATTCCATACCATTATAATATTTATTCCTGTGAACTCTACTGGAGCTTCAATTGTTTGTTTACTTTAGCAAGGTGAATCTTGAAAAATTGCATTGTTTATTCAACAAAATAGTTGTTGATTTAAGATGAAATGATTCATTTAATAAACTAACTGATAAAGTTATGAATTGACTGAAATTAAACATATGAACTATTGAATCCCAGTTTAGTGGCTTAAAGGTTGACCTCGACCTCAATCCTCGATGGTGTCGTGGGTTAGTACTTGCTTTAGGACGACAGGGGATGTAAATACAATTTTTGGTTTCTTATCAGTTTTTGTTCATATAAACCTAGACTTTGTAAAGCTGGACATACTTTCCAGAAATAATGATTATAAATATAATCTTTATATATATATATATATATATATATATATATGTATATTCCTTTATCATTTATTTAAGATTGAAACGAGAGAACATTTGACTGATTTTCTCAGAGATTTCACAGTTAAGAGACAGGTATCTACCTCAGACAGTGGTCGCGCAATTTCGTAGATTGGTTGAAGTTAGACATTAACACCTCTGGATGCCATCCCAGTGATCTAGAGGTTAGGCGTTTGCGCGCGTGATCTAAGGTCCTGGGTCTGAATCCCACATGCAGGACAGTGGATGAGCACTGCCGAGGAGTCCCGCGCCGGAACAAATCGGCCTTCCAGTACTTCCGGGTTTTCAATGGTGGTTTAACATCGATTAGTTCTTGGTCTCAATAAAATTACTAAGTGATGTGACACGTTTAAAACCAATTTTCATTTTCTCCTAACACATAGAAGGATAGTGATTCCAAAAAGTAATCGTAAACCTGAAATAAATTCTTGTTTAATGTACGAAGTCAACTGGTAGTAGTTGAACAATCTGTTTTTAACCTGTTAACATTTACCAGAAGGGTGTATAAGTACTCTTTATGTAACTTATGCTTTAAATCCTTAAGAAATTGGTATCACCTAGTATCACAGTTAAAAAACGTTACTTGCTAGTAATTGGGATTAGCACTGACTACCTGTTTAACTGCAATATACAATTATTACTGTTGAGTTTGCTTATTTTTTTCTGTTTTGATCAAATTCTACTGGACATGATTCACCTAGCTCGACTTGAATTAACTGATGTTCACATTGTAAACCTGTTCGATAACATACGCGTAGCAATTAACGACTGATAAAACATGATTTTCAGTTATTAGTGAGTAACCACTCAGAGGTTTGTATTATGTAACCAAATAAATATTATTTGCTTAATTCAGGTATGAATATAATAAATGAATGTGTTATATCTAGAGCTTATATTCTTGATGTGACGCGTATAACTTGAGCACTTGAACGCTAGAACCCTTCCAAGTCGCAAATGAGAAGAGAGAAGACAAGTGGAAGTAATGTTATTACAGTGTCAAATTATAGTACAAAACTGTCAGGTATTTATAGTCTTTTTGTGAAAATGAAATCATCATTATAGCTATCCAGTCCGCACACATGAGGTTGTTAGCATTGTCCAGTCGGGGAAGCTACACGTAGAGATTCCAGAATATTCTTCCAAAAGATAATTGGATGGAATATCTTCGGCTCTTTCTGAGCTTCTTACAGCTTCCTCGAGTTCATCCATGGACCATCCTCAGAGAATGTTCATCATTTTGAAAATCTACAATTCATTTAATTACTATATCTTTACTCTTCCTCACTTCTAATTTGATTTCCAAATCCTCATTCTCATTTTTATCAAACAATAAAAATCTCTAAAAACGTTTCAAATCAATCTTAATTGTAAGCAAAGATGAAAAATCAACTCTGAGATGTAGGTAGATCCAGTTGACAAGTCTCAAATAAGACGAAACGCGCTTCCAGGATTCCATTGCTACCCATTATCTATCTTTGTTTAGAATGCTTGTGACTAAATGTTATATTGAGGCAATCTGCACAGGATGAACATATACCAACATCAGTCCTAAATAACAATCGGAAGATATAAGTTAAACAACACCAAGTGAATCTAATTTTCATTAAAGAAGAAGAATATATTTGTAAAATCTCATTGAAAGAACTTCAAGTGAATCCAACATTTCACCTGACAATCTGGTTCAATCTTTTTCAAGGAAATATTTTCATTGTTTATTCATTCACTTCACAACTAATTTAATTATTTTTACATATACACGAAACGTAAGTAACATTACTTTCTTCTTTATACAATTCGACTATAACATTTTATTCATTAAAATTTATGCAACTGTCAACTCATCAATTTTTTTAGGGGGGGGCAGCGGGAAAATGCAAACATTTTTCTTTTTGCGTAAAAAAATCCTGTAAACTTTTTTCGTGACCGGAAACAATTTTTTTTCTTTTTAAAAGAAAAAGAAAACCAAATTCAAATCAGACATCATACTTGTTCACTTAATAGAGACAAAAAAACCCCAGTAATATTTCCTTTACAAGTAATAGTGAATATATTAAATGTTAAAAGATTAATGAGCGTAATTTTTTAAAAAATAAAAAATAGATTTTTTTCAAAAGGTAGTTTAACATAAAAGTAAAAGTATTCTTGGATAATAATCTATTGTGTATTGTTCTCCTATTTATTGTATTGAAGAGGGGTTCTATACTGGGACGAAACAGCCATCCAAAGCTTTCAAGTTTTCTATGACGGTATAACTTTAATTGATTTATGAATTCAATGATTCAAAATTATTATAATCACAAAAATCTTTTTTCTGATTTATTGTATCTACAATTAATAAGTGAAAATAACCTGAAATCTATATTCAATCAGATTTACGATAACAAGTTTTGGATTTTGACGTCATGGTATTTTAGCTGATATCAATTCGTGATGAAAACCCTAAATCTAATTCATAACCTTAACCATCAACTGTAAATCATAATCTTTATTCTTCATACAGGTTTAAAACCCTAATTTAGCTCTAGTCAGTAGATGAACATTCACAAGGCTACTTTAGCGTTGGTCAAATATCGACCTATAAATTATAGTCTCACAGATTCTGTAAACACGTTTTAAGATAATCAGTACATATATTATGATGTGTTGAGATTTCTTTATAAATAAAATAAAGTAGTTAGATATTTTTACTTCATAAAATTGAAAAGAATATTTACTCTTTTATGGAAACTAAATCTTCTTGTATTATTTAAAAGTAAATTTAAATTCTATCATTCTTGTCAGAAATGTCTTTTAAAATCATAAACAAGATTTGATTTAGATGTAAGGAATTGTCAATTGTCGATTAAAGCTCAAATACACTAGAAAACCTGGTAGCACTGAAATGTCATTTCGTCCTAGTATGGGGCTTTTCAATGGTGCGTAACCACGACTTCGCACGCGGGGTTCAAACCCAAGACCTTTGGTCTCGCGCGCAAAAGCTTAACCTCCAACGGTGTTAATTTCTAACTTCAATCAAATAATAGTTGATAGCGAAACGGAAGATTTGAATCCTGAGGAAATGTAATACGAATTAATTCTAGTTTTTTTTACAAGTCAATCAATTTAAATGATATTTGCTATGTTTCAATGAAGGTTTCATTAAATTAGTTTAACTTCACTTTGTGATAATTTCATCATTTACAAATTAATCTAAAAAGTAATGGTTAGTTGGATATTTTAAAAACATAAATAATCTCTGGCCTTACAATCTGAGCAACTTAGAATAGTTATTCAATCGAAAATAAATTAATATTATAACAGAGAAAATATTATGGAAGCGCAATTTGTTTTTGAATCTTGAATATACAATTGACTGAAATACTGTTATAAAATAATAATAACTTCAACAGTTGAAATCGTAAGTCAGTTAAAGTTAGACTCATGATCTAAACTATTGAAATTACTATAATATCCACAAAAACGTCTTCTGATATTAGTAATTATGTTGCGGACGTTAGATCCCCAGAGATCACTTGCGAAAGGGCCTAGTTTTGTAATTTTATTTGGACAATTTGAATTTCTTTGTTTTCCAGCCAAAGGCGCTCTTGTCACCTTCACGTCATATTTTCCACTGGGAAATATCTTAAATGCTATTAATCCGTTGAGTCTTTCAGTATGCTATTTGGTAACCGTATATATATACGTTTTGAACTGTGTTTGTTATTACCGTTCATTTCTGGCTGTTTTGCAGAATATACTTCTCATTCCAAACTTGGACTTCTCCCTCTAGTTAGCGGGGCTGGGAAACATCAATAGCTAGCTACTGGTCTTTGGTCACCGAGTCTTGTTCTCGTTCGCCGATTAAGTGAACTTGCGCTAGCTTCAAACTTAGCAAATTAATTAAACTATTCATTAGTATTCATGAAATCATTCAATTCAGACTCATTACAATACAGGTTCATACTGGTTAAGTTTATGATACCACTTAAAAGGTATCCCCTAAATAGATTGTAATAAATCATTTTATAGTGTGACTTTCATTTTCTGATGAAAATTTATGCTAAAATTAAATTCAAACGACTGAATATATCGTTTATAATTTTAAGGACACAAATTATAGAAGAAGAAGAAGAAACTTAACTGTATCATAGTTCCTATCTAAATTCTATCAGATTAATAAATGAAAACTTAATTTATATTAAATAATCAGCTATATTATAATGACATTGATAACATCATGCTAAGTAATGAAAACCAGTTAAAGGCTCCTATTATATATTAGTTAAAAAATATAATTTTCAATTTAGTTTTTTGAATAGAATATAAGTGATAATAAATAAGATTGATTTCATTGATGTAGTAGTGACAAATCAACTATATGACCTTAATCTTCAATGAAAAAAAGTAATTAATTAATTATTATTGATGACCTTATTGATTACTATATTTTTGGTAAAATATAGAATTCTCTAACACAAAGTATTCTAAAAAGTTTCCTTTTCTTATTTCATGGTTGATCCTGACGATAATTGTCGAATGATCATCAATATGATGGTAACAATTCAGATATCGACATCTGAATAATATTCATTCTTTTCAATGCATATTTCCAGTTATCACGAAGTCACTGATTGTCTTTTTTGTAAGTTGTACAGGGAATAAATGCGCCTAAATAGGTTATGTGATTAAAAGACATAACAATGTGTTTTAACAAACAAACGAAACAAATAACTTGTTGAAATATTTAAATAACAGGAACAGGTAGCCCAACTATTCAAGTAAGCTGTCAAGTGAATAATTAATTTCATGCGTAACCATAAAATCCAATGAAAGTGCCTATATTTTGAGTAATATAAATCTATAAATATTATGATTACTTTAAATATTGATTTTGATAGAAAAGAGTATATTTTTTTACCAGGATAGGCTTTTTTTATTACTAGTATAGGGGTTGTGGAGATTATTAAGCTTCTGATTGAGATCATGTGCTCACTAGTGACTAGCTTCGTGAGGGAATTCTCGGAGTTCTAGTGAGAAGCCGTGACCAGTGGAGCTAATCCATGTCGGGTAGAGACAGGCATCTACCTCAGTACAATGGAAGATGGTCGCGCAATTTCGTGGATTGGTTGGTGTTAGACACTATCACCATTGGATGCCGACTCAGTGGTCCAGTAGGTTAAGCGTTCGCGCGCGAGACCGAAGGCTCTGAGTTCCAATCCCGAGAGCTGAATCGTGGATGCGCATTGCTGAGGAGTCTCACAACAGGACGAAACGGCCTTCCAGTGCTTCCAGGTTTCCAAAGGTGGTCTAACATCAATCGGTTCATGATCTCAATAAAAAAACTTATTTTATCAAGTTATTTGTACATATATATGAGTATGCTAACAAATGTTAATTTGCCGTCTAGTTTATTTTGATTAACTTTCATTATTGATAGCAATTTTTTCCGTAGTTTTCTTTGTTCATATGTAGTTCAAGTTTAAGAAAATTAGCTTCTTGAAGATAACATCATTTTGGTCGGACGCACTGTTATGATAATAAATTAGAGTGAAATGTTAATTAGTTTTTCCCTAGATTTTAATGATTCTGTATTTGACGTCAGCTACTGAAGAAAACTATTTGAAATTTGAACATATCTTCTATAAGCTACTTGTATAAATAACAACTGTTTAATCGTTAGTAACATATTTGAAGGTAGTCTAGCCATAGTTTATGAGAAGATAGGTAAGGAATGAGATTGTAACTCATGAGTAGTACTGGATGATAATTGCTCATCTACTCAAATTCGAAGTGTAAACCAAATAAAATCTAACTCAATGACTTAATAGTATCATATCAGTCACAAGACCTGATGGCCTTGGTTTGAATGTGAACTTATGAATGTACACTGTTGAAGATTTACAAGAAGAGCTACTTACTTCTCCTAGACTCTGAATTATTCCTTGGTTGATATTAATCTGTGATGAAAGCTATCTTCACTCTTACTGTTGACGTTTTTATTTTTATACCTACTTATTCAATGTTTTTAGGATTTTTGTATTGATCATAAAACATATAAATATGAGAAAATTCAAACCGAATCCGGAAGTATGTTGAGATTGCTTTGTTTGTTTTCATGGTTTCACAAATTCATACAGATAATGAAAAATCTAAAATTTGTAATGAATATAAATTTAGTTTATTTTACTTTGCTTATTCAAGTGAAACAACTCTGATTAACAACAGTGATTTTTATAAATTATACTGTAGACATGCTAACACAAAGACAAGTGTATATTTACGCTTCAATGAATTTGATCTGTTGGAAGATGTTAAATTAGAAGTGAAAGAGAATTCTTGATACCGAATAAAGTAATATTGAATTTTGGACACACCAAGTGGATTAACAAAAATTTATTTCTGCAAGATAAATGGTTAGTCATTATTCTTTCAGACATTAATTCTCTTAACAATAATGCTAACATTATCTTTAGAACAGTGAAACATCATTTGATTTATATACCAAAGATGTGATGAAAAATATAAGTATTCAAGGATAGTAAGTACATTAATTAGTAGCTAAACCAGAGGGGGGTTTTGCGGATATTCTGATAATTTAATGGTTGAATTCATGAGTCAATTGAGGCCAGACCACCATGGGAAATCTGGAAGCATTGGAAGGCCGTTTCCTCCTTAGTATGGGACTCCTTGGCAGTGCGCTTCCACGATCCTGCCTCATGAGATTCCAACCCAGGACTTATCACTCTCATGCGAGAGCGCTTAATCATTAGACCACTGAGATGGCATCCAACGGTGTTAATGTCTAACTTCAACTAATCCACGAAGTTGCACCACCGTCCACCATTGTCATCAGTGAGTTACTATCTCACCACAGACCTGATTGAACTCTACTGGTCACTGTTTCTCACTAGAACTCCAGGAAATATCTCCACAACAATAACCCTTCTTTAAATATTTCTATTTACCGAAAAAAGTAAGATTTTACTTCGATTTATAAAATTTAGTAAGATATTTGACAAGGTATTTCATGTATTACAGAAAACTAACCTTTTTTGTTTATGAAGGATAATATCAGAAATTTCTTAAAATAGATTGTTTTTTTTTTTGAAAAAAATTCATTTTGTTAATGTTGACATTATTATTTACTCTTTAAAAAGTTTTTTTATTTACATTCATTGTCCAAAATCTATTATAGATAAGAATAAATGTTGTATTCACTTATAAGTAGGAAACGATTTGTTAATGCCGTTAAGTGACGAATAATGATGAACTATATAGGTTAGTTTCTTTTGAAATCTTAGTTATTATTCTTATCAATGAAATACAAAGATAATCTAGTTATAAGCTATTAAACTGTTTTAGGTAAATGTTAGGGAAACCTAGAAAATTTCTCGAAAAAAGCCCAAAGAGTCACAGAAAACACTGGGAAACATTTCATCCAGTCAGCATTGAATAAAAATTTCACAAAAACATCTAGAAAGTGTAGTGTCACGCATCACATTTCTGATTGGAAGATTGTCTATCCTGTTACTATGTTTAGTAGGGTTTCAGAACTTTCCAGAAACCCAAGACTATCTGAAATACTATAAATACCTTGGAGTAAAATGTTCTTTCCATATTATGTACCTTTTCTCTCGTGTCCAAGTTGTCGTACAGAATTAGACTGAGGTTATTAGAAGAGCCCAAGAAACCGATTCAAAAATTCAGTTAGAAGATTTATCAATAGATGATTCACTAACCAAATAAACTTAAATTAAACAAGGATATGCTAAAAATCACTATTTTTCTAAGATATCAAGTTAGGAAATTCATATGTAAACTTCTAGTCAACTGAAGAATGAAAATTTAGTTTCCTGATAAAACACACAAATTAATTTTAATACGTTCAAGAAACTTAGTGAGTACTTTAGGTTTCTTGCTACTATTTAGATCATTACTCAACTGTATAATCTCGATAAATGTCTTTTAATTTCGCTTGCGAATACAAATATAAATCACCTACGAGTTCTTTATAGTTAACCAGATGGATTTAAATCGTTATATTAGTTCAAATCACAAAATTTGACAATATTCAATCAGTAAATGAAATCAGCACAGTATGAGGAATGAAAAAACTTTAAGCTTTTCGTAGAGATCTGTGGATTTAATTCGTTATTGAAAATACTAACTAACCTAAGTTAGACAACCAGTGAAAAAACTGGAAGTCTTGGATAGCTGTTACGTCCTGGTCTGTGACTACTCAATAGTGTGCATCCACAAACCCACCAGGGACTGAACATAAGAGTTTGAGGTCTTATTACAAAGACTTTGCCTAAGGACCACTGGGTCAATTTCAAATGATTTACATGTCTTATGTCAACCAGTTCTCTACACTGCACAACCATCTTCCATTGTCATCGGTAGATATCTGACCTCTACTCAACAGACCTGAACTCTGTTGGTCATGGCTACTCCCTAGAACCCCATAAACTACATCTCAAAGTTGCTCACTAATGAACTCAGGATAACTTCAGTACTAATAGACTCAAAATACTTCCTAGTTTGCCAGTGTCTTTACTAAACCTAAAATGTTCTTTTTCGTATTTTGATATATTTCATTAATCTGACTAAATATCACCATTTATTTCAAAACCAATGAAAAATAGCAAAATCATTTATACCCTTCTAAATAGCCCTTGATCAATACATATCAAATAGCCTTAATGCAAATCTCTGGAAATTACAATCTACTATCTTAATTTAACAAAGCACATATTGACATTATATTTCAATCCATAGCGTTCAAAAACATTTTTTTAAAAGAAAGGTTAATCACTTTTTAAGCAAAGATGGATAGTGGCTAGCAGTGGAATTCAGGACGCGCATTTCGTCCTATTTGAGACTCGTCAGTTGGATGTACCTGAATGTACCTGCACAACAAAGGGAAGATACAAGTAAAACAACATCAAGTGAATTTAAGGTTAATCACTGTTTTAAATAATTATTAATTCTCATAAGTGTAATAATGAAACATTCTGAGTACATATTTGTTCATAATTTAGAATAGTAATTTTATAAAATTAGATTATCTTACTTCATATAACCATTAATATGAGCTTTTTTAGGTTTTTTTATTTTCTATATTGTACTTTCAAACAAATCAAACATATTTATGACTATGATCCATAGGTTACTATTGTGTTATAATTATTCCAAAATTTGTAATGTTAAATATCTTTTTATAGTTGAATTCATAAGTCAATTAAAGCTAGATCACCATAGAAAACCTGAAAGTACTAGACAGCTGTTTCGTCCTAGTTTGTGATTCCTCAGCAGTGCACATCCACAATTCCGCTCATAAATATCTTTTTGCCTAAAAACACAATTATAATTCCCGTTTTCCAAGACTAAGAGACTTTTTGTTTCACTTTCATAGGATGATTACTCTGTGAACTATTGATTTTATGTATTATTACAAACTTAAACCTTATTGGTTTTACAATATCTTTTACATGATCTTGAAGATGACACAGGTATTCAGTGTTTGACAACGCTTCTACCAGTAACACCTAATATAATTTGTACCCACCGAGAGAAATCAAAAGACAGAGTCGAGGAGATCGGAAGAGTGTATTTGGCGATAACCAATATATCGGAATTATCTGATCTAATCTGGCTAGCGATTGCGGTTGATGTTGAGCACAGCGTTAACACACGTGATCTGGTGCGGATGCATGACCGAGCGCCTTCAGCTAGATGAGTCCACTAAAACATATGGTCAGCATCCAATGTCGAAAACTTACAGGACTATTTATTTTGGGGATTTATTTACCGCTACAATCTAATCATTCGACAAAATCTCAATTGTAATCTATCTGATTTCTATACATATTACCAGATATTATTATTTATTTCATCTATATGATTGTTATGAAATCAACTATAAATAGTGAATTACTGTATTAGTTCCATAATTAGCATAACCTATTTATTTAAAACTATTTATACATTTTAGAAAATCATAGTTGTCATTTTATCGATTACTTGTAGTGTAAACTAGAATCCTTGAACAAAAACATTTCTATTAGAAAGGAGGTTTTGTGGAAATTGTATTAATTTAATAGTTGAATTCACGAGTCTATTAAAGCTAGACCACGGGACTCCTCAGCAACGAGTACCCATGATCCCGCCCTCGGGATTTGAACCAACGACCTTAGGTCTTGCGCGTAAACACTTAATCTCTAGACCACTAAGCCATCATCCAATGATGTTAATGCACAACTCTAACCGATCCACAAAATTACGCCATTGTCCCATACTAGGACGAAACGGCCGTCCAGTGCTTCCAGGTTTTCCAAGGTGGTTTTGTTTAAATCGACCCATGAATCCAACTATTAAAAAGATTTTACTGTTGTTTTAAACAAATTCACAGGCGCTTATTTCAAACAGAAACATTTTGATTATTAACCTTAGTGATAACCAAAGCAATAAAATTGTAGGACACAACATCAGCACTATAAGCATTTACTGGTATTGAAGACGTTTTCTAACATTATTATTGCTAGTATCTTTTGACTTTATTTTTAAAAAAATTTCTGCTCGAATTATTTCAATGATTTTAAAATACATTTTTCATCAAACGGAAACAAAAAAGTAATAATAAAACCAATATTTACACTTATATATGTATATATGTAGTCCAGTAAAAGAAATACATGTAAGACAGTCTTTCTCGCTATATTCTATCTTATCGAGAATAGATAAAAGACAAAACATAATAATTAATCACTAAGATAATAATCACTAATTGAATTATGATCTATTTTTACACATTCTATTATCTAAATATAAGTATTAAAGGATGAATAAACATGGTTAGAAGTGATAATTTATCGTTTGTTGTCATCAGATAAGCTGAAAATCACTTTATTTATTGTTATTATTATTCATGTCAACGAATATTGTTCAAGAGGACAGTGTGAAACATAATGGTAATATAGTAAATGAAATAAGTATTTAAAAAAGTGATATGCTTGAATGCTATTACGAGTTCACCTTGCTTGGTAAACGGAACGAAGGTCAAAGATACAGTGACACGATAGGATATTCTAATCCGTTGTCCTCGGCCCTGCTAACTAAATCAAGGAATCTTGATGAGGCGTAAAGAATGTATTCTACAAGCACCCAGAAAATACGAGGTCACTAAAAACACAAATCAATTTATTGATCGTATTAAGGACGTTAATACTTCCGAAAAACACATGTTCTCGCTTGACGTTAATTCTTCGTTCGCTAGCGTACCTTTAATCGAAACGATATGTTATATATGTGAGTATATTGATTCTAACAACATAGATCTATGTTTGCCGAATGAACATTTGAAAGAACTATTGTTACGCTGTACTTTTAATGTCCAGTTCAGTTTCAATAATGAAATATATGGACAAAGGGATGGGATCGCAATGGGGTCTCCATTGGGTCCAATTTTAGCAGACTGTTTCATGGCAAAAGTAGAAAACGACCAAATCCGTTTAATGATCAATCGATTCCACCTATACGTGAAATACATGGACGACACGTTTGTCGTTTGTGACAATAATATTGATTTAGATGATATTCTACATACCTTTAATTCATGCCACCCTCTCATAGACTTCACGTTGGAAAGGGAACGAGACCAATCAATTCCTTTTCTCAATGTACGTCTGATAAGAAAAAGTACTGGTTCTTTAAAAATATCCATCTTTAGAAAACAAACATGGAATGGACAGCTAACCAACTTCTATAGCTGGGTTCCGTTAAGTAGGAAGAGAAACATCATCCATTTTTTATGTTATCGAATACATCAGATATGAAGTACGGAATGCATTAACGAAGAACTCGCATTCATCAAGAAAACCTTGACGGAAAATGGTTACCCAGAACGGTTCATAGAAAAGAATATGAATAGAAGTAGTTACAACAAGATATCTAGTTGTTCCGTTCCGAAGAAAAACCTTTATATAAGTCTGAAATTTAAAGGTGATCGAATATCAGACGTAATCAAAAATCATCTAACAACAACTATTAGAAGAACATTTAACGCGGCAAAGTTGCGAATAACCTTCACTAGCAGGAACTCATTTTCTGTATCCATAAAAGACAAGCTTCTGGTCGTGTCCATGTGCATCTACCAGTTCACCTGCTGTTGTGGAGCACGGTAGATTGACCGTAGCCAGCGCTCGCTTTCAACTCGGATACGGGAGTATATTCCAGCTTGGTTCTACAAAGGTGACAGGAAAGCAGTTAGGAGTTCTACACTTGAACACCTAATCGACTATAACCATTCTGCAGATCCACAAATTGATTTTAAGGTTGTTTATATGATTCGTTCAAATCTATCCAGATTTCTTCGTATCCAACTGTTATAAATAGCCGAAGCTCTTACCATCCAGGAGCTTAAACCAGAACTATGCGTGCAAAAGAAGTAGGTCTTATCGTTATCATTACCTTGGCCTTAATTATTTTGATTACCCTATTATTATTACTGCATTCTCCCCTTTACTTATGTCTTATATTCTCATTGTTTTATTCGTAAATGCTCATCATATCACCTTATTTATTTTTTACATCTCTATGACTTTTAATTATTACGACAAAAGCATTTTAATCATCTTTTTATATTCACTAAATCTATTGTTATTATTCGTGTTACGTAATCTAGTATTATAACCTTTTTTTATTACGTCATGGTTAACTGTGTTCACATTTCCTCACGGAATTAGTACTTTTACAAAAACAAAATAATTTTCATATATATACGATTGTACAGCTTGATAATAAATTCGTTGAAAAGAGATCCCTTCGCTGAACTTCGTGTTTTAAATCAAGCTTATTTATACAATGATAGAAACGTGGTTGGGAGAGTCACACAATAGCGTACTAAAAGAACCGTCAACCAATGACAATGGAAAATGTAAACTGTAGGTCAACTAAGCGTCTCTTAGCGCAAAAACACAAAATTCAGATTTTCAGGATAAAATAAAAAAATTAAGACCTTTTTCAAGTAAATTTTTTGAATCTAACTTCTTCAACAAGAAGTTAGTATTCCTTTAAATGTAATAAATACAAGTTTTACTGTGAATTTTGATTGGAATCCAGTTACTAGTTTTAATCAGTAATCAGTCATTTAATGAAATCAATTTGGAAAAGTTGATTCATAAACTGAAAATTACTTTATTATTATCATTGGACATTGTTTCGAGTTTAATTTTCTTGAACAAAAATTAAAATGTTATGGTAAAATATTTTCATATACTAAACTCATTCAAGTAGTAATCAATCTAGTGAACTATACAAGACATTATTACGGGTAATATTTGTTGTGTTTAGTTCATTGAAAAAGCTATAAAGAATCAAATTAAAGTAATCTACAAAAGAAAAAATGAGAAAACAGTATGCGCACAAAGATAAGCTTCAATTAATTAGATCACAATGACTGTGGAATGAAGTTTATAGAAGAACAAATGAAGAGTAAAAAATTACAATCTTGGTATCAAGTAATATCAGGCACTTTCAAACTCATAAAGTATTGATTATCGAATTAGATATTTCTATCACTTCTCAAGGTTTTCTATTAAAATTACGCAATATTTTTTTGTTATGCTAGATTGGATTATCAGACGTCTTTTTCCCACCTGAGATCATAACATTATTGCTGAACAATTTTTGTACAAAATTAAACATGGATAATTTCAATTTACGCTTTAATCTTTCAATATTAATGTAGCAGCTAAATGTATATTCAGTAATTAAATTTTGTATCAAAAATAGATTTCACAAGAGAAACTTTCAACTTAATCATGAAGGTATAAATTTACTTTAAAACTGTTTGCCAATGTATTCAAATTTTCACGTCGATATAATTCCAATTATAATTACCAAATAGATTTGAAAATCTGAAAGTTCTAAGATAGAAAAATGAGAACCATTTTACAAATCAAATAATATAATGAATATTCTATGACGCTTCATATCTTAGTCATATGTAGCATACATTATTAATCAGACAAATAGGAATATCAAAAAAGTATTTTACGATATAGACTTTACTGAGTTTAAATTTACTTTCATAAATGATATTTGGATTTAACGGACTATTTTTTAGATTTAGAATGATTTGACAAAGTTCTATCAATTTTATTTGGGATAAATTCACCTCTAGTTAAATAAAATTAAAAGATAATTTTCCATTCTCTTAATCTACAATATAATGAATGAAAATTTGTGCAGTAAAATAAGTTACTTATAAGTAGTTAATATAATATTGAATAAATATTAGCGGCAAAATGGATTGTTCTAACAAATAGTATTTATGAACTATTTTCACACATATTTTAGGCAAAAAACGGAATATAATTACATAACCGAACTTTTTAAATTATGATTTATATTTCGAAAGGAAGTGAAAGAAAGTATTTAGTTGTTGAATATCTCTAGTTTTATTCCTAATTCTAGTGAACAAATGTGTTTGAGCAATATTAATTAAAACAGATAAGGAAGAAAAGGTTATTCTTCTTCTGATTTTTTACAGTCATTATAAAAAATACGATAGTTTGTGGCAGTTTTTCTTGTCATATAATCACATGAATTGGAGAGCTAGGAAAGTCTTATTTTAATTTAAACTTATTATTTATATGACTCAATGAATGTAACAAGGATTGAATTTACAAATCTTACTATTTGAGATAAGTTTAATAGGTTTATACCACTAATTCAAAGCCTACCAGTTCCCACTTTTAACTTTATTACAAAACCGTAAAGAAAATCAGGTTTCTAGTGTTCAATACTATTAAATGGTTTTCTAGCTGGTGTCAGTTATTGATTTAAATTATTTTCACTCATTATGAATCTTCAACAAAGGCTTAACTTGTGACGACGGATCACGGGTGAGCTCGAGGAAGCTGTGGGAGGCTCAGAAGGAGCCGAAGATATTCCATCCAATCACCTTTCACAAGAATATTCTAGAATTCAACGTGTAGCCTCCTTATTGGTCAATGCTAATAATCCCATGTATGCGTATTGGTGGACTATAATGACGATTTCGTTCTTACTAAAAACTAAATGCCTGACAATTTTGTATTATAATGGACACTGTTTGGAATAATATTCCTTTCGTTAGTCTCCTGTCTTCTTACTGCGACTTGGAAGGGTTTCAGTGTTCTAGTGATCTGTTATACGCGGTATATCAAGAAATCTGCCTTTAAGATATAACATAACTGAAGGATTCATTACTTTGTAAACCGATAAAATTAGTACGGTTTGTATGACATATAAATTGTCAGAAAACGTGTAACCAATGATGATCAAAAGATAACATGAAAACTATATAATAAAAATAGCACATTTAATAATGGATTTACTATAATATGATTTAGTTGAAAATTACATCAGAATAATAGTAGTGATATAAATTGGAAAATGCTTAATACAAAAATTTAGTCATCTTCATACAGACTTTCTTCACAAAAGATTTGTGAAAGAAATAAGTTATTGCTTTAAATATACTAATAATAACAGCGCTAAGTTTTACTATTGTTTTTTATATTTCTCAGCACTGAAATGGAGGTAATCAACTGATTAGTCTCATGAAGGAAAAACTTGCACTCCGGATACCACTGCTAACCTCAATCTAAATATAACGAATAGAATCATTAGGTGTCTTTATCATAATTAATATAAAATAATCAAAATAAATTTACAAACAGTCTGGTTAATTAGGCAAAGATGGATAGTGGCTAGCAGCGGAATACAGGACTTGTCAGTTGGATGTACCTGCATCCCAGAGTTCGTGTCCATATAGCGACTCACGTGCAAATGGGTTTATTCTCATTTAACTCAGTTAAGCCCTTTTGCTAACTTATTTAGCGGACAAAGCCATCCGCACTATAACAATTTATTGTATCCTTATTATTATTTTGTGCTTGTATGAAATACGCATGCTTGAATATTGCTTACGGCCTACGCATTTGTTCACTCTGCTAGTCTCACTACTAACCGCTTATTTGATTCGATTACTCATTAATTTCACATGCTATATATATGTCCACGTTATTCATATGGTTGACTCTGCTTTCTCGCTCGCTTGATTGTACTCGATTACTTACATTCGCTCAGTCGCTCGCTTGCCTGTTTGCCGTTCGACACAACTCTTAATGCTCGTTTAATGCATCTGTAATTTTGGACATCTGTGTGTGTGGTCTCGAAATAAACGTAATCAACGCTTCGTATTCGCCTTCTGAATAATATACCGTTGGGGTTAAATAGGACGGTTATCAAGACGAATTGTATACGAAGTTTAAGGGATATATCGAATACCGACCACCACATAATTGGCGATCCCGACGCGCGAACACGAAACAATCTTGAACGACATAATCCAATTCCTAAAATCCAACGTACTCGATTACAATTGTAACTATCATTTGGATTATAATTATAACTGTGGATTTATTATCTCATTATTTTAATTATACGTACACTATCTCACAAACATTATAGAACATAACGATAATATTCATAATAAACAACGATATTTTTACAAACAATTGATATTTTGGTGCAACTTAGTAAGTCCATTCTTTGTTATAAATTGTACCATTTGTTTTTATCATTGTTTTTATCGACTCACTTTTCTCTGTGACATTCGCATTATATTTGTGTAATTTTTTTATCTTTATGAATATGTCTTTAAGTAACGATACAATAGAACTTTCCCAAACGTCGTCCGTGAGGTCCATTAATGTAACTATTCCTCCTTTTAAGGTCACAGATCCTCAACTTTGGTTTATCAGACTTGAACATTACCTTGTAGCTAATCGTGTTCATACACAGCGAGATAAATTTGGCCACGCGAGCTCGCTACTTCCAGATGAAGTAGCAGATAATGTACGAGAGATTTTAATCAAGCCAGACATAGAAAAGCCATACGACGCATTAAAACAGGCTGTGATTAAAGCCGTCTCATTAAGCGACCGGCAAGCCATCGAACAGCTTCTTAGTCAAGTGCAGATAGGAGATAGGACTCCATCGCAGTTAAAAAACTATATGAGAAGCATAATCGATGACAGAAAAGTAGATAAAAACATATTTTATCAGTTGTGGTTACGACGACTTCCAGCGAACGTGCAGCAGATCCTTGCGGTTGAGGACAGCGATGTCGATATAGACAACATTGCTAAAATAGCCGATTGGATTTATGAGAGAATGAAACAAATGAGTCCGCTAAGGCATAGTACCACAATAGATGGACGAATCGATACATTACAAAAGGAGATTAATGTTTTATGCCACAAGCTGACGAAACTAAATCAGAGCGATACGCAAAGAGGATGATCACGAAGTAGATCAGGGGAAAGAAGTCGATCACGTTCTAGGAGACGCTCAGCTCCTACAATATGTTGGTACCATCAAACTTTCGGCGATAAAGCTCGAAACTGTAGATCACCATGTAAATTCAAACGAACACACCGATTGTCGATAACCGCCGCAACAACTACAACAGCTCCTAGAAACAGTCGTTTATTTTACGTTCATGATAGAGTAACAGGCGCTCAATTCTTAGTGGATACGGGAGCAGAAGTAAGCGTCGTGCCTCCAGTAAGTAACGAAACACGAAATATCGATACAGCGCTAACGCTTAAGGAAGCAAATAAACCCGATATAAAAACATATGGCAAGCGAAAAGTAACCTTGAATTTCGGTCGTACTACCTCATTCCGCTGGGAATTCATTATCGCAGATGTATCCGTATCTATAATTGGTATTAATTTCTTAAAGAATTTTGACTTACTAGTGGATACCCGACGAAACCGGCTCGTGAACGGCGACCATTCAGTAGTGATAAGAGGAGTGACGACTGATCACGCATCCATGAATTTAGTAGTGTCAAAAGACAAAAGCGAGCCATATAGATCGCTTCTAAACGAGTATGCCGATCTGACGAAGGTATCATACTATAACAGATATCTTAAACATACGGTACAGCACCATATTATAACGAAAGGTCCACCGACTAAATCAAGACCACGAAGGCTAGACCCGAAAAGGTTGAATGTCGCGAAACGAGAGTTCGAAAAGTTGACTAAGCTTGGTATCATAAGACCTTCTAATAGTCCCTGGGCGTCCTCATTGCATATGGTTTCGAAGAAGAATGGGGAAATCAGGCCATGCGGAGACTATAGAGCCCTTAACAAGCAAACGATAGCAGACAGATATCCGATACCACATATCCACGACATTACTACCAATATGGAAGGTGCCACGATATTTTCGAAAATCGATCTCGTTCGAGCTTATTACCATATTCCCGTAGCGGCAGAAGATATATCTAAAACGGCTATAACTACTCCATTTGGGTTATTCGAGTTTTTGCGAATGCCCTTCGGATTAACCAATGCAGCCCAAACCTTCCAAAGATTCATCGATCAAGTCGTCAGGGGTTTGACAGGAGTTCACGCATATATCGATGATATACTAGTAGCTAGCTCTACCAGGGAAGAACATCTACAACATCTACGACAGTTGTTTACAAAACTTCAAGAACATGGCGTCACTATTAACGTGGAAAAGTGTGAATTTGGAAAGGAATCATTGCAATTCCTAGGTCATATGATAAATTCACATGGTATCATGCCAGTTCCGACAGAAGTTGCTGCTATTCGTAATTATCCGTTGCTCGATTCACAAAGAAAATTACGAAGATTCTTGGGGCTAATAAACTATTATAGACGATTTATCCCAAACTGCGCAGCAATATTACAGCCATTGGCGGACGCCTTGCGAGGACATACTCGAACATTCCGTCTTTCAGCGGATGCTATACAGGCTTTTGAGAACGCTAAGCGAGCGCTAAACGAGAAGATGATGTTGGTACGACGAAAGAACGAAGCACCATTAGCCGTCATGACAGACGCATCGAACTTAGCAGTAGGAGCCGTTTTGCAGCAGTTAGGAAACGGTGCATAGGAGCCACTTTCATTTTTCTCGAAAAGATTAAATCCTACCAAAACGAGATATAGTACGTTTGGAAGAGAATTATTAGCAATCTACTTAGCAATAAAACACTTCCGTCATATGGTCGAAGGCATAAGTTTTACCGTCTATACAGACCACAAACCACTAACGAAAGCATTAAGCGCAAAGCAAGACAATTATTCCCCCAGAGAGATCCGACAACTAGAGTTCATTTCACAGTTCACGTCCGACACACAGTACGTTAAAGGACAAGAAAACGATGTGGCCGACGCATTGTCACGAGCAACGATAAGCACACTTATGGCAAGTGGAATTGATTATAACGGTCTAGCAAAGTTGCAGGAGAGAGACATCGAGCTAAATAAACTCAGATCCGGTGGTTCAACATCATTAGTACTCAAAGAGGTGCGGTTTGGTAACACGAAAGTAATTTGCGATACATCAACAGGCCGACCGCGACCATTTATCCCGAAAACGTTGCGACACAAAATATTCGAAAGCATGCACAACATGTCGCACCCAGGAATAAAAGCCACGATAAAACTGATTAGTGAACGATTCGTATGGACAAACATGAATCACGATGTACGTAATTGGACACAAGCATTCATGAAGTGCCAAAAAGTTAAGGTACATCGTCATACTAGCTCTGCAGTAGGTCCGTTTTCGCACCCAGACACTAGATTTGAACATATACACATCGATATTGTGGGACCACTGCCCGTTTCAAATGGATACAACTATATCTTTACATGCATCGATAGGTTTACACGATGGCCGGTAGCAGTGCCGATAAAAGACACCTCAGCTGAAACGGTAGCTAAAACCCTAGTTGAAAATTGGATTTCTTACTACGGTGTACCAACGATTATCACAACTGATAGAGGAGCACAATTCGAAAGTCGACTCTTTCAGCAACTTACAGAACTCCTCGGTATTAAACGAATCCAAACGACGTCGTACCATCCAATGGCAAACGGAATGGTCGAACGCCTACATAGGCAATTAAAAGCGTCCCTTACAGCCGTTATCGTTAACAACGATTGGTCTAATAAACTTCCCCTAGTAACGTTAGCTCTAAGAGCAACAATTAAACAAGACATGGGATGTTGTCCGGCCGAGTTAGTTTACGGAACTACTCTACGGTTACCCGGAGAATTTTTCACTTCAAGTAAAAATGTCCCGACTGATGTAACCGGCTATGTGCAACGCCTGAGAAAGCACATGAGCGATTTAAAAATAACACCTCCCAGACCACAACAACGACGGGTATTCATACCACAGGAACTGCATAACAGCTCTCACGTATTAATCAGAAGAGATAAAATACAACCACCTCTTCAACCGAGTTACGACGGCCCATTTAAAGTGATAGAGAGGACAAATAAAACGGTTACCATAGAAAAAGCTGGGAAGACAGATGTAATTAGCATCGATCGAGTAAAGCCAGCTTTCATCGATAGCGATAATCAATCAACAAGTAGAGACTCACCTAAGATAGTCACACCAGCGAAACACGAGTCCAAAAAATCAACAACGTTAACGCAACAAAAAGACAAGACTCCGATAACAACAAGATCCGGCCGCAGAGTAAGATGGCCCCAACAATATATCGCTACGATTTTTTATTAATGATCTTCTACTATTTTAAATATTAATTATAACTTCATCTTAATTTTGTATAAGCCATTTTTTTCAAACAATTGAAACGACCCTATTCAGTCTACTATTTTTTTTATGCAAACACAGACATTTGTTTGCAGGGGGGAGCTATTATAGCGACTCACGTGCAAATGGGTTTATTCTCATTTAACTCAGTTAAGCCCTTTTGCTAACTTATTTAGCGGACAAAGCCATCCGCACTATAACAATTTATTGTATCCTTATTATTATTTTGTGCTTGTATGAAATACGCATGCTTGAATATTGCTTACGGCCTACGCATTTGTTCACTCTGCTAGTCTCACTACTAACCGCTTATTTGATTCGATTACTCATTAATTTCACATGCTATATATATGTCCACGTTATTCATATGGTTGACTCTGCTTTCTCGCTCGCTTGATTGTACTCGATTACTTACATTCGCTCAGTCGCTCGCTTGCCTGTTTGCCGTTCGACACAACTCTTAATGCTCGTTTAATGCATCTGTAATTTTGGACATCTGTGTGTGTGGTCTCGAAATAAACGTAATCAACGCTTCGTATTCGCCTTCTGAATAATATACCGTTGGGGTTAAATAGGACGGTTATCAAGACGAATTGTATACGAAGTTTAAGGGATATATCGAATACCGACCACCACATCCACTCCTGAACTCGAACCTAGTACCGTCCACTATCGCGTTATCCTGGACTCAGTAGCGCGATAGCGTTCGGATCTCAGAGTGTACATCAACTTTGAGATGCAGGTACATCCAGCTGACGAGTCCCAAATAGGACGAAACGCGCGTCCTGGATTCCGCTGCTAGCCATTATCCATTTTTACCTAAAAAGCTTGTGACTTAAGACTATATCGAGGCATTCCATACAAGATGAATATATACCAACATTAGACTGATCAGTCCTAAATAACAATCGGAAGATACTATTAAAACAACACCAAGTGAAATCTGAATAATAATAATTATTATTATCATTATTATCTGCATTCATTTTCATTTAATTTTTCACCATTATACTGTTGACAATATATGAATATTTCATTAAAACTATTACTACTGAAGTGTTTGACTTGCTTTAATATGTTTTCCATCAAAACAAAAGATTATTATATATGTATAAAACAGATATAATTGAATGTAATCCAAGGTAATTAATTAATATGAATAAATGAAGGGACAAAAGTGAGTCATATAGATTAAAATAATTTATATCAATTAATTTATGAGATTCCGTATTTATTTATTTATTCTGATAAATTCTACTTAATACTAAAATAAGTAGACTGTGAATTAGAAAAAGTCATATAGAATAATTATCACCTTTATCAGAGAGAAAAACACATAAATTATTAATTTTATTCATAATCATTATAAAAAACAAAACTTTAAAAGTGATATGGAAATTAAACGATATGCTATTCAGTTTATTTAGTTTATAAACTTCCGCTCATATCAATGTGATTAATCAATGTAAAATCTCTGGAAGAAAGTGACGCGGTAAACTATATAAGAAATAACATTCAAAATATATAAGAAAGAGAAGAGTAATACAAATAAAGATATATTCTTCTAACAAAATTATATCATAATCATTCATATATATAAAGAAACCGACTAAAAGGGAAAAAGAAAAATCATGCTGAAGGAATGAACGAGTGTAGCAACGAAACAAAAAAATCAATAAGAATAAAAATAGAGGTGATAAAACAAGTGAAAAAAAAATTTATTTATTAAAAAAAAAACAA
Organism: Schistosoma haematobium; assembly: GCF_000699445.3. Taxonomy (NCBI): domain Eukaryota; kingdom Metazoa; phylum Platyhelminthes; class Trematoda; order Strigeidida; family Schistosomatidae; genus Schistosoma; species Schistosoma haematobium. The sequence continues at coordinate 57,266,148 of NC_067195.1, read as the reverse complement.
AAAAAAATAACTAGATATATGACCGAGCGCCAACAACCAATGTGGGCAGACAATCGTGATGTTGGCATGAAGGACACCTCGTGCTGTGTCGGCGCCCAGTTATCGATGTGGTCCGGCAGCCCCACCAAATCACACTAGTCTGGTATCGATAACTGACAGGGAACAGGACCGATTGTGGTGTGTATAGCGTTGGTCGAACATATCCTCCACTCGCACAAATCGATGCCAGCTCAAGTGTCACGAAGTGGATCTGCTGTGACATCCGTCATATGCACCACGACACACGGACAGTCAAACAACAAGCTGAGTGTCTACTGCGTACCGGGAATTCGGTCAGCTCCACCCAGTCGCACCATCAACACGAGTGGAGTGGCGGACGATGTCGGAGACACGCACACACAGCGTGCGTCGGGTCGGAACCGTCTGTCCGAACTGGCAGTATGTGGATGGCACGAGGTGTGCTTTCACCACATATGACTGAGTAGATTGAGTCTTTCAAAAGCGCCCATCCCGGGCGGGACTCGAACCCGCAACCTCCGGAATAGAAGTCCGACGCGCTATCCATTGCGCCACCGGGACGCCGCTTTATGCCCACTTGCACTCATCACACACAACACACCACACTAACAAGCACAAACTAATCAACTACTACTACTACTACTAATACTAATACTAACACTACTACTAACACCACTACTAACACTACCACTACCACTACCACTACCACCAATACTACACCTAATTATACTATTTTCACTACTACCAATAATACTAGCAGTACTAGTACTAATACTAATATTATCAATAATAATGCCACCAATTCTACTACCAATATCAATATCAACACCACTTCTCATACACCTACGCCAACACAACAAACAGTCTACACACTGCCTACACTATCACCAATCCATACATCCTCCACTACTCTTCTCAACCGCAATGTCTGTCGAAGTATACGTCCGATTGCACAACAATACAAGTTGCCTTGTCACCAGTGCATAAGTATTTATGTGTGTGCTTACTTACACTGAACAATCAATCTTGTAATATACATTCACTTGAGCACTTCCATCAAACTACCCGTCTGCTGAGACAAATCTCTCTTCTTTTCAGCAATTCCAAATGATCTCTATTAAATTATCAAGTGGAGATTGTGATCTTGTGATTTCTATGTCAGCTACAATAATCAGTCTAATCCGACCCTCAAACCACCTGCCATCGACCAATGACGAACAATCACTGTCGGTTCACACGTGCTGATGACAGACAGTTGTGTGCGTCAGCGCACACTCATCATGTGTGCAGACATTCGTGATGTTGGCTTGAAGGACACCTCGTGCTGTGTCGGCGCCCAGTTATCGATGTGGTCCGGCAGCCCCACCAAATCACACTAGTCTGGTATCGATAACTGACAGGGAACAGGACCGATTGTGGTGTGTATAGCGTTGGTCGAACATATCCTCCACTCGCACAAATCGATGCCAGCTCAAGTGTCACGAAGTGGATCTGCTGTGACATCCGTCATATGCACCACGACACACGGACAGTCAAACAACAAGCTGAGTGTCTACTGCGTACCGGGAATTCGGTCAGCTCCACCCAGTCGCACCATCAACACGAGTGGAGTGGCGGACGATGTCGGAGACACGCACACACAGCGTGCGTCGGGTCGGAACCGTCTGTCCGAACTGGCAGTATGTGGATGGCACGAGGTGTGCTTTCACCACATATGACTGAGTAGATTGAGTCTTTCAAAGCGCCCATCCCGGGCGGGACTCGAACCCGCAACCTCCGGAATAGAAGTCCGACGCGCTATCCATTGCGCCACCGGGACGCCGCTTTATGCCCACTTGCACTCATCACACACAACACACCACACTAACAAGCACAAACTAATCAACTACTACTACTACTACTAATACTAATACTAACACTACTACTAACACCACTACTAACACTACCACTACCACTACCACTACCACCAATACTACACCTAATTATACTATTTTCACTACTACCAATAATACTAGCAGTACTAGTACTAATACTAATATTATCAATAATAATGCCACCAATTCTACTACCAATATCAATATCAACACCACTTCTCATACACCTACGCCAACACAACAAACAGTCTACACACTGCCTACACTATCACCAATCCATACATCCTCCACTACTCTTCTCAACCGCAATGTCTGTCGAAGTATACGTCCGATTGCACAACAATACAAGTTGCCTTGTCACCAGTGCATAAGTATTTATGTGTGTGCTTACTTACACTGAACAATCAATCTTGTAATATACATTCACTTGAGCACTTCCATCAAACTACCCGTCTGCTGAGACAAATCTCTCTTCTTTTCAGCAATTCCAAATGATCTCTATTAAATTATCAAGTGGAGATTGTGATCTTGTGATTTCTATGTCAGCTACAATAATCAGTCTAATCCGACCCTCAAACCACCTGCCATCGACCAATGACGAACAATCACTGTCGGTTCACACGTGCTGATGACAGACAGTTGTGTGCGTCAGCGCACACTCATCATGTGTGCAGACATTCGTGATGTTGGCTTGAAGGACACCTCGTGCTGTGTCGGCGCCCAGTTATCGATGTGGTCCGGCAGCCCCACCAAATCACACTAGTCTGGTATCGATAACTGACAGGGAACAGGACCGATTGTGGTGTGTATAGCGTTGGTCGAACATATCCTCCACTCGCACAAATCGATGCCAGCTCAAGTGTCACGAAGTGGATCTGCTGTGACATCCGTCATATGCACCACGACACACGGACAGTCAAACAACAAGCTGAGTGTCTACTGCGTACCGGGAATTCGGTCAGCTCCACCCAGTCGCACCATCAACACGAGTGGAGTGGCGGACGATGTCGGAGACACGCACACACAGCGTGCGTCGGGTCGGAACCGTCTGTCCGAACTGGCAGTATGTGGATGGCACGAGGTGTGCTTTCACCACATATGACTGAGTAGATTGAGTCTTTCAAAAGCGCCCATCCCGGGCGGGACTCGAACCCGCAACCTCCGGAATAGAAGTCCGACGCGCTATCCATTGCGCCACCGGGACGCCGCTTTATGCCCACTTGCACTCATCACACACAACACACCACACTAACAAGCACAAACTAATCAACTACTACTACTACTACTAATACTAATACTAACACTACTACTAACACCACTACTAACACTACCACTACCACTACCACTACCACTACCACCAATACTACACCTAATTATACTATTTTCACTACTACCAATAATACTAGCAGTACTAGTACTAATACTAATATTATCAATAATAATGCCACCAATTCTACTACCAATATCAATATCAACACCACTTCTCATACACCTACGCCAACACAACAAACAGTCTACACACTGCCTACACTATCACCAATCCATACATCCTCCACTACTCTTCTCAACCGCAATGTCTGTCGAAGTATACGTCCGATTGCACAACAATACAAGTTGCCTTGTCACCAGTGCATAAGTATTTATGTGTGTGCTTACTTACACTGAACAATCAATCTTGTAATATACATTCACTTGAGCACTTCCATCAAACTACCCGTCTGCTGAGACAAATCTCTCTTCTTTTCAGCAATTCCAAATGATCTCTATTAAATTATCAAGTGGAGATTGTGATCTTGTGATTTCTATGTCAGCTACAATAATCAGTCTAATCCGACCCTCAAACCACCTGCCATCGACCAATGACGAACAATCACTGTCGGTTCACACGTGCTGATGACAGACAGTTGTGTGCGTCAGCGCACACTCATCATGTGTGCAGACATTCGTGATGTTGGCTTGAAGGACACCTCGTGCTGTGTCGGCGCCCAGTTATCGATGTGGTCCGGCAGCCCCACCAAATCACACTAGTCTGGTATCGATAACTGACAGGGAACAGGACCGATTGTGGTGTGTATAGCGTTGGTCGAACATATCCTCCACTCGCACAAATCGATGCCAGCTCAAGTGTCACGAAGTGGATCTGCTGTGACATCCGTCATATGCACCACGACACACGGACAGTCAAACAACAAGCTGAGTGTCTACTGCGTACCGGGAATTCGGTCAGCTCCACCCAGTCGCACCATCAACACGAGTGGAGTGGCGGACGATGTCGGAGACACGCACACACAGCGTGCGTCGGGTCGGAACCGTCTGTCCGAACTGGCAGTGTGTGGATGGCACGAGGTGTGCTTTCACCACATATGACTGAGTAGATTGAGTCTTTCAAAAGCGCCCATCCCGGGCGGGACTCGAACCCGCAACCTCCGGAATAGAAGTCCGACGCGCTATCCATTGCGCCACCGGGACGCCGCTTTATGCCCACTTGCACTCATCACACACAACACACCACACTAACAAGCACAAACTAATCAACTACTACTACTACTACTAATACTAATACTAACACTACTACTAACACCACTACTAACACTACCACTACCACTACCACTACCACTACCACCAATACTACACCTAATTATACTATTTTCACTACTACCAATAATACTAGCAGTACTAGTACTAATACTAATATTATCAATAATAATGCCACCAATTCTACTACCAATATCAATATCAACACCACTTCTCATACACCTACGCCAACACAACAAACAGTCTACACACTGCCTACACTATCACCAATCCATACATCCTCCACTACTCTTCTCAACCGCAATGTCTGTCGAAGTATACGTCCGATTGCACAACAATACAAGTTGCCTTGTCACCAGTGCATAAGTATTTATGTGTGTGCTTACTTACACTGAACAATCAATCTTGTAATATACATTCACTTGAGCACTTCCATCAAACTACCCGTCTGCTGAGACAAATCTCTCTTCTTTTCAGCAATTCCAAATGATCTCTATTAAATTATCAAGTGGAGATTGTGATCTTGTGATTTCTATGTCAGCTACAATAATCAGTCTAATCCGACCCTCAAACCACCTGCCATCGACCAATGACGAACAATCACTGTCGGTTCACACGTGCTGATGACAGACAGTTGTGTGCGTCAGCGCACACTCATCATGTGTGCAGACATTCGTGATGTTGGCTTGAAGGACACCTCGTGCTGTGTCGGCGCCCAGTTATCGATGTGGTCCGGCAGCCCCACCAAATCACACTAGTCTGGTATCGATAACTGACAGGGAACAGGACCGATTGTGGTGTGTATAGCGTTGGTCGAACATATCCTCCACTCGCACAAATCGATGCCAGCTCAAGTGTCACGAAGTGGATCTGCTGTGACATCCGTCATATGCACCACGACACACGGACAGTCAAACAACAAGCTGAGTGTCTACTGCGTACCGGGAATTCGGTCAGCTCCACCCAGTCGCACCATCAACACGAGTGGAGTGGCGGACGATGTCGGAGACACGCACACACAGCGTGCGTCGGGTCGGAACCGTCTGTCCGAACTGGCAGTGTGTGGATGGCACGAGGTGTGCTTTCACCACATATGACTGAGTAGATTGAGTCTTTCAAAGCGCCCATCCCGGGCGGGACTCGAACCCGCAACCTCCGGAATAGAAGTCCGACGCGCTATCCATTGCGCCACCGGGACGCCGCTTTATGCCCACTTGCACTCATCACACACAACACACCACACTAACAAGCACAAACTAATCAACTACTACTACTACTACTATACTAATACTAACACTACTACTAACACCACTACTAACACTACCACTACCACCAATACTACACCTAATTATACTATTTTCACTACTACCAATAATACTAGCAGTACTAGTACTAATACTAATATTATCAATAATAATGCCACCAATTCTACTACCAATATCAATATCAACACCACTTCTCATACACCTACGCCAACACAACAAACAGTCTACACACTGCCTACACTATCACCAATCCATACATCCTCCACTACTCTTCTCAACCGCAATGTCTGTCGAAGTATACGTCCGATTGCACAACAATACAAGTTGCCTTGTCACCAGTGCATAAGTATTTATGTGTGTGCTTACTTACACTGAACAATCAATCTTGTAATATACATTCACTTGAGCACTTCCATCAAACTACCCGTCTGCTGAGACAAATCTCTCTTCTTTTCAGCAATTCCAAATGATCTCTATTAAATTATCAAGTGGAGATTGTGATCTTGTGATTTCTATGTCAGCTACAATAATCAGTCTAATCCGACCCTCAAACCACCTGCCATCGACCAATGACGAACAATCACTGTCGGTTCACACGTGCTGATGACAGACAGTTGTGTGCGTCAGCGCACACTCATCATGTGTGCAGACATTCGTGATGTTGGCTTGAAGGACACCTCGTGCTGTGTCGGCGCCCAGTTATCGATGTGGTCCGGCAGCCCCACCAAATCACACTAGTCTGGTATCGATAACTGACAGGGAACAGGACCGATTGTGGTGTGTATAGCGTTGGTCGAACATATCCTCCACTCGCACAAATCGATGCCAGCTCAAGTGTCACGAAGTGGATCTGCTGTGACATCCGTCATATGCACCACGACACACGGACAGTCAAACAACAAGCTGAGTGTCTACTGCGTACCGGGAATTCGGTCAGCTCCACCCAGTCGCACCATCAACACGAGTGGAGTGGCGGACGATGTCGGAGACACGCACACACAGCGTGCGTCGGGTCGGAACCGTCTGTCCGAACTGGCAGTGTGTGGATGGCACGAGGTGTGCTTTCACCACATATGACTGAGTAGATTGAGTCTTTCAAAGCGCCCATCCCGGGCGGGACTCGAACCCGCAACCTCCGGAATAGAAGTCCGACGCGCTATCCATTGCGCCACCGGGACGCCGCTTTATGCCCACTTGCACTCATCACACACAACACACCACACTAACAAGCACAAACTAATCAACTACTACTACTACTACTAATACTAATACTAACACTACTACTAACACCACTACTAACACTACCACTACCACTACCACTACCACCAATACTACACCTAATTATACTATTTTCACTACTACCAATAATACTAGCAGTACTAGTACTAATACTAATATTATCAATAATAATGCCACCAATTCTACTACCAATATCAATATCAACACCACTTCTCATACACCTACGCCAACACAACAAACAGTCTACACACTGCCTACACTATCACCAATCCATACATCCTCCACTACTCTTCTCAACCGCAATGTCTGTCGAAGTATACGTCCGATTGCACAACAATACAAGTTGCCTTGTCACCAGTGCATAAGTATTTATGTGTGTGCTTACTTACACTGAACAATCAATCTTGTAATATACATTCACTTGAGCACTTCCATCAAACTACCCGTCTGCTGAGACAAATCTCTCTTCTTTTCAGCAATTCCAAATGATCTCTATTAAATTATCAAGTGGAGATTGTGATCTTGTGATTTCTATGTCAGCTACAATAATCAGTCTAATCCGACCCTCAAACCACCTGCCATCGACCAATGACGAACAATCACTGTCGGTTCACACGTGCTGATGACAGACAGTTGTGTGCGTCAGCGCACACTCATCATGTGTGCAGACATTCGTGATGTTGGCTTGAAGGACACCTCGTGCTGTGTCGGCGCCCAGTTATCGATGTGGTCCGGCAGCCCCACCAAATCACACTAGTCTGGTATCGATAACTGACAGGGAACAGGACCGATTGTGGTGTGTATAGCGTTGGTCGAACATATCCTCCACTCGCACAAATCGATGCCAGCTCAAGTGTCACGAAGTGGATCTGCTGTGACATCCGTCATATGCACCACGACACACGGACAGTCAAACAACAAGCTGAGTGTCTACTGCGTACCGGGAATTCGGTCAGCTCCACCCAGTCGCACCATCAACACGAGTGGAGTGGCGGACGATGTCGGAGACACGCACACACAGCGTGCGTCGGGTCGGAACCGTCTGTCCGAACTGGCAGTGTGTGGATGGCACGAGGTGTGCTTTCACCACATATGACTGAGTAGATTGAGTCTTTCAAAAGCGCCCATCCCGGGCGGGACTCGAACCCGCAACCTCCGGAATAGAAGTCCGACGCGCTATCCATTGCGCCACCGGGACGCCGCTTTATGCCCACTTGCACTCATCACACACAACACACCACACTAACAAGCACAAACTAATCAACTACTACTACTACTACTAATACTAATACTAACACTACTACTAACACCACTACTAACACTACCACTACCACTACCACTACCACCAATACTACACCTAATTATACTATTTTCACTACTACCAATAATACTAGCAGTACTAGTACTAATACTAATATTATCAATAATAATGCCACCAATTCTACTACCAATATCAATATCAACACCACTTCTCATACACCTACGCCAACACAACAAACAGTCTACACACTGCCTACACTATCACCAATCCATACATCCTCCACTACTCTTCTCAACCGCAATGTCTGTCGAAGTATACGTCCGATTGCACAACAATACAAGTTGCCTTGTCACCAGTGCATAAGTATTTATGTGTGTGCTTACTTACACTGAACAATCAATCTTGTAATATACATTCACTTGAGCACTTCCATCAAACTACCCGTCTGCTGAGACAAATCTCTCTTCTTTTCAGCAATTCCAAATGATCTCTATTAAATTATCAAGTGGAGATTGTGATCTTGTGATTTCTATGTCAGCTACAATAATCAGTCTAATCCGACCCTCAAACCACCTGCCATCGACCAATGACGAACAATCACTGTCGGTTCACACGTGCTGATGACAGACAGTTGTGTGCGTCAGCGCACACTCATCATGTGTGCAGACATTCGTGATGTTGGCTTGAAGGACACCTCGTGCTGTGTCGGCGCCCAGTTATCGATGTGGTCCGGCAGCCCCACCAAATCACACTAGTCTGGTATCGATAACTGACAGGGAACAGGACCGATTGTGGTGTGTATAGCGTTGGTCGAACATATCCTCCACTCGCACAAATCGATGCCAGCTCAAGTGTCACGAAGTGGATCTGCTGTGACATCCGTCATATGCACCACGACACACGGACAGTCAAACAACAAGCTGAGTGTCTACTGCGTACCGGGAATTCGGTCAGCTCCACCCAGTCGCACCATCAACACGAGTGGAGTGGCGGACGATGTCGGAGACACGCACACACAGCGTGCGTCGGGTCGGAACCGTCTGTCCGAACTGGCAGTGTGTGGATGGCACGAGGTGTGCTTTCACCACATATGACTGAGTAGATTGAGTCTTTCAAAGCGCCCATCCCGGGCGGGACTCGAACCCGCAACCTCCGGAATAGAAGTCCGACGCGCTATCCATTGCGCCACCGGGACGCCGCTTTATGCCCACTTGCACTCATCACACACAACACACCACACTAACAAGCACAAACTAATCAACTACTACTACTACTACTAATACTAATACTAACACTACTACTAACACCACTACTAACACTACCACTACCACTACCACTACCACCAATACTACACCTAATTATACTATTTTCACTACTACCAATAATACTAGCAGTACTAGTACTAATACTAATATTATCAATAATAATGCCACCAATTCTACTACCAATATCAATATCAACACCACTTCTCATACACCTACGCCAACACAACAAACAGTCTACACACTGCCTACACTATCACCAATCCATACATCCTCCACTACTCTTCTCAACCGCAATGTCTGTCGAAGTATACGTCCGATTGCACAACAATACAAGTTGCCTTGTCACCAGTGCATAAGTATTTATGTGTGTGCTTACTTACACTGAACAATCAATCTTGTAATATACATTCACTTGAGCACTTCCATCAAACTACCCGTCTGCTGAGACAAATCTCTCTTCTTTTCAGCAATTCCAAATGATCTCTATTAAATTATCAAGTGGAGATTGTGATCTTGTGATTTCTATGTCAGCTACAATAATCAGTCTAATCCGACCCTCAAACCACCTGCCATCGACCAATGACGAACAATCACTGTCGGTTCACACGTGCTGATGACAGACAGTTGTGTGCGTCAGCGCACACTCATCATGTGTGCAGACATTCGTGATGTTGGCTTGAAGGACACCTCGTGCTGTGTCGGCGCCCAGTTATCGATGTGGTCCGGCAGCCCCACCAAATCACACTAGTCTGGTATCGATAACTGACAGGGAACAGGACCGATTGTGGTGTGTATAGCGTTGGTCGAACATATCCTCCACTCGCACAAATCGATGCCAGCTCAAGTGTCACGAAGTGGATCTGCTGTGACATCCGTCATATGCACCACGACACACGGACAGTCAAACAACAAGCTGAGTGTCTACTGCGTACCGGGAATTCGGTCAGCTCCACCCAGTCGCACCATCAACACGAGTGGAGTGGCGGACGATGTCGGAGACACGCACACACAGCGTGCGTCGGGTCGGAACCGTCTGTCCGAACTGGCAGTGTGTGGATGGCACGAGGTGTGCTTTCACCACATATGACTGAGTAGATTGAGTCTTTCAAAGCGCCCATCCCGGGCGGGACTCGAACCCGCAACCTCCGGAATAGAAGTCCGACGCGCTATCCATTGCGCCACCGGGACGCCGCTTTATGCCCACTTGCACTCATCACACACAACACACCACACTAACAAGCACAAACTAATCAACTACTACTACTACTACTAATACTAATACTAACACTACTACTAACACCACTACTAACACTACCACTACCACTACCACTACCACTACCACCAATACTACACCTAATTATACTATTTTCACTACTACCAATAATACTAGCAGTACTAGTACTAATACTAATATTATCAATAATAATGCCACCAATTCTACTACCAATATCAATATCAACACCACTTCTCATACACCTACGCCAACACAACAAACAGTCTACACACTGCCTACACTATCACCAATCCATACATCCTCCACTACTCTTCTCAACCGCAATGTCTGTCGAAGTATACGTCCGATTGCACAACAATACAAGTTGCCTTGTCACCAGTGCATAAGTATTTATGTGTGTGCTTACTTACACTGAACAATCAATCTTGTAATATACATTCACTTGAGCACTTCCATCAAACTACCCGTCTGCTGAGACAAATCTCTCTTCTTTTCAGCAATTCCAAATGATCTCTATTAAATTATCAAGTGGAGATTGTGATCTTGTGATTTCTATGTCAGCTACAATAATCAGTCTAATCCGACCCTCAAACCACCTGCCATCGACCAATGACGAACAATCACTGTCGGTTCACACGTGCTGATGACAGACAGTTGTGTGCGTCAGCGCACACTCATCATGTGTGCAGACATTCGTGATGTTGGCTTGAAGGACACCTCGTGCTGTGTCGGCGCCCAGTTATCGATGTGGTCCGGCAGCCCCACCAAATCACACTAGTCTGGTATCGATAACTGACAGGGAACAGGACCGATTGTGGTGTGTATAGCGTTGGTCGAACATATCCTCCACTCGCACAAATCGATGCCAGCTCAAGTGTCACGAAGTGGATCTGCTGTGACATCCGTCATATGCACCACGACACACGGACAGTCAAACAACAAGCTGAGTGTCTACTGCGTACCGGGAATTCGGTCAGCTCCACCCAGTCGCACCATCAACACGAGTGGAGTGGCGGACGATGTCGGAGACACGCACACACAGCGTGCGTCGGGTCGGAACCGTCTGTCCGAACTGGCAGTGTGTGGATGGCACGAGGTGTGCTTTCACCACATATGACTGAGTAGATTGAGTCTTTCAAAGCGCCCATCCCGGGCGGGACTCGAACCCGCAACCTCCGGAATAGAAGTCCGACGCGCTATCCATTGCGCCACCGGGACGCCGCTTTATGCCCACTTGCACTCATCACACACAACACACCACACTAACAAGCACAAACTAATCAACTACTACTACTACTAATACTAATACTAACACTACTACTAACACCACTACTAACACTACCACTACCACTACCACTACCACCAATACTACACCTAATTATACTATTTTCACTACTACCAATAATACTAGCAGTACTAGTACTAATACTAATATTATCAATAATAATGCCACCAATTCTACTACCAATATCAATATCAACACCACTTCTCATACACCTACGCCAACACAACAAACAGTCTACACACTGCCTACACTATCACCAATCCATACATCCTCCACTACTCTTCTCAACCGCAATGTCTGTCGAAGTATACGTCCGATTGCACAACAATACAAGTTGCCTTGTCACCAGTGCATAAGTATTTATGTGTGTGCTTACTTACACTGAACAATCAATCTTGTAATATACATTCACTTGAGCACTTCCATCAAACTACCCGTCTGCTGAGACAAATCTCTCTTCTTTTCAGCAATTCCAAATGATCTCTATTAAATTATCAAGTGGAGATTGTGATCTTGTGATTTCTATGTCAGCTACAATAATCAGTCTAATCCGACCCTCAAACCACCTGCCATCGACCAATGACGAACAATCACTGTCGGTTCACACGTGCTGATGACAGACAGTTGTGTGCGTCAGCGCACACTCATCATGTGTGCAGACATTCGTGATGTTGGCTTGAAGGACACCTCGTGCTGTGTCGGCGCCCAGTTATCGATGTGGTCCGGCAGCCCCACCAAATCACACTAGTCTGGTATCGATAACTGACAGGGAACAGGACCGATTGTGGTGTGTATAGCGTTGGTCGAACATATCCTCCACTCGCACAAATCGATGCCAGCTCAAGTGTCACGAAGTGGATCTGCTGTGACATCCGTCATATGCACCACGACACACGGACAGTCAAACAACAAGCTGAGTGTCTACTGCGTACCGGGAATTCGGTCAGCTCCACCCAGTCGCACCATCAACACGAGTGGAGTGGCGGACGATGTCGGAGACACGCACACACAGCGTGCGTCGGGTCGGAACCGTCTGTCCGAACTGGCAGTGTGTGGATGGCACGAGGTGTGCTTTCACCACATATGACTGAGTAGATTGAGTCTTTCAAAGCGCCCATCCCGGGCGGGACTCGAACCCGCAACCTCCGGAATAGAAGTCCGACGCGCTATCCATTGCGCCACCGGGACGCCGCTTTATGCCCACTTGCACTCATCACACACAACACACCACACTAACAAGCACAAACTAATCAACTACTACTACTACTAATACTAATACTAACACTACTACTAACACCACTACTAACACTACCACTACCACTACCACTACCACCAATACTACACCTAATTATACTATTTTCACTACTACCAATAATACTAGCAGTACTAGTACTAATACTAATATTATCAATAATAATGCCACCAATTCTACTACCAATATCAATATCAACACCACTTCTCATACACCTACGCCAACACAACAAACAGTCTACACACTGCCTACACTATCACCAATCCATACATCCTCCACTACTCTTCTCAACCGCAATGTCTGTCGAAGTATACGTCCGATTGCACAACAATACAAGTTGCCTTGTCACCAGTGCATAAGTATTTATGTGTGTGCTTACTTACACTGAACAATCAATCTTGTAATATACATTCACTTGAGCACTTCCATCAAACTACCCGTCTGCTGAGACAAATCTCTCTTCTTTTCAGCAATTCCAAATGATCTCTATTAAATTATCAAGTGGAGATTGTGATCTTGTGATTTCTATGTCAGCTACAATAATCAGTCTAATCCGACCCTCAAACCACCTGCCATCGACCAATGACGAACAATCACTGTCGGTTCACACGTGCTGATGACAGACAGTTGTGTGCGTCAGCGCACACTCATCATGTGTGCAGACATTCGTGATGTTGGCTTGAAGGACACCTCGTGCTGTGTCGGCGCCCAGTTATCGATGTGGTCCGGCAGCCCCACCAAATCACACTAGTCTGGTATCGATAACTGACAGGGAACAGGACCGATTGTGGTGTGTATAGCGTTGGTCGAACATATCCTCCACTCGCACAAATCGATGCCAGCTCAAGTGTCACGAAGTGGATCTGCTGTGACATCCGTCATATGCACCACGACACACGGACAGTCAAACAACAAGCTGAGTGTCTACTGCGTACCGGGAATTCGGTCAGCTCCACCCAGTCGCACCATCAACACGAGTGGAGTGGCGGACGATGTCGGAGACACGCACACACAGCGTGCGTCGGGTCGGAACCGTCTGTCCGAACTGGCAGTGTGTGGATGGCACGAGGTGTGCTTTCACCACATATGACTGAGTAGATTGAGTCTTTCAAAGCGCCCATCCCGGGTGGGACTCGAACCCGCAACCTCCAGAATAGAAGTCCGACGCGCTATCCATTGCGCCACCGGGACGCCGCTTTATGCCCACTTGCACTCATTACAAACAACACACCACACTAACAAGCACAAACCAATAATTTTCTACAAAGATTACCCGTAACAGTACCACAATACTTGATCTAATCATGCTGTATTTATGACTTTATATTCTACAAGATTTTTACACTGTGCCATTTTCTATGCTTCACTGCAAAATTAAATACACCGTAGCAATCGATCGATTACAGTGTCACGTAAACACGAACGGACGGCCTAGAGTCTCGATTGGTCTCGCTCCCTGTCTAGCCCAGTCAGTTGAGTCCAGAACACAAGCCACAGCCTCGGAGATATGAATCATTATATTTCAAACATACTCTATTTATATACTAACCAAGCATACCACATCGTACCATAAAAATAGAAAACAACATTTTGTACAATACTCAACAAGTGAACAGATATCGACCAATAGGAAATGTGCATTTAAAGTCCAAGGACACCATTGGACTTAACATGATAATTATTGGTCTATTCCTCCGCATCCACAACACCTCCCCTTTTTTTTGAAGATCCGGAGTTGATATCCGGATTTTGAAATTTTCTGGGTTCATCCTCCCCCACGAAATAATGTTGGGTCCTCATATTCCCAAGTTAGAATTAATTTGACTTTATTTAACACATAATTGTCACATGGAACAGAGAAGTCACTAAAAGTGATTAAGTAGTGTGGACCAACGTCGCTTGATATGAGGTCATCAACGTTCGATTCTTCTGGAACATTATCATAGAATTCCTTGAAAATCTCATTTGTGGATAGTTGATCACTGGGATAATTAACATCCATCAAAATTGTATTAAATTTCTGATCATCATTTGGTGCATTTAACACATTTTCTGGTACAAGAGGATCTAGATAATAAGATTCATCAGAATCTCCTGTTGTTGACTGATGAGGACCGTTTGGAGCAGCTAGACTCAGTATACTGCACGATTTGTTTCCTGTTTCCTTGTGAGAGGGTACTGTAATTAATTTATGAGCATTTAATAAGAGATCTTCTTCCTGTGAGCTGGGTACATCACTGTCTGTACACGTTTCAGGAACAGTGGGATTTGAACCCACGACAGGGAATGTTTCTGAATTTGACATTTCTGGACAACTGGGCGGATCATGAATAACTGTCTCGTTTACATCACTGGTCGTCCGGGATTCACAGAGGCTTTTATAGGCAGCTTCATATGTTCTGCAGTTGTCTTCCAGCTCAGTCTGCAGATGAGAAATGAAATTACCAACTTCTGTTGCATCTCCGAAACATGGAAGATTTACCGACAGTGTGCGTAACTTTTCTAAAACATTTAACTGGCTATTTTTGAAACACTGCTGTTGTTGCTCAAGTAGAAGCTGTAATTCACCGGAAAAGGTAGTCATTTTTTCTTTTCTGCACCAGCAATGAAAATTAACTGTAGGGATAATGACAAATGTTGCTGAAGGACGCTGATGATAAATCTGGACTCTGATTGGTCGAAACAATTAGCCTGAATCTCGTCCAATTACAAGGTTCAAAATTTTTCTCCACCCCGTCGCCAATTGTTATGACTTTAGGTTGCCAATTGTTGTAACGGGTGAGACTGCAGGTTTTGATACGCAGCGTTTATATCGATCGATTACAGTGACACGTAAACACGAACGGACGGCCTAGAGTCTCGATTGGTCTCGCTCCCTGTCTAGCCCAGTCAGTTGAGTCCAGAACACAAGCCACAGCCTCGGAGATATGAATCATTATATTTCAAACATACTCTATTTATATACTAACCAAGCATACCACATCGTACCATAAAAATAGAAAACAACATTTTGTACAATACTCAACAAGTGAACAGATATCGACCAATAGGAAATGTGCATTTAAAGTCCAAGGACACCATTGGACTTAACATGATAATTATTGGTCTATTCCTCCGCATCCACAACACCTCCCCTTTTTTTTGAAGATCCGGAGTTGATATCCGGATTTTGAAATTTTCTGGGTTCATCCTCCCCCACGAAATAATGTTGGGTCCTCATATTCCCAAGTTAGAATTAATTTGACTTTATTTAACACATAATTGTCACATGGAACAGAGAAGTCACTAAAAGTGATTAAGTAGTGTGGACCAACGTCGCTTGATATGAGGTCATCAACGTTCGATTCTTCTGGAACATTATCATAGAATTCCTTGAAAATCTCATTTGTGGATAGTTGATCACTGGGATAATTAACATCCATCAAAATTGTATTAAACTTCTGATCATCATTTGGTGCATTTAACACATTTTCTGGTACAAGAGGATCTAGATAATAAGATTCATCAGAATCTCCTGTTGTTGACTGATGAGGACCGTTTGGAGCAGCTAGACTCAGTATACTGCACGATTTGTTTCCTGTTTCCTTGTGAGAGGGTACTGTAATTAATTTATGAGCATTTAATAAGAGATCTTCTTCCTGTGAGCTGGGTACATCACTGTCTGTACACGTTTCAGGAACAGTGGGATTTGAACCCACGACAGGGAATGTTTCTGAATTTGACATTTCTGGACAACTGGGCGGATCATGAATAACTGTCTCGTTTACATCACTGGTCGTCCGGGATTCACAGAGGCTTTTATAGGCAGCTTCATATGTTCTGCAGTTGTCTTCCAGCTCAGTCTGCAGATGAGAAATGAAATTACCAACTTCTGTTGCATCTCCGAAACATGGAAGATTTACCGACAGTGTGCGTAACTTTTCTAAAACATTTAACTGGCTATTTTTGAAACACTGCTGTTGTTGCTCAAGTAGAAGCTGTAATTCACCGGAAAAGGTAGTCATTTTTTCTTTTCTGCACCAGCAATGAAAATTAACTGTAGGGATAATGACAAATGTTGCTGAAGGACGCTGATGATAAATCTGGACTCTGATTGGTCGAAACAATTAGCCTGAATCTCGTCCAATTACAAGGTTCAAAATTTTTCTCCACCCCGTCGCCAATTGTTATGACTTTAGGTTGCCAATTGTTGTAACGGGTGAGACTGCAGGTTTTGATACGCAGCGTTTATATCGATCGATTACAGTGACACGTAAACACGAACGGACGGCCTAGAGTCTCGATTGGTCTCGCTCCCCTGTCTAGCCCAGTCAGTTGAGTCCAGAACACAAGCCACAGCCTCGGAGATATGAATCATTATATTTCAAACATACTCTATTTATATACTAACCAAGCATACCACATCGTACCATAAAAATAGAAAACAACATTTTGTACAATACTCAACAAGTGAACAGATATCGACCAATAGGAAATGTGCATTTAAAGTCCAAGGACACCATTGGACTTAACATGATAATTATTGGTCTATTCCTCCGCATCCACAACACCTCCCCTTTTTTTTGAAGATCCGGAGTTGATATCCGGATTTTGAAATTTTCTGGGTTCATCCTCCCCCACGAAATAATGTTGGGTCCTCATATTCCCAAGTTAGAATTAATTTGACTTTATTTAACACATAATTGTCACATGGAACAGAGAAGTCACTAAAAGTGATTAAGTAGTGTGGACCAACGTCGCTTGATATGAGGTCATCAACGTTCGATTCTTCTGGAACATTATCATAGAATTCCTTGAAAATCTCATTTGTGGATAGTTGATCACTGGGATAATTAACATCCATCAAAATTGTATTAAACTTCTGATCATCATTTGGTGCATTTAACACATTTTCTGGTACAAGAGGATCTAGATAATAAGATTCATCAGAATCTCCTGTTGTTGACTGATGAGGACCGTTTGGAGCAGCTAGACTCAGTATACTGCACGATTTGTTTCCTGTTTCCTTGTGAGAGGGTACTGTAATTAATTTATGAGCATTTAATAAGAGATCTTCTTCCTGTGAGCTGGGTACATCACTGTCTGTACACGTTTCAGGAACAGTGGGATTTGAACCCACGACAGGGAATGTTTCTGAATTTGACATTTCTGGACAACTGGGCGGATCATGAATAACTGTCTCGTTTACATCACTGGTCGTCCGGGATTCACAGAGGCTTTTATAGGCAGCTTCATATGTTCTGCAGTTGTCTTCCAGCTCAGTCTGCAGATGAGAAATGAAATTACCAACTTCTGTTGCATCTCCGAAACATGGAAGATTTACCGACAGTGTGCGTAACTTTTCTAAAACATTTAACTGGCTATTTTTGAAACACTGCTGTTGTTGCTCAAGTAGAAGCTGTAATTCACCGGAAAAGGTAGTCATTTTTTCTTTTCTGCACCAGCAATGAAAATTAACTGTAGGGATAATGACAAATGTTGCTGAAGGACGCTGATGATAAATCTGGACTCTGATTGGTCGAAACAATTAGCCTGAATCTCGTCCAATTACAAGGTTCAAAATTTTTCTCCATCCCCGTCGCCAATTGTTATGACTTTAGGTTGCCAATTGTTGTAACGGGTGAGACTGCAGGTTTTGATACGCAGCGTTTATATCGATCGATTACAGTGACACGTAAACACGAACGGACGGCCTAGAGTCTCGATTGGTCTCGCTCCCTGTCTAGCCCAGTCAGTTGAGTCCAGAACACAAGCCACAGCCTCGGAGATATGAATCATTATATTTCAAACATACTCTATTTATATACTAACCAAGCATACCACATCGTACCATAAAAATAGAAAACAACATTTTGTACAATACTCAACAAGTGAACAGATATCGACCAATAGGAAATGTGCATTTAAAGTCCAAGGACACCATTGGACTTAACATGATAATTATTGGTCTATTCCTCCGCATCCACAACACCTCCCTTTTTTTTTGAAGATCCGGAGTTGATATCCGGATTTTGAAATTTTCTGGGTTCATCCTCCCCCACGAAATAATGTTGGGTCCTCATATTCCCAAGTTAGAATTAATTTGACTTTATTTAACACATAATTGTCACATGGAACAGAGAAGTCACTAAAAGTGATTAAGTAGTGTGGACCAACGTCGCTTGATATGAGGTCATCAACGTTCGATTCTTCTGGAACATTATCATAGAATTCCTTGAAAATCTCATTTGTGGATAGTTGATCACTGGGATAATTAACATCCATCAAAATTGTATTAAACTTCTGATCATCATTTGGTGCATTTAACACATTTTCTGGTACAAGAGGATCTAGATAATAAGATTCATCAGAATCTCCTGTTGTTGACTGATGAGGACCGTTTGGAGCAGCTAGACTCAGTATACTGCACGATTTGTTTCCTGTTTCCTTGTGAGAGGGTACTGTAATTAATTTATGAGCATTTAATAAGAGATCTTCTTCCTGTGAGCTGGGTACATCACTGTCTGTACACGTTTCAGGAACAGTGGGATTTGAACCCACGACAGGGAATGTTTCTGAATTTGACATTTCTGGACAACTGGGCGGATCATGAATAACTGTCTCGTTTACATCACTGGTCGTCCGGGATTCACAGAGGCTTTTATAGGCAGCTTCATATGTTCTGCAGTTGTCTTCCAGCTCAGTCTGCAGATGAGAAATGAAATTACCAACTTCTGTTGCATCTCCGAAACATGGAAGATTTACCGACAGTGTGCGTAACTTTTCTAAAACATTTAACTGGCTATTTTTGAAACACTGCTGTTGTTGCTCAAGTAGAAGCTGTAATTCACCGGAAAAGGTAGTCATTTTTTCTTTTCTGCACCAGCAATGAAAATTAACTGTAGGGATAATGACAAATGTTGCTGAAGGACGCTGATGATAAATCTGGACTCTGATTGGTCGAAACAATTAGCCTGAATCTCGTCCAATTACAAGGTTCAAAATTTTTCTCCACCCCGTCGCCAATTGTTATGACTTTAGGTTGCCAATTGTTGTAACGGGTGAGACTGCAGGTTTTGATACGCAGCGTTTATATCGATCGATTACAGTGACACGTAAACACGAACGGACGGCCTAGAGTCTCGATTGGTCTCGCTCCCCTGTCTAGCCCAGTCAGTTGAGTCCAGAACACAAGCCACAGCCTCGGAGATATGAATCATTATATTTCAAACATACTCTATTTATATACTAACCAAGCATACCACATCGTACCATAAAAATAGAAAACAACATTTTGTACAATACTCAACAAGTGAACAGATATCGACCAATAGGAAATGTGCATTTAAAGTCCAAGGACACCATTGGACTTAACATGATAATTATTGGTCTATTCCTCCGCATCCACAACACCTCCCCTTTTTTTGAAGATCCGGAGTTGATATCCGGATTTTGAAATTTTCTGGGTTCATCCTCCCCACGAAATAATGTTGGGTCCTCATATTCCCAAGTTAGAATTAATTTGACTTTATTTAACACATAATTGTCACATGGAACAGAGAAGTCACTAAAAGTGATTAAGTAGTGTGGACCAACGTCGCTTGATATGAGGTCATCAACGTTCGATTCTTCTGGAACATTATCATAGAATTCCTTGAAAATCTCATTTGTGGATAGTTGATCACTGGGATAATTAACATCCATCAAAATTGTATTAAACTTCTGATCATCATTTGGTGCATTTAACACATTTTCTGGTACAAGAGGATCTAGATAATAAGATTCATCAGAATCTCCTGTTGTTGACTGATGAGGACCGTTTGGAGCAGCTAGACTCAGTATACTGCACGATTTGTTTCCTGTTTCCTTGTGAGAGGGTACTGTAATTAATTTATGAGCATTTAATAAGAGATCTTCTTCCTGTGAGCTGGGTACATCACTGTCTGTACACGTTTCAGGAACAGTGGGATTTGAACCCACGACAGGGAATGTTTCTGAATTTGACATTTCTGGACAACTGGGCGGATCATGAATAACTGTCTCGTTTACATCACTGGTCGTCCGGGATTCACAGAGGCTTTTATAGGCAGCTTCATATGTTCTGCAGTTGTCTTCCAGCTCAGTCTGCAGATGAGAAATGAAATTACCAACTTCTGTTGCATCTCCGAAACATGGAAGATTTACCGACAGTGTGCGTAACTTTTCTAAAACATTTAACTGGCTATTTTTGAAACACTGCTGTTGTTGCTCAAGTAGAAGCTGTAATTCACCGGAAAAGGTAGTCATTTTTTCTTTTCTGCACCAGCAATGAAAATTAACTGTAGGGATAATGACAAATGTTGCTGAAGGACGCTGATGATAAATCTGGACTCTGATTGGTCGAAACAATTAGCCTGAATCTCGTCCAATTACAAGGTTCAAAATTTTTCTCCACCCCGTCGCCAATTGTTATGACTTTAGGTTGCCAATTGTTGTAACGGGTGAGACTGCAGGTTTTGATACGCAGCGTTTATATCGATCGATTACAGTGACACGTAAACACGAACGGACGGCCTAGAGTCTCGATTGGTCTCGCTCCCCTGTCTAGCCCAGTCAGTTGAGTCCAGAACACAAGCCACAGCCTCGGAGATATGAATCATTATATTTCAAACATACTCTATTTATATACTAACCAAGCATACCACATCGTACCATAAAAATAGAAAACAACATTTTGTACAATACTCAACAAGTGAACAGATATCGACCAATAGGAAATGTGCATTTAAAGTCCAAGGACACCATTGGACTTAACATGATAATTATTGGTCTATTCCTCCGCATCCACAACACCTCCCCTTTTTTTGAAGATCCGGAGTTGATATCCGGATTTTGAAATTTTCTGGGTTCATCCTCCCCACGAAATAATGTTGGGTCCTCATATTCCCAAGTTAGAATTAATTTGACTTTATTTAACACATAATTGTCACATGGAACAGAGAAGTCACTAAAAGTGATTAAGTAGTGTGGACCAACGTCGCTTGATATGAGGTCATCAACGTTCGATTCTTCTGGAACATTATCATAGAATTCCTTGAAAATCTCATTTGTGGATAGTTGATCACTGGGATAATTAACATCCATCAAAATTGTATTAAACTTCTGATCATCATTTGGTGCATTTAACACATTTTCTGGTACAAGAGGATCTAGATAATAAGATTCATCAGAATCTCCTGTTGTTGACTGATGAGGACCGTTTGGAGCAGCTAGACTCAGTATACTGCACGATTTGTTTCCTGTTTCCTTGTGAGAGGGTACTGTAATTAATTTATGAGCATTTAATAAGAGATCTTCTTCCTGTGAGCTGGGTACATCACTGTCTGTACACGTTTCAGGAACAGTGGGATTTGAACCCACGACAGGGAATGTTTCTGAATTTGACATTTCTGGACAACTGGGCGGATCATGAATAACTGTCTCGTTTACATCACTGGTCGTCCGGGATTCACAGAGGCTTTTATAGGCAGCTTCATATGTTCTGCAGTTGTCTTCCAGCTCAGTCTGCAGATGAGAAATGAAATTACCAACTTCTGTTGCATCTCCGAAACATGGAAGATTTACCGACAGTGTGCGTAACTTTTCTAAAACATTTAACTGGCTATTTTTGAAACACTGCTGTTGTTGCTCAAGTAGAAGCTGTAATTCACCGGAAAAGGTAGTCATTTTTTCTTTTCTGCACCAGCAATGAAAATTAACTGTAGGGATAATGACAAATGTTGCTGAAGGACGCTGATGATAAATCTGGACTCTGATTGGTCGAAACAATTAGCCTGAATCTCGTCCAATTACAAGGTTCAAAATTTTTCTCCACCCCGTCGCCAATTGTTATGACTTTAGGTTGCCAATTGTTGTAACGGGTGAGACTGCAGGTTTTGATACGCAGCGTTTATATCGATCGATTACAGTGACACGTAAACACGAACGGACGGCCTAGAGTCTCGATTGGTCTCGCTCCCCTGTCTAGCCCAGTCAGTTGAGTCCAGAACACAAGCCACAGCCTCGGAGATATGAATCATTATATTTCAAACATACTCTATTTATATACTAACCAAGCATACCACATCGTACCATAAAAATAGAAAACAACATTTTGTACAATACTCAACAAGTGAACAGATATCGACCAATAGGAAATGTGCATTTAAAGTCCAAGGACACCATTGGACTTAACATGATAATTATTGGTCTATTCCTCCGCATCCACAACACCTCCCCTTTTTTTTGAAGATCCGGAGTTGATATCCGGATTTTGAAATTTTCTGGGTTCATCCTCCCCCACGAAATAATGTTGGGTCCTCATATTCCCAAGTTAGAATTAATTTGACTTTATTTAACACATAATTGTCACATGGAACAGAGAAGTCACTAAAAGTGATTAAGTAGTGTGGACCAACGTCGCTTGATATGAGGTCATCAACGTTCGATTCTTCTGGAACATTATCATAGAATTCCTTGAAAATCTCATTTGTGGATAGTTGATCACTGGGATAATTAACATCCATCAAAATTGTATTAAACTTCTGATCATCATTTGGTGCATTTAACACATTTTCTGGTACAAGAGGATCTAGATAATAAGATTCATCAGAATCTCCTGTTGTTGACTGATGAGGACCGTTTGGAGCAGCTAGACTCAGTATACTGCACGATTTGTTTCATGTTTCCTTGTGAGAGGGTACTGTAATTAATTTATGAGCATTTAATAAGAGATCTTCTTCCTGTGAGCTGGGTACATCACTGTCTGTACACGTTTCAGGAACAGTGGGATTTGAACCCACGACAGGGAATGTTTCTGAATTTGACATTTCTGGACAACTGGGCGGATCATGAATAACTGTCTCGTTTACATCACTGGTCGTCCGGGATTCACAGAGGCTTTTATAGGCAGCTTCATATGTTCTGCAGTTGTCTTCCAGCTCAGTCTGCAGATGAGAAATGAAATTACCAACTTCTGTTGCATCTCCGAAACATGGAAGATTTACCGACAGTGTGCGTAACTTTTCTAAAACATTTAACTGGCTATTTTTGAAACACTGCTGTTGTTGCTCAAGTAGAAGCTGTAATTCACCGGAAAAGGTAGTCATTTTTTCTTTTCTGCACCAGCAATGAAAATTAACTGTAGGGATAATGACAAATGTTGCTGAAGGACGCTGATGATAAATCTGGACTCTGATTGGTCGAAACAATTAGCCTGAATCTCGTCCAATTACAAGGTTCAAAATTTTTCTCCACCCCGTCGCCAATTGTTATGACTTTAGGTTGCCAATTGTTGTAACGGGTGAGACTGCAGGTTTTGATACGCAGCGTTTATATCGATCGATTACAGTGACACGTAAACACGAACGGACGGCCTAGAGTCTCGATTGGTCTCGCTCCCTGTCTAGCCCAGTCAGTTGAGTCCAGAACACAAGCCACAGCCTCGGAGATATGAATCATTATATTTCAAACATACTCTATTTATATACTAACCAAGCATACCACATCGTACCATAAAAATAGAAAACAACATTTTGTACAATACTCAACAAGTGAACAGATATCGACCAATAGGAAATGTGCATTTAAAGTCCAAGGACACCATTGGACTTAACATGATAATTATTGGTCTATTCCTCCGCATCCACAACACCTCCCCTTTTTTTGAAGATCCGGAGTTGATATCCGGATTTTGAAATTTTCTGGGTTCATCCTCCCCACGAAATAATGTTGGGTCCTCATATTCCCAAGTTAGAATTAATTTGACTTTATTTAACACATAATTGTCACATGGAACAGAGAAGTCACTAAAAGTGATTAAGTAGTGTGGACCAACGTCGCTTGATATGAGGTCATCAACGTTCGATTCTTCTGGAACATTATCATAGAATTCCTTGAAAATCTCATTTGTGGATAGTTGATCACTGGGATAATTAACATCCATCAAAATTGTATTAAACTTCTGATCATCATTTGGTGCATTTAACACATTTTCTGGTACAAGAGGATCTAGATAATAAGATTCATCAGAATCTCCTGTTGTTGACTGATGAGGACCGTTTGGAGCAGCTAGACTCAGTATACTGCACGATTTGTTTCCTGTTTCCTTGTGAGAGGGTACTGTAATTAATTTATGAGCATTTAATAAGAGATCTTCTTCCTGTGAGCTGGGTACATCACTGTCTGTACACGTTTCAGGAACAGTGGGATTTGAACCCACGACAGGGAATGTTTCTGAATTTGACATTTCTGGACAACTGGGCGGATCATGAATAACTGTCTCGTTTACATCACTGGTCGTCCGGGATTCACAGAGGCTTTTATAGGCAGCTTCATATGTTCTGCAGTTGTCTTCCAGCTCAGTCTGCAGATGAGAAATGAAATTACCAACTTCTGTTGCATCTCCGAAACATGGAAGATTTACCGACAGTGTGCGTAACTTTTCTAAAACATTTAACTGGCTATTTTTGAAACACTGCTGTTGTTGCTCAAGTAGAAGCTGTAATTCACCGGAA
Source organism: Schistosoma haematobium (assembly GCF_000699445.3). Lineage (NCBI taxonomy): Eukaryota > Metazoa > Platyhelminthes > Trematoda > Strigeidida > Schistosomatidae > Schistosoma > Schistosoma haematobium. Next base: position 57,240,408 of record NC_067195.1, on the reverse strand, counting down.
AAGGTAGTCATTTTTTCTTTTCTGCACCAGCAATGAAAATTAACTGTAGGGATAATGACAAATGTTGCTGAAGGACGCTGATGATAAATCTGGACTCTGATTGGTCGAAACAACTAGCCTGAATCTCGTCCAATTACAAGGTTCAAAATTTTTCTCCACCCCGTCGCCAATTGTTATGACTTTAGGTTGCCAATTGTTGTAACGGGTGAGACTGCAGGTTTTGATACGCAGCGTTTATATCGATCGATTACAGTGACACGTAAACACGAACGGACGGCCTAGAGTCTCGATTGGTCTCGCTCCCCTGTCTAGCCCAGTCAGTTGAGTCCAGAACACAAGCCACAGCCTCGGAGATATGAATCATTATATTTCAAACATACTCTATTTATATACTAACCAAGCATACCACATCGTACCATAAAAATAGAAAACAACATTTTGTACAATACTCAACAAGTGAACAGATATCGACCAATAGGAAATGTGCATTTAAAGTCCAAGGACACCATTGGACTTAACATGATAATTATTGGTCTATTCCTCCGCATCCACAACACCTCCCCTTTTTTTTTGAAGATCCGGAGTTGATATCCGGATTTTGAAATTTTCTGGGTTCATCCTCCCCCACGAAATAATGTTGGGTCCTCATATTCCCAAGTTAGAATTAATTTGACTTTATTTAACACATAATTGTCACATGGAACAGAGAAGTCACTAAAAGTGATTAAGTAGTGTGGACCAACGTCGCTTGATATGAGGTCATCAACGTTCGATTCTTCTGGAACATTATCATAGAATTCCTTGAAAATCTCATTTGTGGATAGTTGATCACTGGGATAATTAACATCCATCAAAATTGTATTAAACTTCTGATCATCATTTGGTGCATTTAACACATTTTCTGGTACAAGAGGATCTAGATAATAAGATTCATCAGAATCTCCTGTTGTTGACTGATGAGGACCGTTTGGAGCAGCTAGACTCAGTATACTGCACGATTTGTTTCCTGTTTCCTTGTGAGAGGGTACTGTAATTAATTTATGAGCATTTAATAAGAGATCTTCTTCCTGTGAGCTGGGTACATCACTGTCTGTACACGTTTCAGGAACAGTGGGATTTGAACCCACGACAGGGAATGTTTCTGAATTTGACATTTCTGGACAACTGGGCGGATCATGAATAACTGTCTCGTTTACATCACTGGTCGTCCGGGATTCACAGAGGCTTTTATAGGCAGCTTCATATGTTCTGCAGTTGTCTTCCAGCTCAGTCTGCAGATGAGAAATGAAATTACCAACTTCTGTTGCATCTCCGAAACATGGAAGATTTACCGACAGTGTGCGTAACTTTTCTAAAACATTTAACTGGCTATTTTTGAAACACTGCTGTTGTTGCTCAAGTAGAAGCTGTAATTCACCGGAAAAGGTAGTCATTTTTTCTTTTCTGCACCAGCAATGAAAATTAACTGTAGGGATAATGACAAATGTTGCTGAAGGACGCTGATGATAAATCTGGACTCTGATTGGTCGAAACAACTAGCCTGAATCTCGTCCAATTACAAGGTTCAAAATTTTTCTCCACCCCGTCGCCAATTGTTATGACTTTAGGTTGCCAATTGTTGTAACGGGTGAGACTGCAGGTTTTGATACGCAGCGTTTATATCGATCGATTACAGTGACACGTAAACACGAACGGACGGCCTAGAGTCTCGATTGGTCTCGCTCCCCTGTCTAGCCCAGTCAGTTGAGTCCAGAACACAAGCCACAGCCTCGGAGATATGAATCATTATATTTCAAACATACTCTATTTATATACTAACCAAGCATACCACATCGTACCATAAAAATAGAAAACAACATTTTGTACAATACTCAACAAGTGAACAGATATCGACCAATAGGAAATGTGCATTTAAAGTCCAAGGACACCATTGGACTTAACATGATAATTATTGGTCTATTCCTCCGCATCCACAACACCTCCCCTTTTTTTGAAGATCCGGAGTTGATATCCGGATTTTGAAATTTTCTGGGTTCATCCTCCCCACGAAATAATGTTGGGTCCTCATATTCCCAAGTTAGAATTAATTTGACTTTATTTAACACATAATTGTCACATGGAACAGAGAAGTCACTAAAAGTGATTAAGTAGTGTGGACCAACGTCGCTTGATATGAGGTCATCAACGTTCGATTCTTCTGGAACATTATCATAGAATTCCTTGAAAATCTCATTTGTGGATAGTTGATCACTGGGATAATTAACATCCATCAAAATTGTATTAAACTTCTGATCATCATTTGGTGCATTTAACACATTTTCTGGTACAAGAGGATCTAGATAATAAGATTCATCAGAATCTCCTGTTGTTGACTGATGAGGACCGTTTGGAGCAGCTAGACTCAGTATACTGCACGATTTGTTTCCTGTTTCCTTGTGAGAGGGTACTGTAATTAATTTATGAGCATTTAATAAGAGATCTTCTTCCTGTGAGCTGGGTACATCACTGTCTGTACACGTTTCAGGAACAGTGGGATTTGAACCCACGACAGGGAATGTTTCTGAATTTGACATTTCTGGACAACTGGGCGGATCATGAATAACTGTCTCGTTTACATCACTGGTCGTCCGGGATTCACAGAGGCTTTTATAGGCAGCTTCATATGTTCTGCAGTTGTCTTCCAGCTCAGTCTGCAGATGAGAAATGAAATTACCAACTTCTGTTGCATCTCCGAAACATGGAAGATTTACCGACAGTGTGCGTAACTTTTCTAAAACATTTAACTGGCTATTTTTGAAACACTGCTGTTGTTGCTCAAGTAGAAGCTGTAATTCACCGGAAAAGGTAGTCATTTTTTCTTTTCTGCACCAGCAATGAAAATTAACTGTAGGGATAATGACAAATGTTGCTGAAGGACGCTGATGATAAATCTGGACTCTGATTGGTCGAAACAACTAGCCTGAATCTCGTCCAATTACAAGGTTCAAAATTTTTCTCCACCCCGTCGCCAATTGTTATGACTTTAGGTTGCCAATTGTTGTAACGGGTGAGACTGCAGGTTTTGATACGCAGCGTTTATATCGATCGATTACAGTGACACGTAAACACGAACGGACGGCCTAGAGTCTCGATTGGTCTCGCTCCCCTGTCTAGCCCAGTCAGTTGAGTCCAGAACACAAGCCACAGCCTCGGAGATATGAATCATTATATTTCAAACATACTCTATTTATATACTAACCAAGCATACCACATCGTACCATAAAAATAGAAAACAACATTTTGTACAATACTCAACAAGTGAACAGATATCGACCAATAGGAAATGTGCATTTAAAGTCCAAGGACACCATTGGACTTAACATGATAATTATTGGTCTATTCCTCCGCATCCACAACACCTCCCCTTTTTTTGAAGATCCGGAGTTGATATCCGGATTTTGAAATTTTCTGGGTTCATCCTCCCCACGAAATAATGTTGGGTCCTCATATTCCCAAGTTAGAATTAATTTGACTTTATTTAACACATAATTGTCACATGGAACAGAGAAGTCACTAAAAGTGATTAAGTAGTGTGGACCAACGTCGCTTGATATGAGGTCATCAACGTTCGATTCTTCTGGAACATTATCATAGAATTCCTTGAAAATCTCATTTGTGGATAGTTGATCACTGGGATAATTAACATCCATCAAAATTGTATTAAACTTCTGATCATCATTTGGTGCATTTAACACATTTTCTGGTACAAGAGGATCTAGATAATAAGATTCATCAGAATCTCCTGTTGTTGACTGATGAGGACCGTTTGGAGCAGCTAGACTCAGTATACTGCACGATTTGTTTCCTGTTTCCTTGTGAGAGGGTACTGTAATTAATTTATGAGCATTTAATAAGAGATCTTCTTCCTGTGAGCTGGGTACATCACTGTCTGTACACGTTTCAGGAACAGTGGGATTTGAACCCACGACAGGGAATGTTTCTGAATTTGACATTTCTGGACAACTGGGCGGATCATGAATAACTGTCTCGTTTACATCACTGGTCGTCCGGGATTCACAGAGGCTTTTATAGGCAGCTTCATATGTTCTGCAGTTGTCTTCCAGCTCAGTCTGCAGATGAGAAATGAAATTACCAACTTCTGTTGCATCTCCGAAACATGGAAGATTTACCGACAGTGTGCGTAACTTTTCTAAAACATTTAACTGGCTATTTTTGAAACACTGCTGTTGTTGCTCAAGTAGAAGCTGTAATTCACCGGAAAAGGTAGTCATTTTTTCTTTTCTGCACCAGCAATGAAAATTAACTGTAGGGATAATGACAAATGTTGCTGAAGGACGCTGATGATAAATCTGGACTCTGATTGGTCGAAACAACTAGCCTGAATCTCGTCCAATTACAAGGTTCAAAATTTTTCTCCACCCCGTCGCCAATTGTTATGACTTTAGGTTGCCAATTGTTGTAACGGGTGAGACTGCAGGTTTTGATACGCAGCGTTTATATCGATCGATTACAGTGACACGTAAACACGAACGGACGGCCTAGAGTCTCGATTGGTCTCGCTCCCTGTCTAGCCCAGTCAGTTGAGTCCAGAACACAAGCCACAGCCTCGGAGATATGAATCATTATATTTCAAACATACTCTATTTATATACTAACCAAGCATACCACATCGTACCATAAAAATAGAAAACAACATTTTGTACAATACTCAACAAGTGAACAGATATCGACCAATAGGAAATGTGCATTTAAAGTCCAAGGACACCATTGGACTTAACATGATAATTATTGGTCTATTCCTCCGCATCCACAACACCTCCCCTTTTTTTGAAGATCCGGAGTTGATATCCGGATTTTGAAATTTTCTGGGTTCATCCTCCCCACGAAATAATGTTGGGTCCTCATATTCCCAAGTTAGAATTAATTTGACTTTATTTAACACATAATTGTCACATGGAACAGAGAAGTCACTAAAAGTGATTAAGTAGTGTGGACCAACGTCGCTTGATATGAGGTCATCAACGTTCGATTCTTCTGGAACATTATCATAGAATTCCTTGAAAATCTCATTTGTGGATAGTTGATCACTGGGATAATTAACATCCATCAAAATTGTATTAAACTTCTGATCATCATTTGGTGCATTTAACACATTTTCTGGTACAAGAGGATCTAGATAATAAGATTCATCAGAATCTCCTGTTGTTGACTGATGAGGACCGTTTGGAGCAGCTAGACTCAGTATACTGCACGATTTGTTTCCTGTTTCCTTGTGAGAGGGTACTGTAATTAATTTATGAGCATTTAATAAGAGATCTTCTTCCTGTGAGCTGGGTACATCACTGTCTGTACACGTTTCAGGAACAGTGGGATTTGAACCCACGACAGGGAATGTTTCTGAATTTGACATTTCTGGACAACTGGGCGGATCATGAATAACTGTCTCGTTTACATCACTGGTCGTCCGGGATTCACAGAGGCTTTTATAGGCAGCTTCATATGTTCTGCAGTTGTCTTCCAGCTCAGTCTGCAGATGAGAAATGAAATTACCAACTTCTGTTGCATCTCCGAAACATGGAAGATTTACCGACAGTGTGCGTAACTTTTCTAAAACATTTAACTGGCTATTTTTGAAACACTGCTGTTGTTGCTCAAGTAGAAGCTGTAATTCACCGGAAAAGGTAGTCATTTTTTCTTTTCTGCACCAGCAATGAAAATTAACTGTAGGGATAATGACAAATGTTGCTGAAGGACGCTGATGATAAATCTGGACTCTGATTGGTCGAAACAACTAGCCTGAATCTCGTCCAATTACAAGGTTCAAAATTTTTCTCCACCCCGTCGCCAATTGTTATGACTTTAGGTTGCCAATTGTTGTAACGGGTGAGACTGCAGGTTTTGATACGCAGCGTTTATATCGATCGATTACAGTGACACGTAAACACGAACGGACGGCCTAGAGTCTCGATTGGTCTCGCTCCCTGTCTAGCCCAGTCAGTTGAGTCCAGAACACAAGCCACAGCCTCGGAGATATGAATCATTATATTTCAAACATACTCTATTTATATACTAACCAAGCATACCACATCGTACCATAAAAATAGAAAACAACATTTTGTACAATACTCAACAAGTGAACAGATATCGACCAATAGGAAATGTGCATTTAAAGTCCAAGGACACCATTGGACTTAACATGATAATTATTGGTCTATTCCTCCGCATCCACAACACCTCCCCTTTTTTTTGAAGATCCGGAGTTGATATCCGGATTTTGAAATTTTCTGGGTTCATCCTCCCCACGAAATAATGTTGGGTCCTCATATTCCCAAGTTAGAATTAATTTGACTTTATTTAACACATAATTGTCACATGGAACAGAGAAGTCACTAAAAGTGATTAAGTAGTGTGGACCAACGTCGCTTGATATGAGGTCATCAACGTTCGATTCTTCTGGAACATTATCATAGAATTCCTTGAAAATCTCATTTGTGGATAGTTGATCACTGGGATAATTAACATCCATCAAAATTGTATTAAACTTCTGATCATCATTTGGTGCATTTAACACATTTTCTGGTACAAGAGGATCTAGATAATAAGATTCATCAGAATCTCCTGTTGTTGACTGATGAGGACCGTTTGGAGCAGCTAGACTCAGTATACTGCACGATTTGTTTCCTGTTTCCTTGTGAGAGGGTACTGTAATTAATTTATGAGCATTTAATAAGAGATCTTCTTCCTGTGAGCTGGGTACATCACTGTCTGTACACGTTTCAGGAACAGTGGGATTTGAACCCACGACAGGGAATGTTTCTGAATTTGACATTTCTGGACAACTGGGCGGATCATGAATAACTGTCTCGTTTACATCACTGGTCGTCCGGGATTCACAGAGGCTTTTATAGGCAGCTTCATATGTTCTGCAGTTGTCTTCCAGCTCAGTCTGCAGATGAGAAATGAAATTACCAACTTCTGTTGCATCTCCGAAACATGGAAGATTTACCGACAGTGTGCGTAACTTTTCTAAAACATTTAACTGGCTATTTTTGAAACACTGCTGTTGTTGCTCAAGTAGAAGCTGTAATTCACCGGAAAAGGTAGTCATTTTTTCTTTTCTGCACCAGCAATGAAAATTAACTGTAGGGATAATGACAAATGTTGCTGAAGGACGCTGATGATAAATCTGGACTCTGATTGGTCGAAACAACTAGCCTGAATCTCGTCCAATTACAAGGTTCAAAATTTTTCTCCACCCCGTCGCCAATTGTTATGACTTTAGGTTGCCAATTGTTGTAACGGGTGAGACTGCAGGTTTTGATACGCAGCGTTTATATCGATCGATTACAGTGACACGTAAACACGAACGGACGGCCTAGAGTCTCGATTGGTCTCGCTCCCTGTCTAGCCCAGTCAGTTGAGTCCAGAACACAAGCCACAGCCTCGGAGATATGAATCATTATATTTCAAACATACTCTATTTATATACTAACCAAGCATACCACATCGTACCATAAAAATAGAAAACAACATTTTGTACAATACTCAACAAGTGAACAGATATCGACCAATAGGAAATGTGCATTTAAAGTCCAAGGACACCATTGGACTTAACATGATAATTATTGGTCTATTCCTCCGCATCCACAACACCTCCCCTTTTTTTGAAGATCCGGAGTTGATATCCGGATTTTGAAATTTTCTGGGTTCATCCTCCCCACGAAATAATGTTGGGTCCTCATATTCCCAAGTTAGAATTAATTTGACTTTATTTAACACATAATTGTCACATGGAACAGAGAAGTCACTAAAAGTGATTAAGTAGTGTGGACCAACGTCGCTTGATATGAGGTCATCAACGTTCGATTCTTCTGGAACATTATCATAGAATTCCTTGAAAATCTCATTTGTGGATAGTTGATCACTGGGATAATTAACATCCATCAAAATTGTATTAAACTTCTGATCATCATTTGGTGCATTTAACACATTTTCTGGTACAAGAGGATCTAGATAATAAGATTCATCAGAATCTCCTGTTGTTGACTGATGAGGACCGTTTGGAGCAGCTAGACTCAGTATACTGCACGATTTGTTTCCTGTTTCCTTGTGAGAGGGTACTGTAATTAATTTATGAGCATTTAATAAGAGATCTTCTTCCTGTGAGCTGGGTACATCACTGTCTGTACACGTTTCAGGAACAGTGGGATTTGAACCCACGACAGGGAATGTTTCTGAATTTGACATTTCTGGACAACTGGGCGGATCATGAATAACTGTCTCGTTTACATCACTGGTCGTCCGGGATTCACAGAGGCTTTTATAGGCAGCTTCATATGTTCTGCAGTTGTCTTCCAGCTCAGTCTGCAGATGAGAAATGAAATTACCAACTTCTGTTGCATCTCCGAAACATGGAAGATTTACCGACAGTGTGCGTAACTTTTCTAAAACATTTAACTGGCTATTTTTGAAACACTGCTGTTGTTGCTCAAGTAGAAGCTGTAATTCACCGGAAAAGGTAGTCATTTTTTCTTTTCTGCACCAGCAATGAAAATTAACTGTAGGGATAATGACAAATGTTGCTGAAGGACGCTGATGATAAATCTGGACTCTGATTGGTCGAAACAACTAGCCTGAATCTCGTCCAATTACAAGGTTCAAAATTTTTCTCCACCCCGTCGCCAATTGTTATGACTTTAGGTTGCCAATTGTTGTAACGGGTGAGACTGCAGGTTTTGATACGCAGCGTTTATATCGATCGATTACAGTGACACGTAAACACGAACGGACGGCCTAGAGTCTCGATTGGTCTCGCTCCCTGTCTAGCCCAGTCAGTTGAGTCCAGAACACAAGCCACAGCCTCGGAGATATGAATCATTATATTTCAAACATACTCTATTTATATACTAACCAAGCATACCACATCGTACCATAAAAATAGAAAACAACATTTTGTACAATACTCAACAAGTGAACAGATATCGACCAATAGGAAATGTGCATTTAAAGTCCAAGGACACCATTGGACTTAACATGATAATTATTGGTCTATTCCTCCGCATCCACAACACCTCCCCTTTTTTTGAAGATCCGGAGTTGATATCCGGATTTTGAAATTTTCTGGGTTCATCCTCCCCACGAAATAATGTTGGGTCCTCATATTCCCAAGTTAGAATTAATTTGACTTTATTTAACACATAATTGTCACATGGAACAGAGAAGTCACTAAAAGTGATTAAGTAGTGTGGACCAACGTCGCTTGATATGAGGTCATCAACGTTCGATTCTTCTGGAACATTATCATAGAATTCCTTGAAAATCTCATTTGTGGATAGTTGATCACTGGGATAATTAACATCCATCAAAATTGTATTAAACTTCTGATCATCATTTGGTGCATTTAACACATTTTCTGGTACAAGAGGATCTAGATAATAAGATTCATCAGAATCTCCTGTTGTTGACTGATGAGGACCGTTTGGAGCAGCTAGACTCAGTATACTGCACGATTTGTTTCCTGTTTCCTTGTGAGAGGGTACTGTAATTAATTTATGAGCATTTAATAAGAGATCTTCTTCCTGTGAGCTGGGTACATCACTGTCTGTACACGTTTCAGGAACAGTGGGATTTGAACCCACGACAGGGAATGTTTCTGAATTTGACATTTCTGGACAACTGGGCGGATCATGAATAACTGTCTCGTTTACATCACTGGTCGTCCGGGATTCACAGAGGCTTTTATAGGCAGCTTCATATGTTCTGCAGTTGTCTTCCAGCTCAGTCTGCAGATGAGAAATGAAATTACCAACTTCTGTTGCATCTCCGAAACATGGAAGATTTACCGACAGTGTGCGTAACTTTTCTAAAACATTTAACTGGCTATTTTTGAAACACTGCTGTTGTTGCTCAAGTAGAAGCTGTAATTCACCGGAAAAGGTAGTCATTTTTTCTTTTCTGCACCAGCAATGAAAATTAACTGTAGGGATAATGACAAATGTTGCTGAAGGACGCTGATGATAAATCTGGACTCTGATTGGTCGAAACAACTAGCCTGAATCTCGTCCAATTACAAGGTTCAAAATTTTTCTCCACCCCGTCGCCAATTGTTATGACTTTAGGTTGCCAATTGTTGTAACGGGTGAGACTGCAGGTTTTGATACGCAGCGTTTATATCGATCGATTACAGTGACACGTAAACACGAACGGACGGCCTAGAGTCTCGATTGGTCTCGCTCCCCTGTCTAGCCCAGTCAGTTGAGTCCAGAACACAAGCCACAGCCTCGGAGATATGAATCATTATATTTCAAACATACTCTATTTATATACTAACCAAGCATACCACATCGTACCATAAAAATAGAAAACAACATTTTGTACAATACTCAACAAGTGAACAGATATCGACCAATAGGAAATGTGCATTTAAAGTCCAAGGACACCATTGGACTTAACATGATAATTATTGGTCTATTCCTCCGCATCCACAACACCTCCCTTTTTTTGAAGATCCGGAGTTGATATCCGGATTTTGAAATTTTCTGGGTTCATCCTCCCCACGAAATAATGTTGGGTCCTCATATTCCCAAGTTAGAATTAATTTGACTTTATTTAACACATAATTGTCACATGGAACAGAGAAGTCACTAAAAGTGATTAAGTAGTGTGGACCAACGTCGCTTGATATGAGGTCATCAACGTTCGATTCTTCTGGAACATTATCATAGAATTCCTTGAAAATCTCATTTGTGGATAGTTGATCACTGGGATAATTAACATCCATCAAAATTGTATTAAACTTCTGATCATCATTTGGTGCATCTAACACATTTTCTGGTACAAGAGGATCTAGATAATAAGATTCATCAGAATCTCCTGTTGTTGACTGATGAGGACCGTTTGGAGCAGCTAGACTCAGTATACTGCACGATTTGTTTCCTGTTTCCTTGTGAGAGGGTACTGTAATTAATTTATGAGCATTTAATAAGTGATCTTCTTCCTGTGAGCTGGGTACATCACTGTCTGTACACGTTTCAGGAACAGTGGGATTTGAACCCACGACAGGGAATGTTTCTGAATTTGACATTTCTGGACAACTGGGCGGATCATGAATAACTGTCTCGTTTACATCACTGGTCGTCCGGGATTCACAGAGGCTTTTATAGGCAGCTTCATATGTTCTGCAGTTGTCTTCCAGCTCAGTCTGCAGATGAGAAATGAAATTACCAACTTCTGTTGCATCTCCGAAACATGGAAGATTTACCGACAGTGTGCGTAACTTTTCTAAAACATTTAACTGGCTATTTTTGAAACACTGCTGTTGTTGCTCAAGTAGAAGCTGTAATTCACCGGAAAAGGTAGTCATTTTTTCTTTTCTGCACCAGCAATGAAAATTAACTGTAGGGATAATGACAAATGTTGCTGAAGGACGCTGATGATAAATCTGGACTCTGATTGGTCGAAACAACTAGCCTGAATCTCGTCCAATTACAAGGTTCAAAATTTTTCTCCACCCCGTCGCCAATTGTTATGACTTTAGGTTGCCAATTGTTGTAACGGGTGAGACTGCAGGTTTTGATACGCAGCGTTTATATCGATCGATTACAGTGACACGTAAACACGAACGGACGGCCTAGAGTCTCGATTGGTCTCGCTCCCTGTCTAGCCCAGTCAGTTGAGTCCAGAACACAAGCCACAGCCTCGGAGATATGAATCATTATATTTCAAACATACTCTATTTATATACTAACCAAGCATACCACATCGTACCATAAAAATAGAAAACAACATTTTGTACAATACTCAACAAGTGAACAGATATCGACCAATAGGAAATGTGCATTTAAAGTCCAAGGACACCATTGGACTTAACATGATAATTATTGGTCTATTCCTCCGCATCCACAACACCTCCCTTTTTTTTGAAGATCCGGAGTTGATATCCGGATTTTGAAATTTTCTGGGTTCATCCTCCCCACGAAATAATGTTGGGTCCTCATATTCCCAAGTTAGAATTAATTTGACTTTATTTAACACATAATTGTCACATGGAACAGAGAAGTCACTAAAAGTGATTAAGTAGTGTGGACCAACGTCGCTTGATATGAGGTCATCAACGTTCGATTCTTCTGGAACATTATCATAGAATTCCTTGAAAATCTCATTTGTGGATAGTTGATCACTGGGATAATTAACATCCATCAAAATTGTATTAAACTTCTGATCATCATTTGGTGCATTTAACACATTTTCTGGTACAAGAGGATCTAGATAATAAGATTCATCAGAATCTCCTGTTGTTGACTGATGAGGACCGTTTGGAGCAGCTAGACTCAGTATACTGCACGATTTGTTTCCTGTTTCCTTGTGAGAGGGTACTGTAATTAATTTATGAGCATTTAATAAGTGATCTTCTTCCTGTGAGCTGGGTACATCACTGTCTGTACACGTTTCAGGAACAGTGGGATTTGAACCCACGACAGGGAATGTTTCTGAATTTGACATTTCTGGACAACTGGGCGGATCATGAATAACTGTCTCGTTTACATCACTGGTCGTCCGGGATTCACAGAGGCTTTTATAGGCAGCTTCATATGTTCTGCAGTTGTCTTCCAGCTCAGTCTGCAGATGAGAAATGAAATTACCAACTTCTGTTGCATCTCCGAAACATGGAAGATTTACCGACAGTGTGCGTAACTTTTCTAAAACATTTAACTGGCTATTTTTGAAACACTGCTGTTGTTGCTCAAGTAGAAGCTGTAATTCACCGGAAAAGGTAGTCATTTTTTCTTTTCTGCACCAGCAATGAAAATTAACTGTAGGGATAATGACAAATGTTGCTGAAGGACGCTGATGATAAATCTGGACTCTGATTGGTCGAAACAACTAGCCTGAATCTCGTCCAATTACAAGGTTCAAAATTTTTCTCCACCCCGTCGCCAATTGTTATGACTTTAGGTTGCCAATTGTTGTAACGGGTGAGACTGCAGGTTTTGATACGCAGCGTTTATATCGATCGATTACAGTGACACGTAAACACGAACGGACGGCCTAGAGTCTCGATTGGTCTCGCTCCCCTGTCTAGCCCAGTCAGTTGAGTCCAGAACACAAGCCACAGCCTCGGAGATATGAATCATTATATTTCAAACATACTCT